>NC_046225.1:13041728-13657353 GCF_009819885.2 Catharus ustulatus
TTCCAGGACTGCAAGCAAAAACTGTCCATTTAATGTACTCTAAAAATTTCTCCATTCTCTTCTATTTAAGTTGAAAATTCATTTTTAGGCTAGACAGACCATGATACCAAAGTTTAAAGATTGAATACTATTAATTCAACTGTTAAAAAAAAAAAAAAAGAGAAAAAAAAATTTTTGGGAATTGGGCATGGAAGTACAAGAATCAGATAAAAAGGCTGAAGTTGGGAGAAAAGAAAATAACACTATTCTAAAAGCAGGAATTTTTTGGAAAATATACTGATGCTTATGGGAATATTTAGAATGTCTCCAGACATGATATGGGCAGAGTAGGAGCAGAATAGTTGGAAGTTTGCAGGAAGTTTAAAGGCTACATAATAAAACAAAGGCAGGTCACATGGATGTTCACTTCTCATAGGTGAAACCAGTGCTCCTTTTATTTCTGTTTTAGGAGTGGAAGGAGCACTCAGGCTGTGCTTGTTTATGGTCGTTGATCCTTAACTCTCATCCATATTCTCTGTATTTACACGTGTTCTCCCTCATAATGTGGAGTAGTGATTTTCTTTGTCCTTTAATGACTTGTTTCCTCTTCAGTCATGCTTCCATTCACTTCCTTTTGGCTCTTTCTATTAACTCTAGCCTATTCTAATTCCTGCTTGTTGCTGCTTTTTACCCTGTCCTTTCCTTTTCTTCCCAGCCCTTAATTCCTCCCATCATTCCTTTCCTCCTTCCTTCCTGCCTCCTGCCAATGGCTCAGATGGTTTTGAGTGACCAAGATGTGGGAATATTGCATGATACATGCAGAATGGAGCAGTGGCCTGAGAGAGTTATCCTCAGAAGTCAGAGCTCCTTTCAGATTTCTCCACTGCTGGCAAACAGCTACCACTGTATACTAGGAAGCTTTAGGAATAAGCCCTCAGAAGATGGGCTTCCCTGTGGCACAATCCTGTGGAAGCCCTTCTGGAAGCGTGCTGTGCAGCTGGAGAGGGCATGAAGCAGTAATGTACACTCGTGCAATGAGGAAACAGAAATATGAACCAAACTGCTTAACCCAGCACCTTATACTTCTGCTGGAGTAACTTGATTTAGTAAGTTAAAATGTCAGTGCTGGGGCTGTAGCACTGCTGTTTCCTTTCCCTGCCTTCTCGACGACAACGACACTCCAGGGTTTTTTAAAAACATCTCCCAAAAAAGCGGGAGAGATCAGGAAAACATGCTCTTAATTGCATGCAGTTTTTAATATTCCTGGGATCTGTTTTGAAGGGTGCATTTGACAGAGAGAAACCCAGCAGCCCCACACTGAATCCTTTGTCCTTCCTGCGGGGTGAAAACAGTAGATAGCTTACTGTAAGTGTGGCTGCCCTGCCAACCCGTGGCGCAGATTCTTTTTTTAATACTGTAAACTGGCAAGAAATCAAGAATTGCCGTTCTTCCTTTTATTTACTTTCCCTTCTGTATTAAAGAGCTCAGTAAATAAGAGAAAGTTTAAATGTTGAGTGAAGGTTTCATACTGATTAATCATTAAATAGCAAAGAGTTATCAGTTTCCGGGGGGGGGGATTTGTCCCCTTTTTTCCATTTCTCTTTGGTTGAAACTGGAAATATCAGTTGCTTCATCTGGAATAGATTATCACAGGGAAAAGTCTGTGCAGTTTGAAATGAGGACAGAGCAGAATGCATCCATCATGCATAGTTTAAAATAATCTGCAAGACTGCTTCTGATTTGATCCTTAGATGTACTTCCTCCCGATTTTCTTCATAAACTTGTGTGTTAATAATGAGTACTCTGTCTCTAGAAAAGGCTTTTTTGTAGAGTCTGCCCCCAGCCTCTGCTTGTAAGTATTTCTTATTTGAACAACTAAGCTTCCTGAATAGCTGCTGAGTTTTTTTGTTTTTGCTGTTATATTTAAAAAGTGGTAGAGGGGTGTGGAGTTCCTTCTGCTGCTTCTCAAATCCAGGCTTGCCTTGCAAGCTACTTTGCTTTAACGCTAGAAAGGGAATCGGCGTTGCTGCTTTTCTCATGGTTGTGTCGCTAAATTATTGGCAAAATTATCCCCAAGCAAAAAAAAATTATGTTGGTATTGATATAGTGCACATTTGAGTGATTTATCTTGAGAGAAATGTATTTCTATGTGCATGATGCAGGAGGCCAAATTAAATTTAAAAATTACTGTTGCTGTTAAATACAGACTTAATGTGAAAAATTAGCCTACAACAGATTGTTTTAAATCCCAAAGCGTACTGTGGTTCATTCAGAGGTCAATCTTGCTTAAAACATATTAAACATTTAATAATATCAATATATATCTGTTGCTGACTTGATGAACCTACCATATAGGTCATGTATGCACAGCTTTATTAAAGGCATTGTTGAAAAAAACATGGATTCATGTTTTGTTTCTTTTATACTTCTTGGCTAATTGGAAATTAAGGTTTCTGGAAGTGATAAGGAATAGTTTTGCTTTAGAAGGCAGTGGATTGTGACTGAACGAAATCTGGGCTTGATATGGCAGATTTTGCTCTGAAATAACTTGCTCAAGGTCATTAGTTGTTTTGAGGGGTTTTCTTTTGTTTGTTTGTTTTTTTTTATCCTCTGAGTTCTTCATCCTGTAAAATGGAGATAATCCTGTTCCCTTACCAGATGGCAGTATGTTATAGATAAATTAATGAATGTTTGTGGGACAAAGCAGTAAGGCACTTAATGGGTTCAGCATAAGTATTCACATTAATGATTCATATTAAAGAATGAGTGAAAAGCTGCATTAACTTAAAAGTTGGGAGTCTGCTGTCCCAGAGGCAGAGGACTTAGTTTCCAATCTGCAATGCCCAAATGAGGGACACAAGAAATATTTATTCAGGAAATTTTGTAGTTTACAAGTTTCCTTCCTTTGGTTCCTTCCTTCCTTTAGCTAGAAAGAAATTTTTTTCAGACTCTGCTGGACAAGTCTGGATTTCTGAAGTAAATTCTCTTTGAATATAAAAGGAATAGGCACATTTTTGTGGCTATTTGTGCAGGTGGTCTGGCCCAAAAATTATTGAGTAAATAAACTATTTAAAGATTCATTAAATTTGAGAGGATGGTCTAAAGAAATGAGAGTAATTTTTCCTAAGCAATTATTTAAAAAAAACCCCCGACCCTCTCCTGCAAAAGCATGGAATCAGAAAATATTCCCATCTCAGTTATAGCCATCAGGAATCTTCCCCCCATTCTCCTTTTTATTTTAAATCTATTTTTTTTTAGTTTAAAAGATTTTTAGCTCAATTCAAGACATGTAGGAAAGTTTTCTTGCAAAATGACAGGTAGAACTATCACAAACTTGTTACTATTTAGAGGTGTTGGATAAGAAGCATGATTATCTTGAATACAGTTTCGGTTTTGCTGCCTTTTCAGTGCAGCAAGCTACAGAGGAAAATACAAATTCAGTCTTCAAGGACTCCTGGACCTCAAAGGGAGAAATAAGTAGGTAACAGTTCTACTTTCACTTGCATTTTGCAGTCTTTATTTTTTATAAATGGGGTTGTTTATTTTAATTCTAAGTGGCATTAGTTCATCCCTTTTTTGTTGAGGGAAAATAAAGAAAGATCTGCGCAGAGTTGGAGTTAAAATGCGACCGTGTGACTTCAGAGGAGTCTACTAGTATGTGATTCTCCTTTGATACTGGGAGCAGATGATCTTCAATAACTAGAAGATTTCTGTATGTATTTTTAAAATGCAGGAATATTTGCTTGATATAAATATTACAGTGACTTTGTTTAAAGAAAAACAGTGCACTGCAGTAGCATTTTAGAGTTACTCTTGCTGGGTTCGGGTAGTTCTCTTGTGGATCTCAAAAGCTAGGGTTCTGTGCTCCTTTAACTATATATTTGGAAGAAACAGAAAATGGTTTTATCACTTGCTTCCTACTGAGATACTCAGTTCTTACAGTAACAATTTTCCTTGGCTGTTGCAGTGTGTGCCAGGAGATTGCAGATCCTGTGTCTGTACGTAGACTTGATACCTCAGAAACTGCCTTTTATCCGATATGCCGGTAAGGCAATTACCATGAGTCAGATGAACCCTCCACTCCAGGTTCCTTGTTATGGGTCAGGCCAGAGCAAGACCTTTTCTGGTCAGGGAGCCAGTCTGTGAATTAATGTCAGTGAGAATTACGGGTAAAATCCCCAGCCGTGGCTAGTGTCCAAAATCGGTAGCAAGACTGGTAATTTAAATGTCTGCCGCCCCTGGACAAAAATAAGCTGCTTGCATCTCTCTCTCTCTCATCCTAACAAGACCATTTTGGATTTGTTCAAGTAAAACCAAGAGAATAAGTTCGAGGAGGAGGAAGAAGTGTTTCTTCCCCCTTCACTTCAGTAACTTCATGTTTGTCCATGTTTTTTTCCCCAGCTCCTTAACCGGAGGAAGGATGTCCCACTGATCATCTCTCAGCAGGTCACGGGATAAGCTGCTCCCTGTTTTTTATCCCTCCGATGAGGCCATAAACCACTCGCTGCATTCACTCTTTCCAATGCCAGGTCACATTTGATTTTCTCCTCTGGAACAGGGCTCAGAACAACCCCAACTCCTCCCTTTCCAGAGCTGGGGGCTGCTGGGCAGAGTGACACTCGTAGCCCTGTGACCTCCGTGGCCGCCTCATCTCCGCTGTGGCACCTGCGGCAGTATCGGCCACAAAGGATTTTCTTTATTGCATTAAGCTTGCAGAGAGAAGATTTAGTAGGTGTGTCGCAGTGCCATTAGCCTCCTGTGACCCGGTGTCTCAGCAAATCCTTCCATGGCTGTGGAGAATTTGTTTCAGTTTGAGCAAATTCGTCTTCATTAGAGCCATTTTGAGGGAAAGTGTTCTCTCTACCCACGGGGCCATCTTCTTAATTCTAGGTGGCTGGACCTACTGCTGGTATTTGAATCATTATGCCAGCCTTGAGTAACATCCCATCTGGCAATGGGAAATTCAAAAATACAATTAATTGAATTTCCTTATTTCATAAGGTTGCGAAACTCTTTTTAACAAACTTTCACACAGAAACAGAAGTTTTATGCTTGTGGTAATTATGTTCATAAAAAAAATGTTTTGGTGTGCTTAGTGCAAAATAACATTTCAACTTTTGGAGGACAACCACAAAATCTATTAAAAAAATAAATGTTGGCAGACACACAGGCAAAGGATATCTATCAAAGTTTGTTGATGTTTGTCTGCAGTGCAGACCAGTTAACAAATTCTTTCCCTACATGAATGAGCAGCATCTCATCACAGCACTTTAAAATCTTTAAATAACTTAAAGGCTCTTTTCTTTGATGTGAAGTTCACCGTGCAGCACCTTGGTGCCAGGGAGGATAGTTAATTATTATCTTTATTGCAGGTGTGGTCTGATTCAAATATCTGTATAAAATGTCTCATCTGTGGCACACTGATACTGCTTGAGCATTGAGTACCTGTTGTATGTGAGCTGCCGTCAGCTGGGGTGTGTTCAAAATGAAGAACAGAAAATGTTTTATCATCCTTCAGATCCTGAATGGAGCTCTGCTGAAACGTCATTGGAAAAGTTGGAAGAGTCTGAACCTAGTTTGGGAAAAAAATAAACAAAATGGGATTTTTAGGTGAGATTTGCCTGTACAAGTAGAAAAGTGAGACTTGCTAGTTTAGACAAGCAGGTTGCTTCTTGCCAGATTCCAGATGACAATGACTAGAAAGGACTTGGTTTGGGTCTTTTGGTGTGAAAATCCCCATTTCAGCTGTGACTGCAGAGTACTTTTTACGGGGTAATTGCTCAGTCATGGAGTCATAGAATGGTTTGGGTTGGAGGCAGCCTTAAAGATTATCTAGTCCTTTGCCATGGGCAGGGGCACCTTTCATTGACCAGGTTGCTCAAAGTCCAACCAACGTGGCCATGAGCACTGCCAGGATGAGGCATCCACAGCTTTCTGTGGATGGCAATCTGTGCCAGTGCCTCACCATACTCAGCGTAAAGATTTTTTTTCCTGATATATCATCATGTCTGTGTTATTGGATTCTAAGCAAATGTTTAGGGGAGCTATTTAGTTTCTTTGGAAAAATGATCGGAGGAAGGAATATCAATGTTTTGGATAGATGGATGCACTGCAGCAATACCTGCTGCCCATTATTGAGGTCTGGGGTCCAGCCACTGCCTTTGTTTAAGGCGTTCACAGACCTTTCATAGACTTGACATGCATTAGCTATTGGATAAAATGTGAACCCTAAGTGAAAGGATGTACTGCTGAGATAACCTTTAATTGCCACATATGGGAAGGATTTAAGACCTATTCCCAGCATTTAAATTTTTTTTTTCTTATAGCAAATGTAAAAAGCTTTCCAGTTAGCTTGACAATTTGGGGGGGGGGGAGTCTTACCCTGAACTTTCCATTTTCCTTGCACATTGCTTAGGAAGAATAAGCACATAATGTTTTGTCTGTGAATGCCTGTTGATGGAATTTAATGCTGTTTAACTGAGATAATAAAAGGGTCAAATAATTTTGTGAATTGTTAAGTATCATTTCATCTTTAGTGCAGTGACTGTGGTCCCTGGGGTTGAAGAATAGTGATTGTTATGGTTCTTTTACCATCTGGCTCTGTGACAAGAATACCCTATCTTGTGTTGCTCTACATGATGAAAAAATAGATAAATAAATAGGATTTATGAGTTTTCTTTACAAGGCTTTTCCACAGGGCAGTTGATTTTATTTTAGTCTGGACAAGACAGACTAAGACAAGAAAAAAAAAAAAGAACATATTTCTCTCTCTTGCTTTCCCAGGTCCGGTGTAAATGAAAGAAGACTGATATGCACTTAGAGATCTTTAAAAATACCTTGATATTTTTCCTTTGGCTTTCTGAGAAGAAGATTCTGTATTTTTAATTCTGAATAAGGATTTTTTTTTTTCAGTAATTTTGAATGCCCTTGGGCCTTTTTAAGAAAAACTTCATAATTCTTTATGACAAGCACCTTGCACAAGGCTTTTTGGAGTGGGAACCTTCCTTTTTAATTAGGTTGCAGATAAAGGTTCAGCTCAGTCATGTTAATGGTGGAAGTTTCTTCAGTGACTTTTCCCATCAATTGTATACTTTGTGTCAAGGTCAAAAGTATCACTGTTCTTGAAAAATTATCCCATAACCTCTTTTTTTTTGTTTAAGGAGGCATTAGTGTCCTACAGAAAAGTCTTATACAAAAGATTAAATTGGTAGAAACAGGAATTCAAGATAAATCAAAAGTCTTTTTGTAAATGTGAAGACATTCCATTTAATACTAAGCTGATGTTTTCCACTTTGCATGATTAGGTAAATGCAAAATTAAGTAACAGAAGTCAAGATCAGACACATTTTGAAGGTTTGTTTGTTTTTAAAGTGTATTCCTCTTCCTAGGAGAATGTACTTCAGGTAAATATTAGATCTGTCTGTAAACTGGAAAATCAACTTCTCATCTTACTTAAAAGGTGCCTTTGTAGTAAGGGCATTATCATTAAAATAGTGCTTTTAATGAAGAGAAATGCAATGTCATGCTATATTTAACTACTTTGTAAGAGCCAAGCTGTTGTGATGAGAAAATTTCACTGAAATTTCTAATATTAAAATATATTTTGCAAGTCTATAACTTTCTTTGGCATTTATCACTTGGAATTATATACTGGTTGTCTTCTTGAAGGAAGGCTTAGAGCTGTGTCTTCAATAATTTTCAAAATACAAATATAATTATATGTTTCTCATTATAACAAAGGTACCAGTTGTGGTTTTTTTTGGTGTAGAAGTGGTTAGAAGTTGGTATATTGGTCATCATGGATCAACATATGTATGTGTGTATGTGAGGTAAAAAGTAGCTGTTTGTTGCATGGAAGATAACCGAGGTTTAAAAATTCCTTAGAAATGTGCAGGTGAAAGTTTCCTCACGTTACAGCTTTATTCCTAAAGGCCCAATTCTGTAGCTGTGCCCAGAGAGCACTGAGCAGAGTGGGATGTAACTGAGAAGATGCTTTAGGACCGATCCTGTAGCAAGACCCGGCTCAGCCTCAGTCACCCTTTGGGGCATGGCGTGTCCTGAAGGGCAGCTGCTGGCTGCAGGAGGGTCACTGATTCAGGAGAATGGTCAGACTTCTGGGGCAAGGCTGTGTTTTGTGGGGCACAGGTGCATGTGCATGAACGTTTTGGTGTGGGTTAGGAGTGTTCTCCTGAAGCAAGTCCGCTCATTGTCCCCGCTTCCTGCCGACGTGCGCGCCTTGCCGAGCAGGCTCCGAGCACGTGGGCGAGTTTCTTTTTGGGTGCTGCTAAACCAGAAGATGTTTCCACCTGGGAATACCCTTTCAGTCAGCAGGACCAGTGTGGTTCTAGCTGAAAGTGAAACCATCTGATGGACACTTGAAATCAGGATCAACCCCTGAGGAGCTGTGCTAGTGAACTGCTGTTGCTGTCACTGTCCCTGTCTCGGCCAGGGACTAACAGCAGGTGCCTAGGGAGGGCTGTAAAAGAGCAAGCATGTAGTAGTGCTTTCCCAATATATTTTCCCAGCTTTCAGCAATCTGAATCTCACAAACTTCCTGAAGCAGAGATGGTATCTTTGGTTTAATAGCCTGTGATAGATTTTTCGTCCATTAGTTTGTCTTATTGTTTTGTAAACCATGTGCATTTTTGTCATCTGCAATATCCTGGGCAATGAGTCCTAAGGTAGAACAATGTATGTGTAAAGGAGTGCCTTCTTTTTGTTTATTTTGAATTTACTACCTGATCATTTCATTTGATGTTTCTTTGTTCTTATCTTGTAAGAGACAAATGATTCCTTATCCACTGCCTTTATGGTGCTCCATTTATCACGGATCTCTTTGATACTACCTTGATTGTTTGTCTTCCAGGCTGGAAAATCCATGTCTATTTAGTTCCTTGATCAGAACCCATTTCATATCTTTGATCATCCTTGTTCTCCTCTCTGCCTTCCCTTGTTTTGTTGTGTCTTTCTGAGACTGGAAGACTGCATGCAAGCTAGAAAACATATTAATTGTGCAGCGCCTGTTGTTTAAATGGTGGCTTGAGAGTGTGTTCTGTGGTGGTCTACATTTCCCATAATTTTTAACAGTATTTACTTTCTTATTTGACTGGTGAAAGTAAACTGTCAGTTTTTTATAAATGTCCCTGTTGAACACAAGATCTTTCTCTGCAGTGGTAGCAGCTCACCCAGAGCCCATACTGCATTTATAGGGTTGGGGTTGTTTTCCTCCCCACCCATCCTCCCCACCACTCTCTACAATTCTTTGTACCTGCCAACACTGAGTTTTGTCTTCCATTTTACAATTTAGATTTTTTTTTCTTTACAATTTACATTTTGCATTTTTTACTACATGAGATCAGTTGCAGTTCTCTCAGTGAGCCTCCATTTGGATTACTGTGAGTGACTTAGTATCAGTAGGGTACTCTGTTTGCACACCATTCTTTCCTCTTCTTGAACCCATTTATTTAGCTGTGTCTACAAAACTCCTGTGGAACACTGGTAGCAACCTAGTTTCATAGAGAAATTAAATGCCTAATATCATCTTTCCCATCTTTTAACAAGTTATGTATTTGTTTGGAGATCAAACGAGTGGGTTGATCTGGTCATGTTTGTCCTCACATGCAATGATTCTCTAGCAATGCTAATGGATTTATGAGGCAATTGTTCAAGTGCCATGTGGACTTTTCCCCAGCACATGGTATCTAGCTCTCTGTTCTTTGTAACAGTTCCTATCAATTTGCTCAATGTGTACGTCAAATTAACTGGTTTGTAGTTTTCCGGATCCTCCTGAGAGGCCTGTTAGGAGCTTGGCAATGTGTTTGCTATCTCACACTTCTCTGGTACAGAGATGGGTCTGAATCAGATTAACACAAGCAGTAATAGCTCAGCTGTGTGTACGTGAGTTCCTGCAAAAGTTGAGCGAGCACCATCTCACACTTGTGGTCTGTTATCATTTGTTTTGGCCATATTTCTCTGCTAACCTCTATAACTGATGTTTAAATTTCAGGCTTATTCTTAACTGAGATACAAAAAAAACTTACTCCAGTCAGGGGCTCATCTACCTAACTTCTTCCATAGCAAGCACAGGGGGAAAATACCTTTTAGTTTTGTTGTAGCTTGTGGTTTGTTTGGTTTGGTTTAGTTCTATTTCTTCTTCAGCCTTTTTAGCTCTGTGTAGATTTACAGGCAGATCTGTTCCAGGGTTTCTTTTCAGACAGAGATAAATTAGATTATCCAGAGACAGGGATAGACTTGTCTTCTCTGGGACAGTCTATCAGCTTTCCGTTCCCTTTAACCCCAGGCAGCAAGAAGGGACCAGTGCAGAACTCCAGCCTAAGTCCCTGAGTGAACCTCCTTCAATAATGCACTGGTGAGGTGAAGGAACTTGATAAACTTTGTGAGTTGTGTGGGTATTTTTTGTTATTCATTGCTGTTTGTTTTGAGTGGGTTGTTTGGGGGATTTTTATGGTGGTTGTGCTTGATTGGCTTTTTGGGGTGGTTTTCTTCTTTTTGTTTTGTTTTAATTCTCTTTAATATTTCCCCTAAAGACAGCTAGGAAACTAAACATGTCAGTTATCTTAGTGCAACTTTACGATTTCATAATTGAAGTCACAATGGCAGGAAATGCAGAAGTTTAGGTTTCGGTAGCAATATTGGCCACATATGGACTGTTAACTTCCTGTCTTTTATAATCAATTCTTATTTACGTACTTTGTGACCTACATTAAGAACCGAGGGTCTGGCAAAACGTGATGATTGTTATCCTAATGATGCTCCTGGGACGTTGTGGGGAAAATTAACATTTTTTTGGTTAAGAATTTAAGCGTGAGAAGTTTAAGTGATTTGCTGTACTTTTTATATGAAGCTTATGGAACTTGGGAGTGAATGCAGACTTCTGGAGCGTACCCCAAGGTTCACATGCTTGATTTTGTTTCCAGTAATATTTAGTGAAACCACCCTGTAAGCAAGAGAGAGTGAAGAGGAGAATAAAGGTGTTTGGATTATGAATAACTGTCCAAGGAGACCTGAAGGTTGAGGGAAAGGGTGGGTACTGTGACATCTCTGGAAGACAAGGGTGTGGGCATGTCTGGAGAGAGGTCAAAATTATCTCTTGGGAGACAGCAGGTGGCTTACATATAACTGTGGATCTTTGTCAAGGGGACCAGATAAAAATGTGATGCTTTGTTATAGACAAGGTCATTTCAAACTATGCCAATAAGTTAGAGATCATATACTGCAGGAAAGCGGGATATGAAATCCCTTAATGTGCCTCATGTGTTAAAGCAATAGGCATGAACAAAAAGGGAGGGAAAATAAATGGGTTTGAAGCACGTTTTTTGTTTTGTTTTCAGGTTCATCTAGAGGAGACCTGTTGGGAATCTGCATTTTGGGAATTTAAGTTGAATTGCTCTTCACTAACATAGCTGACAGGGCAGAACCTGAAAGTGGAGAGGTTTGTCACAAACCTAGAGCTGCAGAGTGAGGCAGAGGATCAGTTGAAGACTGCCTTTGAGACTGAAGTTCTTGAAGTTCACAGGCTATGCAAGAACTAAGGTTAACCTCATGAAAACCACTAGAATTTGTGAGGATTGGACATGAGGCAACATTTGGAGAAAGTGAAGTTGCAGGTTGCAGACCGAGGTTCTTGGCAGGTACTTGTGAGGAAGGTGTTTGTGCACTGGGCATGAGGCATGAATGTACTCATCAGCCTAGACAAGAGAAGTGCTGGTCCTTCAGGAGGTGCTTGCAGACATGCACAGCTATTTGAAGTCTCAGAAATGGAACATTTTCATTTTTGTTTAGTTAGTAGGTAATTTCTGCACTGTGTCAGTGTCAATGGTTAATTACTTGCACATTTCATTAGGAAAGCAAAAGGAGATTGTGCCTGGTCCTTGGCATGATCTGGTTGGTGTTGGCTGTCATGCTGTTCTGAAGTCAGAATTGATCTTCTGCCTTAATATATTGTTAATACTGCATATGGTTCTGTCGTGGCCCGGATATTCAAGTCACTGTGGGATTTTTGTTTCGTTTTTAGTTGTCCCATAGTTGTAACTCAGCAGTGAGTATATGGTCCACAGAGCCATTCTTTTCCTGTCATCTGTAATTTTCAAGTAACCTCAAGTATGACTCCTTTATATTATGAATGGTATGTATTTCCAGTTGTGATGTAATGGTTTGGCTAGTGGCTGAGATAATGAGCTGAAGGACTTGAGCTGATGATCTCATCTTTCAGCCCGCCAGACTCTAAATTTTTTTGCTAATCGCGGCTCATAATGAATACTTACTTACCTAGAATGGTACTTCAAAATTTTTCATATCAAACATGGGGTGAATTTAATAATTAATCTAATGGGACTTTTTATTATTTGAAAGAATTTTCTTGTACCTTTTTAAGGTAGATTATTTCTCTGATTTCTACTGTACTGATAGCTCCCTTGTTCCCTCCATGGCTTTAGAGAATTCTTGAGCAGTGAAGACCAGACATAGTGTTTGATGAGGTAGAAAAAGGGTTTTTTTTCTGAGCAGAGTTTACATCTGATTATGCAGAGCCTCCAAGTGCTCTGGAAGTACTGTATGGCATGTTTCATAAAAGTAATATTTTAGTAAAGAAGGATCTCATATGACATTGCCTTTCATCATTGCTGCAGAATACCGATGTTCCTCCTTGGGTGGAAGCCATAGCACACAGATTTGTGAAATGAATGTTTATAAAACCAGAGTTTTCAAGTACTTGTGGGTTGTTTTTTTTATTTTTTTTTTCCTCATGTTTGTTTTTCTGGAGTTGACAGGATCAAATTGATTTAACTCTGCATGTAATATGTAGATTTTTAGGTGTATTTAAAGGTCTGTATTCATCCCACGGGTGGATTTTTGACTGAGGCATCCAAGTTCGCGATGCAGCTGCTGTGGTCTGCATCTGTAATCCAGAGAAGCAGGGGGATGCTGCCAGAGGGCAGTCTGCAGGTGCCTTTGTTTCTGTTCTCATTGCTCAGATAACAAAGGGGAGAGCAAATATCTTCCCTTCTTTTTTGATTCTGAAGTGCTGTCATCTTTTCAGCAATGGGGTTTGGCATCCTACCTCCAGAGAGGTTTGCTCAGTCACAGCCTAGTCTGTGTAGGATGCTGTTCTCATACTGTTGTTTTTTCTTGTTAGAGCTTTGATAATGTGACTGTCAGGTTGGCATCTCGCTCTGTTTTGTATCTACAACCAGCAGAGCTTCATTTTTGCATCTCTGTCATGTACTAATGAACTGAGTCTTGAATTCTGCTGTTGCTCCTTGAAAACTAAGTGCCAAATTTGTTTCCACACAAAGCTCCTTCACTCAAGATGTGAAGTAGATTCAGATGTGCTAGCAAATACACTTTTTAAAGTTTGTCTTTCCCTGCTTTCTGGCTACTGTTGGAAAGATTTGATTGCAAACTACTTTCTGACTGTGCAGACTTCATTGGTACAGAGGTTTGGAAGAGCAGTAGGGTGGCTTTTTATCATCAATAAATAATTCCAGTAGCATATGGCACTTGGAAATTTTAAGCACTGATAAAATACAAACTTCCAGAAGGTGCCAATATAAAGAGAGATGTTAACTTCCAAGCAATTTTGCCCTTGCAGTAGTTCAGAAATGGTAACATTCAGGGAAGATATCTTCACTAAATGTGTGTTACGGATTGCTTTGTTTGTGGCATGCTCTACAAACCCGGCCATGTGACATTTGTGATGGGACTGGACTTTTCGAATTTTGCTGCTCTTTCTAAAAATGAACATTGGAAACACATTAAAAGAATTTGCAAATAACATTGCTGGTATCAAGTGACAAGCCTGGTGGAAATCTGTGGTGCTTTTAGAACCCACTGTGGAAGGCATGACATGGTTTAGGGTGTTTAGGGTGTTGTTAGAAGAGCTGGGTGACAGAACACAGATTCTTTGTTGATCCATATCAGGGGTTACATCCTCAATGCTGCTTCAGTACTTCATTGGAAACCAAGTGCTGATCTTTTGGGATATAGCAGATTGCCTGTTTTTACCTCCTTACACATACCTACTTCTATTTGTTTTAGCTAAATTAGCAGATGAGTTTAGCCTGCCCTTTGTAGTCACCCATCACCCAGATAAACTCCTGATTAATTGAGAGATGCAAGGGTGGAGTAATTCTCTCCTTAACTCTGCTTGTGCTTCTGACTGATTATGTTTCTGTAATTATTTACAATTATATGAAAATTAAACAGTGTGAGAGGCCTAATACAGTCAGTGCATTGGGCACAGGAACCAGACATAAGGCAATTATTCAACTCTAGGATGAAGAACTGTGATTTCTCTTCCTAGATCTCAGTACCAGGGGTGGGAATGATTATGGCATAATGAAAGTGCAAAAGTTTGCCTCTTGGCTTGTAGCTGATGAGGTTTTAATGTAGCCCTTTGATAGGCAGAGGAAGAAAAAGCTTTATAATTTTGACAATGGACTTTTATCAGATTTTATAAAAGGCATGGTTACCTCTAGTGGCAGGGAACTGGGCTTTGAATGGTCTATGCCAGTCTTGTATTTTCTGTTTCTGGCTAGAGGAGAAACGTTTGTGTTGTCAACAGAGAGAGCCTCTGAGAGGGGAGCTCTTCTTTTGCAGAGAAAAATGGAAGTTTTTCCACAATTCCCTTTCTGTTCCATATCAATATACATGTGATATAATAAAATAATTTTCATTATTTTATGGGGGAAAAGTATTTTTCCAAATATTTATAAAGGCCATTTGTCATTTAATTATCCAACTATTCCACTTACATTGGTCTGTAACTCACAGTCCCAGTAAATAGTCAAGAAAGATTTGCCAGTGCAGAGAAGGAGCACTGAAGTGCTAAAAAATATCTGCGCCAGCAGAAATAGAGCTTATCTGCACCTTACTTTAAACAACATAGATTTTGAGACTTTTAACATATGCTATTCTATCTTGCTTATTTTCCAAGGATTCGTATTTGCTCCAAGATTTTCTTCCCTTATAGGCCATTAAAAGTTCCTTAGAAGTGTTTTTAGGTTTGCTATGCTTAATTCAGATTAAATCTCAATGGGGAAAACCAGTGCTTTTACTTACTGTAAGACTGATATCCCCCACAAATGGAAGTTTTGTTACTGACCTTAAGGGGCTTTGATTTTATTCATCAGTTTATTACACTTCACATATTTTTTTCTTATTTCATTTACTAGGATCAATTAGGAGCTGAATTTTGTCTTGAAATAAAAAAGAAAATATTTTGAGTGCTCCTAGGTGCCACTTTGTTATGCATATCCTTGTATATTCATATATATTTTCTAGTAATTTAGATAATTTCATAAATAAAAGATAAAGACACATTTCAAATGTTATAAAATTTCAAATTATTTAAAACAGTCATGCATTAAAGAGTAGTGAATAAACAGTTGTATTTGTCAAGTAAAGGGAGAATATATGATGTGATACTGCTGTGTATGTAAAAGATATCTTAAAACTTTCAAGTAGCATTTGCACTGTTTTGATTTCAGTAGAAGGTCAAATAAGTTTTGAAAGAAAAAGTTCATAATATTTACTGAAATGTTGATCTTTCTAATGGAATGCATTTGTGTAGTTTGTAATACCCGTTCTTTATTCCACTGAATATTATATTTGAAAGTATAAAATGCAAATGCATAAAGAAAGCACACAGTCAAAATGGTAGAAAATATTGCTATTTGGGTAAACTAAGAAAATATTTGCATTCTCCACTTGCCAAACATCCCCCTTTTACCAAAAAAGACAAAAACCTACTATCTGAGTCATTGTACTGCAGTTGCTAATAGAACATTTTCCATTAAAAGTATTTACCAGTGAATGTAGGAACTATGAAAGTTTTTACCAAGAATATCACATAAGGGTTAATGAGATTATGGATAAAATGTTAGTTCATAATGCTCTTTATATAATAAAGATACCCTTTGATATGGGAAAAAAATAACTGAAAGTTAATCTTGAACTTCATCAGAATAAAAATGCAGCTTTGCTCCTTATCACTTCGGTAGAAGCTTTTTAACAGAATCCAACTTCTTTTTTTTTTTTTTTTTTGTTTCCCTTCACGTAGCAGAGGGAGTTTAGGATATACTTGGAGACTGAATTAATTTTTCATGGCAAAAGCTGAAGTTGAAATAAATATTTTGAAAAAATGAAGGACCAGCCAACATTCTTAGGTTATGGATGAGGTATTTCAGGGTATATTGTTTTGTTTTGAGTTCAGGTTTTGCCATGTAGCTGAGTCTTGCTTCTTCTAAGTCATATTCGCTCTTACTGACTGATGAAATACATAAAAGCTCAATATGCTTCCACATGAGAACTTGCTGGCAAAATTAGAGCAGTCTTTGGCCAGAGTCTGAGCCCCAGCTGTTAAGTCATATCTAAACTCATTGGAGGAAAGAAATGGAGGTCAGTTTTCAAAGCACAACGAACCCATAAGTATGCTTATTAGTTATTCATCTTTTAACCTTTTGAAGTAGACACAATTTTTGGAGGATTGGCTTCTTAGGAGCTCTTCTTTAAAACTTACTCAGAAAGCCACTAATTGTGTTTTATGGCTGCATTAAATACTTCACTTGCAAAAAACCACAGAGATAAAATACCAACCCAGAGTACTGTTTTCATGTCATTTGGTCCCCACATGTGTGTAGGCATACAGATACTGCTGTTTTGCTGGCTAGTATTTCTAATGTGCTTTTCAAAATGGAATATAAATACTGGAGTATTTTCATTTTTCATGCTGTTTCCTGTGTCTAATCCCATGGGATGTGATGTAGAACCGCTAGTAAAGTTTGTTTGTTTTTGTAGGCTTGGAGGGGCGGGGGGTAGGTGGGGGTTAGTTGCATTTCCTTAAGCATTGTTAACTATGTGTTTAAATGTTGGAACTGGGTCAAGAAATTCCACCTCATAATTACATTTGTGGTTTCGTGGCAGAACATAATCCTACTGCCTTTAATAGCAGATAGGGGAGACCACTCAAGAGAGCCCTCTTGTCACTCTGTGAAGCACAGACCTCAGGGATAAAGGCCTGGTTTTTGATGAAAAAATCACATTCTTAAATTTATTTTCAGTGCTTAAGGGAGATAATAGAAAAAATCATTGATTAATAAAGTAATTTTATTAAATGTTGATTGAAGTATCTTAATTCTGGGTTATACAGTAATATATTAGATTAATAATAATGAGAAGGAGGCTGTGTTGCAGCAGGTCAAGTTGTTAACTTTCAGATTAGTTCTATTTAGACAAAAAGGTAGCATCATTACAAATGCTGGAAAATTTGTGTTGAGGGTAGTACTCCTGAAGCCTTCATACTAATACTGTATATTGAAACAAGGGTTATTTTTCCTTTATTTCTTTGCATTTAATTTCTGGACATGGTAATTCATTACCCTGTGTCTCTAGCTCAGCAGCTGTAGGGAACACAGAAAATCAAACCACCAAAAGGAGTTTTTCTGCATTTAATGTGTTAGCAGCTACCACACCTGAAAATCTCACTCACTGAAAGTCAGAATTCTCGTTCTGGAGACAGCAAAGGTAATGAATTCGTAATAAAATACAGAAAACTGTATACTAAAGCAAGAAGTTAAATAATCCCCGAGTATACAGTAGTTTCACGAATACAAGCCGCACGGATTATAAGCCGCACCCCCGGTGCCTCGACAATGTTGCTGTCTTTGTCAATAGATAAGCCGCACCCCGAATATTAGCCGCACTTTCGTTCGTAGTGAGAATCCGTGCGCAGCTTTCACAAATTGGCCAATTAGTAACAGGATCGCGGCATAGCGGGCTTTACTGGCTCGGGGCGGGGCCAGGCAGGCTCGGCCCGCTCATGGTTGCCGACGGGGCCGGGTGGCCCAGCTCAGCGCCACGGCTCGGCGGGGCTGGCCGGGTGGTGCTGCTGCCGCCACCGGGCTCGCTGGCCCCCCTCTCCCGTCAGCACCGCCCCGCGCCGCGTTCGCTCGCCCTGCCGGCGGGCTGCCGCCGCCGCTGCCAGGCTCGCCGGCCGCCCCCTCCCGTCTGCACCGCCGCCGCGTTTCCTCGCCCTGACCGGCACTGCAGGCGCCCGCACCGCCGGGCTCCCCCACGCTGCTGGCCCCGATTCTGCTGGGCTTCCCCCACTGCCAGGCAGCCCCACCCGCCGGCCTTCCTGCTTCTGCCATGCTCCCCTGCACTGCTAGCCCCAGTTCTCCCGGGCTCCCCCGCCATGCTGGCTCAGGCTCTGCCGCCCGCCCCCCGCACTGCTGGCCCCGCCTCTGCCAGGCTTTCCCACCTCTGCCGGGGCCGGCCGGGCTCCAGCTTGGCTTGGGGCTGCCGCGGGCTCTCACTTCCGTGTTGGCAGCTTTTAGAATTTTGTTAATAGATTAGCCGCCCCGGAATATTGGCCGCACTTGCGGGTTTCCACCAAAATTTTGGTCAAATTGGTGCGGCTTGTATTCGTGAAATTACTGTATATTGGTTGCACAAGTGGACTGTTTGTGGTTGGAGCAGCTCCATCCACTGGAATGCAAGGGAATTAGTAGCCATTCCTAATTGTACAAACCAAAAGCAAAACCTACAAAAGAGAAGGGGTCTGTCTGTCCCAGTGTGGTCCTATTGCCCAAGATGCAACAGGAGCCCAATGTTCATGGAAAGAGCAGATGGTCAGTTCTGCACACACATTTATTTTACTGAGCTTGTCTGATGAGCTCATCTCAGGTAGGACAGTTCCCTCTTCTCTCCAGGCATTAGAAAGTATCCATTAGATACTTTTAAAGTATCTATTAGAAACTAGATATTCACGGCCCTGTGCTTGTATTACTTTGTTAACACGTGAAAAAATCATCTTTCACATATGTCTCCATCAGAATTTATGGAGAAAAAAAAAGATGAACTTAATGCTATCCTGTAGTTGTTAATGTTTTTAGGATTATGTTATTCTCATACCTGAGGCAGGTCTTGACCTTTGTGTTGATACAGCACTAGTCTTTATCACAATTATATCCAAGGATGGATTCTTAGGATCTAGATTTTTGAAGTATCCAGACGCTTGAAGATGACAACAGTCCAGGTCAATTTTTTTATGGTGCTTAAGTAGAGTGGATGGGTTTATGAGTGGTTAGGTATCTAACTCACTTAGACTTTTTTATTCCCTATATATGCATTTTAAAGTATTGAAAAAATCTGCAAATCCAGCCCTAGAGGCCACATAGAAGCACATTTAACTTTCCAACTAATATTTGCTATATATTTTACTTTTAGCAGGGTGCTAAAACTCCTGAACTGTTTGGCCTTGCTTTGGGAGATGGGTTAGATCAATCTCTCTCCATGTGAAATGTTATTTTTCTAACAACAACGTGAATTTACTTGGGAAAGCACAAGTCGCTGTAGGATTTGAGGCATAGTTTACCCCAGTCTGGGCTTAATTCAGCATGTAATTAAACACATTTTTAACTTTAAGCATATGAATAGTTCTAATTAAATTAATGGCTCTCAGTGCAGTTGCGTGATTGTGCCTGCCTGAAACAGACTGTGGGATTAGGACCTTCATTTAAAGGTTGTGCTTTACAGAGTGCCAGAGTTCATCCCTGCACTTACTAGAAATGTTAGACTATTGTAGCATGTGAGAATCAGTATTCCTGTTACAGAAAAAGATAAATGCCAGTTTTCTGTAGCTTTTCTGAAGACTTTCACCTATTCGTTTATACGGAGTGTTGGGAAAACAGCACTGATAAGTAATAACAAATGTGGTTTTGTGGTTTCCAGCCTGCCACATCAATGCTCTGCAAATGAGTTTGGTTTGCAGCAGGCACTGCATATTGTAAGCTGTTTCTGAGGCAATATTTAAATATACTTCCCTGGCAGCATAGAAATATAAATAAACATGCGGTGTTAACTTGTAATATTATTAATCTGAGTGAACTTCAAAAGTAGCTTACCAAAACTGCAGCGTTATTTTTGTTGGATTTCAAAGGAGATGTGCTGTACAGATAGCAACGTTTTATCAATTGCACAACAAAATCAAAGTGGAAACGGTGTTTGAAAAAGCCTTGTAGAGTTTTGTACTGATGTGCTAATCCATTCAAATTTTATTGTTAGCATCTGTACTGAATGATTGGAAGAATTACCACATTAGGGGCCCTTGAGACAAGTATTATTTACATTTGTGTCAGTGAATTTGATAGATACATTTTCAAATTTAGGGAATCAGGTGGATTAAGCTATTAATGAAACTTAAATAATATTAAATGTGAGAATATGATATTACTGCTTATGCCTGTTGTTATTGCTATTATTATTATTGTTGTTGTTATTATTAGCATTATTATTATTGCTTTTATTAAGATAATATTCCAGGTAAATAATGATATTTTTGAAGACCAAGGAAGAGTATATTATAAATTAATTAGCAGATAGATGATGACCTTTCACCATTTCAACCAGCTGCACAGACTCGCTGTTGAGGTCTCTCAAAGCTGTATCTTTGCTGCTGATACAGTTTTCCTGGTGTGTCAGGGAGTTTGTGGCAACCTATTCTAGTGGAATTTCCCTGCACATGGTGGCAGTGTGGAAGATCTCACCACACAGAAACAATACTTGCTCTATTTGCTTTTTGTTTGATAAGCCACAGTGTAAAGAAGTGGCCTTTTTTTGTTGTTGTTTTGGGGTTGGCTTTTCTGTGTTCGTGCCCGCAGATGAATAAGGTGCCTGTTGTCTGTGGGTATTTGTAGCATGCAAATATAACTCTTCTGTGGCACTTCAAAGAGGTTGTTTGTGTGTCATTGTGGTGGTTTTAGTTAGCAGTGCTACCTGACTGGGTAAGTTAGGCTGGGAGTGATTAACTGCATAACAATTTAAGTGTGTGTGTGTGTATACTTCAGCCACAAGCATATTCAAGAATTAGACAGTACTGAAAATCACACACGCTGGGTAGAATGCAGGATTCCCACACATTGTTTTGCAGAGTGGCATTGCATTCACAACATTTCCAGTGCATTAAGAAAAGTGTTTAACTGAACAAAATTAAATTTAAAAGCTGTCAGAACCAACCAGATATTTTCCTGGTTTTCTCCACCACTTTTGTGGTGTCTTAAAGACCTACCTTGCTGACATTTTTAAATAAAGCAAAGGTATTCAGTGGAGAAAATGCTAATTTATGCTACTCATGCTTTATGTAGGAAAGGGTATTTCTTTCAAAAGGTTACATTTGCCAAAATCCTTATGATGTGAAGGGTTTGTTGATGCATGGGGTGAAGACAACCCAGGAGGGGGCTGTGCAGCTGTTGCCAGCTGTGTGTTTGGACAGCACTAAGACAAGGGAATCTGCACTCCTCCATTATTCTTTCTGCCAATAAAGTCACGGCTGGCCAGAAAGAATTGCTTATAATACAACAGC
The DNA here is from genome assembly GCF_009819885.2 of Catharus ustulatus. Classification (NCBI taxonomy): domain Eukaryota; kingdom Metazoa; phylum Chordata; class Aves; order Passeriformes; family Turdidae; genus Catharus; species Catharus ustulatus. Next base: position 13,063,087 of record NC_046225.1, read on the forward strand.
ACATGATCCAAAAGCTAGATGGATTTCATGAACAGTTATAACAGTTACAGTAGTGGTTCTGCATTTCTTTTGGATTTTTTTTTCTGTTACTAAAAGTCTATTGATGCAGTCAATGCATATTTTAAAAATAAGCCCTTTAAAGAGAAAATGACTGTGGCAAGATTGAACACTAAAGACTTGTGCTGTTCACTGGACTCCTCCCTTTGAGAGATGTATTCTAATAAGAGCTGTCTAATTAAGAAATTTTGTGGCATTTGCAGGAAGACTGGTTTATTTCATGTTATTTTCAACAGAAAAATGAATGTATTTCTGTGGTGTGTTTTATACAAGGATGAGCAGACACATGTTCCTTTTCTCAGAAGTCTTCTTTGTGGCTTTGTGAGAGGGCTGTCTGTATAACTTTGGAATACAGAAATAAAATGTCTCAACAGTGGAGTTTGGTCCTGGAGCAAATATCTACAGACTAATTATGATTACTGCCTACACTGTATTTCCTGTGGTCGTCTGTTAAATTATGATCTCTGTCACGTACTTTAGAAGTACCAATTGCTTTCATATGGTAATATGGAAAAGAATCATAGTTAAATAAAATGCTTCTTTGGCACTTGCTCTTGGAAATACACGATTGTGTAATTCCTAGGCAAATTTGAGTTGTGTCTTTAGGTATTTTGGTATTTTTCTGCACTGTTGAACATCTCAGTAACTTACTTCTCTCACAGCCCCCTTTTTAGCTCAGTTAAGCTGTAGATCTTTCCTCCTTCCACACACCCTTGTGTTTCAGGCTACTGAATAATTGACTGTTGTGCAAATGGTTTTGCCTCCCCTCCTCTTTGAGAGCCTTTTCAGGCAGAAGCTGGGACAGAAGAGCCCCAGTTTCACAGAACCTGGCCTTTTCTCCTTACCCCCAGCAGATTTGAGAACTGGGTTCACAGTAAGGTTGAGAAGGAGCTTGGTGAGCTGAACTTTTCTTTCCATGCTTTCTTAAAAATACGTTTCTTCTACCTCTCAGCTTCTCAGATCTGTATGGCTTTGGTAGCTGTCTTCTTGAAGACTGAGCATGTTGAAAGTAGGGCACACCTTGCTCCTGGACAGAACTCTCTGTGCATGTGAAGGAGCAGCAGAGTTATGCTACTCTGAGTCCAGGATTGAGAATTACTGAAATAGTCAGTGCCGCTTGGAAAATTGGTTTGAATCCTGGAATTTTCAGCTGTAGGAGTTCATCAGCCTACTGGTCTTGCCTGCTGGGGCCTTTCAATCACTAGCCCCCAGATCCAGCATCTTTGTCGTCCCATGGAAAATTATTCTGTGTTTTGATTACTCTCTCCAGAGAGATTGCAAACTTCTTCCCTGAATGAGCAGATAGAAATGATGTAACAGATACTTAATTGCCTAAAAGCTCACAGAAGGTTCTGCAAACTACCGAAAATTCAACAGTGAAATAAATAACTCGAAACATTACACTTTGGTGCACCTGTTTTATTTGAACATAAAGTTACTGTTTTGAAGAGTTTATGTCTATAGTTTAGATTGCAATATGTAAAACTGTTTTGTATTAAAAACAAAACAGTACATTCTCACAAACTGGGCATGTTACACCAGAACTTTGACTAAGCAGTGATTCACAGCTATCCTCAAAAAACTGTGTCATGAGAAGTTGTAAAAAAGTATCCTACTAAAGTTTCATTTGGCAAGCAGAAATAGCTCTGCTACATTAAAATTTGTTTCTAAGTTCTGTCTAAAATGTATGGTGTGGTGTGTTTGTAGCATATGCTGTAGTTCAACTGTATTTTTAATAGCTTTGTAACTGTTTTTCTCTCTACTTTGCCATATGAATTCTTTTCAGTTTGAAAACTGTTATGCTTGCATTCATCCCAAGAAAGGAATTATTTTGGGAAAGTTGAGAAAAATGTGTTTAAGCATTCTGTAAAAAAAAAAATAAATCAGTTTGAGTCCTTATTGGTTGTAATTGAAAGTTTCAAGGAATAAAAGAACCAAGTCTCTGGCCCTCCTGGGGTGGGAGGACATGGATGAAGCACAGCTGTGGGTGTGACAGAGCTTTGGTCCAGGTGAAAGGAGGGTCTCTGGATGCTGTTGTAGGATAAACCCTCACCACAGCAATTTTGATCTCAGTCCTGAGAACAGGCCAGGACTGACAAAAGGATTTTGTGTGACATGGACGTAACATGAATGGACTTATGCCACCTTCTTTTGGGCTGTGAGTTGTGAGGGGAGACTCCCTCACCACAAGGATTTCTTCTTTCGTGTGCTGCCTTCCAAGAGTCCGAGGAAAATCTAGTAGTCCAATGGTCATGAAGAATTAATTCTATAGCTTCTGAACCAACTTTGGGTTCCTTGATTTTTCTTCTCCATTTTAAAGTTTTTTGGATGTTCAGATGTTTTCTAAGATCCCTCTTTTAAGATGCTCTGCAGTCAGGAGAAGTGACTTTTTAATTGCCATGGGAATTTTCCCTCGGGGTTGCTCTGGAAGCTGATGTCCTTCGCAGCACCCCTGGGCACCCCATTGGTGCCACGAGAACCAGTGTGGGAATACACACCAAGGTTTGCCTTGCTGTTATCAAGCTTAAGCAGAAAATCCCAGGAGAAACACACAGATGTGGGCAACTGCTGTGCCCTCTGATGGCTTCAGCTCAGGTCTGCTGTCAGCTTGTTTCTGTTTGATGCTTACGGTGTTCTCGGGGAGGGGAGGTGGGAGAGCAGTGTGGCTAACTGGAAACAGGCTGCATGGGGGACAAGACTATATTGCAGGAGTGATTGCTTTCTAAATAAAGAATTTCTGTCTCTCTGGAGAGAAATCAGGAAAAGGACCATAAAGTTCCTGTTGTCCAGCAGAAGAGAACCATCTGCTGGAGTTACGAACAGTTGGCTGCGTTTAATGGCCAGTGGTTGATGGCCCCTGCTCTAACTAGCGTGAATTAGTTTATTCAGTGCAGGTGATTGAAAGTGTAGAGTAACACATCAGAAATGAGAAAGGACGAAAAGGAAAGCGGATAAAAGGTGTTTAAAAACAAACATGTGGTTCCACAAAGGCAATATTTTTCTGTTTTGGTTTTTTTTTATTATGAATTATTGTAAATGTCAAAAGGCACTTGCACATGCCATGTCGTGATGTTGGTGAGTCATTAACTTTGTCTTCAGAGAGAAACATGGCATTTTGGCACTTCCTTGTCTTTTTCCTTTCTTTCTTTGTGGTTTTCCGTTTCTGTTCTGCAAACAGTTAGGATGAAGTAAAGCATTCTCTGTTTTCCACTAGGTCTCATTTGCTACAGCTTTCTGCCTTTAAATTACTTCTGAACCACAGAATCTGGCAGGGCTCGTTGGAAGGCATTTGAGGACAACTACTTGATCTGGAGTACAGCCATGTACGGTACTTGAAGGCATAGAACAAAGCAGTATAAATTGAGATTATTTTACTAAATGTTTATGGCTCTTCCAGGACAGCCAGTAGAATTACAGAAAAAAAATCTTAATTAGGGCATGGCATGTAAATACTCACTTTTTATTGCATCGAGGAATGCTTTTACCTTCTCTGTTTTAAAACAAAGGCCTGTTTAATAGCTTTTCTTTAGTTGTGTCCCTAATCTAACATTTCTTGTCTAATTGTTGGCGTTCAAGTACATGTAAAGAATTGCTAACATCAGGGGCATTGAATAAATGATTTAAGGAGGACTGGCTGGGATAGGAGATGAATCACGCTTCCACAACCTTGCAACCCGGTTAAAACTCAGTACTATGAAACAAGTAAATGCAAATAATAATAATAATAATAATACTAGTAATAGCAGTAATTTAAAATATCTTTGACCAGTTCTATCCTGATATGTACCCACAAAGCCTCATTAGATCCTGTATGCTTCTGCTATGTGGGTACATGTGTGCAAAACCAAAGCTTATTATGGAATTGAGAAATTCAAGCCATGCAAAATGTTTTGCAAGGTGTTAAGTCATATTTTTTGCCTCTCATAGCCATTAAGGCTTATGTTCTTCCTGCAACAAGCTCTCTGTGTACTCAAGAACTTTAAATATTTAGAAGCATGTTTTCAAAACTTGGCTAGTTACTTGAATGCAAATGAGAGGGATCAAGGTCTTTTGTGCAGTTTTCCACTGGCACAAGAAAGTGCCCACGCAAATAAGGTGGATCAGGTTATTCCTAGGTGGGCTCCAATTTACTCACAGGTTACAGGTTAAAAATCACGAACTCAAACCGAGATTAGCTTGAACTCTTGTGGGGCTTTGGTAAATAGTGCTGTGTTTTCTGTGTGTAAGTGTTATTTCTTTTAATAAAAGGAGCAAATACAAACTTAAGGGCATTCTAGATGTGTGGAACATCTTTGCTTATAGTATTAAGATGAATGTTGCTGGCAACAGTATGTTTGTATTTAAAACACACTTTTTAGGAGGTCAGTGTGGTTATTTAGTGTTTTAAATTCATTATACTCATTCTATAATTTTGTGGCTTCTCTTCCATTGGTAATAATGCAGTGGTGAAAATGATATGCAGCATTTAAAAGGTTAATGTTACCTTTTTGATTAAAATACAATGATTACACCTTAGAGATGGATGCTGGTTGTTAATTTTCTGTGCTTGCTCTGTCAAGTTTACAGTCCTCCAGCAGAGGAAGTGCTGGCTTGTGAAGTGTGCCAGCAGTACCTAAATGTCCCCTCCGTCATCTTTTTATTGTGTATTTGCCCCAAATCATATCAAATGGCTTTTGAAGGGTCTGAATGCTTTTTCTGTCGTGGATTTAGTACACACAAAGCAGTAGATACACGCATGAAGCACCCAACCTACTGCCAGGATCATGTCCCAGGTTGTAAGAGTTCGTATTTGCAGGCATGTTTTCTGTGAAATCATGAAGACTCTTTACATATATCCCTGTAACAATGTGTTCACTTGAGAAAGGCCAACAATGTTTTCTGTTTTCTTTGCATTGTGAGTTCCAGACAAAGGCAAACACTGCCCTGATGGAAAATGCTAAATAAAGAAGTGAAATGACATATTGCTGATTTTAATTCACAGCCGTGCTTTTCTGCTTTAGTAACGGCATGACACATAATTCTGGTTCTCTTCTACATCTTCTTAATGAACAGAATATTTCATGGAGAAGCAGAGTTTAGTTATCTTGTGGCTAACTGGGCAGAAGTTACTGCTGTGTCACTATTATTTGAGCTACATCAAGGGATTGCAGGGAAGTGAATCTGTTTGTACTTTACTGAAGTCTAGAATGCTGTTTTTCTTACTCTCTAAGAACAGGTTGAAATCTTGTGTGTCTTATTTCCTTGGGCCAAATGTGGAATTTATTTAGATCTCAGTCAGATACATAGTAACACATTCACATTCAGCACTATGAAATTTCCCAGACTACTTTAAGTGATGCCAATTAAGTTCACAGCTACATGAGTCACCTAGAATAAAAAAGAGAGCAAAGTGACCAAAAAAGCACATAGCCATCTTTGCATGAAAAAGATTTAGGAGGCATGCCTAAATAAATAAGTGTGAATTTTATTAATTTTATTCTCTAAAGTGCCAGTGAAATGCATGCTTATGAAAAGCTGCCTGATTTTAAAAGGTAAACAGCAAATCCAGATATATTCTACTAATATTAGAGAGAGGACACTTAACAGGCATCAGACTTGGTTTTATGAAACAGGAGGCAAGACATCTAAATGCAAAATTTTTCAGAGGTGTTCCTCGTTTTTAATGTGCTGTCAAACAAGGTGTATGTAAAAAGAATTCATAAGCATAGAAATGGCCAGGTAAGGTTCACCTCTTAGCACAGGCACTCTGGAAAAGGCTGTAAATGTTACATGATAAGCAAGTTTAGCATAAAGAATAAAGGTTTAGTAAAAAATACCTCTTCCTTTCTAACCTGGGTCAAAATTCAAAGTAATTTTGCCTGGGGGGGGTGGTGGGGGAAAGAAGTGTGTGAAAGGTGACTTCTCCAAATGGTTTATATTTTCTGTAAAAGCAGAGAGCTGTTTAAATACCAAGGAGGCATTTGGCAGTGTTCAGTTTGTTCCTAATTTCAGTTGGACTGCAAAAGAAGGAGAGGGAGAGGAAGCAGTAAGTGCCATTGTTAAAGATATTAGTGTCCTGCCTGTAGTGTGATAGGGTGTTGGTGCCTGACTCAGCGTCAGAATTGCTGTATTTGGTGTAGAATACTGTGCAGCCTTACATTTATGTGTACTGGCAAAGTATGGACGTGGGTAGAATGTAACTGTAAAGCTACAGAGAAATATGCACATGGTTACTTTGCAGGCAAAAAGGGAATGAAACACATTATGAATGGAATAAAAGAAAATACATCTGAAGTGCAAAAGCAGGAAAGGCCCAGTATTTTTGTTGTCTGCTCTGACCTTGTTGAGGGCACGATAAAACCACGTGGGATTTAGTGGATGACTGTAAATGAATGTGTGTGTACACACATAAAGGTGGGAACCAAGGAGAGGAATCAGTCTGGAGAAAGGGAATTCCAGACAGATGAGGCAACACAGGCTGAAGGGCAACCCCAGCTGCATGGTCATGAGGATGGGACAGGGAAGAATGCATGAGTGGGCATATTGGGATGATGGACACAATATTGGAGAGGCAGGATGGAGGGGGGCCAAAAAGAGGTTTTAAAAAAAAACAAGGATGCTAAATATAAACAGGATTCAGACATTAACTGTGTCACTGTGATAAAATTACGGCTGTTACAATGTTTTGGTCTGGAAGGATGAAAATTCAGTCCTTAAGGTTCCAGTTTATAAGGGTTGAGGGACAAAGTTAAAAGAAATAAAGAGTATGAATGGAGGCAGGAAGTAACAAGACCATGAGTGGTGATGTAGGTGGAACGGGTTGCTAATGAATTAAGTAAACAAACCGAGTTCTATTTAGTTAGTTCTAAATTCGGAGTAATTTGGAAAAATCCCAAAATAAACTTTCAAGCTTTTTCTTAGACTAAACCTGGAGAGATTGGTTTTTTGGAGGCTTTTTTTTTTTAGATCTTCATATTCAGTAATGTATTTTCAAAGTATCTGTTAAGTTAAATGTGTTATCTCAAAGTCCATTAATTCATTTTAAAAACCTGTCATTCAGATTCCATAATGTGAATGTGTTTTAAATCCCTAGATAAGTTTATTAGGACAAATTGCATTTCAAATCTTGGACAATCATTGTCTTGTATTTATTGACTGAAGAGAAGAAAAAAAAAAGTGTAGAATTGCTGATTACTGCTGGTTGAAAAATGTCCCAATCTAATTTTAAGCTGGTAAAAATGTACTCATAATTGAATTTAAACCTAGCCAAGGCACTTAGCATTGCCTTGCTGACTTCTTCGTCTACACAGAAAATTGTGCAAATATGAAATCACTTATCTCTAATATTTTGTAATTGTAGCCTGTGTTCTCCTTGAAATCACTGTTGTTATATTTTGTTCCCCCAGGATCAAATTCGCAGGTGTCTTACACTCCTTTTCTTGCTCTCCACAGCTGGCATGATTTTATTTTAAAAACTTTTCCTTGTGGCTGGTGGTACCGCAGACAATTTTGTGAAGCCACAGCAGCTGCGAGGCTGCTTTGTGCGGAGTGAAGTGCCCTCTCTCGGGGTGGGCTGGCTCTGCTGCCTGACCCGCTCCGGCTGGGAAGCAGGAGCTCGCAGAGGGGCTGAGCGGCAGCAGTCAGGATGTGGGATGCAGGATGCAGGGAGATGGGGGGGATCTGCAGCCTCCTCCCCACGGGAGCAGGAGCAGTGCTGCTGGATGTCCTGAGCTGTGATGGGCAGCTTAGTAATCCCCCCATGGGAAGACCTGGAAATGTTGTTTGGCAGTGTATTGGGTCTCTCTAGGCTGGGACCGGTGTCTGCAGAGAGCTGATTGGACCAAGCACCATGGTGTGGGGCCAGTCTTGGTGCTGCAGCTTGATGCTTTAGATTTGGGAGGCTGCAGACGGGGTCAGAGTGTGAAGCTTCAGGACTTTTGCAGCCTCTGAGGGTCTGCTCCTGTCGCTCCTCCCCACAGTTCCTCTGGTGAGTAGAAGGTCAGGAGGAAGGTGGAGGTTTTGGTGGCTGCAGTGCCATGTTGCTCTATGGGAGAGCAGCTCCTGAGCCAGGGCAGCACGCTGGGAGTGGTGCCTTCCCTAAATTGGCTGGGAGGGTTTAGGAGGATTCCCCTCCTCCTACAGCAGCAGGTCCTGTGGGGGCAGAATGAAACTTCCACGTTACCAGGTTCTTTCAGCAGTTAAAAAAAAGGGTCTACTGATGTATTGGTTGATTTGGTGAATGGTGCCAGGAAGCTAAAGGTGATCAGAAATCACCCTCGGGACTGCAGGACTGAATCGTGATATGGGAATTACTCTTGGCATTGCTGTGCAGCCGTGCCAAGCAGGGTTCTGTTTCTTTACTCTCTCCTACATAAGCATCATATATTGGTTAGAAGCTGAAGACAGAGAATCTGTAAGATTTTTTTGTTGTGGTGTTTTTTTGTTTATTTGTGTGTTTTTAATAAGCTCCTAGACAGAAATCCAAAATCAGATGTGACATAATATAGCACTGGGGGCCTCAGGCTCTACTGTATTCCAAATAATAGTTGAAAGTCAGTGTATTCTGGTAGCCTGACAAAAACTTGATGATTCTATACCAGCTTTCCCCCTGACAAATTTGTAGTCTTGGTTTAGAGATTTTCTGTTAACCTGCTGAAAGCTTGAGGTAAGCCCACCTGATTTGCCTGCTCTTCCTGTGACAGAGATACTTTGTCCATTAAAAACCTCAGCAAACCACTTCAGGTTTTTTGGACTCCAATTAAATAACCAGCACAACCATGAAAGTTACATCTTGCTTTTGAAGAGGTAGATTGTTAAATATTTCCTTGTATCCCACTCTGTTTTAATGCCACTGCTACTTCACCTTCCAGTCAGAATGGAGGGAAATTGTGTGACCTCCCATGGCCTGGGAGGTCCTTACCAAGAAAATGTGGTGGTGGTTTTTTGTGGTTTTGTTCCTGATTAACACCAGGTTACCTATGGTCTTTGTAGGCTCCTGTGCTGTTGTTGCTGTCTGATCTTTTATTCCTGCTGCCCTAAAGTGTATGTTTATTTAAGCAGCAAAAGGGTGGTATTTTGTTATGGCACATGGTTGCATCCCTGTGCTAGCTCAGTTTAGCTGCCCTGAATAACAGAAATAGCAAATATGCAGGGACATGTGAGTATCAGGCTGGCACCTAAGACTCCCCAGGGTGTTGGGGGACGTATCCTGGCTGCCAGCCTTGGCCATTGCTGGCAATCCTGCAGAGCTGTGCCAGTTTCACTTCACTGTAGAGATGTGCAGCAAGCCTGACACTTGTTTTAAACCAGAACAAGCTTATACCACTCCTTCTCTTCATGCAGATGTGACTCCTCTGTAGATATGAACCTCTGTGGTGCCATCTCTGCTTTCTTTTTTATCTCTTTGTGCTTGCATGCAGCCGCCAACAGACTGCTGCCCTTTTTTCCATACCTGCAATGATACTTTTTTGGCATTTTGATTAAATTTAATCGATATGCCGATAGGTGCATTGATTAAATACAGTCATTGGTGCCAAAACAGCGTCTCCCCTCATCCACTGGAGTTTGTGAAAGGAAAGTGGGCTCTTGGTGTTCAGCTTGGTTATGGTGCCTTGCTGCTAGGAGCCTGTGCTGTGGCTGAAACTATTGTAGGGATCTGGTGTTTCAGCAAAAAGAGCCTGGAATGGTTTCATTTAGAGGAGGTTGCTGCAAGCTGAGCTGCCTGAGGAGGGCAGGCAGCCTCAGGGCAGTATCTCCAGTGACTGCAAATTCTTTTTCAAGTCGCTTTTTACTGAGGTTGCTATTGTGTTGCTGGTCTGCAAAACAACCTTTACTTCTCTTTCCTTATTTCAGGAAGTATCGCTTCTTTCAGTGGTGCCAGTTTGGAAATGCTGTTTGATTGCCTCCTGTGTTTTTTGAATTGTGCTCTTTGCATGTGTCCTCCTGCAAGAAGACGTGAATCAAAAAACACATGGAAATGCATCTCAGTACATTGCTCACATTGCTCAATCTGCTTGTATCATCTATGTTTAGCTTCTCTTCTACTCTATCACTTCTATCCCTGAGGCAGCTGTAATTTATATCTGTTAATTATTTTTCTGCACTCTAGCATGTTGAAAGAAGAGAGATTGAAAACCCAGAGAAAGGTGCTAAAGTGTAGATGAATGAAAATATCTACTCTGCATGTCCAGAACTTAAAATGGAAGCAAATAGAAATAAGTTCTTTGGGATGTTATCTGCCTCTCTTTGTATTTCTAACTCGGTGCTGAGGCATCCGATGACATACTTTGAAAAGTGAGAATACGTAAGTGCCTGTAAATCACTGTGGCTTGACATATGAGACTACTCATGTCTTTCGGTTTGTAAATATGATTTATATTACACTGCAGAGGATCTGAGAAGTCCTCCCTAAGCCAAAAATATACAAACAGTTGGCATCTGCAGTTTTTCGGCACATTATTGCACTTAATAACACTCCTGGTTTGGAATAGTACGTGTTAATGGTTTCACGTGCAGGCAATGCCTGTAAAATTACTCTTCTGCTGGGAACTTCTCTGATGGGCTTTTTTTGGTTGTCTGAAGAGCATTTCTCAAAGGTGCAAATTCCTGATCTGTTTGTTTCCTACAACTTGTGGCATGTCCAGTAGATTGCAGCTGGCTCGTAGCAGGCAGCAGAGAGGGTGAGTTAACCCATCCCTGTGAATCCATCTTGGAAAGGCTGATGTGCCAGCACAGCTGCTACCCAGTCTTCCTGTACACAGTCTGGAGCTGCAATCCTGAAGTGACATTTGCCTCTTGACACCATCCATTGTCACAGGCTGAAATGTGTGTGACACCTATTCAGAGTTTAAAATCACTGCAGATCCATCTAAAGGCAAGTTGGCCACGGCTGCTGTTGCTGTATGTGACGTGCCTTATGTCTGGGTGAGTGTTTAGTCCTGTCCTCCTGGCTGGAGGTCAGTTCTTAAAACACCTTGGTAGGGCTTCTGGGCTTTTCTCTGAGTGATGGAGCACATGGAAGTAACACAGGTCACAGGACCTTACTGCCCCTGCCTGAAACCAGGGGAAAAAACAAGTGGGCATTACACGAGAGGGTTGAAAAAGTAATTGAGGTGCCCTGAGTATGTAAGTGTGCACATGATGGGATTTCCAGAAACAGCCACCGTTCCAGATGCACAAACAAGTTACAGTTCATCAGCTGTTTATGGTAATTGCATGTGCATTGTTCGCCCCTGGCAGAAGCAGGGTCACTTGAGTTAAAGAGCGAGCATGTGCAGTTGCCGTGTTTGGAGGTTGATTCACAGAAACTTGTTATCACACGGTATTTAATTGAGCTTTTTTTGGTCTTTCCCAACTTTCAGCAGAGGTGGTGGTATATTTAAATAAAGGCTTTGTAAACGTGGTCCATAGTGAGTGCTGCACTGAATGCTTCCCCTCCACAGGGATGGGAATTGCAGCCTTGCCGCACTGCTGGGCGCTGCCTCCAAAATGATTTCTAGCAGGAAAGTCCATATCATTGCAAACAAAGGGAGAACTTGGCTAAACCAGATTGGATTGCTGCATCTGGTTTTGGACTGTTGGCACTGGCACTGGGACATCAAAATCCTCCCTTGTGGCATTCAGGGGCTGTGTCTGTTGGAGGGGTGGGAGAGCAGGACGTTTCCCACTTCATCCTGGGAATGCATCTGGGATAAGGCCAGCTTTATTGTGTATGTTTCTGGATTAAAAGCCCCCTTTATAATTTTCTTTTGGAAAATAGAGGAGTCTTTCAGTTCCTATCTGAAGAAATATCTCCGAATGGTTCAGGATGTTGAATTTGGGGCTTCTGGGATGCTTTCTGCTTTATGATTTAAACACAACTTCAAAAACAGTGGGAAAAGCAGCTACAGTAAAAGCAAATTAGATTTGTTTGCTGTACCCTGTCTTTCTGCTGAGGGCAGTTAATTCTGTTCCTGATTCATTATTTGCAAAAAAGTTACATGAAAGCTTGAGTAGCACACAACATCCTTGTCTGATTCTCTCTACCATCCTTAGGGCGACTTGAGTGAAAGTATCGGCAGGAATTCTGGCATGAGGCACGAAGGGATGTTTATGCAGTGCTTGGATCAAGAGCCAGGCATGGCACTATGCTTTTGGGCCAATGTGGGAGGCATATCACCAAGGAAGCTAAAACCCCACAAATTGAAAATTCAGTTGAAAATTCATCATTGATTTTTTTTTTCTTCCATTTTTAATTTGACAGGCCATCAGCAGTCTTGATCAAAGCCAAAGTAAAGAGGAGGATTAAAAATTTAAAAAAAATATAAATATGTAATTTAATTTCTTGTTCGGTGAAAGTTGTTTTGTTGTGACATCTCTGAGAGCATTGGTATTTTGTACCAGCTTTGTGGAGCTGGTTAGAAAGCTATAAAATAGGATGTGCTGGAGGAATAGATTGGTTTGTTAAAAATACTGTAGTGATACCATGCTAAAAGCAGTTTGTATTCAGATCAGCATTCGTTACCTATACAACAAACATGTCTTACTTCATAGGTTACCTAAACAAGCTTTTTAAAGTTCAGCAATAAAATAATAGATGAACATAGAATTTATGAAAATATTTGGTGTCCATGTGACTCCCTCTGGGTCTGACAACTTGCTTTTCCCAAGGGTTTTCCTTCTGTAGGGGCGAGGTCTATCAGCAGGAAGTTATGAAGAGGGATTGCTGAGAGTTTGCTTTTTCCTGCCTTGTACTGAGGGAAACCTGGAAGGTTTAAACTCCTGAAGTAGCAGCTGGGTGGGCTGTTTTGGTCTGGATTTTGGGTGTTACAATTATTTTTGGGTGTTACTGGTTTTTGTTGTTTTTTGGGTTTTTTTGTTTTTTTTTTCTGAGAGAGACAAATTCCTATTAATCCAAAAGTAAAAGCAAAGAAAAGCTCGTTTTTATCAACAAATGTTCACTTCACAGCTTACCTCAAATCTGTGCTGGGTCATTCATTAATTAATCACTGTTAATTTTTGCATCTTTAGAGAAATTTTCCTCCTTGGACTCGTTACTCCTGCATTTATTCTTTCATCTATTGATGCCCATGTTGCATATATGAATTAGTTGGATTTTATTTCTGAGGTCCTGCCTTTGCATAGTGCATTTGACAGTTTCATTTTGCAAATTAAGGGAAGATGTGGGTAGAGAGATCTTCAAAGCCCCAGCAACCTAAGGAAGGGTGGAGACTCTAGGATGCTTTCAAAGGTAGTAAGAAGTGGTCTTCATCTTCTTTAATTTCAGTATTATGATGATAAAATAGGGATGTGGTGATGCCTGGCTTCAGGCACTCTTGGCTTGTTATGGTTTTAAAGGGATATTCCACATGGGAAGCTTTTACCTAGTCAGAAGGAGAGGTTGTATTGCTGCAATTGCTGGAGTTTGTGTTTCCTTATCTCCTGTCTCAGTCTAAATAAGACATCTGCTTGTTTTGTGTTAATAAAATAATATTTTGGTAGCAGAATGTGTTATTCTGGCTCTGTCCTAATTTCTAGAGGCTAGTTTGTAGTCAACCTCTAGCTAAAGAATGTTTACAGAGAATGTTGTAAGGCCTGAATACAGTAAATTTAGGTCATTCTTAAGTTTTCTTTCTTTTTTTTTTTATTTTTATTTTTATTTTTTATTTATTTTCACTGACATGGTTTTGAATAGGGTTTGTATTTCCAGAGTTGCTAAAACTGCATATTTAAAGAATTTTGTTCTTATGCATTCAGTTTGCATGATGTTTTTGTGAAATGCTCTTGCGTGGATCTCCTAAAGGATCCATCCATTGTTGCTATGCATTTAACTTCACAAGTAGAATGGCAATTTTTTGATAACTGTCTTCAGTAGTATCCCATAACTTACTTTTTAACTGTTTTTAGAACTGCAATGAAGTTCCTTTTTTGATGTTGTTAAGACAGTAAAAAGCTAAACCTGAACAGTTCTTGAACTGTTTTCCACTCTAGTAGATATAATTTGGATCAAAATTATAGCCATCCAGCAGGCTGATTGCAAAAATCTTTGTCTGATTGCTTTGAGATATAGAAAGAGGGGAGTTGTTTGGGGTTTTTTCCTATAAGGTTGTAAGAATTGTTAATTTCTTATTTGATGAAGCAACTAACATGCTTTGAAATCAGAGATCCAAAAATCTATTTTTCTTGTCTAGCATGTTGAATTTCCCACAGGACTCCTTAGTGTTTTTGTTATGTTCTAAGAATACATCAGAAAAGTCTTTTGTTGAAGTAGTAATATCAATAGGTTCCTGTTGCACCTGTGAGTTAGGCGAAGGGCTGTGAAATTGTAATTATTTTTGGAATTCTAATTTAGTTTCACTTCCACCTTGAAATAAAACCCTGAAAAGGTTGAGTAGGCTTCGCTGTATACTGTTCACTGTAAGAAAAAGAAAGTAATTAAGTTGATATCCAGCTGTGTGGTGGAGCTGAGTGCTGGAGGGAAGGGATGCCATCCAGGGGGACCTGGGGAGGTGGGCATGTGTGAACCTCATGAAATTCAGTCCGGGGAATAGCAACCTTTCTATTTCTTTCCCTGTTATTGATATATCTAAAATGTAGGTTTGATATGTATTAAGAGCAGCTCTGCTATTTCTAGAGGTCTTTAACTTCAAAAATGTGTGTATTGAGGAGGCATAACAACATAAAAATTTGATGAGGTTGTGTTTTAGCAGGGGCTCTATTCTACAGCTTAGATGTTCTGACAATGTATAATTTGCTACTATTTATGTTGGTATTTAGTCGCACTTCTGGAACTCAAAAAAGGCAGGAAAAAGGCAGACATATACTTATCCACCAGGTATCAAGCTTAGAGTTGGAAAACCAGAATATTCAAAGAGTTGCAGATGGTCTCATTTACTTTGTTTTAGCCCCTGTGCAGTAATTTCATATGATGGGTTCCTCAAGCTTCTTCTGAATTTTGCAGTGCTGTTTCTGCCTTATTTCTGACTGTTTGGTTTTTCAGTTTCTTTTGGCTTTTCTGCTCTCAGTTTTGGTTGGCTTGAAAGTCACCATTTTACCAATTGAAAAGCACAGACCAGTTGTAAGGTAGAATCAGAGAATTCCAGAATGGTTAAGGTTGAAAAGACATGTGGGTCCAACAGGTAACCCAGCTCTGCCACCAATAAATCATGTCCCAGGTGCTAATTCTTTTGACCCCTTTAGGGATGGTGATTCCTGCCCTTCCTTGGGCAGCCTGTCTGGCAACCCTTTCTGTGAAGGCGTTTTTCCCAATGTCTAATCTAAACCTTCCCTGTTGCAACTGGAGGCCATTTCCTCACATCATGTGGAAATAGTGCAGGGCAGGATTCACAAAGATGGAAGCTTCCAGGCTTTTTATTCTGATGGGTTACATGGGTATTTAATATTTAATCCAGTCAATATTGTCTTTTGAGGTATGTTAAGAGGGTATTGTGAAAATTAGAATGGCAATTACATGCAGTTGCACAAGCAAAAGAGAATTGTCCTCAGCTTTTGTTTTTATTTCCAGGTTTGTTGTTTATTTTTTTAAATTAATTTTTATAGACAAAATGCATGGCTTTTGCACGTACCTCAAAAAACTAGTGATCTTCCCATTTTCTTAATCAAAATGTGTGGAACAGAGTAAAGTCCTGTGCAGGAGCAGCATATTTCATCAATGCTTGTCTTTGCAGCTAAAAACAAGTAAAAAACTGAAGTTCTGTCAAAAAAAAAAATTAATTAGTTTGACAGGACTTACTTTTCATGAGCTTGTTTGATATTAATTGCTTTAATTACTTGATGCTTATTAATTAAAGTCTTATTAATAAAATCCTGACTTAAACTTCTTACTATTTTGATGGGCTCGGTATTCAGATGACAGGCTATCATAAAGTTATTTTCTGCAATTATCATTTTAAGTATTGCAGCAATCCTAGTTTTCTTCCAGGCTTTTGGAACTTCCCTGGTACTCTAGGACTTTCTGAAAAGGGATGTTAATAACTCAGACAGAATCTCTTGAGTGTGTTTTGTTGCCAGTTATTGGGACCTAACCATCTGAAAGAGTTAAATGTTTAGAGCCACTGCCTAGTATTAACTAATCAGATACTAAACAAAAATGCCTCTTATATGTCTGCTTGCTTTTTTTCCCCCTTTTTTCTTTTATTGTTTTTGCCTTTTTAAAAAATTTTCGCTACTAGCAGCAATTCCACGATTTTAATATGGCTATTGGTACCTTTTTTATTTGTTCCAGTGAAGTTAAATGAGGTTGTCTTTTTTTTAAATTCATGTTAATGATGGTTTGTACTTCGCCTTTCTTGTGTTTTAACACTTCTAATTAATAAAACTTACTGTTGGCTTCCATTTTTTTCGCATGTATACCAGGGTGAGAAGCGTAGTTGGGAGCTGCTTTTTCTGTTGCGCTTAACTAAGTTTGTCTTGCTAATTTTGCACCTCAATGTTTAGTATTAAAAGTTCCAAGTTACCATTTGCATCTCTAATTATGTCCTCAGTGGTTTTGTCTCAGAACTGTTCTCAGTTCTACAGAAAAGCATGTGATAAAGTGCTGTGTATGGATTACAGGATTGGATTTCTTTTACTTGCTTGTGCATGGACCATTAATTGTTACGCCCTGAGAATTGATATCTCAGCCAGGGTGGGTGGCTGGAATAAATTTTTGCATATTGATCATTAAGGTTGCTTCCAACCCAAACCATTCTCTGATTCTATTCTCTTTGTTGAGGTAGAAAATGGGTGCCCAATTATACAGGGATGTTGAGTAGTGCAATTGCTCATAGCACTGAAATTCCAATTAACTGTGTGAAAGGTTAAAGCAGAGTCTTGGCCTTTGCTCTGACAACCTGAGTCTGAGGGAGATGGTCATGCTGGACTGTTATTGTGTATTTTGGGAAGGATGGGTGTGGAGGGTGTTTGATCTTTATCAAAACCAGCTAATGTTTGTCTGCACTGCTCAACTCCAGCAATGAAATCCTGTAAAGGCCCCACACTGTCTCCTGCTTTTTCTGTGCATCATCTCCTGAGCAATCTACAGCCATTCATCCTTACCATTCCACTTGTGTTTTCCTTTGCAATATATAGGGACTTCCCAGCAGTTTCCTTCTGCCCTTTTCCATGGTATTAATTCCATGGTATTTATTAGGTGTTTGTGTTGAGAGCAAGGCGATAATGCTGAAGAAAAGATCGGGATTCAGACTGAGGATGATGGGAGCTGGCTTGGTCTCCTGGCCAGGAAGAATTTTCGGTTGTTTTTCTTGCTTTTTTTCCTACAAGCTTTATTTATTTTTCATTGAAAAAATATTTCTGGTGGGTTTGTCATTTTCATGAGCTGACAGGGAGTTTTCTTTATTTTTAATGAGCAGTAAATCCATGGAAAATATTTTTACAGAGGTTATTATTTATTTGTGTGTGGAAAGAGACACTTAAAGCAATCCAAATAGTATTCAACACCTTAAAAGTTTTATACCACGAGCAAAGCAAAACTTTGGAAATAGACCATAAATGTATTGTCTTATTTTATTTCAGTTTCATTTTTTGCTGAAGTTTAGCTAAAGGATGAGTTAATTCTGCAGAGGCATAGAAATGTTTTCCTGCATGTGTTGAGTCCCATCCTTAGCAGAATGAGACCACAGTCCAGATTTTGACAAACCCTGACGAGCTGCTGCAGTTCTGCCTGTGTAACTATAACAGAAACCCAGGAGGATGCTGCAAAGCAAAAGCTGACATTTGTGCAACATTCTGCTTCCTCATCCATTATTTGCAAGGTCTCGTTTCTGAAATCTAAACCACATTTTTACATATAAAATACCTGCTTGACTGTGTTTGGTGCTTTACCATTGCAGTTAAAGGGCTTTTCAAGGACCAGGTGTTTTGGGGGGAGGGTTGGAGCGCTGGGGATAGCTAAGGGAGAATATATTTTAGGGAATATATTAATTAATACTGTTGATAGCATGGACCTTTTTTCTCTGATACTGAAGCTATGTAACCTCTCTGCTGAGCCCGAGCATGTGCAGAAAATAAACATTGGGCAGCTTTACCCCTGCAGTTTCAGGGTAGTGTTTTGGGATGTGCCTGGATCTGCTAAACATGCATCTCTTAAGCATCTTTGCTGGCACAGCAACGCTTACACTTGTGCTGGTTGAAGACGTTTTTAGCTCTGAAGAGGCAGTGGCTGCTGTCCTGTCTCAACTTCCCAAGGCTTTTGTAGAAATATCTCACGTGACCACTGCTCACCTTCTTCTTTCGTTTTCTGCATGTGAGTGACTGATGCCAGTCAATAGGCAAACTAGCTGGAAGTGATATTTCTCATAAATATGCATGTGAACATCCACGGTAAATGTTCAAGGCTGCTCATATTTTGCAGTAGGGAATAGTTCCTGTTGAGGCAGCATTCATTTTTGTCTAGGCCACAACAGGAGGATTTGACTAAGTTATCTATAGTATATTTCAAAATAATAATTCTCTCTCCTTTAATGATTTATCTCCTTATATTTCTAAGAGGCTCTTTCTCATCATTCTGATATTTTTTTAACAGGAAGTTCTCACTAAACCGTTGAAGTATATATATAGTATATCTCTCCATTCCCAAATGTAATGGCTGAAGAAAGCCAATGAAAAGATGCAGTCTGTCATTTTTATTTAATGTTGGGCTGTTGTTTTGGGGTTTTTTTTAATGAAAAGATGAATACTGTAGTGCTTCCTGTATGGAATACCAGCATGGCCAAGGAGCTTTTCAGTAGTGTGGGCCACCTCTGCTGAGGGGCAGGAGGTGGGTGTGCACAAACACTTCCTCTCTCCTAATTTCATCAAATATCTCTCAGATTTACACCTGTGCCATGTGGAGTTGAGGCTTTGCACTGATTCCAGTATTGAGGAGTCTGAGGTGGGTGTGAGTCTGGTGAAGGAGCGAGCTCAAGCTGTAGATTGCACTCCATGTGCTCAAAATGCTTTGCTTTCAAGTTTTAGGCTATCTTTAATACTTAAGGGTCTTTTTTCAGTCTCACTTTAGAAATACATGTCAATACTGTGAAAATTGAATGTGATTCCACTTCTGAAGGTTCATAAACCCAATGTGACATCGGTAGTTCCCTTAATTTGATGTCCTCCCTCTTCAGCTGGTCGGGTTTTATCCTGCTGCAGTCTGATTCTGAGGTCAGACAGTCAGGTTTCCATCGTTCAGTCAGTGCTGCTTCATCAGAAATACAAATTCTTTGGATGAGCCTTGTCCCAAGCCAACTCTGGGCAGCTCTCTGGTCTGCAGATTGTACTGACCCACTGTGCAACCCTGTTGACTTCAGTATAGATGCATTCAAACAGATTTCTTCATGTGAAAAACATTATTTCATTCATTCTGGAGTGGCACTGGCCTGCACAAATAAATGATATGATGTTTCTGGGGTTAATTTTAATTTTTTTATTATTACTGGTGAGTGATCTTTGTGGTGCCCACAGGAAACCAAGTTATTGGTTTCAAGGTTTGGGGTTTTTTTTCCCTAAATGACAGCTTGGAGACTGTGCTGTAGTTGATGCATATGGACTTAATGCATATAGATGTGTTTTATTTTAAGGAAGTGTTAGTTTTAAATTAAATATTAGCAGTTAAATATTCGTTCTACAGCAGCAAATATGCACTGGCTGCAAGTTTTGGTTGGTGTTAGAGCATCAGCAAATAATCTCAGCCATACAGTGCAAGATTTTAACTCCTTGTAGCTTGCACGAGCTGCTGGCAGGCAAAGGGGCATCAGTTTTTGGGAAAAGGTTGTGGGCTCTTACTTGGAGATTTGTCACTGGGGGGTTAATTTTGTATATTGATCCCATACACTTAAAAGGTGTTTAAAAAATGTAATTTTTTTTACATTGGAATCTGAATATTTAGATCATATTTTAAATGTTAGACAGGGAGAGACGTGGTGAAAGTTTGATTAGGTATTTACAAATCCAAGAAGAAAGTATTTCTTAAGGAAATCTAACTGGAAGCTTTTATAGTACATTTGTGTTGTAAATTATGCTTGAGATGACTGGGTATAGCTGGACAGAAAAGTAGCCATATCCATTTTACAAGACTTTTTTTCTGCTGCTTTGAATGCAGAATTCACCAGAACACTGCCAATAATGTGGATTTAACCCTACTCAGAAAAGGGGTGTACATGTGGTGTACATTTCAGTTTCTCTTTAGCATGGTGAAATGAGCTCATTTCTAGCAAGTCTCCTAATGCTCTCTCTGAAAAACTGAGAAATAATGGAAGTTTAGCAAAAGATTTTATTTCGCTGCTTAACTATGTTCTGTAACTTAGAAAGTATCAGTTTATTAATATTAAATTACCATTGAATGTGGTTCTGTAATACGCTTTCTTCATGCTGTGGAAATAGCATTCATTTGGCTTTATTCATCTTGTGGATAGAAATGAAGCAAATAATAAATTGGGAGTAATCTTTTTATTCTTTTGGAGAAAAAAAAGAAGAAAATTAGTCAATGCAGACAGCTTCAGCCAGAAAAAACCTGTTGCTTCCATGACATAAGCTGATGAAGGTGAAATAATTGAGATGGAATTCTAACATCTAAACAAGGCTGTGAGACCTGGAGAAATCAACCTTCTAAAGGGAGCTGGGCAACTCAAAGCCTGGGCTCTTGGCAGAAGCTGCTTGGGAGGCTGATGGCTGCTGAATTCTGCTGAATTCTGGCTGCTGACCCCACCAGTGTGCAGCACTGAGCTCAACACTGCGTGGTGAACAAAAGCACAACTTCTTTAGCTGAGGTATCTTCCAAGTGAGATCATATGTCTTTTTTAGAGTATAATAAAAAATGGAGGATCTACAGCTTCCCTTCTCGGCTTGCTTCTGTGGTTTATTACCCTGCCTGTTAAAAGCTTTTCTCCTGATTTGGTCACAGATGCTTGTTTAAAAGCCCTTTAAAAGTCATTTTAGTATGCACAGTTTCTCCTAAGAAAAGTGAAGTGACCTATTTTTTAATACTGTTATCTCCAATGCTCAAAGAGTTCTTCTTTGCACCTCTCCCACAAATTGTTGAAGTTTGTATTGTGCATTGCACATTAGTTTGCTTTTACTCATTTCATCTAAAGACTACCAGTGTCTGGTTTACTCTAGCAGGTCATGGTGAGCTCCTCTGGAGTGGCTCTTGCCCATTTTAGCCACCCTAGAGAAAGATGGCAGCAAAAAGGAAAGTGATGCAGTTTCATGGGTGGCACTCCTTTCTAGGTGAATATAAAAAAAGTGTCTGTTGGTTTTGTTTACCAGTCCAGAGCACTGCCATATTAATGCTGTGTCCTCTTCCAGTCTTTAAGTTCATTATTAATCAAATACCTAGAGAAAAATTGTGATTTGAGAGCCAGATGTGGCAGCAAGCAGTGTGGCTCCCTCACCTGCAGCTGCCTGTGGAGATGGCAGCCTATTATTAGTTTGTTGTGTGATGAGTACTTTCTCTCGTTGGCACACTGAAAATCTAAGTTGGAGTATCCTGGAGAGTATAAGAATTCATTTTCCAGAAACCTTGAATCTGTACTTGCATGTAAAGTTATGCTCAGCCTCCATCAGTAATGGACTGTAATGGACTCTGCATGTGATTTGAGGCTTGTCTTCCAACAGCCTGGAAGCTTTTCATTGCATTGCTTTCCTTTTACTGGCTTTCCCCAAAACTGCTTTTAAAACTATATTCTTTGGGGCAGATCTCTCATTCACACTCCTGAATACAGGCTTGTTGCAGCCTAGTCAGGCTTGCTAATCTCAATATGCATGTCCCTAATAGACGTAAATTAGGAGGATGCTTAAACAACCAATGGGCTGGAAATTATTTATTGCCCTCCCATGATACAAGCCTCTCGTTCTGGAACTGAGTAATCTGCTGCTTTCTGTTCAGTGTGCCTGTCCTATGTGCCCAGCTGCTGACAACTTAGCAAGGGGTCTGTTCTTTCAGGGTTTTTCTGGGCTCTGCATTCTTATTGTCAGTTCTGTTCAGAAACCATGTCATTTGGGGAAAATTAGCCAACTTCTTTATTTTTTCCTAATGAATTTCCTATTCTTTTTTTGTTCTGTTACTTGGTATTCTTTATTTTATGGGTCAGCCTCTCATTTGTTACCAAACTGGGATAGGCTTTTACCCAAATTCTGGGCTGTTATTTTGCAAAGCAGAGCTGTGGGTTGGAATCTCTGTCTGACTAATTCAGAGCCGGTTCCCCATCGCTCATGGCTTGACTGTTGGCAGTGCCAATGCTAAGCTTGCTAGGTTAAGTCTTCCTGGTTAGGGCATGATCCTGCATGAAGCATTTGGGATTCCCTATCTAGGGTTGCTGGTTACTAATGCAGTACCTCAGTTGCTTATTTTTTGCATCAGAAGGCAAGCCATGCGTTTAGAAATTCAGATGACTTGTTGCAGGCTGTGGGAGGTCTAGAGCACATCTCTTCAAAGCTGAGGACTTCCGTTTCTGGAGCATGATTCTTCTCATTTATTTGTGAGCTGCTTGGCTGATGACATCCATTCTCCAGCACAGTTGGATCACAGACTCCCCTCGGCGCCCCTGTGCTTCAGAGAGTTTTCCTGCAGATCTGTCCCAGTGCAAGATCAAGTAAGCAACTCTGAGTCATCTCCATATGCAAAACAGAAAAAGAGCTTTCACATAAAACGTCCTATGTATCCCATAACCTTTTCAGGAAGGGTGGAACCTGGAGATTTAATATGTGGAGGATGCGATTTATGGCCCCCTTTTTCTCTCCCTGTTTGTGTCACTGCTTCTCTAAAGGAAGAATTTTCACTCGCTTTTCCCTTTTAGCCAAACACCTGGCATTTGTGTAAGCAATTGGGGAAAACATGGGGAGAATTTTAATATTTTTGGCAGTATTGCTTTATGTGTCATACAGTTTTTGTGTTGTAACTTTGCCTTCGGTCTGGCGTCCTCCTGGCTAGTCAACTTAATCCTCAGCTGGAGAATTTAGGAATAGTGGAGATGCAACCAGAAATCCAGAAAATGCGTCTCATCTCACGCCGTTTTTTCAGTGTGAAACAGTTGATTATGGATTTCAATCAAGAAAAAAAAAAAACCAAAAAACAAACAAACCAAAAAAACCACCAGATCTTAGTCTGCGAAATCCAAGTGGATGCATTTGTGCTGTTCCTTTGCATGCCTAAACTTCGAGAAGTGGTTTAATATTCTCTGTTGCAGTTTTCCTTTTTAATTTTGAAAAGGAAACATTTTAATTGCTTCCATACATGTGCTAACTTAAAAGGGTAAAATTATTGCATCATCATTTTATAGCACTTGGCAGAGACTACTCCTGCTAATTTTATCCCAAATCATACCAACTTAAAGCACTTTTCATGCAATCTTGATTTTTTTTTCAGTACATTTTTTATACTAAATGCACAATTTAAATGCTCTCCATAAAGATTCAAGTCTGAATGACCTTGTGCCTGTTTGGATGCCCTTCATTTTATCTAGTACAGATTGTCAAATGTAATGCTGTGGCTCTTATGATAGAGTAGTCCCAAAAGTGATGGTTCTGTGAGAAAAATACATCAGGGTGACAGTGGCGTACGACAGAGGGAGGAACTGATGATATTTCATACTAAAAAAATACCAAATGGCCTCACTAGAAATTCATTTGTAAAAATAAAATAGTTGGAGGAGGGGAACATGCCTCTCCAGGAATTGCTTTGGATTCATGAATTCAGTTTTGATTTGCCTCTTTTTTTTTCTTTCCTGATGATTGCAGAAACTTTCCCAAGAAGAAATAAACATTTGCTTTGAATAGTTCAAAAAGTAGCTACTGGTTTGGAGAACGTGGGGTGTAACCTTTTCCTGCTGGTCTGGGTGTAATAAACCCCCCAACACCTTCAAGGTACAGAGAGCATGTATATAAAATCTCATCTAGATGGGTTTTTTTGTTTGCCTTGTAATTAACCATTGGCTGCTGTCCATTTTCTTACTTGGAAACGAACTTCCTTAATGTCCCATGTTTAAAGCCAGCCATAAAGATGGAGCAGTTGGTGTCCTGAGCTGTTTGGAGTATGTGTGGCAGGGCCAAAGGTGGCTGGTTTCTGTCCTTGAAACAATGATGAAAATCCAGGGCTGAAGTTCACCAAGTTGGCTGTGCTGAGAAGGCTGCTTTCTCTCAAATTTATTCTTGCTTTCATTGCTTCTGGGTGAGGTAATGCAGCTTTTTATACACAATGAATCTACGAGTTTTCTTGGGTTTGATAGAGACGTTAATGACTTTGGGGAAGTTTGGCAGCATATTAGTGCTTCAGCAGCATCTCTCTTCCTTGTCAGTTGTTTTATTCTTGTTTAATTTTTGCTATGGCTTTATTTAATTTCAAGTAGCTTTATAACTTAAACCTTTTATCATATGAAGAAGAAATTCCTGTGCCAAAGACAAAGTAAGAGTGCTTTCATTTAAAGCGAAACGGTGTTCCCAGTAATTGGGTTTCTATCCTGCACAGGTTACTAAAAAAAAAGTCATTTTGCTGTTTGTGTTCTGCACCTCTTGGACTTGCACTGTTGAACTTCAATTACTAATATTGTTTAAGAGTGTAATTCCTGTGTGAATCGCCCATCTTTCTTCACTAGGAAACAGAATTAATGAAATGTTGTGTTTCTTGCTTTTATAGCAGTTGCAAGTGAACTCTTGTATGTGTATGGGTTTAGGCAACCTCCAAAGAAGATCTTTATTACCGATTTTTTGGGAAGCAAGATTTCCTCAGAATGAAATTTGTCTTTGAGGAAGTAATAAAATATAGTTGTGGCTGTTCCAAGGACTAGTCTTCCATATGTGCTCTGACAATGTTTTAGGGAGCTTTGCTGGCAGAAACCTTCATATTTGATCAAAATCAATGGACCTGTTCCTTTTTTGATTCAGTTTAGACTGGAGGAGGAGTTTTCACATTCCCCTTGAGGCTTATTTAATTAGAAAATATGTGAAACCTTTACCGTGAAATATTGAACTCTGAGAAATGGACTGTGTTGCTCCATGGAAATGCAAGCCTACAAACCTGAAGTCCATCATATGCAAAGCGTTAGAACCTCATTTGCTGGAGAAACAGGCAGCTACAAAGTAATTGAAATTAAGGGTTTACCAAAAGTAGTCCTACCAGGCAAAGATAAAATTTCAGTGGAGCCTTTGGTAGGGTGGCAAATGGAAAATATGTCGTTTCAAAGTAGAGAGGAATTAAAAGATAAAAAAAGAGAGAGGTGTTGGTTTAAGATTGTCTCATGGAGAGACACAAATGGCTTGTGCCAGAGAATGCTTATTAGTAGATAGCAACTGGTCTTTGTCTTCTGCCCAAGCTTATGGCAACAGCTGAGAGTCAAGAGTAACTAAATGTATTTCCTTCATTTGAGCTTTGTCCCACTTCTTTAATTAGGTGTCCCGTGCCTGTCCATGACTCTGATCCTTTTGTGTGATGGTCGTCATCATCCTCAACAGTGTGCTAAGCGATCTTTTCAGTTGGACAGTCCTATTTTTATGAAACTGTAAAGAGGAAAGACTTGGGGCAACATTAGACCACGTACAAGTAATGTTCTGAAAATAAATAAGATGGTCTATGTTGGAGGAGTTGTATAAGGTGTACTTGCAAACTCAGATCAGTTCTCTTCTGCCTTGAGGGTAGTAAAGTAGGTGATACCTATCTGGGAAAAGGAAAGCTGAGAGAATATATGGGGGGTGGGTTGTTTTGTTTTTAAATAAAGCTTTTGGAGGGAGTAGAACTGTTTTAAAAAGTTTTGTGGTTGCTTTTTTGTTTAAGGTAAAGATTAACACTGCTGGGACAAGGGTGGGGGCATATAGCTTGGGTTGGGTGCATTTAACCTGTAGATTAAAAGTCTTGTCATTGGAAAGGGAATGCTCAGAAATTCTTTGAAGCATAAGATCAAAATATTTGATTAATTCTGAAATAAAGCTCAGGAATTTATGAGAGTAGCTACCTTGTGAAGTGGAGGATGGCACAAACCACGGAGTCTCATCCAGTTTCATAATCTGAGTTCCAAACATGCAAGAACTTCTGTGCTATAACAGAAAGAGAATCTGTCTGCTGATTTCTTCTGTTCTGACACAAACAAGGAAAAGATGAAATTCAGCCTTGTAATTTGTTACAATTCAGTAAGACAAATATCTGTTTCACTTATTACGAAAGTACCCCAGAAAAAGTCTACTCTAGCACAGTTTGGACAATTCAGTTATGGTCAAACATGTTGGGGTGCATTTGTGTTCTCTTTTATCTAAATACAGCTTGCAAACCACATAATGGAAGAGTTCAGACAGTCCTAATGGACAACTCTACAGCCATCCCACAGGATCACAGAGTATTCTGAGCTAATTTTGCATAGAATTTCAGAATAGTTTAGTGATTGCTGTATTACTATTTTTTTCTAACATCCTACCCAAGATTAATATTTTAATCCCAGATTGAACAAGGTAATTCCTGTATCATTTCATAATTGCTTCTAATTTTACAAAGGCTGTAAAGTGTGAGTAGGTTTTCTCATGCATTGAAGCAGTGTAGCTGAATCTAGTGCTTCAGTTTTAATTTCAGACGATTTCTTTTTCTGGATTACTGCAATGATTTAGCAGAGATGGGAGGGAAAAAAAACCTGATAGATTAACTTCATTCATTTTACTTCTGTGTTTTCTGTGGTAGTAAATTCTGTGGTTTTGGCTCAGTGCAGGAACATGCAGAATTGTATTTCTGGGTTGATTATCAGCTTATTTTTTTCCAGTAGGAACTCCATATGAACAGGCAAAACTTTTAAAGATGTTTGAGGAGCAAGGTTGAATGTGTATATATGAGTCTTATTTTTCTGCAATGCAGTTAGAGGGCTGTGCAGAGAATGTGGAAAACCTTTGGCAGAATTTTCAGAGCGGAGCACTCGTGCTGAATAGAAACTAAGCAGTCAAGGAAAAAAAAAGGGAACAAGAGAATTAAAAAAAAAAATTGCCTTCCAAATAGAGCCTGGAAAGCTAATGAGCATATGACATCATTTAACTAGTTATAAAAAGATTACAGCTCCTCTGATCCAAGAAACAGACCCTCAAGGTTTCTGATGTTCCCTAGATGAAGGAAGGTCTAGAGTTGTGCTGCTGAGGTCTGTCCTTCCCAGGAGCAGGGCACAAAGCCCCCCGGTGCTGGCAGCGAGGGTTGCTGCTGGTTCTCCTTAGAACAGCACCTGTTCCTGGGGCTGGCAGCAAAGGGATGTGGCTCATCCCAGCTGGGACAGGCAACTGCAGTCCGAGATGGCCAACCAGAAATAGTCTTCTGCTTTTGGAGTGCCTCCATCTGTGCTCGGGCAGCAGCAGCTGCTGGAGATGACCTTCTTTGCTGCGCGCACGTACCTGTGGAGACCCTGGGCTCCTCCAGGGCCAGGAAGGACCTGTCTGCTGTGGGTACAGCACCCACCCCAGGGGCCCTCCAGCGACATCCTCTGCCCCTGGTGACCAGAGTGAGCACCTGGTCCAGGGTGGATCATCTCCTCTGGGACCCAGCCAAGGAGCAGACAGTGTTCACCCCAGCGAGGGGAGCAGGTCCCCCAGACTGTAGGGGAGCAGTGGGACAGCAGCATTTCAGAGAAAAGCCAGCACTCGTCTTTGCATGATCCTCAGCTCTGGGTGCTGTGCATCGTCCTCCATCCTGGTGGAATGCTGATGCCTCTGGAACCTTCCCACTTCCCCACAGCAGCTTTCTTCCAAAGGCCTCCATGTTTCAGCCTGAGAACTAGTAAAAACCATGGAAACATCATTTTATTTTTCAGACTTAATAATTATGTTTCAGGCTAGGAATGTATTTTTAGGAGGGGAAAGAAAAGAAGTTATGTAACTCTTGATTTATTGCATTGGCTTAAAGAGCTAGGGAACCTGGGATTTTCCTCTCTTGTCATTGTTCTGGGAGCATTTCCCTTTATGGCAGCAGGGAGGCCAGTGGATGACTGTTCTCAAGAGCAATTCAAACTTTTTATAAATCTACTGAATGTGTTGCTCTCCATCACATCTCAGTTGCAGAGCAGGGAACAGTCACCGTGGCAGAGGAACCTCAGAGTGCTGACATACCTTGATGTGGAGGGAGCACCTGGGGAGGCAGGGAAAGCATCCTGGTCCTCTCTCTGGGGGCAGAGATAGTTTCTAGGCAGGAGGTGATTAGTTCTGAATTAGAGAATTTTTAAGTTGCTTACGTAGGAATTGTGCACTTACCTGTAATGTGCACATGGAGGTAACTGGGAGTAACTCTGTGGAGGAATCCTGAAAGTTGGACAATGTGTTGGAGCAGAGACAGAGTGAGCTGTGATTCTGTAAAAACAAACTTGCAGGTTAGGAAGCGTGGTTGCGTGCGTGTGACTCGTTGGGAATAATTTGCATAATAGAAACAACTTGAGAGAAGCAGTGTGGAAGTCAGCATACATTTTGTCTGCCTCATCTGAGGTTTGCTTTTATTCTTGTCCAGCAGCTACAAACCAAAGAGAGAACTTCCAGCTTCAAAGAAGGGACGTGGTGGAGGGGGGATACTACAAAAGAAAAATAAGTACTGGATATAATTCAGAAAAGACACGCAATCAAACTGAACAGATTGCTCAGGAAAAGATCTATTCTGTTGCTGAAATCCAAGAAAATGGGGGAAAAACAGGAAATAGTGAAATCTGTTATCGACCATCTGCTAAGCCTAGGAACTTGAGAACCATTCCCATGACAAAAATACTAGATTGTGAACCTAATTTATATTTCATAATACTTAAAGTATAGATACAAAAGTCCTGTGGAGAATCTAGTATTATTAAGTGTTTAAAACTGATTTTAAAGCAGGATTTTAAATATGAGTATTAACTGGTTGGATACCTTTCATCACTGATGATCTAACAGATCAAACTTTGAGGAGGAGAGGGGAAGCAGGCAAGCTGAATTTCCTCTGGAAGGAGGCAGTGGTTCTCTTCTTCCAGCTCCTGTCACCCTCCCCTTTAGATTGTCCCTTGAGAGTGTTGCCACCTCTGTGGCACCACTGCCATCCCGGGATGGGAACTCTTCGTGCGCTCTGATGTTCGGGAGCCACACGATTCCCGTTCTTGGTCCGCCCTGTGTGGAGCACTCCGTGTTTGTCCTGGCCTGCTCCCTCCTCGCCTCTCCTTTCACACAACACAGCCAGAGAAAGCAGCATCCAAAATAATTCCAGCAGTCTGGGGGGGCTGTGAGCGAGCCATGAATTCTCCTGGACTCTGCGCGCTCGCAGTGACTCCACATGTGTAAAGGTGTGAGCGCTGTTTCCTGTAAGCGTTTCTGAAGGATGCAAATGGAGTTTAATTGCTGAAAGTTGGGATCAACGTGGCCATTCAAAGGCTGCGTTGTTTGTTGAATTGTCAGTGTTAATGAACTCGGTGTGCAGTTTGCAAATTGCCTTAAATGTGGGCTATTGGCTCGTGCAGCTTTTTGGAGTCTTTTCACAGTTCAAAGATAAAAGTGAGAGAAGACTTTGGCAAAAGCGTATGTTTGCATGAAAAGTATTATTATATAGCATGTGGAAAAGTTATGATAAATTCAATTCTTCATGGTGATATTGTACTTTCTTAAACAGATTTGTCATTTTCTGCCAAAACTTTCCAGCCTTGTTCAGGTTTCTGAAATGAAGGAGGCACAGTCTCCTTCCTAATGATAAATTTTTTTTCAGTTACAGAATATACTTGGATTTTCTCTTCCAAATTTGCTGTCCAACTAATAGGCTGTTCAGCCTGTGCACAAAGCAGAGATGTAGTAGGTAAAACTGTATATGGTCGCAAGGCTTTACAGTCACAAGTACAGTAATTTCACGACCATAAGGCGCACCGGACTATAAGGCGCACCCCCCGGGAGCCGGCACATTTTGCAACTTTGTAGATCAGATAAGGCGCACCGGTCTATAAGGCGCACCAGGTTTTTTTTTGCAGCGAGGCTCCGCTCCCAGCTCCTCCCGCGCGCTTGCTGGCCGAGGACCCGCCTCAATCCGGCAGCCATTGGCTCCCGGGCCTGCCTGTACCCGGCAGGGCCAGGCTATGCCCACCGCCGCTCCGTGCAGCATCCCCAGGGCCCCGCTGTTCTGGGAGTTCCCTGGCGCTCCGGGTGACCCAATGCCGGCAGGCTTGCCCCGTGCCGCCGCTGCCCCGATTCCAGCTGCTTGCCCCCTCCCCGCGCGGCAGCCGCTCCGATTCCGGCGGCTTTCGCCCCCCCCGCGCGGCGGCCGCCGTGATTCCGGGGGCTTTCGCCCCCCCCGCGCGGCGGCCGCCGTGATTCCGGGGGCTTTCACCCCCCCCGCGCGGCGGCCGATCCGATTCCTGCGGCTTTCACACCCCCCGCAAGGGAGCCGTCCCAATGTCGGCGGGCCGGCCCCACGCGGGGGCGGCCCCAATGCCGGCGGGGAGGCCCCGATGCCGGCGGGTCCGCCCCGCGTGAGGGAGGCCCCGATGCCGGCGGGGACGGCCCGCCCCGCCCCGCGCGAGGGAGGCCCCGATGCCGGCGGGGACGGCCCGCCTCGCCCCGCGCGAGGGAGGCCCCGATGCCGGCGGGGATGGCCCGCCCCGCCCCGCGCGAGGGAGGCCCCGATGCCGGCGGGGATGGCCCGCCCCGCCCCGCGCAAGGGAGGCCCCGATGCCGGCGGGGACGGCCCGCCCCGCGCGGGGGAGGCCCCGATGCCGGCGGGTCCGCCCCGCGCGGGCTCTCACTTCCGGGGTGGCAAATGTCGCAACTTTGTAGATCAGATAAGGCGCACCGGACTATAAGGCGCACTTCCGGTTTTGGGGGGAGATTTTAGTCAAAAGGGTGCGCCTTATAGTCGTGAAATTACTGTACTTCTGAGACCTCTTAAGGAAGCAGGTGGAGTGAATTCCATTTCATGTAAGATTGTTACCATCCACGTGGCTCACTGAACCTTAAAAATCAACCTTGCTGCTTCTGCTGACAGACTTGCTGTAGAAAGAGGCCCTAAGTAGCAGTAAGGGAAAGGGAGATACTCATGATGTGCTGGAGTCTTCGCTGCTCTGCCTCATCTCGTACTCTGCTCTAAATAACCCTGTATTTTCACCCACATTGCTGCAGAGCCCTTTTGCTGCTCTTCCCAACAGTTGGTCTCCTTTCTTCTGCTGCTGGCACATTTCCACTTTACCCTTCTCCTTGTAATCCTCTGTTT
This sequence comes from Catharus ustulatus, assembly GCF_009819885.2. Taxonomy (NCBI): domain Eukaryota; kingdom Metazoa; phylum Chordata; class Aves; order Passeriformes; family Turdidae; genus Catharus; species Catharus ustulatus. The sequence continues at coordinate 13,094,249 of NC_046225.1, forward strand.
ACATCTCAGCAGCCTCAAGTACAGTAATTTCACGATTATAAGCTGCACCATTTTTACTAAAATTTTGGTCCGAACCCAAAGTGCGGCTTATACTCAGGTGCGGCTTATAATCGTGAAATTACTGTAAATGTAATTGTGCTGCCTGTCCTGGTCCCTTTGTGTTTGGTTCAGGACCTTCCCTTCCTTCTCAGTGTACTTTTGTAGCAAGGTGTTTGCAGAGATGAGGTGGGATTCAGGTGTCCTTCATCTCAGTTCAAGTGCAGCCATTCACAGGAGGAATGAGCATCTGTGCAAAGGGAGGAGAGTGAACTTTGCTCAGCCCTGGTCTGCAGCTCGCTCAGTGTAGCTAAAATGGAGGGAATGCTGCTGCCAATACTGCAAACCGCTCCTGAGTGCATGCAAACACTGCTTTTAGGTGGGTTTGAGTGGATTTTCCCTCCAATGGAAAAAGCACCACCTCTGGCTCCAAGGTTAATTCAAAGTCTGTACACTGAAACATGGAGATGCTGGTTCTCAAAGGATCAATTGTAGGAAAGATGAATACTGTCCAAACAGTGTTCTCCCTTCACCTCGTTTTTTCAGAAACATCCATAGGATTTTCCTTAAAACACGGATTTTTTTGGACTGAAACACACCCATGTTGTAAAATGTCAATGCTTACTTTTAAGCAAAGTAAATAGAGAAATTTTTTTGTATCAATAAAAGGAGAGTTGTTTGGCAACTTCAGTTGGAGCTGCTGTTCCACTGGTGTTGCTTTGCTGCAAAATTTAAACAATGCAAAATGGGTGGCTGGAACAGGTAATGTATTATCTTTAGCATTTTATGGTGTTTCGCAGTTGTAACTGTAGAACCTGTAGTTAACCCTGAGCATATATCAGATGTTAGAGTTCATGAGGTTTTTGGGGGTTTTGTTCTTTCTTTTGAATTCTTTCAACTGTATCATCTGCTATCCATAGCAGGGCAGGTTTGTTTAGTAAGGGTAACTCTGTAATTGAATAATCTTATGGACAGCTCTGTATAGTACAGTTCAGATGCAGGGGGCCTCCATGAAACTCCATCCTCTTGGCCAATTGAACTGCAGCCTGCATCTTAATGGCATTCATCTCTTTGCTCCCAGCAGTGCCTTCAATGGAGAAGTAAACTCTGCAGATCATTTATTTGATGACTTTTCTGTATATGGTGTGTGTGTATATATATACACACATGCATGCCATTTTAAAAAGACTTGGATGTAGTTCATGTGTAAGCTTTGTCACACTACAAGTGCTTACCTTTTTACTTGCTCTTAAATGCCAGCTGCCATGTCCTTGAGTATGGAAGAGAGGGAATAAAACATCATCTCTGCCACTTCAGCCCACTGCCCAGATGTACAGTTATTGCAGTTGCTCTTTGCATACTGTAAATTATAATTGCTGCTTAACTATTCCCTGATTTTAACCATCACTGTGTACTTTACAGAAACCTGTATCCTGAAGCAATTTCAGGTTTCAGTTTCTGCTTTTGGTTTTTGTGGTGCTTTTGTTTGTTTGTTTTCATTCTCTGATTCTGAACCAGAAAACATTGCAGTATGAAAGGGGAAATCTAATTGAAATTTGAGTTAAAAATCTACCCCCTTGGTCATAGGTTTTGGAGGGGAAGGGAGCAGGGGACATACATGCAATTTGCTAGAATTTAATATATTTAAGCTTCTTTTTGCCCAATTGCAAAAAATACCCTTTTTTGAGGATAAAATTTCTGTCGGGAGTGTGTGTGCCTCCTGGCTGCTTGCTTGATCATTGCTCTTGTTCTTGCACTGGCTTTGTGGCTGGGGGATGGTTTAAGGGAAGGACTTAATTGTGATGCAGCCCAATAGCTGCTCTGGGGTTCTGTGTCAGGCATGAGATGAATTTCTGGCCCACCTTGATTTTGTTAGGAATTTTATCACGGCTCTTGGTGAGACTCAGGTTTTTAAGACTATGAAACCAAGACTTTCCTACCCATCCAGCTGCTGGTTTATGTCATCTGAGATTATACACTTATTTACACTGCTCACCTCTGTGATTCCATGGCTGGACCACTCTCCTGGAAGCAGTGGTTGGCCCGTAGCAGAGAGCAGCTGCAGAGGCAGAGGTTTGGGTTTAATTGTACTGACAGTCTCTGTAAAAGTAAAATCTTCCATGTTCAAATTGAATATTCAATTTGGTTATAATCAATAGCTTTTTAATTCAGAGACTCAGAAACCAGAGTATCCTAAGTAGAGGCAGGGCAAATTCACATCACCATAAACCAGAAATGGAAATGTCCCTGGAGATTTTAATAAAAAGAGCTCAAGATTTATCTGTCAGCTTCTTTAGCTGATGAATAGAAGTAAGAATCCTTGCAGAAGATTTCTAATATTGTTGTAGAATGGATGGCTTGGGTTTCTGTTCCTATTCTTAACTATACCAATGGCTTATCCCATCTCAAAGGACTGAGAACAGAAATCATGTCCATTTAGCATAGGGGAATGTTGTTCCTTCAGAACTCAGAAGTGTTTCACAGAGGGAAGCAGCTCCCAGACATACAGTTTGTTTGACTTTGTAGTCTTGCTTTGTGTTTCCCCAGGAACACATTGGTGGGTTGATTTTTGTTGTTGTGCCATCTTCCTTGAAATGGCCAGCATGGGAAGCTTTTCAGTAAGCTTAAATGTTGATTTCTAAAGAAATTTTTTTTTAAATTATGATTTAGTTCATATCTGGGGAGGTGGGAAGCATATCTCTGTCAGGGTTATCTTATACCTCTGACAAACCTTAGGAAGATGGATTCTTGTGGATGTGTGGGTTTTTGTGTCAGTAGAAGCTCCTTGGGACATTTCATTGCTATCTCTCTATTTGATCTCTTGGTGGTCTTGTTTCAAGATAGAGGTTAGGAAAAGAAAAAAGGAGAAACAGACTCCATCTTTTATACCTACTTAATCAGATCATTATTTATGCAGTAAGAAGGCAGCATTAAATTTATAAGTAGCATAGAATTGAGTTGATTTAAGGGCTTGTGTCCAGTATTAATCTTCAAGGAAACCAATACAAGAAGGGAAATATTGCTGTGTCCCACCTGTCTCCATAATTACTTCTTTTAATATTTTATGTTTGCCCAATTCCAAGACCTAGAAATAAAATGGTGGTGTGCAGTAAAAACACCCAACCAACAAAGTATGGTAGTGTATCTCATATATTTGTACATACTCAGGTTTGTTGTCATAATGAGAGTTTTAATTATATAAATTTGTACTTATGAAGTCTGGCCATGATCACTGAGCCTGTGGCACTAAGGCAAAGCAGCCTTTGCTGTGCATGTGACAGCTTGGTCATGTAGAACCAACTTCCAAGGCCCTGTGGCCTCTGGTGCCAAGGCATCCTGGTGATATTCCATCCACCCTGGTGTCCTCAGCTTCTGGACTGGCATTTTAGCTGGCTATAAGTGCACCAGGCTTGAGGTGACTTCCATTTGTGATTAGAGATGATGCTAAAAAACCTTGACTCCCTCACTGAATACACAAATCACTTAGAAAATGTGTCTCACCAGCCTCCTTTGTGCTCTGACTCCCCAGTGCTATGGGGTGTTCCTAGAGCTCATGGGGGCACTGCTCCTGCCCTACGCTGGCTACCTGCAGAGTTGTTGTGGCAGCATCAGAACTGCTTTATGAACCTTCAATTCCTGATTTTTAGTAAGTGAGTTTGCAGAATTTTGGCCTTGGTTTGTGTCAGAAAGCTGAGCTGCCAGTCTTCATTCCCAAAAATGTCTCTTGACTGTCCAAGGTAGATTTCTGAGATATGCACGTGTCAGTCTGTGTAGTGTCTTTGCATGTGTCATTTAAATGAATGGCAAATTTAAAAATGGAAATGTTGAAGAACTGGTACTGTGTTGAATGTTGCATATTTATTCAAATATTGCATAACTGCTTTCTGCATGACTGCCTGAAAAGTAATGCCCACCACAGTGACTAGGTGTTAGTCTCAGATGTTTTCTGTTGGGAAATGTTTTGGAAGAGGTAAAAATGGTGGTGGGATGAGAGTTGTCTTTCTTGTATTAACAAAACTGGTATCCTAACTTTTGTAAGCATATCTTTTAATAATTGTGGTTTTCTGATTTTTGCCTTTTTTTTTTTAATTTTGAACATCTTGCTTGGAGATTATCCTGTTCATTATAATTTTTTTGGAAGCAAAAATACTGGCATAATTTACTGAAACCAATCTCAGTTCCATCAGTCTAGGATTTGCTAGTGCAGGGTATTTTTTGCTGGCTCCAGCTTCAAAGAGTTTACTTAAGTATCGAGTTGTTAGTACAAACCCAACAGGTGCTGCCTGTGAATTATGGATGATTACACAGTCACTTTAGTCTGAATAAAGGTCTGGGATAAACTGCATTGGGTTGTACACAGGAGTCAGCTCCAGCAGACAGCCACAAATGCCAAAGACAGTGTTTTTGCTTTAGTGCAGGCATTGCATATATAATTTCTAACTGAGTTGGGAGGAGGTAAAACAAGCTCCAAGTTTTCTATTTAGATGAAAAAAAACCATCTAGAAGAAACCTGGGAAACTGTATTGAAAAATATATGAACATACATAGTGCAGTATATTCAAATTCCATTATGAATAGTTGAGGAAAAAAAATTAGTAAATGAATGCAACATTTCTTATTTCACCAAAGCCAAGATTATCAAGATGTCATTGCTGATAAATGAGAATAAAACTCAAAGGCAAGTTTCAGCCTCAAATGCACTTAGCTTTGAAACAGTCTAATGTGCCAATTCTGTTCTTAAAGAAAAATAGTTTACATACCTGACATCTGAGCCCTTTAAATCCTACCCGAAGATGTGTTTAGCATGCAGAAGAGAGGAAGAAAATGTTGAGAGAAAAGCTTGAGGAAAAAAAGGAAGGGAATACAAACTAAGGCAGCCACAAGAGAAAAACTCTTGAAGTGAAAGCTTAGAAGTGGAAAGTATATGTAACTCTTCTGGTCTCCTTAACATATTTAAGTTTAATGCTTCAATTATGCTGTAACACTGCAGAAGGGGCAGTTCAAGCTGAAGTAATTAACAGATACTGACCAAAATCTGAGGACAAGTCTTAAAAGCTTTTATGTATTTATCCCTAGCTGTAATTGGGAGATGGAAGGAGAGTGAAGAATAGTTTGCAATTTGTAAAGATATTCCAACTCCTCAAATAGTTGGAATATTATCTATAAAATCAAGTAAACATCCAATGAAGGGTTTTCTTGCCTGTTCCAATTCATACATAAATCTGCAGCAGAACTTGCACGGCACTGCAGGCAGTGCTCGTAACTCTTGAATGGGACATTCAATCCCTGTCTCAGTTGAGCACATTCAACTTCCAGCACTCTCAGATTCTGTGTAGCAAGATAACATCCTTGTCAATTCTTACACAAATGCCTTGAGGGAGCACACACAGAGCCAACAAGTGCTATCTCTCTCCTGGGGAACCAGTAAAGTCCCATTTGTGCACATAGTGACGGGCTTGCTTGGAACGTCACCAAGTATGTTTAATCCAAAGTAAAATGGAGTTTTGCCATGGACTGTCATGAACTTTTGCAGATTTAGTATTTAGCATCCTTCCAGATCTGTGAATCTCACTGTTAGGGAAGAGAGAGGAAAAAAAAAAAGAAAAAGACCATACAAATTTCATGAAGTATGCATTGTATAAAGGATAAATGATTATAAGCATATGGTACCTTTCCATGAACAGACTTGCATATGTATAAAACTTTCTTTAGAAGTAGCCTGTAGAGCATCCAAAATATCATTCAGACCACTAAATTAGACTTTCTCCTTTTCCTCCGCCTTCTACCATATTATGGTAAAATGGTAAGAGATAGAATTCAATATCCTCCTTAATTTCTTTCTCCTTATATTTTCCCTCTCTTCTCCCAAGAGATTTCAGGGAATCATTGTTAAACATTGTTGCACCCATTTTGGCTCCATGTTGCATGAAACGTGAAGAGATTGCCTTCAGTTGAAATGCAAAAGACTGGAAGATTATTAGAAAATACAGGAAAATAAAAACTATATCAATTGTAGTACACTAAGGTGCTGATCACACAGCTCAGCACTGATTTTGTCTTTCTAGGAAAACCAAGAGCAAATTATTATTATTATTATTATTGTTGTGGTGGTGGTGGTGGTGGTGGTTTTATTCTATTTTTCTTTCAGTGGGTACCTATATGACCTCTCCTGTATTTCATATACATCCCTTTTAGAGAATTAAGGTGGTTCGTGGTGGGGAAGGGTCATTATTCTTCATGCATGTAATTTGTCCTCTGCTCTGTTAGCTCCCCTCTGCAGGCTTGCAGTGAACTAAAACAAAACTCTAGAGCAGCTCAGGATTGTGTTTGTGAATCTAATCTGAGACATTTTTGAAGCTGGCCCTAACAGGATCAGAGTTAGTAGCATGCAGCAGCTGGAAATGCCATACTTTGGCTCTGCTACTGGGCTAAGTCTCACTATTGCCCTTTGTTGTTCTCACATAGCATTTTATTTTTAGGTGGCATTGTTTATGAGGACATGGAGAAGAGAGGTGAGAGAGAGGGAGAGGAGGGCTGTTGGGCTGTCAACATTACTATACAGAAGTAAAAACTGGTGAGGTGTTGGATCCCTCGAGTCATCCTTGGAGCTCTGGACACGTGCGTGGGTGAATGTTAAGATCAAGTGTGAGCAGTGAGTTAACATCAAGGTGTCAGCACTTTACAGCAAGGTTTTTCCACTTACTAATTTCTCTGCATGACGTGTCCTCGTGCAGGTGATGGTTATTCACGTGCTTTGTTGCAGGAAAAGGTTCTGATGGATTCACAGCATGGAGGGAGGGTGCTGCAAAGAAAAGGGAGGGCTTGAGGCAGGTAAACATGCCAGACGGAGTTTCAGATGGGCTCCATCACGTTACCTTCCAGGAACAAATGTGTGGGATGCAGGAGTATTTTAAGCTACAAGCTCATTTGGACTAACAAAGTGACATGCATTTGAAACAACTGGGTAGACAGTAATTTAGAAGGTGAAGTTCAGTAACAGTTTGACAGGTCGTGCTTTGGTGTCACCCATCAATCTGATCATTCAGTCACAAAATATTTTTTTGTGGTTCGTCCGAAATATCTCTGCCTGGTAGAGCATTAGGTAAGATGGCTTCTGGGGTGCCTTGAATAAGGAATGAAGGACACAGATTCAGGTAGTAGTGATTGTTTTACGTGTGTGAATTTCTTGAAAGACTTGAGGACTGTAGAACACAAAAGAACTGGATATAATCTTTCTGTGCTATCAGTAATAACCAACGCAACTCTCAAGAGTTTAGAGTGGTTGATAGAGTTGGTTGACCAGGACAGGTTTGCCATATTCTCCCCCACATCTCCCCATCTGCTTAGCATAATCAGAAGAGAATCGTTTTGCCACTTACTCACTTAAATTATTTAAATTTTGCTCCATTTGAGAGAGGAATTTCAGCCTTGGAGTTATTTCCAGTAGTGTTGTGGATATAAAGGGAAGCTGTGGCAGGGATTCCCTTACAGGAGGAGTCACCTGGAAGCAGCACCCAGTCCCTTTTCCCTGCCAGTCTCAGACTTATTGGAAGCATATGCATGCCTAGGGTAAAAGGGCAGAGAAATAATATAATGGGAAGGATTTGCAGGATTATCTTAACTACATTCTGTTAAGAAGACGTTGTTTCTTATAATACAATCCTAAATCCTTTCTTCATTAAAGTTTTAAACCACTCAACTCCAGAGGAAAACACTTTGATTCCTTTCCTCCTTAAAAAATAATGTGCATGTGTCTACTGAAATTTCACTGTTACATTTAAAAATACCTTAACAGGCTACTTTCTAATGAGCGGGGTTTTTCTGATAGTGCACTTTTTCTAGAGCAGTGGAACAGCTCATAAATAGTTAATTGGAGCCGTGGCTGTACTTGTGCTCTTGAGTAACAGCCTTGGTGGGGAACTTCTCAGTCGTGCAGACAGGTCACTGCAGCCTTATCAGCAACAGGAGCAAGATGTCACATTTTCAACAGGAGTAGGAGACACTGACAAAATTTACCATCTACTTCTAATCTCTAATCAAGTATAGAGCTGAAGTGCATTTTCTTAAGACAACAGTTTCCAAAGTAATCCAGATTTTTTTTCTGTAAACTTTTTTTTTTCAAGGCGTAATGCCCATTAGAATAAATTTGGACTAAGTTAAAATGTTGGAGCCTTTTCTTTTTGTATAAGGTTCTGGTTTTCTTCTCTATCATCTGGATTTCAACTGTCCAATTTATCCCTGTCATGTCTTTCACAGCATTGAAATTTAAATATGTATATCATGTTTTGTTAATAATATGTCAGTGATTTGAATTACTCTCTATTCTTAATGAAAGCTCTTCAGGTTTAATGAGCAAAGAAATAATGTAGAATATAGTAACCCAAGCCTTAATATTTTCTTGATCACAAGTCAAGCCTTCTATATAATTTATTAAAGTAGCATAATGTCCTTACATTTGAGGTCAAGATTTTGCAGGCTTAGCAGAGATTTTTATGCATAAGGGAAAGATGAAACTTTAAAAATATTATTTCAGCAGTTTCATAATTCAGGATTGTGACCTCATGCTCTAAGAATAATTATGGCGCATCACGATCAGCACTTTATCAATATTCATTCATGGACTTAGACTCTCTTCATGTCATAGTTTGTTGGGTGGTTGTTTTTTTCTTTTCATGCAACCATAGTAACTTTAAAATAGATTCTAAATGCCATAAGGAGCATGGGCAGTTGCATTATTTGTGGGTTGTGCTTCAAGCAGTATCTACAATATTTATGAAAGCCACTGTTATTCAGCTCTTTCCCTAAGTTTTTGTGTAGTTGTTACACCTTCTGCTGCCGGGTGGGACCAGTGTTTCCAGGGACCTCTCACTGTGATGTTTGCCAGCTCTGCTTTCACTATGGCCACTGTGAATCTGAATTTGTTGTGGCTGCATGTGCACTTCTTGAAAAAATTAGAGGCAATAAAGGGGGGGGTTGCCATTAGTTTAAGCTGAAGCTGTAATGACATTAGAGGCATAAGAACAGATATGAAGCTCTGTGGCTGTAAATTCAGTAGTGTTGCATCAGTCCTTAGTCTAGATGGTGAAATGCTGAGAACCAGCTACAAGGAAAAGCCAAATCAATGAATACCAGTTTATTAAAATTTCTATCTAGCGTCTTTAATGAAGCATTTAATGAAGTTTTCTGACCTACCCAGCCAAGACCAGCAGGCAGCAAAACAGCACAAGCTCTTCTGGCTGTCCTGTGAATACCACAGAGAAGAGCAGTAGGCACTTGTGGTACTTCTGGTCAGAGAGCACCACCTGGCCTGACCACAGCACAACTCTTTGCAGGCATCAGGGACAAGCAGATGATTCCTTAGCAGTTCAGGCATGCAGAGATTCAATTCTACAAAAAAAAATAGAGCTCATGATGTGGAAAATCGTGTATTCATTCACTTGTTGCAGGAGAAAGAAACTTCTACCTTTGCTGGAATAGTTGTCATCTGACTGGAGGTTTAGCTTGGTTGAGGAGCAGTTAATGCAGTTTTTCAGCCAAGGACATCTCAAAAAATCTGGAATAAAGGCATGTATATTTTCTTTGTCAAGTAAACCGAAACTTGTAATACCAATAATCTCAAGGGTTTCTTCAGGCTTCAGCAAAATTCAGCTGTGTGGGCAAGCCCTTGAGCTGGCAGCTCTTTGTGTGTGCTTTCAGCTGGGCCAAAGCATCACAGCTTTCCTCCTTGAGACAGGCACGAAGCTTCATCCCTGCCCTGATCCACCTTGATATCTTGTAGGGCTGCTTCTTGACCTGTCTGGTGACTGTGATAGGGGAAACTGCACCGTGTGTCGCAGGGTTGCGGGAATTTCCAACCTCTTGCGCGTAGTCCGAGGTTACACATCTGATAACCTGCAGCCTGTGCTGCTCTCTGCCAGCCACTGCAGCTGGCTCCTGAAGGGCTGAGAGCAGGAGGGACTGACTCTCCACATCATTCTGCCAAGCAGCTTGGCCTGAGCGCTTGTGTGAGGCAAACTTGAGGTGCTGCTTCAGCCTGGCTCTGCTGGGGGACATTCGTGGGCTTGACATTTGTAGGCAATTTGTGCTGCTCCTGCAGCAAGTCGCCTGAGCGCTGCTGTGCTTGACAACTCAGTCACCAGCGAGGGTAACAAAAGGCAGAGCAGCTTTTGTGAGATTAAAGCAGTGTTTCTGGAATGAAAGAAGCGTGGAACTTCAAACAAGTGCTTGGTATGCATTTACTTCTATTAAAATTCCTCTGTATGACTGTGAAATTTGGATAACAGCCTCGCTTCTCCCAAGCATTAGCGAGTTCCTCTTGGACTGTCTTTGTGTCCTTGCTGGTGTAAAAAGCCTGGAAAAGGTTTTGGCAGGTTCCTACAAGTGTGTTTAAGCAGCTTAGAAACACTGTTTTTGTAGATACAGGAGCACAGATAGATTTTGAAGGGAAGGTATGGACAGTGTTGCCTGAAGCTGCTTTGTATGGGCTCATTTAAATCAGAATGGCTCTGAGGCAAGTCCAGGAAATATTGCAAGGATGTCTTCAAGGAAAGTCCACATTTGGAGTCCAAAACCACAAAAAAGACAGCAACGCTCTCCCATGTGGTCAAGCTTTTGCAAATTCAATAACTGGACATCTATAGACAAATGCAAAACTAGAACACTTTATTTGGGGAAAACAAACAAGAATAGGTGGATTAGCTGAGTATCTGATAACTGATAAGATGCTGCAAAAAGTTGTGGTTTACAGCAGCAGGTCCAGCAGACCTAGACAGAGCCTAAGGAGATCTTTATGTAACTGAGCTGTCTGTGTGTTCCCACCTAATAAGTTCTGAATGTCAGCCAACTCCAACTAAATTTGACAGTGGGTAGCTATTACAGCTATTCCATTTTAACTGTTATCTCTTACCAGTTCCATTAAAAGAAGTGACTGGAAGGAGGAAAGGCACCCAATTAGTGCCCCCACTAGAGGAAAGGGGCTACTTAGCATTTTTCTGCTATAAAACGTTGCAAGCAGGAGGGAGAAAGACCTAGGAAACAAGGTTTCATTATTCTTGCTCCTGAATGACAATAATTACTTAAAATAGCAAGGCATTTTCATATAGTTTAGAGCTCTACTGTTTATTTTGTGCATGTTATTTAGGAGCCTGAAAAGTAAGTGTAGAAGTGGGAAGCTCTAGGTCTCTTACAGCTTTGTGACAGCAGTGGGCTCCCACCCCAGGAGCTGCATGGGGTGAACTGGTCTGAAGCCTGAAGGTGTTCAGATGGGAGCTTCTTGGATCCTCCAGCTGAGTGGTAAAACTGAGTTACACTCTGGTTGCTGCAACGTTTGAAGCCATGGGTGCTCAAAGCTTACCCTTTGTTGAGTCATCTTCTTTCTTCCCCAAGTGCTTATTCTGCACATTGCACACCTGTTTTTTAACAGGAACAATTTGGATGGCTACAGGAAGAAAAAAAAAAAAAGGTAGATTGTTTTAGAATAGGCAGAAATTCAAAGTCAGGTTAAATAGGGTTTGAGCAATGTGGTCAGGTGGAAGGTGCCCTTGCCCATGGCAGAGGGTTGGCACTAGATGAGTCCAAGGTTCCCTCCAACCCAGTCCATTCAGTGATTTGATGATACTGCTTAATGAAGCAAAGAATGTGTCACCAGGCTCTTTGGTTTTAATTGGCTCTGTGTGGGACCTGTTGTGTCAGTGACTAATATTTGTGGTATAACAATGAATGCAAATATTGCAGTCCTTGCTAAAGTTTTTGCCACAAACAGGCTGCATAAGTGAGTTCTAGGGGGATGATGGATTAGCAAGTAATGTTTGCTCACTCTGCTATATACCTTGATTTCTATATAACTTGTGTAAATTCATGCATGAGCACTTTGTTATGCACACTCATAAACTCTCTGTCTGCCTCTACAGTAGTGTGCTTTTGTGCATAAACAGTTAAACATCATTTTCCTGAAATGGGAGGGGGATAGTGGTGTTTTTAATTATTGTATCAGTTCTTATTCCCACTGAATTTAAATGCAAGCTGCCTTCCAAAATCAAGTCCTGCTATACATTGCAAGAGAGTTCTGGCAGTATGTAGCAAAGGATTTAGGAGATGAGCTGGGGCTGTGTTAGTTGTAGAACAGAACTCTCCTGGTCTGTGTTTGGCTTAGTGCTCCCATTTTCCTTTAGTCTTTGCTATCTGGGTTTCAGCTGCTCAGACAGAGAGAGTGGTAGGTACAGTCCTGTGTATCATTAGTATGTGAGCAGTACAGTGGATTTCAGCTGAATAAAAATGAATTCTTTGACTTGCAATTGTGAACGTTTCTAGCTTGCCTTGACAATCCTGTCAAGACAAATTTGAACTTTGTCAGCAATTGTGATTTCTTGTGGGAGAATTACCAAAAGCCTTTGCTCTAGGTATCAGTCAGTGATTGCAGCCCTCATCTGCTATTTGACCAAAATTTTCCATGGCACTCAGCAGGCTATTACTTGTCACTCTGACGTATAATGGAGGAGTATTTTAATTGACTTAAAAGTTGAAATTTATGGTTACTTAATACGGTATAGCTGTATTGCATGTCAGTGGTGATACTTGCTGTGAAAATAGAGAAAGAGGAGTTGGAAGGACTTGGAGTTTGGAATATTTTTAAAACACATGCTATTGATTTTACCTTCTACTTTGACAAGCTATCAGTAGAGTTTTTATTTAATTAATGGGAGCAGAGGTTTCCTATTATGTAATTATTGTTGATTTTGAAGGGATTCTGGTGTGTTAATTGTGCATCTCATTTCTAAAATTGTTTCTACCAAGATTCAGTACTTCTGCTGGAAATTATTTGCTTTTGTGCTGAACTTTTAATAACTGCATTTTGGATCCAATGCTGTTCTGTTTTATCACCTAAACCATTCCTCTGTCATGGTTTCCTGATGCCTAAAATAGGCATATTTATACATAAATCCAGAGGTTATATGAAATCAAAAATTGTAAGTCACTCTGAAGGCCGTACAGCATAAGTGTGGTCGTGCAGGGTGTGTATGCTGGGATCAGATGCTCTGGCAATACTCTCTTCCTAATTTCTCTGTGAGTGCAAGTATGCAGTGACTTTCTGACTGGTGCTGTTGATTTAAACCGTCTTTTTCTCTGTGTCCATTTCAAGACAAACCCTTTTGCAAGCGAATGAAGAGAGGAGGGCGCTAGAAAGACAAGTGACTTCCATTTCTCTTCTATCCATCCTGCCTATTGCCAACTTACCTGACTTTATAAATTAGGAAGAAGTATGGAAAGAATATCTGCATTCCTTCTGCAGGAGTTGGATGGGAAATTGAGCTGTTGAATACTTACTTATGTACTTCTCTTTTGGCTCACACTGCCTGATCCTCTGCATAAAAAACAGGCAAGGGAAAACAGAGGAACTTGAAGTGTGCAAATAAATGTGGCTGTCAACAATATCACCACCATCAGGGGTGAACTTACCTTGGGGTAAACATAAAAGTAAGGATCTCTGCAAATTGTCACTGTACGTGGAGGTGGGACAAGTGGGAAGTGATGTCCCTGTCTGAACTGGAGCTGCTGCTTGTGTGTGCTCTGCTAACCATCACAATTTTTAAAAGCATATATGAAGCCTGAGAAGGCTGCTTCACCTGTGACAAAATTGACAGGTTGGACTGGGATCGTGATTACTGGAGGGGATCCAATTGCAAACTGTTGGTTTGCAAAAAAAGCATCCTGAGAGCCAGAGAGACTGGGGAGGGAAGTGATTCTTTAGGCAAGACAGGATTAGTAAAGGTAGATGTGGAAACTCTACCTTCTAGTTTTAGGAAGATGTTTGGTTTGGGCCATGAGACCAGGAGGATGGAATAAACAAATATACCAACTACTTCCATATCTATATACTGAAAATGGAAAAATGTTCATGAAAAGGAAGCCATAATTATTTCTAAATGACCACCAATAGTGGTTTTAGAAGTTGACAGAAGATGTTTCAAAGTAATGTTTAAAAGACTCTTAGTCTTTTAAAATATCTGTTAATCTGAGATGGTGGTAAAGTTGGAGTTTGATTCTCACTATATCATCTGAAGCCAGTGCCAAGCTGCAAACTCCCAGTAAAATATAAATACCTGTGCCTAATCTTAAGGATTATAACTTTTTGATTAGTGAGGTAATTTTAGGGGGTTATTTATTTATTTTTTTAGTCTTCTTTTTACAAATGTGCACAAAACTCCCTGCATCTGGCAAGATACTGAAGTCTGTTATTTTCAGGAATTTCTCTGGTAAACTCATGGGTTTGAGTCTTAGCACTGAGTTCTGTGTTGGTACCTCATACTAAATGACTCTGTGAGCTGCCTGTTGCTTTACATTCTCTCCTACATCCTGTTTATGAAGTTTATATTGGTGTGCAGACCTTCCTACTTCTCTTTTCTGTTCCTGTGTGGTATTTTAATATAGCAGACACTAATGATGTAGTTCCAATACACTTCCAACATCCCCCCTAATTTTGTCTCGGTGGATGGTGGGGAGGGGGCATAAGGGAGTTAAAAGGCCAAACCCCCACTCCATTCTCCCCTTAGATTTTTTCAGATCAAGCAATAATTATCCGTGTTGCCTTCCTAAGCCTGTGGGATTGCTCTTATGAGTAAAGGTCTGCCATACTGGGGCTATTATGTGACAAGTTGGAAAATAGCCTTTGTTCCCATGGTAACCTTTTTTTTGTGCTTTGGTGCATTTTTTTCCCTATGGTTTCATGGTTGCTCTGGAGGTTTTTCTATTGTGGTATTTTAATCCCCAGTAGACAGTGGATGGCGGTTCAGTTTACTTTTTGCTATTATGAAATAATTTAATTTTGAAAAAAATTTATTTGATTATGGAACTCTTGTAAACTTTTTATGTTGTGGTTAGGGTATTAATGGTGTGGTAGCTTTCTCTGTAAGCATGTCATGCACTCAGAAGTCAAAGCAAGCAGTTGGTAATAGGAAAGTATGTCCAACTGGACCAAGCTGCTACTGTTGTAAACTAATATTTTTAACATAGTTATTCTTTTAGGACTTTTGGGACCAAGCCATTGCCAGATGTATCAGGTAGATTTTTGTCTGCAGCGGAATGACATTTTGTAAGGTCATTAACAGTCAACACTCTGGTCATCAATATCATTTCAGGTTGCTGTAATAAGGGTTTCATAAAATAAACTTTCAAACAGAGGAGGGTTTTTTAGGAGTTGCTTGTTTAGACTCTGAGGGAAGACTTCAACTGAAGTTGTGAACCTACTTTTAAAAGGAGGAGGGAGGCTTTTTAAAGAGATGCTTTTATTACTGGTAGTATCTTCCTGCATTTGCCTTCTTTGTGCATTTTCCTCCTGTGCTCATCCAGTTTCCTTTGTCTTGGAAGCCTTCAGTAGCAGAGCAATGTACTCATGCAGTCTTGTCTTGCCTGGAATTCCTCATGGTTGTGATTTCCCACTGGTTCCCCCATCAGCAAGTGAGCCTCACTTGAATCATGGCATTTTATGCAGCTTTAAAATGTTTGAGAAGGCAGCAGAGCCTCACCAGGTAAACACTGCTGTGCCCTGGCAGGAGAGTTACCAGGGTGCATGATGGCTCACATGGTTTTCAGCAGTGGGGAATGAGATGATGCTATGAAAAATTGGATTTTCTAAGCTATGTGTCTCCTCCTAGTTAGGGCAGGTGAGCAGGTGCAGGAAAAGAAAGAGTTAAGTGTTCTCCCTGCCCCCCTCAAACAGACTTTCAATAATTAACCAGATAATTTTCCAGATAAACTGTTCCTGCCTTATCTTGCTATACATAGCAATTTATAATCAGGAGCACAAACACCAGCATTACATGCATTTAAACTGCACTAATTCTATAAGTGAGCCAAATATGAGAAGTTAGAGCAAATGCACTGTGAGGCTTACTGCAGTTCTCTGCCTTCCAAAGCCAAAGGCCTAATCCTGATAGGAGCCTCCCCATCTAGGTTAACCATTCCTTTTCAATAGACAACGATATCTATGTACTAAAAAACTTGCAGAGCAAGGAAATTTTATTTCCCTGGAGCAGTTGTGTCTTGGTAGGTTGTGACAGCAGTTAGAGGAGAAAAGTGCATTGCAGAAGAAAAGTAGGAGGATGTTATACTTCTCTGATCACTAAATCACTGGATAAAAATTAGATTTATTTCCCTAGGAAGTAAGTGCTCCTCAGTTTCAGTCCATCAGAACACACTTTAGTTGATGCTTAAGTTTCTATTTTTCTGTACTGAGCTGATTATTTGGGGGGTAAAACTGGGATTGCCGACTGTAGTTCCTACCAAAATATTTCAGTAGAGAAGGTCAAGGAAAAGTCAAGGTTTACAGCTGGATGGAGGAAAATGCTGAGTCCTGTCAGCATGCACTAAGGTAAATGGGAACTGAAGGAGCATAGCACACTTGCTTCATTTTGTAAAATCAACATATGCCTTAAGGTTAAGCTAAATACAGGAACCTGTTCACTTCGACTGTGGCACAGAACACATCAGATTCTATTTGCCGAATAAACATTGGAACTTAAATGCTTTTCTAAAATCCTGAGTGCATCTTTTTAGATTTGGTGGGGCTTGGAAAAAGGGTTGGAGCATTTTCTATTAGTGCATGTCAGAGTTTGCTTGTTATCATAATTAAGATCCAGGTATGAAAGTGTGGTGTGTGACCCTTAGGCATTGCTAAATAAAGTAACTTAAAGTGAAAGCTGGAGTTGCAAGGGAAAAACACCATTCAAATTCTCAGTTTGCTTTTTTTAACTAAATGCACTTCCCTTCTGATTCCTATATGTTCCATCATACTAAGAATTTCTTAAGATTAAGAAAGGTTGTAATGTTTCAAGTTCAAAGATTTGAATGGTTTTTGTCTTGGAATACAAAAGCTCTGTGCTTAAAAAAAAACCAAAACAACTAAATAACTAATTGAGACTGATTTAAATATAATATCACAGCTGCTGAATTCTCTTTGTTGGGGTTTCCTGTTTGAACGGTTTTGTTTTATAAATTTCTTTAAAATATACCCTCAAAGAGCGTAAATATTGCTCTGCCTGCTCTGGGAGTGTTACTGCTGAGGCTCAGGGGTGTTGGGTTCCAGCAGTTCTTCCTCAGCTCAGTGTCCCTGAGGTCCCAAGGGACTGCCTTCTCCTCCAAAATTCTGATCATTTCATCTCTGCACCTATTCCCTCCTCTTTGCTTTCTTGGTTTGCTGACAAGACGATTGGTTTATATACTCTGACATTTAAGAAATACCATTTTCCAGTCTGCTAATCTGCTTTATTCAAGTAGTTGTAGGAAAGAGTCAGGGTTCCTTCTTCAAAAATTCAGGTTATGCAACAGAAACTGATGCTGGTCAAGCCTTAGTATTGACAAATGAAGCAGGCAGCATGGAGCAAAATCTGGGAGATGATACATGGCACTGGAGAAGGTCATGACTGCCATTATTGGTTTAATAAATAATCTACTGGACAGGTTTTGACCAGGATGTCGCTTTCTAAAGGAGTAATAGTTATCTTGGGCAGTGAAATTATTGTTTCTATGTGGACATAGACACAAGTAATGGAGGAGATGTGAAGAGGAGATGGTGTCTGTGCTGTCTACTATGATGGCTGAGGGAACAATGAGTTGGAGAAAGGAGGGTGCTGGGAGAGCTGCTAAGAGAAGTGGAATGCCACTGAAATACCCAGCTCTTGTTTTGGGCCACAGGAAGGTTAGTTTCAGTATTTCAAAGTGCAAAGTTGACAATCATGTTTCTATGTGCTAGTTCCCAGTAGATGATGGCTCCAGTTGGAGGTTGTGCCCCTTCAAAAATGAGGTTAGAGGTAAGAATTTATCTGCTGGCAGCCTCTGCATCTTGAATATCCTGATTATTCTTCATCTTACAGTTACTTTTTTGCTCTTCTTGTGGTAAAAATATGATTCTATAATCTGAAATTCTTTTTACCTTTGTTTTTGCTTACCTTTATTTATTGAGGCGTACCCAAGTTCCTTCTGTTTGTTTTACTGCCAGAAAATTTCAGTATTAAAAAGAAAAGTCAATGACGTGGAATTAAAAAGGACTCATCTAGATCTCATAATAATAAAAGTGCTTGGAACAAATGACTTTGGAATTCATATTGTGGCTTCTGCTTCTTTGCAGTGCTTCATTTTATCATCAGAGAGGCATCATTTGTTTAAACTGTGCTCCTGTATGACATCTGGTTTGAAAAGCATAATAACCTATATAATCAGCTTTTTAAATGCTGGATTATCTGTGGGTTTATTGACTCTTCTTTACAAAATCTGTTATTTCTAATTAATTCTCTATATAACTATTACTAAAGCCAACTGTGAGAGCCACAAATGAGCTTGATGGCAATGGCTAGTCAAGGTCAGCATTTAACTGCCAGCATTTGCACTGTTAGGGATAATAAATCAAGCTTATTCTTAATCACATACCCTACAACGTGACAAATATTACTGGAGCCATCGAGGCAACCATTTTACAAATCATTTAGGAGATACATTTGGCATTGTTAAACTCTCCGTGCTGCCCTTGGCTGTAACAGCACTGGGATAAAATATGTGTGCTCTGGTAGATCTCTCTTTTAATCCTGTGCAGTTTTATGGGGGATGTAGGAGTGTGTTTGCCTATTCTTGTCTCTGTATTACAAATAATGAGAGAGGCATGAAAGCAGTGATACCTAATCAAACTATGGGAGCCACTGGCTTCTGGAAATGGGAATGAGTTGCCAGCTCTATGGCCCTATTTCACATTTCTGGTATTTTCTGTTAGGAGCTTATATTGAAGCTATTTTGCCACCCACAAGGAATGCCCTGGCTCAACAACAGTCTGTTGTGTAAAAGTTGGTTTAAAAACCATGTTAAATATAATATTAGGGTTTAGCTCTGATTTGGTTTTGTGAAAATACAGTGTTTTCACTCAATCTGAATTTTGAGACTCGAAGCTGCTGTAGCCTACATATGCCATTAGATTTAGCACGTCAATAGATATTTGGCACTGGGCTGATTACCTTCCAGGGAGTCAAATGTAAAGTTTCTAATCTTTTTTTTATGGTATTCATTCCTACATGGACCAACTCTTGGATATTCCAAAAGACAAAGTAACTTGTTACTTAAGTAACTTGAAGTATTGTAACAAAACTTCTCATCTGGAGCAAAAATCAAACTGAGCTCCAAAATAAAGAGCAAAAAATGAATTGATGTAGATATCTCTGTTATAATCAACTGAATTTAACACTGATGTCTTGCTTTTCAAGTATTACCTGCCTGTAACTTTTCCCAAATGCCAGTTTACATTAGGCATTTTTTCTGGGCAAAAATCTATGGCATATTTCTGTGGAAGATTAATGCAAAGGGAAATATTTAACTTGGAACATGCATGAGAAGTAATTTCAGTGTGGGGAGTTTAGTGTAGGTTTTTTTTGCCTGTGCATATTATAGAATAGAGAGCTATAATGGTTAATAAAAATAATTGGTTTAATAAAAGTGATTAATAAATGAAGTGTCTTTTTATGTCATCAGCAGTAAATGTCTGGCCAAGGGTTTTTTTGGGGATTTCCAGCACTGGAAATAAAGGCCAAGGGGTTCCTCATCAATCAGATCTTATTCACAATGGTCACTAAGGAAAGGGATGACAGCCTGAAAAGAGAGAGATTTAGGAGGAAAAGGTACAGGCATCCATGTGTGCCTTGTTTGGAAAGAAAAACTTCCATGGAGAGAATGAGTTATCCTGAGATTTAGCTTGTAATTTGAGCATATTTTTGGAATCAGCCTTTTACTGTTTGCACCAGTTTACCTTTGTGTGAGGTATTACAACAGCATTTTGAATTGGCAAATACTCTGCTATAGCATGGGTGGAAGAGAACATAAGAGATTTTAAAAACAAGCCAAACATTGTTCATTGAGGACAATCACAGCCAAGCTGGCACAAGTTGGTACTCTGGAGGAGATTGAAGTACCAACAGCAAATATCAGTGTTTCTTTGCAGTGAAGTATTTGAGAACAACTCCAAGTTTGATATTCTTGTTAAGAATGAAAATGCTTCATTTGTGTTTCAACTTACTCTACTTTTAAACTGAATAAAAGAATGAGTTAATTCGATTTAATTTCAGAATGTTGAGCTTCCACCTGTGATGCTGTGGCTGAGTAGCTGGATACATACTTTGTATTCAGGCTGTACCTTCCAGTTGTATTCAAGTCTTCAGTGGAGAGGAGCACTGCATAAAATATGCTATAGATTATGTCTTAGGTAGGCATTTAATAATAGTCGTGGATCAACCGGTGTCTTAATGTGTCTTTGCTGACTTTTTTTTAACCTAATAATTCTGTGAAAGTGCAATTTTGTAGGGTAGCTTGTATCTAAAAAAAGGCTCTCCCACCTTCTGCAAATCCTACATGACAATTTATTTTCAACTAAAAATAATACATAATTGCATATATATATGCAGAATGTATATATAGAGGAGCATGTGCGTGCGTTTATATATAAAAATAAAAATCATGCACACTGCTGTGATACCCTGGAAACCTCCATTTCTCTACAGGAAAAGCTCTCCAATAAAATTACCTCTTTTTTAGATATTAAAAAAATTCCACTGACCTCTTTTAGGGTAGAAAGACTAGGAAAGTTTTTGCTAGTCTTATGAAGAAATGGGAACACACAGCATCAAAATTACAAATCCCCTGAGACATTTTGGTCTTATGTCAGAATTGAAGCATTTCCCTTCTCAGGAAAAATACTGATGTTTGCAATGAAAGAAAGAGAATTTTCAAGGTTAGTTTTCCAGGTTATTGGCATTTTCTCTAGAAAGCAGATACCTTTTGAAGAATTTTGCTTAATGGGAGGCCTGATTTTTTTTCATGCAGTATGAAACGTGCTGGAGGGAGAAAGTCTTGTTCTTTGCCTTAACACATCAGAGCTGAATACCAGCACAGCCTGGGCAAATCCTGGAAAAGTTACTTTTCCTGAGGGTAAATTAATGCAGCATGTACAGGTGTGACTTTGACTGGAGCACGCAGAACTTCTTTTAACGTGGATTTGGTGAGGCTTTCTCTCCTGACAGATGAGCTAATGCCATCACCTAGCAATTATCACGTAGTGTGATGTTATGTAATGAGAGTATAAATAGCACAAGAACTAAAACTAGTAAATCTAACAGACTAGTGAGCAGACAAGAGCAGGAATACTATTTGTTGGAACATTTTGATTAACATCTGAGCACTGTCGTTTAAGCAGATGTTTAGATTTGATGTTGCACTAAAGCTGCAGGCCAGGAGAGCTGCAGTCCCTCATTTGAAGTGACATCAGAGCTGTGCCCTGTGGATAAACCACTTGGCCTCTGCATACCTCTTTAAAGGAAATTAGAAATTTGGAAAAAGGCAAAGGGTTAATACTTGAGATTTCTTAAGCAAGCTCATTATCTTACATTTGAATTAAGACTTCCTGTGGACTTCGTTTCCCAGTGGCTGATGGACAAATAGCAGTTTGAACCACCTGATAATTTCCCTACTGGTGTGAAGTCCTTCAGGGCTGTGTTTTTAGTTGCTCAGAGAGATAACATGTAAGAAATCCAAGAGGTCCTGTTCACCTGGAGCAGAGAGGCTGTGTGGAAGGAGATGTTCTCTCCAGCCCCATGGAGACATGGGAGGGAGCCAAAGCTTTCATGTCCTTCAGGATTTGGCATGTTTCTCTGAGCATGGCCATTCCATTAGGGTGACATTTCCAGTTCCTGGGGGTAAGAAGGGAGGGCAAAAACTCCCAGGATCAGGAAATGTGACTTGTTTTTGAAAAGCATTGTCTTTGAGAGCTACCAGTGGAAAATGTTTGCTAAATGTGCCCTGTAGTTTAAGACAGAGGTAGATGATTGAAGCAGGGCTTGCAAGGTGCATTGCTCTACAAAACTTCAGGATGGTCTGAACCTCCAGTGCTGCTTTGCTGGCACCTACAGCTATATGGGAGGATCTTCTGCACTTGCAGGATGTACAACGGCTTCTAAACTACATCTGAAGTAAGCTGCTAAATTTCAGGAATATTAGAAGTAAGCTCATGGACTACTGCAGTGGTAAGCAGGAGCACAGACAGGGGAGTACATACCACCTTGCTGCACTACTTCATCAAATGGCCTTAGAGGTTTCCTTACAGGCACTCCTTAGCTGTGAAGGCTTCAAACAATTAAAGAAACTGAAAGAAAATTTATAGCTGCCAGGTTGCTGCCAGAGTGGTTTGTTAGTTGGTTTGTTTTTTATTTTCAGTTTTAATCATCTGCTACCAATAAATTCCACTGCCCTTGTGGTAACTTCTCACATTAACATTGATATATTATGGGTGTTTTAAAACAGACAATAAAAATATTGCACTTACTAATTAAAGAAATTCGTGTATTCATCCAGGCACTGCCAGAAAGAGTTGTGGTTTCCTAATTGTTAGGTGCCTTGAGCAATATACCTGTTATAAATTCTTAATTTAACTTTGTGTTATGGCTGGTGTGATTTGAAATATTCATGCTGTTTTGTTTTGATTGTTTTCACTCCAGCTCATCATTGAGAAGTGTATCAACTGGATCTTCAAGACCTTCCAAAGTGTGTTTGGTGTGTGGAGATGAGGCATCTGGATGTCATTATGGGGTGGTTACATGTGGCAGCTGTAAAGTTTTCTTCAAGAGAGCAGTAGAAGGTAAGAAAGCACAAAAGACAAAATATACAATATATTCTTTTTTTTTTTAAGAAATATATATACACACGCATTTAAATATTCCTATGTGATTTCTGCTGTTGGCAAAATTCTGTGTTGTTAGTATGGAAAAATAGTGTTGAGTGACCTTTACAGACTTTGTAAGCAACCTCTAAGTGGAAAAAAGGTTTTCAATATCTGATAAGAGTTCAGGGCATGCAAAGGGCATAAATACCATATAGTTTTTTGGAAGTCTTTGCTGGTGAGTAAATGTTCTTACAACCACAGATGAACTAGGAGATAGTCACTCACCGATTTATCTTCAAGGAAAAATAACCTAGAAGGAAGAAAATAGGCTCTTAATATGGTGTCCAGCTTGTGCACTGAGAAGAGTGAGGCACTCTGAGGTGTGATTAATTTCTTCTGTGATCATTAAATCTACTTCTGATGGCAATAAGGATTTAGCTCTCTGTTAAAGAGACCTGGAGGGCTTGTGCGTCATTGAAGTCAAGACTTCGTGTAATATCTATCAATCTATTTATCTATCTATCATCAAAAGTGTCAATCTAATTGAAATTAACTTCCCAAAGTTATAAGGACATGGAAAAGGTTTCCCCTTGCTGAAAACATCTTTTCTTATAGTTGTGCAGTAGCTGACCTTGATGTCCTCATTCCCCAACTTCTTTTTGAGAATTTGGTTGCTTGATATAGCACATGAAATGGAAAACCTTCCTGGTTTTGGATGAGATTTCCTCCGTGTGCTTCCACACCACATCATGGATGGCTCTTCAGACATCCACATCTGACTTCTGAATCACAGAAGATATTTTTTGGTTGGGTGGTTGTGATGGTGAAGTTTTCTATTTACCTGCACATACTGTGTGAAGTCACAGCACCTTCTATTGTCTTCCTTTCTCCTTTCCTGCCTCCCAGGAAAGCTTCCTCTCCAGTCTAGAATCACTGTAATTTCAAGGTACTATTTGTCCATGTTTACATCTCTCTTAATGACCATTCCAACGTATGTATGATGGATGTTCCCATCCAGATCTAGAGGAATTCATGAAAAATTACTAAGGAGTCCCTTTAGGACCTAACAGAGCAGCAAGACTGTGTTTTCAAGCCTCAGAAACCAAAATTATTAGGAAAGGATTATTCTCTGATCAGGCACAGAAATACATTTTTAAAATGTAATTAAAACTGATCAGTAATTACTGAAAGTTTGCAAGTTAAGCAAAAAAAAAAATCAAAAAATGAAAGAGAAAGCTATCCTGTCATCCCTTAAAATTTCATGTGCTTTCAATTAGTTTAAAATACATTTTTTAGAGTCATTATAGTAACATACATATACCTACCAGTGGTATGTGAACACTGTCTAGACTTCTTGTTATGCACATGATAGAGCTCTTGATGCTACCATTAACACTGCTGTTAGGCAGACACTGAAATTTTGTCTTGGCTTGCACTTTTTTTTAAAATGTATTGTAGAGTGTTAGCCCCAAAAGGGCATAGCAAAAACATAATACACATATTGGCTTCAAACACCCTGGCACCATTCATATAAATAAAAGTTTGTGTAGGTAGTTTTGTAACAAGAGCTTTCTTGTAGAGCCATCATAAATTTTTCAGTTGGGAACAGGACCAATAAAACACCCCCTCCTGAGGTTTCCTATTCAAAATAATTGACACAATTAAATATTTGTAGCACAGGGACACACACACTTCTTTCAGGATCCACTAAACATTCCTCAGTTAAAGATGTCCCTGTTCTTTGCAAAGACCTTTAAAGCTCTACTCCATCTCAGCCCCTCTATCAGTCTATGAAGTGAGGAGAAAAATTGGGTCAAAAAGCATGGAAATAGAGAAAAGAGGGATTTGGAGAGAGAGAGAGAGAGAGAACTCTGCACCCCACCCAGCTTTTTGGGTCTCAGCTGGAATTGCTGACATTGTCAGCACACTTTGAACAGTGTTTGAATGCCAATTCATTCATGCTCCTCTGAAATCCTGCAAACCACAGGTATTATAACAGAAAATAACAGCTGTATTGCAATTTGAAACCAAGAAACTAAGGAGAACAAAGAGACTAAAGTTTGCATTTCAAGTTATAAATCTGGTAATTGTATTCCCAGTTAATCGTATCTTGGAACTTTCAGGAAATGTCTAATGAATTTATGAGAAGGAGAGCTGTAGACCAAAAAAAGTATTAAAATGGGTTTATTGGTGAAATTTCAAGAGTAATTTCAGATGGCATTAAATCCAAGGCTGTAAATTATCCAAGTGCTCATTTTAGTATCAAGTAGGCACGGACCTTTAGATGACTGACTTGATGAACAGGAGGCTGGTTTGAAGAAACATGATTTTGTCATTAACATAAATCTGATCTGCCTTGCAAATACTAAAAATCCTTAGACTGTGAAAGTGTTGGTAAATGGTGTCCCTGCAAAAGTTAAGGTATATACATTTAGAATACATTTTTGCATAGGTTAATTTTATTCTATGGGTTCTTTCCTCCTGAGAGAATTACAGACATGGCCAATCCTAAAGTCATTTGAACCTGAATTTATGATCAAAATAGAGTCATATGCTGAAAATATGCTGTACTGTGAGGGAACCTAAAGCACCTGACCAGGCTTGTCATCTCTTTTTCCACTGAAGCAGCTTTCTCTAAGGAGAGTAACAGGCTTGAAGTCAGAAATCACAGCTGTTCTTGCCTATGCTTTGCATTTTCAGTCTTCATTTGTTCAAGTTCTAGACAAGTATGAGGTAATCTCTCCTAAATCAAAATTTATATTGTTTCATAAGTTGCTAATCTTTTATTCTTTCTTCGGCTTGGAAGTAAGAAAAAAGGAAGGCATTTTTTCATCTCCATATGGTGCTAAAGACTACAGCAAAAATGACCATTTTCTTTAAGTTATTTTACATATTTTCTTGGAGATTTTTGGCTATTTAAAATGGGAGCATTAAAAAGTTACACTGGATCAGTTATAGGGAAGCTTGACCTTTTTTAAAAATACAAAGATTGAATAATTCAGTAAAGATCAGATTCTGTTCTTGATTTCTGTTCCAGGAGATTCATCTTAAAACTAGTTCTTCAATTTTAAGGCAAGAAAATAGATTGCAGCTCTGAGGTAGAAACACAGGCACAACAACAGAAGTTTCTAGGGCTGTGGGGTTTGTTTCTCACCTGCACTTTTGCCAGTTTAGAGTGGAGGGATAATTTGGCTGAAGGAAGCTTTTCAGTCTGATCTGATGCCTCCTGGGTGTAGCAGACCTGCTAAGTGAGCAGCACAGGAACACAGAAATCCTACCTGCTTTTTCAGAAACAGGTGCTTTTCCTATGCACTGTAAGTGAAAGAACTTCCCCAGGCTTTATAAACCCTGGTAGAAGATGAACTAAAGCATCTCTCTGTGTGCCTCCCTTGTTTTTTTGGTTTTCTTTTCATTTCAGCTGAAGTAGAAAACTCACCAAGGTATGAGAAATGCTAGCATACATAACTCTTGAATAATTTACTCTTTAATAATTTTGTAGAATGGTACTGATGAACAGGGGAGTTTACCATACTGATAATTTTAAAAAGCAGTACTTTTTATGCTGTATGAAACTGAAGTAACAGGCATTCTGCACACCATTCTGCAGTGTGTGCACCCATGAATTTTGTAGGTCTGTATTACTATAATTAATTATACATACAGCTTTTCACTCTCCACTCTTCTGTTCATTCACTGTAATGGAGTCAGTGTTTTTCCATAACAGGCTGCAATTTTCCTTTTATCCACTTTCCTAAGGTCCATGGCCTCTCTAAATTTGACATCACTCAGTATAGATGTCCATATGTTTTCATAGAAATTTTTATGTGGGATTTGAAGTTGACTCTGTTCTTGACCTGTTGCAAGAATCTGTTTTACAACCTATCAAACAGAAATATTAGGTGAAGAGCAAGCAGATGGGTGATCTGCTGAGGGCAAGTGAGCTGGTCAAATTTATGTAGCAGCTGCTACTCTTACTTGATATGCTATGGTTAATAGGTGTAAAGTAAAATTTAAATAATTAAGTCATTATAGGTTTGAAGCTGCCACTAGCCTTCCATGTTTTCAGAGATACATGAAAAGGACTTTTCCTGGATTTAGCTCTGGCAGGCAGTATTGCTCTGTGAAATGAAGGCTTCATTCCTTCTCCAGGCTGACTTTAGTTACTAAGGGCTCAGAGTTGAGGAGACTGGTAGGAGGAAGGTGCTAAAAAAATTTGCAATTTTTTGGGACCCCAAAAAGAAGCAAAAAAACCCCCCCTCCAAGCAGCAAGAGTTGAGACGTAAGAAAAAAAGGAAAGAATAAAGGATCAAACATATATTGCAACTGAATATTTTAAAGCTGGGGAGAGGTGAAATGTGAGGAAAATCTTTCCTTGTGGCCCTTTGGAATATGTGGCCTGCATGGAAAACACTACCCAATGTTCAGTAAAAAATGATGGATGCATTCAGGTGAATGTGAAGTGGAACACCAGGGGACCAAGCATAATGGGGTAGCATTTCAGATGGGAGGGGGGAGATTTGGGAGCCACCAAGGTGATGGAGTGCCTTGCTTTGAAATCAAGCACAGAATGAGTGGGTTTAGCAGCTGCAGTGCCACAAAGAACATAAGTTAGTTAATAGCTGTGAAAACGATACAAAAAATATTTTATATCAAGGAAGCTGAAAATGTGCATTCATTCCTTTCCAAAAGCATTAATACTTTCTTCCCTCCCCCAAGACTTCCCAACATTTGCAGTTTTTTTGAGGGTAACTTATTTACTGTGTGAGTTGGTGTTGCTGTGGAGAGGGATGGATGAGTATGAGGATGAGAATTTAAATATGGGCAGCTGTCTAGCCTTGAAAAACGCACGCACAGGGCTGCATGCAACTATTCTTTTCCTGCACTTTGTCATTTGTCTTTTGTTCTTTGTTTTATGAATATTAATTTCTAGCCTGCTTCATCTGTAAAATGATATATTCAGTAGGTGATAGCCAGCCTGCACATGCACAGATACCCAGTAAATGGAAATGGATGCAGTTCTAAGATTGGTTTATCTTGGGCAGAAGCCCTCCACTGCCACAAATTCAGGCACCACACAGACTTTCACATACTTGCCTGTTAACATCCTGTTAAGAGCAGGGAAATTTTGGCATTCACATGACGTGACAGGGAACTCCGTTGCAGTAATTTGTTGTTGTTGTTGTTGTTTTCTTTTTTAACACATCACAGGGTAGCATCCCAGCAGGTCAGAGTCTTCCTAGAGTGGGGATGGCCCTGTCAGTGCATGCTTATTTAGGGTAGCCACAAATATTTGGCTAACAACTGTTCCAATGCTACAGCCATCAGTTTAGTGTTTTCTTGAATATGTCAACTGTGTTTTCCCTAAAAAGGAATGGATCTCCTTTGCTATAGGAAAGGTAGGCAGGGAAATTCATTCTCAGGTAGCAGCTCCAAGCTGGCTGAGCCACTTGCATCGTGTAGTTGCACAAAATGGATGTGTCAAATTCAGATGCACCAAGTACTTCAAGCCATCAGGGAAGTATTCACACTGTCATGGTATAAGTGATGCTGGGAATGCTTATGTGGAGTGTTGAGTATACTTCTGGTCACCAGCATGTTAAAGACAGCTTGATTTAGAGTCAAGTAAACACATGAGGAGAGCTTTTGAAGTGATCTGGGATATAAAAATTTATCTTATGTCAGGTGACCAAAAGCTTTTAGCTTTTTTTAGCCTTCCCAAAAAGAGTCTGAGTTGGGACATGATTGCTGTCTATAAATATTTCACAGTTGAGGAATAGACAACTGAGAGGGAGGAGAATTTATTTTGGACTAAGAACTGTACTGAAGTAAGAGTAAATGGGTAAAAATCCCATTAGTTAGTTTGCTATTTTGAGCATGCTGAAAACCACCAAAAAGAGGGACTTCTGTGGGGGCACTTTCCTGAAAAGAGTAATAAGGATTTAAGTGCCTACTTTGAAATTGCTCGTAAGAGAAGTAGCCAGTGATAGTTTAGTTCTCTGTGATAGTAAAGGATAAGCCAAAGGGGTCTCTTTTGGTTAATGCTGTATCCTGGTGAGGCTGGAGACTCCAACTGACTCTGAAAATGGAGGAAGTGTGAGTAATAGAGAGGGTGGACTAACTAATGCATTTTTAGAATATTCCATTTGTAATGAGGGTGAATGACTAGATCTTCACAGGAATACAGAAGTTCAGTTTTTAAAAATTGATGTAAAGTGTTTAGATCTTGCATAAGGCAGAATTGCTTTGTATTTGTACTAGATGTCTGTCTCCTGCAATGACTTTTCTAATTTTGAGTTTAAAAAAAAGCTCAGGAGAGTGAAGTCCTTTGGAAATAACTCCATCCTACCCAGCTAAGCCTCTGTAGGTACCCCCAGGTCTTTGCTGATGGGCTTTTGGTTTTTTATTGTGATGCCTGATGCAATACAACTGAAGGGATAACTGAAGCATGAGCAGACATTTAAATCGGAATTTGCAATTGGACAGAAATAGATTGACAAGATCTGTATCAAACAGCATAAAACATGTCAAATATCATAAAGCATCCTTAATCAGATGCTTTAGCTCCTTACAGCTATGGTAGTCCTTCTTAAGAGATATTACTTTATAAAATGCTGTTATCTGCCTGCCTTAGCAGCCTCTAGAAGCAGTGTTAAAATTTTCACTTTTAGGAGCAAATAGCACTTCCCTTCTTCAACCATCAAGTTCCTGAAAATTTTTCAAGCCTGAAAAGGCTCTTCAAGTCTCAGGATAAGTAGTTAAAAGCCAAAAGGGGATAATCCTGTAAGGGGCCTTCAGCACTCCAATGTTAGAGATAAGGAATTTTGCAGTGTCGTAGCTGAAAGAAATTCTTAATAGATAAAACTGGAAAATAAATATATAAGGCTAGAAACAAAGCATCTTTTTGTGCATCCTAATCCCATTTTAAATAAGGGGATGGGGAAACAGTCTTCAGACAAAAAAAAAAAAGAATGAAAAAGAGAGAAAATGTACATACAGATCTGTCTGTTGTAGACAGAGGGAACAAGGCATCTGCTAGCATCTCAGATATAAATAGAGTGGGAAAGGTAATGGCAAATCTCCCATTGCTTTAAATGAAGCCAGGATTTAATCCTTTTTTTGGAGCACAGTTTTAGGTTGTTGAAGTTTGAGAGTGTCTCTGTTAGGTTTGAAGTCTAGACTTCAACAGAGGCAGTTTTGTCAGGTTTCTCAGAAACAATAATGGCCCATGGTCAGCATTTTAGCCCACAGGTCCTCATTGTTTAAGGAGAGAAAATTCTGTTAGACCAAAAATATATTATCTATTTTTAACCTACAAAATCATTTGATGCCATTTCTCACTGTTGAGTTTCCAAATCCAAGGCCCTAAAAGAGGGAACATGAGCTAGTCAGTCCGTTCCCACCTGTTTCAAGAGTGATGATGATGTTTGGCCTCTGTATGTGCCTTGTCTATGCTAAGGGCAAGCAGAAACAAGCACTTTGGAGTTACTGCTCCTCAGTGGGGATTCTTACATTAGGTGCAGTGGTGGCTTCCAGGGGGTTTGAGCTGGTTGGTTTTTGTTAAGTTTGCTATTTTTAAAATATATTGGGGAAGGATAAAAAAAAAAAAAAAAAAGAGATTTCCAAAGTCGTCACTAAGTATGAAAATAACGAACGTTAGTGGCCTGCGTAGTCTTTGTTCATCTGCACCACATGTAATGATTCCTAATTCAGCCTTAATTACACAATCCCATACAGCTTTTTCCATTACACCTCTGCCTTGTTCATTGAACAGATTGGATAGTGTTCAATTAATGAGCAGCTATTCAATATCTTATATTCTTCTCGTTGCTCCATGTATGGTCCTGTGCCTTCTCTGCTGATTACTATTCATCCCTTGCTCAGAATACATAATTACTCATTTCTTACAAAGCTTTTTTTGTGGTGCTTTCACTAATATCTAAGTGCTTCACAAGCATTGTTTAATTTATGAGATGAGTGGTTATTACCCCTATTTTACAGTTGAGGAGATAAGGCACAGATTTGGCTCAGACATACCCACTGATTTGGGAGTCGTGATTTATGATATTTAGGACCTCAGGGGCAAAAGTACTTGGCATTTTATTGCACTTAGTATGTCCAAAGTGCAGTTTCCATTGATTTTACTTACAGCTAT
This sequence comes from Catharus ustulatus, assembly GCF_009819885.2. NCBI lineage: Eukaryota > Metazoa > Chordata > Aves > Passeriformes > Turdidae > Catharus > Catharus ustulatus. The sequence continues at coordinate 13,125,118 of NC_046225.1, forward strand.
GGTCACTTAAACCACTGCAAATCAGACTCTGGATCACAAGTTGGATATTTAGGAAACAGGGAGGATAATTAGTGGTTTTTTCTTGCTTGTTATTATAAAGTAACTCCATGGCAAAGGAGATAGCAGTTCTCCAGGGCACCTCCCTCATGCACTGAATTTCTCTCTTCTCCCTTTCCCTCTTTCTTCTTTAAATCTCTGTAATCTTTTGTGTACTTTGTTCTCAGTAGCATGTGGATGTGGACTCCAAGGACAAGAGTCCCTTTGACTTTGGTCCTGATTCATCCTAAATCACCATCCACGTTGTCCCCAGGATAAGCTAGAGGTCTGGCAAGGGTGTAGAAGTAAGGCATAATGGAGAGTTAGATCAGAATTCAGGTTTTGAGATGGCTAAGATTTCTTACCTGTTCAGCAGCAGCAGCCAGATTGAGGTTCCAAGGACGTGGTCATGTGCAGGAAACATGGATAGTGGTGGTGCTTCCTAGGAAAGCTGCTTGGAGCTCAATTAGGTGCCTAAACCATTTAACTGGAGTGAATTTGGAAAGGCTGCAATGCAGCTTCTCTAGTATATGCTGATACTTCCATTAGTGGGAGCTCCTCAGGGTAGCCTGGTTGACCACCCTCTCCATTAAAAAAAGTATTCTTGCTCTTCTTAAAGACAGAAGTGATACCTGTGTCCTTCTAGTTTTCCTAATAGATATATTTTTTCTGATTTATTAAATCATAACTTCTAAAAACATCCATCTACAGATTTTTCTTCAATGGTAATGCCAGAGGACCCATAATAATGGCAAAAAGCTGTAATGGAATTACTGCTTTAGGCAATAGGTTTTTCTGTTTAATGAAACTACTCAGTGCCTCCTGCCTAGAAAAGAATGTCTGAAGAAATTCAAAAGGGCTAAATACATGCCTCAGAAAATAAATGTGGAAAGGTTATGGTTTAGGAATTTATTCTAGAGATTCAGAACGTAGGCTGACAAGTCACAGGGTGAGAAAAAATGCCAAAATGGGAATAGTTTCTGCAATAGAAAGACATATATTATTTTAAAACACAATTTGATGTCCATATTACAGAAAAAGAGCGTAATGGTGGTTTTGAAGAAAATTGTTCTTCTTTGAAACTTTTGGACTATTCTTGCAAGATGCCACAAAAGGCATTGCCATTTGCATGTTACTGAATATTCTGGTAAATATTTTGAATATCTTTTTATTCTTGTAATTTAACACGTCACACTTTTTTTTGGAAAAGGTGTCATTACTTTCAGCATTAAGGCATTTGTATAAGATTTTTACATCTCCTTTTATTTGCCTTTAATTCTTCTTGGTTCTTGTGGAAAACCATACCCAGAATAGTGACATTTCCCCTACTCATTTGCCATTTGTGGCATATTTGCTTTCATTTTGGGCTACCAGGCAGAAGACCTAAAGCATATTTCCCTCTTTTGTACCCTGCCTGTTTATTTTGCTTCCTCTGGAAATCAGTTTATGGTGCTGTGCAGGACAGAGAAGGACTGGAGCTGAGGTTTGGAACTTGCTGTTGCAAATCCTGCTCTCTCACGTGGCAAATCACTGATGTGATCCTGTGTGCTGGAAGGGGACATATGGCCAAAAATTCCCACATGGTCACAGCATCCAGGCTGATTCCAGAGCTGGGTGAGGGGTGGTGTTAAAAAAAGGTAATGTTGCTTTCCCAGGTTCAGTGTGTGGGAGCAGGGCTGGAAAACTGACCTGGAAGGGTTTTGGACAGGAACAATCCAAACTGTGGTTTGAAGGTTTACAAACCTTTTGCATGCTCTGTTCTCTGATAAGTCTCTTCTTGATCAGGCTGGAACAGCTTTTTTAATTTAAAGCTAATGGCTGTGGGGAAGAAGTGCAGTAGTTCTGTACTTTCAAAACTCGGGCATTTATGCAAGTTTCCTATAAGCATTTTAGGAATCTAACTATATCATTCAATTTCTGAAAGGACATTTTTTGTCTTGGGTGTTTAGCTGTAGATGAGTATTATTATATGTATTTCACAGACTCGTGCTCTAATTTTTTTTTTCTAAGAATAATTATATATTTGGAGCCAAGCATTCAATTATTTATTCATCCATTTTACCACGTGGACTTAGCAAATGGACTTGTGTTAGCCTATACACCATATCATGCATGCAAATTCCACTCTTAACAATACTGCTTGAAATTATGTAAGCGATAGGTGCTAATTTTCTCTGATACAACAGAATGATAATGATGGACTATTGGGAAAAAATAATAATAAGTACTTCTTAGGTTGTGTGCACTGGCATACTAAACTATTCATAAAATTAAAAAAAGAGAATGAAAAGACACCAACCTACTTAAAAATTATGCCTTTTGCTTGCAGTCTTTTTAGTGATAACAGGAAGAGAGTATTCCTACAGTGATAGCACCATATTCCTGAAACCATCAGGTTGTACACTCATTTTTTTGGGGGGAGGGTGGTTGTTAATGGCTTCATAGGCAACTTGTAAACAGCCAGGCAGTTGAATTCTAGATGTTCAAGTGGTTTGTAGAGCCCTTAGAATGACAAGTAGTATTTCATATTCCATACTTCTGCACTGTCATCATGCAGGTAACTCTGTGCTGAATGTAGGGCAGCAGGCAGTCTGTCAAGTACACTGTATTTTAATACAGCAACATAGCATACAGCTTTATAAAATAAATTATGCTGCTGGAAAATAGTGCAAGCTCTTGGACACAGTGGTTTACACTGACCTGCATCTTTTCTTGCTTCCCTTCTATTTTGTGAAGGAATCCACTTCTGTGTAAGAAATTTAGAAAGAATACCTAGCAATTATTCCATGTTAATTATTCATTTCAAAGTAGGATAGAGGAAATATGGGAAGGATGAGATCTTTCACTGACTGTTTAATAATAAAAGATCCTTCGTGGAAAGCTTATGAAAAAATGAAGGACATAAAAGCACAAGCAAAACATATGTATTAGCACATGCTAAAAGCTCAGTGATGAGACAAAAGAGGGTTGAGCAGCAGAGGGGTTTTGAACAGCATTTGGGTGAATTTGCTTACTTGAGCATCCCTTTTTCCATTGAGTTAGAAAATGTTCCAGAAATAGAAAACTGAAGGGCAGTATCATCTTTCTGAAATTCATTTCAGCCCTTCCTATTGCCATTCTCATGCTCTCTGTATTTTCTATTACCATCCCACAAAGAAAGTGAGAGTCCTTGTTACTGTCACCATTCCTTGTGTCCTTGGAGCTTCAATAACAAGCTCACGAGGCAAGAACACCTGTTTCCCACGAGGAATAAGGTGGGAAAATGCTATGTGTGCTTCTACAGCCCAAGGTGCCCACTCAGATTCCACAGGGAAAGGTGGATCTGAGGTATTGCCAGAAAATGCAACTGGGGCTTATCCAAAATCCATATACAAGTGCATTACAGGGATTATACAATCCTTAATCCTAAAATGATTATGCCTGGGAATTTCTTGGAGGCTTCACTTTGAATGAAGGTTGTCAACTGAAAAAATTAGGGAAATCCTTAGAATTAAATTATGTCCATCCAGCTGTGGGACAAATGTTAACATTTCAGCTGGAATCAGAAACAAAGGGTTAGGAAGAGAGGGGAGAAGGGCCTCTGGCATCCAGCGAGGGCCACAGCAAAAACAGTTCTCCCATTCCAGACGTGGAGGTCACGCCTTGCAGTGGCACTTGCCAAAACTAATAAAGGAAGATTAAATTTAAAGTGAGAGGAAGATACTTGTTCAGAAAAAGCCCTGGCGCTCAGGCCCACCATGTCTTTGTCACAGACTGAGCTGGCATGTGCATGTTTAGCTTGTGTCCTTCTGCCTGGCTTTTAGAATTTGCTCTCTGTGCTTCCTCAGCTCTCTGGGTCTCATGGAAGAACGATCTACAAACAGCAAATTTGGGAATGTGAGGAATATGTGTGATGTCCCAGGTCTGAGGGATGTAGTGGTCATGTGGTTGAGCCTGTGAAGGGGCAGATTAGCAAACCTGTCTACAGGGGAGGGCAGAAGGATTTTGGGGACAGGGATCCAAACAGTGCAGTGCAGCAGCTATCCTGGATCATGTTTTAGCAGGCTGCTGAAGGCAATCTGCTGCTTTTCTTTTGCCCTTTGCTGTGGGACTTTCCCTCAGTTAATATGTACAGTGCAGGTATTCTGTTTATTCACTGTTTAGTCAAATTTATTAAGTATTCATTTTTATTAATCAGCCCATCAGGGTTTGGGTTTTTTGGGGGAGGTTTTGAAGTGTTTTTTCCCCTGTATGTAAACACAGTGTACCTTTTGTTTCCTGGGAACCCTTGACCTCAGCAGAAGCGTGGCTCCTCAGTGCTCGATTAGCTGGGTTAATGCCATTTTGCACAACTATAACTAATGGCCATTTAAACCTGCCAGGAGCCCGCCGTGGGTTTCTCCTCGTGCCTGACCCTGTTGGGGAGCAGCGCATTAATCAGCGCTCTCTGTCACGGTTTATTGCTTAATGATGAGGGTTAACTGGCCACTTCCTAGGAATAATGAAAAACAGAGGTCAGCAATCACTGGCTGAGCAGAGAGAGGAGCTCTTCCCACTTGTACTTCTCCTCTTTCGTCCTCGGGCAGCGACAAATGTGTCCGCTCCACCACTTCAGCATGAACACTTATCTTTAAAATTCATCTTAATTGTACATCAATCCCTGTCACGTGCTCGCCCAATTGAAACAATCAAAACCACTGAGCCAGTTACCTAATTAAAGTCAGTGTAATCATATTTGCAGGGAAACATTGTTGGCTTTGGCAAAGCCTGTTTCGGGAGGGTGTTCTTGCAGCCGCAGTGCAACGTGTGGATGTGGCACTGGAACTCCCCAGGCCAAACATTTTGATGATGGCTCAGTAATCTGTGTCCCTTACAAGCACTGCAGTTTAATTTTTGTGTGCAGATACAGAAGCTGCCAGAGTAACCCATGCTTGCAGGTGCTGATGGGTGCTGGGTCACAAATTCACGCTGAGGGAAATTTTCTTTTTCTCTTTTTCCTCTTCCTACAAAGTTTTAGAAAAGCAGAGAATGTAAATGACGAGCCAGGGCTTGTCACCGTTATGATTTTGCCAAAGGGGGAGAGGTGGGATGGGATGTGTGGGACATCCATCCCTTGGTGCAGCACTCCTCTGCTACAGCAGCACATGACAGAGCACTGTGAGGCCACCTAGGTGTCTGCTGGCAGTAACCTGGGGGCCAAACAGGTTACTGGGGACAGGTTTTTGGGGACATTTTTGCTTTTCCTAAATTTTTATGGCTGCCACTAGCTGTTTTTCCTGTGCCTGCAGAGCAGCAGAGAGTGGATCAGGCTGTTTTGGGCTCATCCCTGAGATAGACTCAGCAAGTCAAGTCCCAGGGACTTGTGGGCAGAGCTGGGAGCGTGGGGCACCTCGCATGGGACCTGTACCCCAGCCAGCCTCCTTGGGAAGCAGTCTCTTAAAAATGCTAAACAGTCAGAAAAATCAAGTTATGGGAATGACAGGTCAGGCTCAGTGCATTCAGAGACATTTATTTTTTGCCTTACTCTTTGCTTGCCTTTGCTTTTGCAACCTGTGCCTCATTCCTCTTTCCTCCAAGCTGTTCCCTTGCTACATCTTGAGAGTGTGATGGGGATTTTCTGCACGTAGTCCCTGTGCCAAAGCATTGCCTGGCACATGGCAGAGATGGCTGGAGCACAAGCTCAGCTCAGACCCTCTGCCCTGGTCCATGCTCTTTGCAGAAGGGAGCTTTGGAGGTTGGCAGCCAACCTCCACCAAAACCTTTGCAAATCACGTCACGTACAAACTGCAACTTTTCAGTGTTTTATACTGTGATCCGTTATAATTTTAAGTGATAATGTATGAGATGGCAAAAGGCACAGCTGTGGTATCAGAGCAGTGATGCTTCAAAGGGTCTGTCTCAAAGTGTGAAGGCTCTTGAGCTTCTCAAATATGTCTGTGAAAAATGTAACACGGGAGAAAACCAACATGTTCCTCCCTACCCTTATTCACAAACTTACTTTTCACTAAGCTCCGTGCTTCTAGCTGATACATTCTTACTCTCGCAAAATAAAATTCAGCCTCAGGCTGACACACAGCATGGAAAATTTCAGCCCTAACTGCTAATGTGTGGTAAAGTTATAAGCAATAGAAAATGAGGTCTTAAAATGAGAAGTGTCAGGCAACCTTAACTATATGTAGGCCTACCATATTCACTGATGATAATTTGGTTTTTGACAGATTTCAACCAATTTGCCGATTCATTTTGACATATACTATACAGAGAAAGGGAGGGGAAGAAGTCCCTGGAGTAGGACTCTCAGGCTTATAGGAATGACTTGTGAGTAGTCAAAGCAATGATCAACCATACAGTCATTTTACCTTCTGCCAAACCTTCAAAACTGTGCTCCAGAAAGTTAATAAAAAAAAATAAAATCATAAAGCAAAATCAAGGCACCGATGCAATGAAGCTGAGACCTGTTGACTTCGTGCCTGTTCTTATCCCACTGCATGAGTCTAAATGTAGGTTGCAGAAAAATGTTGAGTTAATAAAAAATATTGCAAAAGTTGTAGCTTAAAGCTTGCATTGCTTGCATAAACAAGAGCCTCAGCTAGCATGCTATTCAGGTATGCACAGCCAGCACAGTTTTAGTAACAAATGCTGACTTTCCAGTAAATACTGTAAACTTCTATTTTGTCTCTCATTTACAGACTAAGAATCTGTCCAGGGTATTTTTCCTGAGTAGAACTGTGAACTTTGCTTATTTGGAGCATCAAGAAGTGATGTTAAGCCCCAAGCAGGGTGAAGGGGTTTCAGGCAGGGATGTGGGGGCACAGGGTTACCTTTAGGAGAACATTTCTGGGTAACCTCACTTGCTGGTAGAGGGGAAGGAAATCCAGTGTGCCCTAACATGGCTGTTGGCCTGGAATGTTGCTTGGACATTGAGTTGCATCCCAGCTTGCTATATAATCTCCAGGCTTGTTTGCAGCCTGCCTGCAGCTGGGCTTTACTGGGTTTTGGCTAGTTTTTTGATGCTTGGTTGTTTTTGAGGGCTTTTTTCCCCAGATCACATGCAAAATCTGTGTGAATGGTAATCATCCATTCCCTGCATCAGGCTCTGGCAGTCTCTACATGACTTTTAAAGTGTCTCTCAGTAGAGCCCTGCTGACAGCTCAACAGTTATATAAAATGCTGCCTCCCTAAAAATCACTTCACAGCAATGTCAGTGTGTGAGGAGCTAGGTTAATCCAGTTACTTTCCTGCTGGGATATAATTTGTCATTTTGCAGAACCGTTCCACCTGGCTTACACAGTCTGGGGTAAAAATGTTTGCTTAGTCGGGTGTCTGTACCTGGACAGGATAACTTGGTGCTATAGATGTTTGTGGCAAAGACTTGTGTGGGTAAAACTGCTTTTATTGAACAGTCCTGTTGTTTTACGGGTGATAAACTTTAGATGTGAATAACCCTTTTCATTATCAGCAGTAAAATGTGAAATTTCTAGCAATGTAATCTCCATCTTTTATGGTAGCTCGTTTAGTCATAATTAATTCCTGGGAGGATTTTGATGGTATGTAGCCTAAATTTTTTTTTTTCCTTTCCTTAATCTTACTCTGTTCATCAGCTCAAAAATCTTTGGCTACTTGGTATTCTTAAAATCAGGCACGTGCTTAGGTGCCCAAGGCAAAAGTGCAGAAGGCACATGACTGGAGACCTGAACTGGGCTGTTATCATTTCCCGTCTCTAATTTTTAGAGAAGTTACAGGCGGGTAAAGGGCTCTACTTAAAATTTTCTTGGTAAATCAATCCCTCCGGCTTCTAATCATTTCCGTTCCACTTCTCTGGACTTCCTCCAGTTTGTTTATATCTTCCAGTAATGAAGTGCCTGAACTGCATACGGTATTCCAGGTGTGGCTGGGAAAGAAATGCAGAAAGAGAGCACTGCAGTGCCAGCCTGCCCCGCTGTGCAATGCTCACAGTGCAAAGGGGTCTCACTGGCACTTGATTCTCCTCTGACACATTGCTCTTACAGCCAGATTATCCTCATATTCTTACATCTCTTTCAACAGCAATGCTTTCCAAATTTTGCTTCGTTACTGTGCCTTGTTAACGCTTTACTTTGGATTTCTCCCTTGGTACATGCAGTAACATTTTTTCCAACTGCAGTTTTACTTCTTGTTTCCTGTCTTTGCTTCCAATTTCACTACACCCCTTTGTATTATTTTTCTGTCCATACTTGTGCTGGCAACTCCTCCTCCTTTCTTCCTACTTCAGTGACGTCCCTCTGATCCTCCTCAGGATATCTTCACAGTGTGATAAACTCTGAATTTGGCAGTCACTTAGCCTCAGTAGGAATTTGCCGTAGAAATACTTAATGACAGAACTGGTATAGGATCTTTTCAACATGTACATCTTGTCATATAGTATCAGTGAACTGGATTCTAGATTTCCTGCTCACTGTAGAACCATTTTTTTCAGGTGAGGAGTAGAGGGGTAGAGAGGTTAGTGGATAAGAAATGTAATGGATAAAATGAACTGGGCATTGTGCACCAATGAATAAATAAAATCCATTTTCTGCATGAGTGCATCTCCCAGTGGTGTTTCCCTATTTGTGTGCTTCACCCTTTAAAGGAAGTGTTCCTGACCTGCTGGGTGGCTCAGTATCTTCAGGGACCATTGCCTTGGAGCTGTGAGGGGTAAGGATGCTCCTGGAGGCAGGAGGAGTGTGCTGTGCCCAGGAGGGAACTGCCAGCCAGCACTCTGGTTCTCTGCAAAGGAATAGAGGATTTCTTACACTGATAACCTGACTGTCCCTTTTACTCGGTGTCGAAATCTGAGCTTGGGTAAATGGAGTTTCCCTGGTTGCATCAGCACTAATAGAGAGAGATCTTCTGCCTGTACCAGCTTCTCCAGGCTTGGAGGGGCTGCAATGGCAGAGCGAGTCAGGCTCTGCTTATCTCTTTGTAGGTCTCTACTCCCTTCCAAAAATGAGTTCACTTCCACACTTTGTCTTCTCTTCTTCAGCTTAGGTCTTCTGGTTAACTAAAAGTCCCTCTGTCTCTTAGGAAACCCCTCAAAAAACAGCAACCACCAATCTTTCACGTAACTTTTTAATTATTTCTGCATGTGAGTTTTGGCTGTGCTCCAACGTTGAAATCATTATGCTGTTTCAGAGTGTAAATAAGTGGGACTGGATTAATAAATTGTATGAAACATGGTGCCACACTTCATTATAATCCACTTATCAAAGTAGGAAAACCTTTTAGTACATAAAGTGCATCTGCTTTTAATTTTCATTTTGATCTTTTCTTTGTGTGTTTTCAGACACAAGTGCACATTTTCAGGGAGGCTTTTAATGCTGGTGCCTGGCAGTTTCAAAGTTACTTCTGAGGATAGCAGCCTAACAAATTTGGGATGTATAAGGAAAAGCATAGGATTGGATTATTCTCTCATAATTATAAACGGGGTGCAGTACATCACAAAGAAATCTGGCATAAGGAGAGGGCAGATTTGGTTTTTTAATGTTAGTGACCTTAAAATTTTCATTTTCTTAATGCATATTTTGTAATTTTTACTTACAAAGCGTATTTCAGACAAGTGGATTTTGCCTTTAGTCACTATCATTTCCCTACAACCAAACAATTCCCTTTGATGCCAGAAGTGAAACTCGCCTTTTCCAGAGTGCAAAACCACATTGTGAGCCACGTGGGGCTGCATTTAAGCTCATTCACTAAAGGACCACCACCCTCATCACCTCTTTCCTCCGCTGACCTCCCCTGCAAACAACAGCTCCAGCAGCTCCTCCTGAGGAGGTTGAACTCTGTCCTTGGCTGATTTCTATCATTTTAAGGAGCAAATTGCTGTATTTCATGAAGATCAATCTGAAGTATTTTATGCTGTTGATGCATTTCTTGTAAGCAATGACATTTCATTTCACGTGAGTTTGTATTAAATAACTACTTGCAGGAAACTAAAATGAATTCAATCTGCTTAGTACCACCAGAATTCTAAGTATGAAAAATGAACTCTAAAAAAAGAAAAATCTGTGTCCAGACCTGCCCCTTGTGAAGTTAAATGGGAATAGACTGAGGACTTTTTGATTTTGTTCTTTTTAAATGAGCCGAACGCAAAGGATGAGGATACATACCAGGGAGGAGCAGTCTTAATCCAGGAGGGAATTCTGGATATAAATTATATATTAATTGGTCTTTAGTTTTTACTGAGGAAAAAAAAAATTAATAACTATTATAGCAGTTAGGCAAAATGCTCTTTGAAAGTAATTATATTTGTGCCTGAGTTATGATGCATTTATTTTTCTATTTTCCTTTTTCACTTTTTGTTCTCGGAGGGCCACCATCATTGGGGCTGAAATTTGACACATTCCGTTTTACCTGAATATCCATTCTCTTGTAGCAAAAGGAAAGTCTGATCCTTTCAAGATGTCACTCTGGCATATGAATTATGTGTCTGCGAAGTTTTGTGTGCTTTAAAAGATGTCTCGTTTGCTTTCAAATCCCAGTGGCAACTTTATATGTGTTGAAAATGTCAGATTCGGAGCAAGTCATCCATGGCTTTAGTTACTCAAGACCTGGGATGATTCCAGTGTGAAAGGTCACTCCTTCATGTATTTCTGTGGCAAAGCAAACAGCAATTCCTATGGAAAAGGTGCAGAAATAAGGGCATGGATCCAGCACCCAGCATGGTGTCTGTCACCATGGCAGATTTACAGTAATTTCACGAATACAAGCCGCACCAATTTGACCAAAATTTTGGTGGAAACCCGGAAGTGCGGCCAATATTCCGGGGCGGCTAATACATTAACAAAATTCTAAAAGCTGCCAACACGGAAGTGAGAGCCCGCGGCAGCCCCAAGCCAAGCTGGAGCCCGGCCGGCCCCGGCTGAGGTGGGAAAGCCTGGCAGAGGCGGGGCCAGCAGTGTGGGGGGCGGGCGGCAGAGCCTGAGCCAGCAGGGCGGGGGAGCCCAGGAGAAGTGGGGCTAGCAGTGCAGGGGAGCATGGCAGAAGCAGGAAGGCCGGCGGGTGGGGCTGCCTGGCAGCGGGGGAAGCCCAGCAGAATCGGGACCAGCAGCGTGGGGGAGCCCGGCGGTGCGGGGGCCTGCAGTGCCGGTCAGGGCGAGGAAACGCGGCGGCGGTGCAGATGGCAGGGGGCGGCCGGCGAGCCTGGCGGCGGCGGCAGTGCCTGGCCCGCCGGCAGGGCGACTACGTGAACGCAGCGGCGACGCGGCCGGCATGCCTGCCAGCGGCGGCAGTGCCTGGCCCGCCGGCAGGGCGACTACGTTAACGCAGCGGCGGGGCGGTGCTGACGGGAGAGGGGGGCCAGTGAGCCCGGCGGCGGCTGCAGCACCACCCGGCCGGCCCCGTCAGCAACCATGAGCGGGCCGAGCCTGCCTGGCCCCGCCCCGAGCCAGTAAACCCCGCTATGCCACGATCCTGTTACTAATTGGCCAATTTGTGAAAGCTGCGCACGGATTCTCGCGACGAACGAAAGTGCGGCTAATATTCGGGGTGCGGCTTATCTATTGACAAAGACAGCAACATTGTCGAGGCACCGGAAGTGCGGCTTATAATCCGTGCGGCTTGTATTCATGAAACTACTGTATTAATCTCACTTTTCATCTCTTAGAGTTCATTCTTGTGCCACAGTTGAGGTGTCACACCCAACATGCCTGGCTGAAGGGGGCCATGGGGGTTTTACTTGAGATGAGCTCTAGTAAAATTTGGGGTAATTAGGCAAAGCTTTGGTTCATCAGTGGTTTGGCTGCTGTGTGATGCTGTGCTCTTGAGGTTGGATGAGTAAGCAAAGGGTGAAGTGTTTGTTTTCAGGTCCTGTTAGGGGTTTTGGGAGCAAGGGCTGGAGGGGACTGAGACCTGTGGCTCTGCAGCCTAGAAATTCTGCACCCACTTTGGGGAGTGGTACTTGGAAAGACCTGCCCATCCAATTAAAGATGGAAATGGTGATTGTAATTGGTGTAATACCCGTTCTGCTACTGAATTTGCGCTTTTTGTTTTAGGTTGTTATAGTATTTTAACAGTAAACATACTGTGAAATTTCATTATAATTGTATAATGATCTTCTTTCTACAACCCCCTAATCCTCTTTCTTCTTTCTTCAGATTTATCTGGGTGACAGAGAGCTGAGGTTCCTGATAAAAATAAATGGAGAGATAAAAAAAAGAAAAGAAATAGGGAGACAAGTACATAGTTCAAAGGGTAAAACAGACTCCTTCTCAAAAAGTCAGCAAACAAATGCAGAGAATTCTTAAGTTCACTTTGGTGAGCATCTGATATTATTTTGGTCAACATTTCTGTGTTTGAGATCTCAAGAGACTGCTAAAAGGCTCTCTTGTGGTGGTATGCTTACAGCCTTTTAAAGAAAATTATTACTGACCGGGGTTCTAGAGGAAAATATTCGTCAACGTATGTGCTGGCAATATTTTAAATTGTTACTATTATACATAATAATATTCATTATTATAAATTTAGCATATTTCCAGACTGAGCTGTAGTAAACTGTACATGAAAAATGCAAGAGAAAAATATGCTTTGAAGATAATGTGTCATTCACACAGAATAAAATTTGTGATCTGCTGAGCATGCTAAATACAAGAACACAGCAGACTTGAACATCAAAATGTTTGCAAAAACCAAAGGGCAGCTAGTTTTAAAAACAAAAAAATTGACAGAACATTTTCACTGAGATCAAGAGTTGGAGAAAGTTTAACTTTGTGAAACAGTCTATTTTTCTAGCAATAGCCTATATAAGTAGCATGCATCTTACTGAAGGAGTCAGCCTGGAATTGCAGATTTTAAAATGGAGGTGCAAAACACAGAATTAATGCTGTGCATCTTGGTTTTTCTGTTTGTCTCCTATGAGATGTTATCTCTTGGTTATTACTGCAAAGACAATTTGATACATTAATATATCATCAGCAGGACGGTGGGGCAGACACAGAAGTTTGGAGAAATAAATAAATAAAGTGTAACAGGCTTTAGGTACATCTGAAAATACAAATATTTTTGTAGAGGTGAATATTTTCAGTACAGTTCACTGAAGGATCATGGCTCAGGGAGCCACAGAGTCATTCAGAAATCCTTACATTACCAGCTCCATATTCCAGAATGCTCCCCCCACACCTCACTCTCAAACATTCCCTTAAATGAACTTGATATTTCACACAAATCTTATTTTACACTGGGTGCTTCCTGAGATCCAGTGGAAACAGTGAGCTGTTTGCAGAGCAGGATACTACATCCTGTATCATGTAGCACATTGGCTGACCACTTTATGTCAGCAAAATGTGGAAGGGCATTTCAGTTGCAGTTTAAGATTTTTGCATGACACTTATTTTAAAAAGTCTTTCCAGACCTTTTAGACCATTTCTTGCAGGTTGAGATTTTCCATTAAAGCGCCTGGAAATTTGTAGTATGTCAAGAATGCCTTATCAGATTTGTAGCATGGGAAAGCAGAATTAGCCATCATGCATGCAACATGATCTCTTGTAAATCTGCCTCTGCAGACAGCAGCATCTAGAGACTTCAAAAATATTCAGTTAAAATTTAAACCAAACTGAAAATTTGGAAACTTGCTGCGAGAGAAAATGCTGTAAAGCATTAAATGTGTGATTTTGTCAAAACATCCTCTAAAGCTCTAATTCTCACTCTCTGTATCACTGTATCCATTATAATCTAAAATCAAAAGTAATTGAGCTGAAAACTAGTTTCAAAACAGAAACAAAATTATTTTACTTGATAACAGGATTATTTTGGTATTTGCAGATATTTTTCCTTGGTTTTCATCCCAAACAGATTTTCAGTGCTGTGTGATTTCCCCGAATCAGAAATGCTTTGCAAATAGGTTTTTCCTATTCCTCTTCTCTGCTAACATCATTCAGTATGTCTTTGACCACATGCAAAGGGAATTATATTGTAGTCTGACATGTGGCTGTGTTCAGGTTTCCAGCAAGCTGAACTGAAAGATGGTCCTGGGAATGGTCTCAGCACCAGTTTGGGGCATATCTTGTCCTGGTGGCTCAGCCTGTCTGAATAACAGGATGGCTGGAGCACCACACACGGGGTTAGAGGAGCTTTCACAATTCTGTGGTGTGTTTTAAGTGTGGCATAAGAAAATGTGCATGTGGACCTTACAAATATTTTTTGTGGTCACTCGTCTCGCTGTCATTACCAGGTTTCATCCCTGCTGGATGGTTTCTCCTGCAGAAAATAGGAGCCTCTTTTGGGCTACATCCCATGCTCCCTTGCCAAATTTCCTCTCTCTCTCCTTGATCCCTCTCATCGGTGCCCTTTCACACTGCTTAAAATAGTGAGTGAGAATCATTTTTATAACTTCTCGTCTCCTTTGCCAGGGTCACCAGACCATTCCAATTGTTGTTGTTAGCCTGGTCTCAGCCCAGTGTGAAGGCAAGCTTCCAGAGAACATGAGGGAGCACAAGACAGTCTCCACGTTAAAACTGGCAGAGCATTGGAGTCTGTGTTCTTAGGTGTGTGTGCAGGGAGTGCCTAAATGCCAACTTGAGAAGTTTTGCATGTAAAGCATTTGGAGACACAACCCTCCTTCCTCCACTTCCTGGAAAAAAAAAAAAGGGGGAATCAGCTTTATATGTGTGGTCACCTTTGGAGGAAGCTCTGGTAGCTCATCTGTGAGCACCAGTGGGTGTGTCTGTGCTTTTAAAAAAGCCCTTGCTGGGTTTTGTGGACCCTGCAGGAAATGGTGCTGTTGAGATTTAGTTTTTATCCCCTGCATCAGTAATTTTAACATACTTTGCTTCAGTATGTTAAATCAAGTGTAGCTATACCTTTAACTGCAGTGTAAATGTGCCCTATGAAATCACAGTTTTTGGCTGAACAGAGGAAATAATTCATTTAGAAAGTAAATGAGAAGACTGAAGAAAGAGTTACAGAACAGGAAAGGAGTAGAAGTCTTGAAAATGAAAATAGGTTAAAAAAATGGTTGGAAAACAAATTTTATTGAAGGAAACTAAAAGGAGGGGGGAGTAGAAAGTAAGGAGACTTTAGAAAAATATCATTAAAATGACGGATAAAAGATAATCTAGTAATATAAAAGGGTAGAGAAAGTGAAAGATATCTTGGGACCTAGAAGTAGCAGAAGGTAATTTAGAATGAGAAGCAGGCAGGAAATATCCCAGATGTGATGAATATTTTGCCAAAGTCAAAACAAATTTTAATTAAGCCTCTAATTTATTATAAAGGAGGGAAAGCTCTAAATTCTTGCTTCGGGGAAGGATTTAGATTATACCTATGCTATAAGCATGCTGTAATAATGTTAATAATAGACCAGTATTGTCATCCTGTCAGATACTGCCTTGGTCTGCAGCTGAAAAGCATGTTGTCTAGGAATGATAGGGGCTGTGGAGGCATAAGGGAGATAAACCCTGAATTTTGGGAAACACTAAGATTCAATATCTAAAATGCAAACCCGGATTATTCTCTGTGTGAAATGAAGGGGCAATATTCATATCTAAGTCCTGTACCAAGGCTGTGGCATTTATAAGCTTATTCTGCTGCACATAAATCTCAGCACGAGGAATCGAGTTTATTAGTTTCCCGTGGTCGGACTGGACTGGTTTAAGCAGAGCTGAGGAAGTTAATTATCCAGTGTCTCAGGTGGGTCTGGCAATGAGTAACTAGCCCTGGAGAGAGGCACTGGAGCTGTGCTGGGGGGACAGGTCCTGCTGGAGCGTGTGGATGGATGGCGGCTGGGAGGGACTGCCCTAATCTCTTTCCCAGGTTGTTCGAACCAGTTCAAGAGCAGTAAAACAAGGTTATGTAATTGACATGTGATGTAGCCTAAAATAGTGACTGCAAACATAGGCTGCTGTTGCTGGGCAGTTGTCAACTGCTTAAAAAAAAAAAAGAAAAATAAATCCCAAAACAACAAAAAAACACCTTCAACTGTGTAACAAATGGACATTTGAAATGAAAATGTAGTTCTCGTTTCCATTGACGAGCAGGCTTCTTTTTTTTAATTGCAAGAAATAGGGGTGTTGTGAAAATTGAAATTTGAAAAGAGATTCATCATCATACTTATCTTGCTGATCTATTTGAGAGTACCTGCCTGCTGCAGATGGTGAAGTGAAACCTCAGGTATATGCAGCTTGTCCCTTGATAGTGTGATACAACTCCTGTCAAACAGGAAATCCTTTTCTGGATGTGGAAAACCATTGTGGCAAGTCTTGGCAGTAATTTTATTTGTATACTGACCGTCAAAAGGTAGCAATAGTTCATTTTTAGTAGTTGAAGGAGCTTCTATGGATACAGAGACAAAATCTGTGAGGGTTTCAGAGCTGGTTTAAAGGAACACATCACATAGCTCAGTGAGCACAAATGAGAGGTTGGGATGTGCACATTTTGTGATTCCTTGCAAATCCCTTCATTAGGGCTATACCAGAAAGCAGAAAAACCTGGTGTTAAGTTCTGTTTGCTGAGGTGAGAGACTTCCTTTAGAAAATCCTGATGATTTTCTGCAGCATGTTTGCTTTGTCTTTAGCAGGGAAGGTCTGTGGATCAGGTTGGACAGGGATGCAGAGGTTTGTGCAGTTTGACAGGCTGGTGGGTAAAGGGAAGGGACAGTGTTAAGAAATAAATGTTATTTATTCCATAAGGCTTTTATATGTATCGCTGCTGCTGGGGAGATAATCTTCCAAGTTGGGAAATATTCCAGAAACTAAGCACTTACTCCAGCCCAGAAGCTGCAAAAGGGATCCTAGCTCTTATGTGCAGATCTGCAAGGCAGGGGTGGAGGTGGCTTCCAGCTCCTCTCTCCTCAAACCCTGGAAGAAAGCTTGGCTTTCTGGCTGCCTGCAGGGAGGAGACAACTCTGCCTGCAATTTTCTGAGTCAAAGTATTAATTCTCATTGTGGAGGAAGAAGGGAAATTGGGACACTTCATATGCATTTTGATGTGCCTCAGTGAGACACTATTTTAAAAGCTGAGTTTTTTCAAGCTGCTTCTGCTTCATTTGGTCCTCAGCTCCTGTTTTCTCACTTTGCTGTCCCTTTGTGAGACTTCCTCAATCTTGGGATCCAAGGCACATTCCCATTTCAGACATTGGACCCAGAGTGGATTCTGGACTTTTTCTTTGCCTTTCTCAGTGGATGTGTGTGTGTGTATCTGTGTGTGGATCTAGAAGAGGAATAAAGAGAGCTGCCTGCCCAGGTGAAAGCAGGAAAGAACATGTGGAAGGCAGCAGTGCCCCAGGAGAGGAGCTGGTCGTTAGTGACACACAAGTGAGCGTGAGTCAACAACCTAATGCCATTGCCAAAAGCCAGCTCTGCTCCGGGATTGCATTAGCAGGGCTGCTGTGTGTGCAAGATGCAGGAAATAACCATTTTATTGGCCTTAGTGATGGTGAAACTCAGCAAGAAAAATGTGCCCTGTTTTAGGAAAGAGGCTGGAGGAGAATAGGAGGAATTGATGACCTCCTCAGGAAACATGACCTGTGATGGGAGATTGAGAGAACTGGATTTGTTTAGCCCAGCAAAGAGATGGGAACATAAATCTTTTGATAGGCAGGACATTGTTGTAAGAAGCTGGTGATCTATTACTCTGAATGTCCATGGGGGCAGTATGAATATCTCTTCCTGTTGCAAACTGTTCCCATTTGGGTGAAATGCAAAGGGAAAAAACACAACTTCAAGGGTGGCTAATCACTAGCCTAATCACACAGGGATTGTAGGTTGTAGGGAAGTTGCAGAATACCTTTCCTCAGAAGATTTTAATACAAACAGAAAGAAAACTAAAAAACCTGCCTGAACTGTTAAGCTAGTCTTATCATACTTTCATGAGTGGGCTTAAATTAAACAATCTTTGGATCCTCTTCCAGCACTACGCTTTTCTCCTTACAAAATTTAACATTTGATCATAGTAGTTGCTATTTTAACTAGAGACCAAAAATGTAGAATACTCGTTAATGACTTGCAGTTCCTGACTTAGACTTCAAAAAACTGGGGGGAAAAACTTTTAGGATGAAGATAAAACATGTGGAAGGTTTCAGAAATTTCTGTGATTTTCTAATTTTGCCCTAGACAGGAACAGAAATAATACTGACAAGAAATATCTACATCTCATTCCTTTTGCAGCCTTACCTGTAGGGGAAGCATGGCAGTCCTTGGAGTGCAGCAGTGCTCTGCACACATACTTAAGTTCATCTTAGCAATTTTGGGGACTGGTGACTCACTGTAGTGGAGTTTTAAAATGGGGGAAGGCACAGCTTCTGCTGTAGCCTCATTTTGGCAGTAATTTGTAGGCCAAATAAGAACAGCTTTTTTTCCTCCCCTTCTTTACTGCAGAATTTTGCTTATTCAGGAAAACTCAGTAAGAGGGAAGACTGAATTTAATGAATACTTCCTTTTTGTTTTCTTTTGCAAGCCTATAAAAGCAGGGAATTCTAGAATCTTTGGAGGTGAGAGAGTTGGAAACATTCAAATATTTTTGTGTGTACATTTGCTTGTGTCATTCTGTGGTATGTGGTGGCACAATAACCTGGAAAATGTAAACTCCAATATTCCTCTAGCTCTACTGCTAAGAGAAAAGATCTCACTTTCTTCTTACTGTGTAACTGTGTGTTACCTCTTCGTTATTTATTTTGAACAGCAAAATTTTCCTTGCATCTTTAGTATCTTTGTATTTCAGATGGAACAGGAATTAGCTGGTGTAAGTGCTCTTAATGATGGCATAAGTAAAAATTACTTTCATCTTAATGCACTTAGCACATGGGAGATGAGAATTCAATATCTGCTCTGTCACTTTCCAGCCCACTTGTGGGTGATTGAACGGGATGAAAAGAACAACTGGATTGAGCGAAACGCAAACTGCACAAGGCAGATCAATACATCTCTTGAAAGAGTCGGAGATGTCGCACCACACAAACATCAGCCTCTCTTCAGGATGGCCTCCATCCCCTCCTTGAGGTCCTCAAGAGCCCTGGAGGTCCTGAGAGCCCTGCATCCATTGCAGATATGTCAGCTTTGGTTTGATTTTGAAGCTGAGGGACCATAGTGAGGCACAAAGGGGACACACTGATTCATTATGGGCGTTTTTGCTTTGCTGACTTATGTTACAAAATTGCTTTTATTTGAAATGTACCATATTTGCATGGAAGACTGAAGCTTTTTTTTTTTTTTCTTTATAGATGTTAACTGAAAAAGTGTTCATTATTTTATAGCTGTACTCTACATAGAGGGTTTGTTGGAATGTTGATCTATTCTGGTTTTTTAAAGGGTTTTTTAAGTTACTTCCATTAATGTAAACTTTACAATGGCTGGGTTTTTAAGGAGATTCTAGAAATAGAAAATATTAAGATGATGTTTGCTGTTTGCCTTGCTTACTAGAAAAGCTTGTTATAGATTTTGTACCATACATTAGTACTCAGAGATGCATGCTTCAAAAATTGATGAACCTTTACTAAGTTATGTTTTCTGAAAGTATTTGATCTAAAGTAGATAGGTCACAAAGCAATAATTGCAGACTACTTAAAGCATTTGAAGGGTGATTTATAGAATATTCTGCTGTTGTGGGAATATTTCCTAGGAAGTCCCATTGTGACAGTGTTGGAATCAAACATTACCACAACATTTAAAAACTCAACCCAAGTAATTATCCTAAAGTGCATAAACAGGAATTTTTTTATTAAACCCATTAGATTTTTAAAGCAGAAGTGAAAAATGTTGACTTAACAGGTATACATTTTTTTAGCACAAACTGCCTTCAGGGTAGTTCTGCAGAGGGGTTCATTTTGCAGTGTTGGAGCTGACTTGTCTTATTAATAGCCTGCACCCGCCTGTGGAAGCCTAAAAATGGTATTGCAGTAGTCTGATGTACAAAGGACATTGTATGAGTATTGAGCAAGTGCACCTGCATTCCTGGCAGAAAATAACCATTTTTCCCTTCTCCCCACAAAAAAAAAGGATTATATGCCAGTATTTTTAAGGACATATAAACCATCTTTATGCTGTATGTCATAATTTTAAATGCTTTTATTTTCTCCTTTTATGTTACTTTCATGCTGTCCACGTGATGGTTCCTTGGGGGATGTGCTCAAGTCAGTTTAGAGCAAAAACAGAGGAATTAAGTTGCCTCTTCTCTTTCATGTCTGTTTTTGTATAGATCACATCACAAAATAAACATTGTGTGATACCCAAGTTTTCATTTTGTGATTAGCTGAGAATGTTATCTTTTTCTTTTTTAGCAGGCCCTACTTAAAGGCCAGCTGATAGATCCTGGTGTTGTCACTATATTGTACAACTTGATTTTATGCCCTATTCTTGAATTATTTTGCTGTAGTTTTGTTCTTTTCCATCTGTGTCACAGTGCTAGGTAAAGTCCCTTAATAAAATCCTTATTTGCCCATCTGCTTGTTCTTTAAACATCTAAAGCATTATCTAAAGGATGATACCTTTGTGATGCTCAAGTAACACTTCACTCACTCAAATTAGATCAGTTTTCTTTGTTTGAGATGCTCAGAAGAGATTCAAGAAACATCCCAAGTTTCAGTTCACTGTCTAGATTACATTGGAAGGCTGAAAGGGAAGACAGGTGCAGAGATAGAAAATTACTTAGCTGAAGTTTTAGGGCAAATTCCTGAAAGAGCCCAAAGCAGAAGCCACATCTGTCCTGTAGGAGAATATTTGTAAGGATAGTGCAGGAGGCAATTTTCCTCAATGAATTAAAGCTGTACTGATTGCAGAGAAGTGGAGACAGCCTTGCCTGCCCAGTGAGGATGGAGGTTATAAAAGAGTGGATCAGCTGGTCAAGAGCAAGTTGTGGTTGGAGACCCAGGGTCTGCTGCAGTTTGGGATGGAGTCTGCTGGCTATGCTGTGAGGAGAAAGGGACATGTGGTCGTGCAAGGGACAGAGAAGGTGAGAAGTTGTGAGAGGGACAGACAGGGTTAGGTGGCTGGGTAAGGGACAGCTTGGGGTTAGCCTGTCATGCAGAAAGGAGAGAAGGAGTCAGTGCTGTGTGGAGATGCCTGAGAGAAGGCAGGATAAGTTTTTAATAAAGGTCTGGTGATGGTGCCAGTTGTGTCCATCTCAACATAATTGCAACAGTGTCCCATGAATATTGTCTTTATCTTTCCCTAGGAAGTACATGAGTATTGTGGAAAATAGCTTGGCAGACTTATTTTATGCCTCTTGTCCTCCAGCAGCTCTGTCCCCTTTTGGAGCTGCACCTTCATTCCCTCTCCCTTCCCATTCCAGTGCAGCTCTGCTCCTGACTTCTTCCAGGGCTTTCCCTCCTCTCCCACGGCTGCTGCTTGCTTTGGTAGTTGGCTTCGACTTTATTTGCACATCTCTTGGGTTTCTGCACGTTTGTTCTGGTCACTGCAGACCCTGTGTGCCACCTCTGGACCAAGGCAGCTAAAACCATCTCCTCTCACTTCTGCTGCCACGCTACGCCAACCCCTCGCGGCTTCCTTGATTCTTCCATGTCAGATTGAAGCACCAGGCTTTGAAAAGGCCACAGGGCAGTGCCTTGCCTGCATTGGTTTGCTCCACCTTTGTTCCTCCCATGGAGCAAAATTTATTTTGAGTCTCCAAGTTCTCAAATGCCAGCCTGTTTCCCTGCCGTGTAGTTCCTGTCTGCATTCAATACCTGCTGTCTCTTCAGCAGTGCTTCTGTCCATTTACAGAAATGAAATAATACAGCTGTAATTTAAGGTTGAAGAGAGTGGAGTATATGGGGAAAGTTAAACTCTGCTGTGTATTTCTGCTTTATATCCTGAACTTCTTGAGCATGAGAACATAACCACACTTAGAGCTGCTAGACTGTGCTGTGATACAGCACGCCCAAGAAGATCTGAAAAATCTCAAACCAATTGTTTGTTTCTCACTAGAAGAAAAAATTCCAGTCCAGTTTAGGAAAAAAATAAAAGTAATGAGATCTCTCTTGAGAGTGACACCAGAACTCCTTCCCAAATGAAAAAGAAGAGATGCTCATAATAAAGGCCCATGGCAACTTACCAAGATCATTTGGAAAGGGTGAAGAATGGAATTTGAAATGTCTTCATTAATAAGAATCTCAAAATGAGTGCAAAACAGCAGAGAAGAACAAATTGGAATTATGTAAATACAGCCTCTAATAATGCATTTTATTTTTGGTTCATTCAGGCCAGCACAATTACCTGTGTGCGGGAAGGAACGACTGTATAATTGATAAAATTCGGAGGAAGAACTGCCCAGCCTGTCGATTACAGAAATGTCTGCAAGCTGGAATGAATTTAGGAGGTAAGCAGAATAATAATAGTTTGGTCTCTTAATTTGATTGGGTGAAAAAATTGGAAATGTGCAGCTTTTTTATGGTTCTGGCAGCTGCATAATCTCAGAAGTTTTAAGGTGGGATTATCCTGAAGAAATGCTTAATAGCTGATAAACTCTATTGTCATTCTAAATTGGGGGTTTGGAGGTGCGTGTTTTATGGCACAGAAAAAAGAAAAGTGGGTATTTTATGATGACAGTAATTTTAGTAGGAAATCATAAACTAAAAGTGTTAAGGTTTCACCTATTGCATGGGGTTGGTTTTTTTTAAATGAGTATTCTCTTGAATAGTGAAAAACATGTTACATCATCATGAAAGTAAATTCGAACGTAGTGGAACCTCTCAACTTCTTTGCTGCTTATTCAGCATTTTTATTGATTTTTTTTCTGTGACTGTAAGTGCAATAATTCTGATGATGTTACTGCATTGTTCACATACCAACAACAACAAAGAAAAATGTTTTCTTACTAATTATCAAAAGCATGCTGAAAACAGTATAGTACCAAAATTTATAATAGTTTTTTTCCTGTTGTTTTAATTCTTCCTTGGTAATGGCTATGTGTTTCTGGCTGTGCATCAGTGGATTTCCTATCTCAAACCATCATCTGAGCAAATGTTATTACAAATGCCTTTTTTCCCACCACTCATGTGTTTATGATGTTGTCTGTGAACAGGGGGTTGGGTACTGCTGCAGGTCCTTCCCCTGATGTACGGAATTACCCTTCCCTTGGACTGTTTTCACTGTACAGAAAATTGCAACATGGTCACATTAATTCCTCCCTATCTCAAAATTCACTTTTTGTCCTCCTGGACCTATTCTCCCAGCAGCTGAGTTCAGTTCTACAGATTGAGCAGCTTTGCTTTTCATGAGTTATGTGCAAAATCCCAGGTCCTGCCTGCTGTGTTTTTCTACCTTCCAGACTTCTTTGTCTGTCTTTTTTTCCTGGCAGAAATACTTAAACAAGCCACACCTTGCTTTTTCAGAGAGAGTAGCCCTGTTAGGCTTTCTTTCAACCCCCTTCCCAATTTTGAGATGCTACATTGTGCCCCAGGCCCCTGATTTCCTTTTCCTCAGGGAAAACAGGACCAGACTGTGGGATGCTGGGGAGGTGACAGCTTTCCCTTGGTTTTGATCTGGCCTGTTCAACCTAGGGAAACAGAATGCCTTTGTTTGATGAAACAGGAGCTCTGTGGTAGCAGCTCCTTCATCCCAGAAAACTGGTCCTGAAAATCATTGTGGAGCAGGGAGGGCAGCTCTCTGGAGTGCTGGGAATGTTGCTACATCCTGCTGGCAGCTGGTGTAGGGCATCCCCGCCTGGATGTGCCCAGTGCAGTGCCAATGGAGGTCCAGGAGAACCCAGGGCTTGAGAGCCTTGGGAAACAGCAGCAGCAGGGAACACTTTATCTGCAATGTCATGATTCATCCCTATGAGTTCAGGTGTGTTTCTAAAGAAGTGTTCACATGGTGCAGAAAAGGATGTGTTTTCCTGTTTTCCTCTGCAGAAAAGCAAGGCAGGAGGGAAACTTTGCTAGAGGGGGTTGGTTTTTTTTTCCTTTTTTTTAATACTGACTAGAATGCTGTAAATGAGGAATGCATTGAAAAAAATCTTTTGTTGGTGCTTGGTAGACTGCTGGAAATCATTTGGGCCACTCACTGCAAGAAAAGACATTGAGATGCTGGAGCAAGTCCAGAGGAGGGCAGAGAAGGTGATGAGGGGTCTGGAGCACAGGGTGAGGAGTGGTCTGAAAGGAGGGTGTAGCAAGATGGTGATCAGTTGGTCTCATCTCACATAAAACAAGCCACAGGATGAAAGAAAATGGTCTTAGGTTGTGTCAGATGAGGTTTAGATTGGATTTTAGGGGAAATATCTTCATTGGAAGCTTGGTCAGACACTGAAGTGGGCTGGCCAGGTTGGAAGTACCATCCCTGGAAGTGTTCAAAAAATGTGCAGATTTGGCACTTGGGGCAAGGCTTCGTGGTGAACTTGGCAGTGCTGGGTTAGCAGCTGGGCTCAATGTTCTTAGAGGTCTTTTCCCAACTTTAATGTCTGTGACTCTATGACCTGGAAGCCAAGTCTGCCTCTGCAGTGTACAGCTGAGATTTGCAGTTCAGCTGTTTCAGTGATTTCCATCACAGAGAGAAACTTCAGGTGAAATCCTCACTCCTGATTTGGTCCCTTTATGCCCCGCAAAGGAACCAAGATGTGATAAAGAAGTTTTTCCATCACTGCCATGAAGGAGATGGCAGGAGAACAGTTCTGGATTTCCATGCACTGCAGTGCCTTCTGCTTGGCCAAACAGGGAAAAAGAGCAGGCTGGAGCAGAGGGCAGAGCTGCCAGAGAGAGGTGAAGCACCTGCAGCCCTGGGGCAGCATTACTCCTTAGAAAGCCCCAGGGGCTCCCAGATCATGCTGATGGACCTTCCAACCTTTGAGCCAGCTCAGCTCTGGCAGGAAATGTTGGAAACTTAAGGATTTCTCTCTGCTTAGGCCATCTGTCTCCAGTGGTGAGCTCTGCATTGGGCATCTGCAGAGGAGCAGCACAGCATCTCAATTCTGGGAGCTTGTGTGTGCTCTTGCAGGGTATTTCTGATGTGTTGGAGAGCATCACAAAAAATGGAGGTGGAAATAACAAAAAGAGATATTAATTCATATTTGAAAACTGTGGTTTTCATAGAAAGTACCAAGGTTTGGTACTATATAACTTTTTTTTTCATATTTAACTTGAAGAGAATGAGTAAGGTCATGATATGAAGATACATTGTGGATTGTAGTTTCATGTGGTCAGCCTGGTTTTGCCAAGCATAGACATTACTCCAGTAAAAATGGGTTTTTACCTGTTTCTAGCCTGGACTTACAGGCAAAATAGGCAGCTATTTTATTAGATAGTATAATCAGTAAGGAGCTGGAGAAAAATGAATTTATAAATGCATTTAGATTAAAGTTCTCTTTGCAGCAGAGGACTGTCTGTAACTGTGACACACTGCACTGTGCTGTGCTCTTGGTGGAGTAGGGCCAAGCTCAGCTCTCATCCTCCAAAGAAAAGCAAATGTAAAAACAAATCTCAAATTGTAGAGGTGCTGGGTTCATGAGAAATAGAGTAAGATGATCTGCAAAAGGGTCATCATCATAGCTCAGGGCTGGAATGTCTGCAAGGTGCTGAAACCATGGGCATTTACCTTCCACTTGTACATAACTATGATTTAAAGATAAAAACTAAAACACCAAACCTCCAGTTGATCTAGGAGAAATGTTTCATTAGGGAACAAGGTCCTGTCTCCCATGGGCTGGAAAGGAATTTGACTCTCCATGTACAGATGGGAGTGAGAGACCCCAGGCTGCCCCCACCCAGCTCCTGCCCCTTACTGAAATAGGGGGGCTGTGAAGCAAATTTTGTAATTTGGCAGTTTGAGATTGTCTTCCTGCTCTTGCTGAAGATACTAATCTCTATAATGGAAAACTGAAAATCAGAAATAGTGTTCGTGTTTCCTGCAGCACGTTTTTGCACAATCTCCGATTAATCTACTGATCTTTTTTCTTAGGGTTTTTTTTTTCCTCTTTTAGTAATATTCTTTCTCAATATTGTTTAAATAGTAAAAACACAGAGTGCTTTTGTACTCTGTCCATTTTTCAGTTTGATGGCATATCTTCTACTTTCCAACATGCTATTTTTTTTTCTAAATTAAAAAAAAAATATTATTTTGACTGGTGGCAGCATGCCAAGATTAGGCACCTTGTAAAAAATACGTGTAATTCAGTGATACAAAATACACCGTCTGTGAATGCTCAGCCAAAATAATTTGGCAATTTTATTGTTTACCTTCTTGTTTTGTTTGTTGAAAAATTGGAGCGTTTTCTAAGCTCTTACATCCTTTAATAATCTTTAGAAAATTATTCATCAAGTCAGCAAATAATTTACCTAATTATGTTATTGTCTTGATTTTTGTTTTGATTTTACAAGAAGCATCTGCAACCTGTAATTTCTGCAAAGCTGAAGTTGCCAAGTATCACATTAAATCATCCTTCTCATTTCTAGAAGGTGTGTGTATGCTCTGCAGACAGCTATATCCCCTTTGGCAAGTAGGACTCCAAAACTTTTTTGGGAATCATACTTTGTTTATTGTTTTGTTATCTTTTTTTTTAACTCCAGTGACATATGCTAGGCTTAATTGTTGGAAGAGATTCAGAGTGAGCAACTGCACTATGAAGGTACGCTGGCCCATTTTTGGTTTTGCTCTTTTCAAGATTCTGTAATTAATTTTCAGTTAATTATGGACCAGAATGACTTCATGGATTTGGGAAGTTTCTTCCAGCATCCGCTGTGATTGGATTTGGCGAGGCTCTTGCGTTTTCGTTTGGCTCCCACCTCGAGCTGCTGTTCCTGTTGTGTCTGTCCCAGTGAGACCCCCAGTCCCACACCTTGGCATGGGGTCTCATGCCACCACCAGGGGCATCCCGTAAGGCAGCAGCCCCTGGGATTGTCCTGCATTGCCACCAGGGTGGCACAGAGCCTGCTGGTGTCATTCCCGTGTGCTGGATGGGAATGGGAGATTTGGAGAGTGGGAATGTTTTCTGTGGTGTCACTTGAGGTGACTGCCACCCCACTTTCCTGGGCAGGTTGTTCCTCACACCTTGGATGTGATCCCTCCCTATTCTGTGTGTTCAGGGAAGGTCCCTCTTCTGCCATGGGATGTGCCATGCGTTCAGAGGGGACAAACATTTGTGGAAAGATCAGTGCCAGGCAGGGCTGCAATCCTTCCCTGCCTCAGGTCCCCAGTGAAACACTGCCAAGACTTCCCAGCATTGGTCTCCCACAGCAGTGAGGAAGGAGCAGCTTGCTCAAGGACCCTTTGGATCTGGAAGGGACATAAAATAGCTTTCACCTTGCAAATTGCACAGTTCATCATTCTGTCTGCAGAGGCTGCCTGTGAAATCTCGGGTCTGCATACATTTACATATGTAAGGCACTTGGTGCACAAGATGCTGGGTGTGAGTTGTAGGCTTTACTGGCAGATACCCTTATTTTTTATACATTGGAATATTTCAATAATCTGAAAAATAGGTTAATTAAGAAAAGCAGTAATAGGATATAGTATGTCACCTTTTGCCCAGCTTTCTATTTTCTGTTTAAGAACTCATACTAGTAGGGTTTTAAATTGCACTATTATTTTCAGTTACTGGAGCTTCTGTGGATTATATTATCATTGTCCCTATCTTTTTGAGAAAAAATCTGAAAACTTGAGGAAAGCATAAGTACAGCAGAAGTGTGTCCTCTTATTTTTCTTTAAAATTTTCTACTAACCAAGATTTCATAAATTTTAAAGTAAAATAAACCCCTTTCTGTAAGACATAAGCAATTTGAGATATATGTATGGTTAAATTTTATTTTTCATGTAAACTTTAACTGCAAAGTATTTTGAAATGCCATTAACTTTAATGCATTTTTATTTGCATTTATTATGTAGCATTTTCTTCTGAGGGAATCCAGTGAGTAATTTTTTAGCTTGAACATTCAGCTGGGTCTTTATCAGTTCTTTCAACAGGCTTTAGCAAACACCAGCAGGTTGAAAATGAACTGTAAGTGATAAATAATACTATTTAAGTAATAAGTAATTAACAGATAATATTTAAGTAACTAATAAATAATAGATTATAATAAGTAATAGTTAATTTTCCTGTTGCTCATAAACCTGCTGTTGAAGGTGTTCTAGGAGCCAATTTTCTCAGCAATTAACTTTTCCTGCTTTTGTGTCCATCTTACTCCATTTGTACTGTTCTTGTCCTGCTCTGGGTGTGTGGCCCTCTAACTTTCCAACTTGATTCCTCCTCCATGAATAGAATGTTTAGAATGGCTGTTAGGAAAAGTTTCTCCACTGAAAGGGCTGTCAAGCACTGGAAGAGGCTGCCCAAGGAAGGATGTTTTCCTTCACAACCCATGTAAATCTGGTGCTTAGAGACATGGTTTAGTGGTGGACTTGGCAGTGTTGGGTTAATGGTTGGACTCAATGATTTTCAAGGTCTCCTCCTACCGAAATGATTCTGTGATTCTTGAATATTGTAGATAATTATGAGGACAGTCATATGTGACAACTGTTAAGACATTATTTGTGAATGATGGTTAAAAATGCAGAATTTTGAAGAGGACTGGTAATGTCAGAGTAATCTCTCGGGCATCAATTTAAAGCAATATTGAAAATGTGTCCTTTTACTTGGAATTTTGCTGATGATTTTATTCCATGTGTGAAGGCAGCTGGAGAAGATGAACTGCAGTGGTCCAAGAGCCCGCAACTCCCATCCAGCAGTCCCTGATCAAACTCCTAATCGGGTTCATGCTTTGTCTTTTTGTGTTTTCCTGGTTCCAGCTCTCCCTTCTGCAAGCTCCCAGCTGCCAGCAGCATTTGTCTTTCCTCCAGGAACAGCCTTTCAGGCTTTTGGCGTGGGGCTGCTGAACTCCAGACTTTCTGTTCTATCTTCTGGACTTTCCACTGTGCCATCCCAGGCACAGCACCCTTGGTTGCCAGCCTTGCATCCCTGCTGGGGGTGTGTGTCCCAGCCTGCCTCGAGTCCTGCAGTGGTGCTGTGCACTCAGGCTCTGGGACTGCTCTCTGGTTTTGACTGTGCAGCACTCCCTGTGCAGCCTCAGAGGCTGCTCTTTCCCCAGAGCTTCATATTCTGTACATGTCACAGTTTTCTGAGAGGAAGATTTTCAGCATTTCTGGAAGTTATGTGCAGCTCTTGGTGGTGTTTTGTTTTTTCCTGAATCACCAAATTATCACTTCCACAGTGATATTATTATTACAGCTTCCTTCCACAGTGCTCTAAGTCCATATCCTTTTTACTCTTCCTCACAAAGCACAATCTTTGCTGTGAAAACCTGCCTGTGTCTCTTGTTCCTCTTTTTCCAGAGCTGCTGGTTGTCACCAGAACCCTTTAGAAACCTGCCCCTGTGGTTTGTGATGATGTGTTTCCATTACTCACTTCCCCATCATGAGAGAAGCTGTAGGAGCAGGAGGAACTTGTCCTTTTCACCAAGCTGTTGCTTCAGAGACTTTCCACCTGAATAATAGGGCATGAAGATTTAACTTGCCATGCTTGTAAAACCTTGACCAAAAGTAGAGTGGGCTCACAATGCTGAATTGTGGGTTTTGTTATTAATTTTATTTCCTACTTTTTTTTCTCTCCACCGATTTCCAAGTGCATGGCTTTCCATTTTTAATATCTGTGTTTTGCTAAAATAAGTGTGAGGTGTGGCAAGCATACCAGGCTCAAAAAGCAGCCCCTGGAGTCCAATGGCAGTAGAAAGAACATTTCCCAGCAGGTTATGAAGGGAATGTTGAGCACATTTAAGCCTTAGAAATACACAGCAGCAAGAAGCTGGTGTTTAACAGAGAGGGAGGCAAGGCAAAGGCGCTGTATGGAGTGTTTCTAAACCACCCAGTGCACATCCTCCTGCACACTGGGGCTAGTGAACTGTGTGCTTTTGTGGTTCTCTGCCATCAACTTTCCCAGATCATGCAAATGGGTAATGGTAGAGAATTGCCATTACCCCAGAAAAATGATTATTTCATACAGAGTGTTTTCACATATGTTCAGGGTGGTTTATTGAAGCAGGAGTTTAACAGGGTTATACTTTTTTCTTTCTTAATGCCTAATCATGAACTAGATGGTGAAAAATATGACCAAGATGACTGCAGAAGATAAACAGCCAGGTCATATTTGACAGGTAGCATTGCTGTTCTGGGAAGTGGGGTGGATAATTTCTAGAAGATGAGGGACAGACCAGCAGCATTAGGAGTTAAGGTTATTTGACAGAAATCTGAGTCGATAGAAACTGGGGATATGGAAGTCATACAGATGAGGAGACAAAGGATCTCAAAATTTTTGTTGCTTGGGGGGAAAAAACAAGTGGGAATGTGGTAATGACATACCCAGAAAGACCACAGAGGGAAGGGCAGCACTTACAAAGCTCAATTCTAACAGGAACAGAAATGAAACACTCTGTAGCATGGAGTGGAAGTCTAAACACTCAAGGTATGGCAGGAGAGATGCTGTGGCACAGTTTGGTTTTGAAGGACTCTGTAACCCTTGTTGAGAACCTGTATCTCCAATTTAAATGCAAAGTTTTAGACATGGCAAGTGTCTGTCGGGTTTTTATCGTGTTGTAATCAGGATGGAGGGCACATAAATTGTGGAACAGACCCAAAACATTGGATATCAACCCAAATAAAAGCAAGAGAGAAGACTTGGATGAGGAGTGCTTGCAGAAGGTTGGATGGGAATGGGTGTCTTGGGAGGAACATTGCCTCTTGGCATAAGGAAGAAACCAGCAACCATAGCCAAGAGTGTTCAGTCTGCTACAGTCAAAATCTGTTCTCCAAAGTTTCCTTAACTTTCCTTTCATTCAAATTATTACCAATGCTTGCAATTCAAGCTGCTGGTGTTTCATTCCAACAGGTGTCTTGGAGTTGAAGGTGATCTCATCTTCGCATTTGTTGTTGAAATTTTACTGCTTGTCTTTATTTGATGTCAAATAGAATAATCAAAACCACTGATGCATTTAGTAGACAACTCTTCACTCAAAAATTATTGAATTTGCCATACACTTGAAGAATGAATAAATAATCAGTAAAAAATGAGCATCTGAAAAGGACTGATTAAGATTGGCTTTCATCAACATTATAATTTACTTTTGTAAGCCTTTTTTTTTAAGGCTTTGTTTATTGGATGATTTAAATATTTAGTAAATACACTTCTTTTGAAATTAATGAAGAAGTACAAGAGAGAGTTTAATTTACCAAAAATGTTAGATGTGAGATTGTGTTATGTGATTTGGGGATTTAATATGAAATATATGTGGGGGGAAATTTTCATACTTTAGCCATTTCTCATTAAAAAGCTTTATCAAAACCAGCTTGATTTGATTTTAACAGGAAACCACTAATTGGCATTTGGTGAAAGTTGTTCCCACACAGGGAGGAGTACCCCTATGAAACTGTTATTTTTCATTTAATTATCACTTTGAGGATTGCTGAGAAACAAGAAAATGTGTTAGACATTTTCCCTGACAACCTAAATATTCCTGTAAAATGCACTTTGGATCTCGGCTTTCTTTTGTCACTTTTGTCCGCTCTCTCTTCATGAATGCTTGGCCTGAAACTCAACTTTAAAAAGTGATTAATTCCTCTGCCTCTTACCCAAACACCCCCCAGTGCCTTTTCTTCTTAACTCCTGGGCTCATCACTGTGCCACATGCTAAAAAGGTGAGTAGCCTGAGCTTCATCCTTGGATCAGCTCTCAAAATACACAAGATTTGATCTGGGCTTTCACCTGAAGGTTTTTGAGACAACTGCTGTGTGCAAGCACTGGTGTGAGGTGCCACCTCCCTGCAGGTGTTTGCATTTCACTGCTCAGTGTCTTGAGATGTAAGTGTAATCAGAAGAAAATGGGGATTTTTCATTAAAATATTACAAGATTACTCATTAAGTGGAAATGTAATTAGTCAAAATAGTGTTCTTCCAGAGTAGTTTCTTGTTATACTGAAAGAACATCTGCAGTGGAATCCTGTTGAGGGTCTAGTAGGAATTGTAAAGTAATTTCATGATTATAAGCCGCACCATTTTGACTGAAATTTTGGTCCGAACCCAAAGTGCGGCTTATAATCAGGTGCGGCTTATGTATGGACAAAGAACGAAAAGTTGCTGTTTTAGTTTGGAGGACAGGTGTCTGCTGAGAAAGGCAGGAGCTTCTCTTTGAAATGGAGAATGTAAACCCCCTCCCTCCAAATTATTATAATTTGGAAATCAAGGGCCTTTCAGGCAAAGATATGGGAATTAGGAATAACAGGTCTTTGCTAGGGAAATTAAAATAGAAATACAGCACTACAAAGAAACAAACTCCAAACCCTGACACAGTCAGAGTACAACCTGACACCCTGTCAGGCAGGGTGTTGGTAGCAGTCCCATTCCATGGTGGCTGCATCCTCCTGCAGTGACAGATGTGATCCAGTTGGAGCAGTGCTCCTGTACAAGGTGCAGTTTCCCTCTAAAGGTCCAGTGGTGATGTGGAGAAATCCGGTTTTCCTCTGGAGTCCAGTGGAGAAAGGGGCTCCCTTAGTGTCCCAAAACCTCTGTTTTTATCTTGGTAAGAAATGTTGGGCTCTTCCCCCTGGCTGGAGCAACTTCCAATGGGATGCAGTAATTTTATCAGTCCCACAGTGGGACTCAATGGCCATTAGCAGAAAATGACTCGCTGGAGGAAGGATGGGTTGTGAAAAGATAAAGAACAATGCCCTGCCTGGTTTCAATGGATGGGCCATTAGCAGAATATCTGCCGTGGAAATAAGGATCACTGCCCCCACCCTCAACAGATGGTGATAGAATAGATACCTTTTATCACACTCTGTATTGGAATGTGCGGCTTATAATCAGGTGCGACTTATAATTGTGAAATTACTGTACATGTACAACAAAGTAGAGAGTAAATATGGAAATCTACAGATTTGGATCAGAACTCAAAAACATCTTCAGTTCCAGTGTTGGAAACCAATGTGATGGCATTTTTGGTACAGACTGGGATGTTGAGACGTGCAAGTTGAGGCATGGGCAAATGGGATACCTGAGAGCAGCTGCTGAGGGACTGCAGGGAAGAAAGGAGCATGGTTGTGTGATGATCCCGAGTTAAACTTAGAGTCAACAAGGTGAAATTGTTGCAAAAATAGGCAAGGCTTACGTGATGCCAAGGAATCTCTGTTTCTTGTCAGAGCTGGCAAGTATGGGCCTGATGATTGTGTCTGGTTCCAGCACTTCTGGGCAGGGTGGTGGGGATGGGGCAGTCTTGCAAAATCGTCACATATGTCCCCGTGCCAGTTGGTGGGATTGCAGTACCTGTGGTGCCTTTGTGAGGTGAAGGATGTGTCTCTCATCTCTTCCGGGACATGTCCGGTGTGAATGTATCTAGAGGTTTCTTGATAACCTATTTTGTTTTTTCACATAAGGTCTTTAAATTTAGAAAGGTTCCTTAAAGATCTAAACTGATTTTTCTTTCCTGAAATTTCATATCATGTGCCTGAAGAAAGGTGTATACAGATTAGAGGCTGTCCAGGGAAGAACAAGTATAATGAGATGCTTAGGAAAAGAAAAAAGAAACAAAGAGCCAAAGAAACTCATTTCATGTTAGTGTAGAAGAGAGAGACTTTAAGAAAGTCGTGATACCAGTCTTTCAATTCAAAAAGTGGTGTAAAAGAGGACAGGAATGATAAGTTGCTTTTTATGGCCACTGAGGGAATGATTGAGAGAAATCAACTTTACTGCAGACAAAAAGGATTGGAGAGGTTGGGAGAACACTCAGTGGTTAGATGTTGGAGGAAGATTTGTGATATCATGGAATTCCCTTTATTGGAGATTAATAACATAGTGAGTTGGGCAAAGTAGAGTTGATCCCGCTCAAGGCAATGGGATAAACTGCTTCAGACTTATTGTTTCTGTGCTTTACAGCCCTGTACTCCAGCAGCATTGCCCTGCATCATATATTGGAATCTGTTCCAAACAAAGCAAAATGCAAACATTTCTGAGGTTGTTCTATAAGTAACCAAATAATGTTTACCTAGTTGCAGTCTCTTTTATTAGGAATTTAAATCCAGCTAGAGTAAAAAACCAAAATGCGTCTAGGTGAACATAATGAAAATAGTACACAATTACTATCAGAAACTCTTCATCATCTGTGCTGTACATCCCTTTTTGGTATCCAAATGTAAACCAAAAATAAAAATTGCACTTATGGATGGTCCTAGCTCTTTGTAGGGTCTGACCAAAGGCAAATAAAATGTGGCATTCCCATACATCAGACTTTCATACACATTTACTCCTTGTCTTTAAGCTGTCCTATCCTGTCAGATTAAAGTGTTATTTAGTAATTACTAAACAACATGTCAAACTATGTCATTGCTTCAGTTAAGCCTTCCATTTCTTTCTACTGAGTTCAATCATTGCATTGGAGCTTATTGTCCAATAAAAACTTCCTCCTGCCAGTGGAGGATAAGAAATTAGGAAATTTTGTTTGCTTTGTTAATTAGACTACTGATTCCTCGGGCTCAATAGCAAGTGATAGCATTTTCTATCACTTTCTCCTCTGGGTCACAGCTGTCAGAAACAGATTTTGAAATTTATTTTGCCATATGAAGCTTTCTTCCTCACCAGCTTCAGTC
Organism: Catharus ustulatus; assembly: GCF_009819885.2. Lineage (NCBI taxonomy): Eukaryota > Metazoa > Chordata > Aves > Passeriformes > Turdidae > Catharus > Catharus ustulatus. The sequence goes on from NC_046225.1 coordinate 13,159,622, forward strand.
TTCCTTTTTTTGCATATTTAGACAGGCTACTGGGTCTCTGGCATATCCAAACACCACTGCAGAATTCACCCTTCAAAGGTCTCTGCTCTGCAAGAGTCAAGTCCTTTTGGCAGTGTGTCTTACATGATAAAGTAATTTTGTGCCTTCCTTTTAAGTCCCTGTACAAGTTGTCCCTGCTTCAGTAGTTGCTTTTTGTTTGCTTCCTCGCCTTGGTCTCTCCAGTTAAAGCAGTGACTCAGCTTGCCCAGATTTGTACCTGGTCCTTCCTTTCACACGTGGCACAACAGGAGCTGGACTTGTGGATCCTTGTGGGCTCCTTCCAACTCAGGATGATTGGATATTCTATGATTCTAACACTTAGGGTCACATTTAGAGTTTCTTCGTCTGATGGAGATACCTGAAAAATCAGAGGTTTGCTTCCCAAAGTGGGTAATGGGTTTTATGGAAGCTTTATTGTGGTTGTTCCTTCTGTGTTTCTGGAAGAAGTGTGCCTGAGTGCACTTTGTAGGGAAAATAGGATAATGCTGTAGGATCTTGATTGCATTACTGTTTTTCACTTAATTCCATGAGTTCCCAGGCATATGTGTGTATATATGAAGTCTGTATTATTGTCTAGAAATTTCTCAGCAAAATCTCATTCCCATTGTGCTAGACAACTAAGTGAAAAAACGTCTGTACCAAGATAGCTCAGAATTTTCATGTCAAGATACAACAGATTTGGGGGAAGGGAAAACACTATTTGTGGTAGCAGTAAAATAGCTAATGAGAACAGATGTCAGCTCATTGAAGTTAGTGAGGCAAAGTCACCAGGCAAACATGATGAAAAGATTCAGAGGAGGGAAAAGTGGCATTTTGATGGAGCATTTATCTGTACAAGGGTGGAGGCGCTGAGTGAAGGCTCAGAGAAGAATCTACCTCGAGTCAGAGCTGCCTCAGGGGGAGAATTGGCACCTTTGGTAACTGTGGTGCAGCAAGGTCCTGGAGGTTGGTTTTGGAGAGCAGAGGCAGAGTGTGCAGGCATTTGGCATGGGTTGGAAGGGGAAAAAGCTGGCAGCTGTGGGGGCTGGGAAGGAGGTGCTGGTTGTAGCTCAGGTGTGGAGCTGGGGCATTGGACCTGAATGGAGGAGCACAAGTGTTGGAAATGCAGATGTCCACTGGCATGGGTACAGAGCTAGCACAGTTAGAGGTGGCCACAGTAGGTTTGTTTTGCAGCATATTTTCTACCCTCTGGCTGCCTAGAGCACTGGTGGCACAGCACACACTTAGAAATAATCCCAAATTATACCTTGTTTGAATTGCGTGTAGTGATTTGCACCATCCCCTCCTTGTCTTTCATGTTCTGTGTATTTACTCCAATTGCTGATTTCTCTTCTCCTTTACATCTTTTTTAAACCTCCACCACTTTTTGTGTCCTCTGCTGTGTCTATTTTGGTTTCCCCTCTCCCTCCACTAAAGTTTTCTGCTTTGCACTAGAGATAGCGTATGTTCTTATAATGTGCTTTTGATGTCCCCCATGGATTCAAATATGCACAGAATATAATAAAGATCTGTTGGGTCAGGATCAGCTTGGTCCTGGCTCTGGCAGAGCTTTAAAGATGTGATTAAATAAAGATCTTAGTCATCTAAATCGTGACTTCAGGTATACAAACAATAAATGGTTTTCTGATGGGCATCAAGGCAAGCCCTGAATATTGTCTTTAAAAAAATAAATTTAGATTTCAGGGGATTGTCGTCACAGGTCTTGTGATTCACCCTACATAGAACTATAACTAATTTTCTAAACTTCAGATTTAGCTTACTTTTTTGCTTTCAGAGTACTGCAAGTGAGCATGAATCTGCAGAGCATTTTTCGTTATTTGCCTTCTAAATTTGAGTGCTAGTACAATTCTACAAACAAGATACTACTCTCTTAGCATTCTGCTGAATTAAATCATAATATTATGGGGGTTTGTGTACTATTAAAAACATTTAGTTCATTGATGTTTCTGGATCCCATTTTTTTAACAGTAATGCAATAAAAAATATTAATTTTGAGCCTATGAAAAATAGTGATTGGGTGTCTGGAGTCCATAACTTAATTTGTTTATATTCCCTGGGCACAAAGGGAGTATATAATATATATAAACTACATGTATTATCTCCCTCTAGACCTAGCTTGTATAGCATGTGTAAATTTACTATGATATTTTTAAAAAGAGAATGTGGTAGTGTACCTATCTTGTAGCTACCCTAAACCCTCAAACTTTACCCTTAAAAATAAGGAATGCCATAATTTGTAGCTGTAGTTCCTGTTAATTTGTATTCCAAAGCCACTTTGCAATAGAGCCACATCCAGATAAATATCCTGTTACTGGACCTAGAGTAGCATTCCCTGTTGCAGATGACTAGAAACCTCTTCAGCATTTTACAGATGGCCCAAAAACTCCCATCCTGAGATGCCAGGGTCCCTGTTTCAGCTTAGGACAGGAGACTTCCATGTGAGGTCAATAGTAAGGAACCTGCTGTCTGTCTCATTAGCATCTTACTTGTTCTGCTATTTGTTGTTAGGAAAACAGAGAATGGCTGCTGGAAGTGCCTTTTTTAAATCCAAGTTTGTGACTTTTCAAATGTTTCACCTTTATTTATTTATTTTTTTTCATTGGAGCATAAATACTCAACAAAAGTCATGGCAGATATTTGAGATTTTAACCTCAGGTATATCTGCGGTGTCTTTCTCTACTGTTTTTTTTCCTTCACCTATTACTCTGTCTTAGGTGATAGAAAAATAGGAGAATTATAATGTGATATTCTGGCTGCAATAGCACTGAACAGGAGGGCAAGAAGTCCTGCAGTCACTGCTGCACAGCCATTTGGATGAGACTCTTGTCTGACCCCAGGCAAGGCTTCAGACTTCAGCTCTGCCACTTGAAATGCTCCATCCCCTGGTCAGTGTGGAGAGCCAGGGATTTCCTGAGCCTTTTCAGGGAGTAATCCTGATGAGCATGGCTTTTACTCTGCGTTTCAGAGGTGGCTTAGTCGGTTTTGTAGTCGGTAGTGTGAGAGGAAATGTGAAAAACAGCTTTTAAAGAGCGACTCGGAGTATGTACTGCTCAGTTTGTATGTAATCTTCACTTGTTGGTTTCTGTGGGAGTTACCAAACCAGTTGAGCTACAGCACTGGCATGGAGCCAAATGAAAAATACAGTTTTCTTCACTGTAAACATGACTGTCAAGAAGTAATGTTTTTTCTCAGCTTCATTTTAAAGGCATTATAATGGAAGTAAATGAAACTAAAACACATTTTTTATGCCAGTTTTATACGTGGAAGAATTTTTTTTTCCTTTTAATAAAAAACTTGGAGAAAAGAACATACAAACTTAGGTATGTGATCAGTTACCTGTACTGCAAGATATTGATGATGTTGGTAAACCAACACCTTTTTTATTCTGGTGTAATTATGGTGCAAATGCATTTTTTCTGCCTCTGCAAACATGAAAAATGTGTAGAGTTCTTTATTTTTAGGCCTTTTTTGATAACAGGAAAAAACAAATAGTGCCTGATAAACTTAATGAATGATAGCAGCAAACACTAATCTCTATCCACTCCTTCAGGCTTATTTTTAAACTGTTTTCAGTGTCCAATGGCTCTGTTACCTCATCATCAGGCATTCAGCTGATCTTGCTCGTTGTTGCTTTGCTTTTGGGATTTATTTCGTTGAAAAATCTCTAAGTCCAGCTTTGCCTTTGTAAGATAAATGCAGACTGTATTTAGTGCTCAGTGATTTCACCAGGACATCCTCATATAGGTGCAACTGCACCACATTTTTATTTCCTTTTCAGCACTAACTTTCCAGGGTTGTCTGCTTTGGCTAGGACTCCCTCTGTTTTATTTTGCAGAGTGATGAAAATGCTTGTTTAACAAAATTATCAGCTGCTGTTTGGTAAAGTGGATTTTTGGGTACCAGAGTTGAGAATGACATCTTGAAGAATGGATGTTCCATCCATGTAACATTGATGCACCAGAGGATAAAAAAATCCTTTGGTTGTGCTTTGTTGTTTGAATGAGCTTTTAAAAGAATTTCATAATAGAAAAGTAAGAAATAGGATTTAAACGGACTTTTAGAAGGATCTTCTCACAATTCCTGTGTCTGGAGACAGAATAAGCTGCAGTGAAACCTTTGCTGACAGATACTTGTCTCACCTCTCCCTTATAACTTCAGATGGACAGCGATTCCTATGTAACCAGTGCTAATGCTTTTGATAATTAGGTTTTTAAGTAGATGAGGTTAGCTGAACAACAGAACTTTAAATTTTATTAGGAGCAGTGCATTTTTATTTGCATATTCAATTCTTCTATTAAAAAATTCAATCTACCTCACTTTGTATGTCTGCAGGCATGGAGGCAATAAGGAATTCTCAAAAGCAGACACACATCCTGTAGGTGAATCAATGAAATTAATTTCCTTCACCTAATTTCCTCCAGCTCTCAGAAGGGAAAGTGGTAAAAGTTAAACAGAGATCTCTGAAGTTCCCTGTAGGCTACCTGAGGGTTGTTGGCGCTGAGATTAGCCAGGAGCATCCTTCATGGTGTGATGGAAATGACTACAAACTGATGCTGGGGTTTTGGGCTCCATGCTCCATGCAGGACATGCTGCCGTAGCAGTAAATTTTATTTTCATCTTTTGAAAGGCTCATCAAGGATCATCAAGTCAAGGATCATCTCTTTGGGCGCCTTCAAGATCTTGTGTATGAGTAGTAACACCACTGTTTTCTGTAGCAGTGCCTCATGTTTACCCTAATAAATATTTTTTTTTCTGTTGAATCTTGGGATGAGCCATCTCCTCTGAGTTCAAGGTACTGTCCCAGCAAGGAAGTGTTGAAAACAACAGGCTATTGTTGCACTTGGGTGTGCATTGTCCTGGACCCTGGGCGTCTGTATCCTGCCTCGCTCCTTCCCAGCCGCTGGCTCTGGGCAGGCAGCCCCAATGTCGAGGAAACACTGAGACATTAATGGCTGCTGTCACCAGGAGTGGTCTGGGAGGGGTTTTCGTAAAAGACTGGTTTGTAGAAGAGTAGTGAGGTGGTTCTGGGGGTCTCCTTGGGGAGTTTTCTGCACTGTAAATAAGAGAAGTAACAAGCACACAGAGCAAGCTTTGAAAGTTTCCCAGGAGGCAGTGGCATGGCATGCTGAGATGGAGTGGAAGTGAACATCTTGGAGAGGTGGAAATTGTCCAGAAAGGATTCTGGAACTGCAGAACAGGGTTATATTTAAGGAAAGATAGGGGCAGGGAGTTGATGGTAGTTTACCTCCAAGTTTTTCCTAGGGAAAGGACATGGAGTAAGGGGCTATTTGCAGTAGTATTCCAAGTGGGAGTGAGATAGGCTTGTATTTACAAAAGGAATGTTGTAAGAATCAAGAGACAGGAAGATGAAAGTCCAGACAAGGGTTTTAGCTGGGTCCAGATAGTTAAGAAAGACTTTGAGAAATGTTTTGCTGAAAGATCTGCAAACACTTAAATGTAGTTCATTATGTATTGATTTTAAAGAGTTGCTGTTACATTTCCCTACTGCAAAAGGGGTCATGATGGGCTTTTGTTTCAATTCTTAGTGTGTGGGTTTTTAACAGAATTGTCTTCATTTTTAATTCCAATTCTTTCCTCATGCTCTGGCAAAGTTGGGAATGCAGCCCACAGGGAGTGGTTGGCCTCTCTTCAAGGAGTGGAAGCACCATAGCGGTGCTGGCTTCTCAGAGTACTTAGTAAAGAAAAGTAGGACAGGTAGAATTGTAAAGAAATGAAGAAATTAAAAGAAAAGGGAAGGCAAATCATCAGAGACATGTTGATAGCAGTGAGAAAGGTGTTACATGAGGTTCAGTTTTTCAGTTTTCTTTTTACTTAAGCATTATTTGAGAATTACTTCAGAGAAGGGGGTAGAGCTGTTACAGACATATCAAAGCAGCAAAAGCAAAGGGGCTTGACTAACTTGGGCTGTTAAAAATGGATTGACTACGTTTCAAGTTGAGGCAAAAGCTTAGGAGAGCTCTGGGTCTGCTACTATTGTGCAGATTTCTTTTGATGAGCAATGCAATGGAGAGCATGAATTGCAGTCTTGTAGGTGATAAGTGGGCACCGTTCTGAAATGTTAGTTGGCACAACCACAGTAACTAGGATGTTTTATGCATGTCTGTATGGAGGCAGATACTGGACATTCTGTCATGTATAAAAACATCCAGTGAAGCAGTGAAAATGAGCTTAGAGGTGTCTTTTGGTCCTTTTTCCAGTGTGACGATGCTGCAGGCACTCAGGTATATCTTAAGGTCCTGTTTCACTTAAGAACTTTGTGATTAAACTTTGGCTTTCATTTCCTGCATAAAGCCTGGAGTTATGCAGGCTTTCTGTACTGACTTGACTCTCCCATTGCTCATCTTCGCAGCCCGGAAGTCCAAAAAGTTGGGGAAATTGAAAGGGATGCACGAGGAGCAGCCCCAGCAGCGGCAGCAGCCGCCCCCGCAGAGCCCCGAGGAAGGCACGACGTACATCGCGCCCGTGAGCGAGCCCTCTGTCAACACTGCACTTGTCCCCCACATGTCTGCTATCTCACCAGCACTTACTCCCTCTCCTGTGAAGATCCTTGAAAGCATCGAGCCGGAGATCGTGTACGCGGGATACGACAGCTCCAAGCCGGACACGGCGGAGTACCTGCTCTCCACCCTAAACCGCCTGGCCGGCAAGCAGATGATCCAGGTGGTGAAGTGGGCAAAGATACTTCCAGGTAGGACCGTGAGTCATTGCTGAGATGTCACCTCACACTTTATTTAACTCAAAGAGCTGTTTGCTTGACAAATTGCATCTTTAATCCACAGACTGTGCTGAGAAAACCAGCAGTTGTGGGGTGTGAGATGAGCCTCTGAGAGAAGATAACTGGGTTTTTTCTTATTTTATGTAATGTTTGTTTCAAATGTCTGTGATTGATATTTAAAAAGCTTTCATTTTCAGTAATAACTTCTTAAGAAGAAAACATATTTTGTCAGTGGAATGAAAAATTACAGTTTTATTTTTTCCGAAGTGGGAGTATTACTCTTGTTTGTGAATACTGGCAAAGTAAAAAGCAATGTGTTTGGTGATGGTTTGACCAGCCCTTGTAGTTCATGGGTATTTTCTGGTTTGATCTCTAGGATTTAGAAACTTGCCTCTCGAGGACCAAATTACTTTAATTCAGTATTCATGGATGTGTCTGTCATCGTTTGCCTTGAGTTGGAGGTCGTACAAACATACAAACAGCCAGTTCCTCTATTTTGCTCCAGACCTGATCTTCGATGAGTAAGTATTCCTTAATGGCCCTTTTTAGTGCAGGCTGGAAGGATTGCTGTCTTTATTTGGTTTTTCAGGCATAGTTGCATTCTAAGAAAATTTCAGCTAATTCTGGCTTAAAAAGCAGCTGAAGTTTTAATTTTCTTCAGTGACTCACATTTCAATTGCCAAAGTTTTGATTGCTGCTGTCCACTTCTCCTTATGTGTGGGGATGTGTTCTCAAACTGGGACCATCCCACTGGTTTGAAATGTGACTGATACACAGCCACAGTTTATAGAAAAGAACATTTTTTGGTATCTACTGGAGCTTGGAAAAATATCCGACTTCTAGGAAATGTGAATGTTTAAATTACTGGGGTTTTTCAGAGCAGTCATATAATGGTGCTTTTGTTAACAATATACAGCTGTTCAATGTGTTTTCTTGACAGTCTTAATTACCCTTCTTTGCAACCGTGAAAGAAGCCAAAATGTTTTTTCAGTAATGAAACATAACTTCTTTTATGATGCATTCAGACAAAAAGAAGGATCAACCATTCCGTCTGAGTATGTGTTCCTTCATATTTTATGTTTGTGTGTGTTTAGTGCATTGCTTTTGATGACTATAATTTAATCTCTGTTCCATTCTCCTAGTGTTTATTACAAGACAGTAAAGTCAAAAATCTAAGTGAATGCACAGGCAGTCAAATGGGGCTTGCATCATTTGCTTATCCCAGAAGGTTGGGGGTTTTTTCTAGAGGTAAAAAGGAGGCATAATCAACAGTATATGGGTGCATTTGGGGGAAAAAGCCAACAGGAAAATAATTAACAAAAAAATAACTTACCACTTAATCTCCTGATGCATTCGGAAATCTTTTTCTTGGAAAAGATGCTTTGTCGTTGTCCTTCTTAATAATCTGTCTTTGATTTAGGAATCCCTACGTAATTAATGAGTATGAGATGGGTCCCAAAGCAATATCAAAGAAGGATTCTTTGGTTTGGATTGTTTTTTGGGTTTTTTTAAGAGGAGGAACTGGTGATTTACTGCATGTGGCCCAAAATGTAGTGTCAGCCATTTTCCTTGTTGAAAGCACCTCCATTACGACTTGAACATTAGAGAATTGTCACAGTAAAAAAAAAAAAAAGAAGAAGAAAGGTATCTGTAGCTAGAGTTAAGTGAAAATGTGAACTTTGAAGAGTTTAGTTTTCCTGGGGGAATGTAGACTAAAAGTTCAAACACGAAAGCAGCTTTCCCTCATCTCAAGGAAGTCAGTCAAGGGGTCAGAATTTATTGGACAGAGAAATCAATCCTGCTTGCAAATAAAAGTGTGTGCATTGCTTGCTCTTGTTATACTTCAGCTAGAAGCAATTTCCAGAATTTGAGATCAATTGTGAGTTTTATGTTGCAAGCCTTGAAGATAGGTGCCTGTAGAATTACACTGAGGTTGAGGTAGAAATCTAGTTGGAAAAAGGAGTGCAAAATTAAAATGTCCCAAACCAGATATGGAATTGAGACAGTGGTCTGGTCTCCTGTGTATTTGGCAATATAGTCATTGCAGAGAGAAGGCAATTGCTTATAAATAGAGAAAAAAAAAATTGCCAGGAGATGTTAGAGGGCCTTTTGAAGTAGCTAATCAGGGCAAGAAATTTCCTTGGAGGTAAAAGAATAGGATATTCGGGGTTCACTCTGAACCAGTAATGAGCACATCTCTGGAATGGGAAGGGTTTTCCTTCACACACACTTTGCTGGCAGGCATTTGTTCCCAGTTTCTCACATTGCCCCTCAGGATGGTGGTTGAGACTGCATTTAGAGTCCAAGTTTAGGGCTCTCTGGCCAAGTAAAGTTACTGAGGACCTGCAGAGAGCCAGTGGAGGTTGTCCCAGGGGGTCAGGGCTGACTGGGACAGTGACTGATGCTGCAGTGCAGATTTAATTGCACCCTAAAGAGTTGTAGAAAGGATAAAGTCTGGCTGTTCATGGAGGTGCTCAGGGGAAGAATGGGAGTTTATGATCCCAAGTTTGGAACAGCACACTGTCTCCTGGGCAGCAGAAGACATTTCCTAAGGAGATGGTGAATCAGCCAGGCAGGACACCTTGGAGTCTCAGTCCCAGAGATGTCCAAGCCTTCTGGGCAAAGCCCCAAGCAGCCTGCTCCCATGTCAAAATTAACTCTGCAGGGAGCAGGGGGTTGGACTTGAGACCTCCAGACCTCCCTCCCAAGCTACTGTTTTGTGATTCTAAGTTAAGAGATGCAGTGCTTTTCCCAATTTTGAGGTAGGCCAGAGACTATTTTCTGGAATTGTACAAGCCAGCCAATAGAGTTCAGTGTAGAAACCATTCCAGTAATACAATACAATACTTATTCCTGTTCATGAAGTGCTTTGAAGCTTTGCTCTGAAATTGCTGAAGGCTGGTCTTACCTTTACTTTCTGAGTCCCATGAACTTAGAAATATGCTGTGTAATTATAACCCTTTGTGCCACAGGGCTTATTAGACCACCCTGAGGTTTACTTGGTAAAACTTTCTGAGTGTTTTAGTGCCCTTGGCATTTTAGGACATTTATTAATTGATGTAGAATGAAAGGGGATGTTTTACAATGCCTTTCCTTTTACTTGTTTGAGAGGGTTACATTTCTTTTATCACCTGGCCAAGATTTTCTTGGTATTTCTTCATATTGTGTCTGGAGAGGTCATTTCCTGTTTTCTACAAGAAAAAATAAGAAATGTCCTTCACCAGGCCCTTGGTGCCCCAGAGGGTTCAGCATTTTCTTCAATGAACAGTTAAAAAGGAGTGAAAGTAGAGGTTGGCATTGGTGGAATTATGTGGCTTTGTTTTACGTTAAATGAATTTTCCGTTTACCCTTAACTACTGTGAATAAAAGGAAGTTGTAATGTTTCTGGAGGGCCATGATAGATGATTTTGTTTTCTTTTGTGTTCTAAAGACCTGTAAACAAGGCCAATAGCAAATGAGGATCTGTGCTGTGAATAGCTGTTAAATGTAGCTTTGATTGAAGAAATACAGTGCAAAACGCCTCCCAACTCATATGTGGTTTGATTCCCTGTTAGGCTTGTGGATGACTGGAAATATTTGTCTGCCTTCATTTAGTCATGCTACATATCTAATTAAGTGTACTGTTTGTCTTTATGGTTCAGGCATATATTCCATTGATTTAATTTGGCTTAACTAAACAAGAGGATTTTAACTGAGGAATAAGAAAATGGCTGCTCAGCCTGTGAGAGAAATGCCTAAAAAGCAGCCTGCAAAGAGGCATAAAATAGTGTTTTATGTTGTGTTTGTGTAAGTTATGGCATGTGCAGTTTTTTAATCTATTTATTTTGTAACATAGTAACTGTGATCAAAACTAATATTCTGTAGATACAGATTTTAATCCACAGTAAATCTTTAGAAGACCGTCATACACATGACACCACATAATTCCTGCTGAGGGTAAACACTCCTAAAGAATGACTGCTGCATGTGGGATAACACTCCAAAGTTGTTGTAGTTATGTTTGTAGGCTGTGCAAACTCAAATTCAAGAAGTTGCAAAATTCCAACATTATGGTGGTCTCCAGAATCATAGTTTAAGCCCTTTGGGTGCATGCTTTGTTAACAAAACCCTTAAGTTATGCTATCCCATACTATTTTTCCATGTCACTCCTTTGATCAGGTTGGATGAGATGCAAGGATTATGTAGGGAGAGACTCTTGGAGGTTTTTCTTCATTTGTTGTCATTAAGGAAGCCTTACCTTGAATGGATCTAGGGATTTGGGAGAACAGAGGTATTAATAGGGAAGATTTTCTTAAGACATGGCAAAAGACTGTCCCTAATTCAAACCCTAAGCTCTGAGATTTTTTTGTTTGCTACTGCAAAAGTAACAGAAATCCTGCAAGAAAGAAACAAAAAACCAAAAAAAAAAGCCTAGTCTGTTTAACTCAAGGGAGGGAGAAAATTTTTCTTCAAGATTTAACCAAAGACTTTAGCTAAAATTTTCTAATCTAATTCAACCTGAGGCAGGCACATGTGTGGATAATCTAAGTCCAGACCATTAAATGAGTAAAATCCTACACAACTGAATGCAGAAAACCAAGCAGTGCTGGCTGGAATGGGTGCAAGGATAAAGCAAGGGACGTACAAAACCCCATGGTTTGTAACACCAGCTTATTTTCAGGGATTCTGGCTGAAGCTTTGCAAAATGTTTTTTACTACAGGGAGCAGCCTTAAACAGGATTTCTAAGACATGGCTCTGGAAGGTAGGGCAGTTAGTTGCAACTTCCATATTGCTCTGTCCCTGGCTGGATGAATTAATCACAGAACTAATGGCTGAAATGACTCTTTCCTTGGCTGTGCCCTTTTGATGGAAGAGTTTTCAACATTTTTGAAAAGCGGTGGTGTGACAGCTCACGTCTACAAGAAATGGGCCCAGCCTTTCAAAAGTAAGAGTTTGTTTTTGCAGTGCAGAAGTCAGATGCCTGAATTCCAGAGAAAGGCCAGGGATGCTCCTTTTTGCTCAGGTTTTAACGGGCTCAGGCAGTTGCTGTCCCGCCGGCTACTGGTGACAACATCCCAGGTATCTGCTTCCACCCATACATTAACTCAGGGCATTGGCTGGCAGCCTTTCAGAGGCTCAGGAAGGAATAAAAAGCATTTACAAGTGCAGCACTGCCAACAGAAACCCAGCAGGAGCCAAGGCATGGAATGGCAGGGATCCTTGCTCGCACAACGTGGGAATCCAGTGGGAGCGGGGGACAGGGGCTGCCTTTGGGGCCATGGCTCATGCTCCCAGCACATCTCCTCCTCCCAGATGGAAGCCAGGAACTGCATCCCTCATGGCAAACTGCACTGCTTATCCATTCCTTCCCCCAGGAAGATGCAGGGTGGCTTCTTTTTTCTCCTTAAGGCAAAAACACAGCTGATGGCATTGATGATGAATATTAAAACCAAGCCATGCTCCTCCGCTATATATTGGTTTGTGCTGGTGTTAAAGCCCCAGAGTGACAGCCCAACCCTGGAATTCCCCCACAGGTCTTGATTTATTTTTTGTTTTTAGGTTTAACAGGGTCTCTCTGTAGATTTCTGAATCTGCAGGGACTTCTGAAAAGACTGAAGATTTCAAAATAATTCTCTATTTTTAGCAAATCTATCCAAATAACCTTATTTACCATTCCATCCTTACCTGACTGTAAAATAGCAGTGATGTGGGATACTGAGGGAGTTCAGTGATGCTGAGACACACTGTGTAGAGACTCTTTAGTACCTTAAAGTACAGCATCAATATTTCAACAGTATTTTGCAAATGCTCTGCATGACTAATGTGCTGTGTGTTTTCTCGCTCCTTTGATTTTTCTTAGTTTGTCATCTGCAGCAGAAAGAATAAATCAGAAGTGTGCAGGTTCTGAATTTCCTGGCCATTGCACTTCATGCTGTCATTGGTTTTTTACCATAGTCTTGAGGGACTTGAGGGTTTGCCTAATGAAAACCAGCACTAGACATTGTATGAGGTACCCAAAATTATTGGACTTGAAAAACTGAGTTTAAAACTGGGGCCAGCTTTCACAACCATTTGGATCAGTTATGACATTTTTCCATCTCTGAAATTATTGTATTAGATCATATGCAGCTCAGTTCTTACAGTAAAAATGCTTCGCTAGAGACTGGACTTGATTTAATATTATGTACAAAACATTAAGAGCAGAATATACTCATTAATAAATATTTATTTTTTGAATTCTTTAAAAATACATACTATGTATGTAATTAATTAAGTTTACTACAAATTTATATTAACAGATCCTTTAAATCATAAGATTTTGCTCCCAGTAAAATTAAAATGGAGTATTGCAAGCATCTCTCATGCTATGCCTTTAGTAATTGCTCCAAGCGTGAAGTTTTTAAATTTAGAAGGAGACAGAGTTTGATGTTGGCAATAAATGAACAATAGAGAATACAGTTTTCAAATGAGGCAATTGAAGTAGAGCAAATGAGGGCAGAGAGGGGCAGGAAAAACAGCAGTACAAGGGGATTTCTAGGAAGTTTCTGTGCTAGTGCTGTCGCGGGATGTGGATGAGCAGAGAATTTTCTGACATTGATGAAAGCCATAAAATTAAATTAAGAATTATGATGTAGCTCAACTGAAATAGCTAAGATTGTATTAAAAAATCTGTATTTAATAATTATGTACATTTTCTAAGTAAATAACATTTTCATTGTGTTCCTAAACCCCTTCATAATATGCCTGTGGACCATTAGGGTTTGGTGTTGAATAAGGCAGGGCAAGGATGCAGCAGCCTCTCTGTGCCCTTTCAGTGCTGAAGCCTGTAAGTCTTCCTGGTGTTCTCATTTCTATGGTAACAGCAGGAAGGTAAATGTAATAAAATAAGCTGAATATTTAAAAACACCTTTTTATTTTTATTATTATTTATTTAACTTCATATACCTCAGGGTTTAGGGGGAATTAGTTAGATCATCTGTGGATGGTGGTAAAGCCAATAAGAAACTTCACTTATTATTTAAATGATTACTTTTTCACTTTTATGTTTGGCAGGATGGTGGCTGTTAACCCTTTTGTCTTCCCTTGCAATCTGTTAATCCTGTAGTTTCTAAATTTAGGTACATTTTTTTAATCTCTCTCACCCGGCAGTCTCGAAATCCCTCATTTTTTAATTATTATTGCCACAACCAGAGTTGGTAAGAGTTGTCTGTGTTTATTTTTGCTGATAAACTGTGTGTGCAGTCACTGGTCTTGTTAAAAGGTCAGCAAGTCAGCGAGCACTCCTTGGTCATCCTCCCTGCATGGTTTTTGTTTGCATGTATTATTTTGTTGAGGAATACTGGATTCATGCAAGTATCAGTGCGGTGGGAAGTGAATATCTTCATCAGTAATTTTTTTATATACATTATTACTACTATTTACCTTTTCATAAAGTGTGGCTTAGTTCCCACCCAAAAAAGTACATAAAGGGATTTTGTTACATACCCACCTCAGAGACAAAAGAATGAAATTTTGGAAAACTGCTGTCATACCTGTACATAATAGATGTAACATGCTTCAGCTAGATTTTCTGCATCTTTATGTTGAGCTTCTTTTCTTTGTAAACAGGTCATTGGTTAGGCAAAGCAATAAATTTCATTTCTTTGCTTGTATTTCTAAAGGCTCTGCCTTTTAATGCTTCTATTTCTGAACACTTCTTAAATTTCTGAAGTGTTTTGGTTTAAACTGTGAAGCTCTGAAGGAAAAACAGGAGATATAGTAGTTTTAAGGAGATCTGTAAGAATGGGGAAATGTCAGAAGCTGTCCCTCCAGCAGTTTGTCATCCTTTAAATTGGGCAGAGAAAGTTTAAATTCAGGACAAGGAGCTTCCTCATTTGCCCAGTCTAGCAATTACTTAGGTACTTTCTGAATGTGAGATTGCATTTGGACAGTTGTGCTTAATAACCCTTCTGTGTCTTTCTCTGTGAATTTGCTTATTACCTCTTTGAATACATTTATAATCTTGGTATCTAAAATGTTCCATGGCAGTTGCTTCTGCAATTTAATTATGCATATTTGTTTGTTGGAGATGTTTCTAAAGCAGGTGGCTGATAATTTAATGGAGTGCCACTTCATTCCTGTGTTTGCAGTAATAGTGGATATAATCCTTCTCATCCCATGCATGTCATTTATCACTTAGATCTCCATCAGGTTCTGTTGTTTCTTCTGTGAGCTGGAGAATCAGTGAGTCAATTTGATCTCCCCTTGTATATCAGTTGTCTGCTATCCTGGCCATCCTCAGCTCCTCCCCTCATGCTTTGTATTAATTTTGGGAGGAGACCAGACTGACACCTGGATTCAGAGCACAGTGGATGCAGCAGCAAAATTACAATTTCTGTCTCACTCTAGACTCTTCTCTCACATCTTTGCTTTTTTTTGACGAACACTGAGCAAGCATTTTCAAAAGGCAGAAGCCCAAAACACCTGTCCTAAGTTACACCTAGGACTCTTTATTGTGTGATGTTTGTTAATCCAGTTATTTTATATGTATGGTGGGAGATGATTATACTGTCTGCAGTGAATTTCACCTTCCATTTTGTCAGCCAGCCACAGACTTTTCAGCAGGACTTTTCAGCAGTCTTTCACTGGCAGCCCTTGATTTCGTCGTCTGGAGTCATCAGCGAGCTCTGTCACCTCTAGAGGTTTGATTTTTCTCACATGATGTATGAGCACAGTTCTCAGCCCAGACCCAGTGGAGCTCTGTGAGACTTCCCTGGTAACCTCCATTACTTGTGAGAGGTGTCCATTTGTCATTACCCTTGCCCTCCCACTTTTAAGCTGCTAATAATCCACAAAGAGATGACCTCCTTATCCCTAAGCTCTCTTTAAGAGCTTTCAGGAGATCTTTTTAATAGCTTTAGAATCCAACCCAGCCGTGATTGCATCCTCCCATACCTCCTGATGCAAGGCAGTGTGCACGTCCTAGACCAGTAATTACCCACGCTGGCACGCTGACAGAATTTGAGAGCCCATACCCAAGCTGCATGCCCCAGTTTCCTTTGTGTGGAAACCAGGGCAGGGGAGAGGAGGAGGAGGAGAGAGGGTTGGTGTTTGCTTAGGTCTCACCCCATATGGCTGTGGGATGCAGCTAGACCTGGCATGTGCAAAGCCTTTCCTTCGTGCAGACGTCGCCTGGATCCACCAGAAGGTCCTCGTGCTATCATCAAAGTGCCCTTTCAGATTCGTGAGACGTGACCTCTCTCTGCCAGAGCTGTGCTGACTCTCTTCCCTTGCAACCTGTTTATTTATCAATTCATGCTCCTCTTTCAATGGTTTTGCTCGATATAGAGCTGGAGCTTACTAGCCTGTGGTCTCTAGTGCTCCCTTCCCACCCTCAGACCCGTTTTAAGAAATCAGTCACGTTTGTCGCCTTCCACGACTTTTATAAGGGCAATTTAAGCAATAAGCTGCACAGCACAGTTAGTAGTTCAGCAATTCCGTATTTAAGTTGCTTTACAGCTTGTGGATGGATGCCATCTGGTCTTGGTGATTTATTACTATTCATTTTACTGTATTTTTTTTTCTTTATAAACCCTCTTCTACTCGCACTTGAATGTGAAACTATTTCTCACGCTTGCTTACTGAAAAGGGAGAGTGGTGCAGAGCCTTACTGGGCTCCTCTACAGAGAGCACTGATGCAAAGATTTTATTTAACTTTTCTGATCTTTCTCAAACGCTTCATTTTCATCTTGCTTGTCAGTTGGCCCAGTGGATGTTCTGGCAGATTTCCAGCTTGTGATGGGTTCAAAAGGATTTGACTGTTAGTTTTTATGACTTTAGCATGAACAGTTACCCAGTGACTTTACACAGACCATAATTAAGCTCTCCTGGTATTGTCTCAGCATGCCTTTGGGACATCCACAAGCATTTTGGGAGTGTTCCTTCTCACTTCTGTCAGGCTCTTAGAACAGAGGTTTGTTCCTTGCAAGTGTCTGAATGTGGTGCTGCTTTAATCTTCCTGCACATCGATGAGCTGTTTGCTGGTATCTCCAAATGCCTTTCACATGCACAGTGCTTGCTTCTGCTAGTTCCCCTGTAGAGTTAAATATGAGTGAAAGAAAAATTAGGAAGTCGTTTTTCTAAACTGGCATGAGAGGAAGACGTGCCTCAGCTGACTTCCAGAAAATGCCAGGCTTTGCGTGACAGCAGGAGCAAAGTCTTAATTTTTGAGGCATTGTTGGCATAAAAGGAGAATTGCTGCTGCATGTGGAATATAGCAGTAATTTTGTTGATGAACCACTGCAAGTGACAATGAGCCCTGGCAGAATGGATGTATAAAGCAATACCTAATGGGCACCTTTTCTGGCTCTCAATACTTTTCTCTGATGAACTTTGAAATGGGGTATTTATTGCCATGTGTACATTATCATCACTTATTATTGAATGTGTTATTGAAAAAGCATTTTGGTAAAGGCATAATTATGTATTTTCTCATTTAAAACTGTGATTTGTCTCTTTTGAAATGCAAATGCAAACCAGAAGAGAGTATTTGGTATCAGCATTCTGCTAAGTGCATAATTAACTGTTAATACCAGCATATACTTGGGGTTTTTTGCTATTGATGTGCTTGGGATTTTAGGGTTACATAACTGGGTGATTATTAAGTTGGATTTTATCACAAGTTCTCTGTTAGTGATTGAGAGCTGAAACTCTCCTTTGGCAATCATTATCCATGGGCTGTTGCCAATTCCTTTGTTGATAGGCATATAACAGGAGGACACTTGGCTGGAACTTCTAAAGCAACTCCAAATTTCTTAGTGTCACTTATCCAGGATGGTATTCTCTTGGGTCACCATGACGATTTTCTTGTGAGAAAGCTAATTTTCAGACTTGACTTCTATAAGTTCAGTTTAAAATTGCCAAGTTGGATTTAAAAATTGCCAATTGCCTGGGTGGCTAAAGGCCACAAAATAGCAGCTTAATGTGTGTAGATCCATTTTAATGTGAAATTATCTTCCTTGTCTGATTATCAGTGTTCACACTGGTGGTCCAGGGTCCAGTTGCTATTTTTTCCTGACTTTGGCAGTGCCCAAATTGACCATTGGTGCAGAGCAAAAGACATTTTTGCCTTCCTGGAAGGAGATGACTCTAAAACTTTGCTTTTGGAGTTGAAGACGAAGTGTTGAAGGGAGGATATTTTGTCTCTCTTCTGTGGCTTGCAGACTAAGCAGAGATTAGAAAGTGTTGAATAAAAAATAAGTACTGAATGAAAAGTCACAATTGAATTTTGCCTGAATCCTGCATGTATTTTGGCTTGGATTTTTGGTCAGTGTGTTAACTTAATGAGGCTCCAGTACAGGTGACTTCAGTGGCATTTTTAATGGCTGCAGGATGGGACACAAGTGTCTGGGTGCAGTCCCTTGAGCAGAGGGATGCTCAGTGTTTCCTGTCCCTGTGCATGGGAGGATTGGTTCAGGTACTGGCATTCTGTCACCACTGTTGGAGCTGTTGGAGCAGAATACTCCCTCAAGACACAGTTAAGTGTTGTGACAACAAAATGTGTATTTTTTTTCTTTTCCCCTAGAACCTCAAAACTTTTTCCAGTCAATAAAGCCCTCCTAGGGCAGGTAAAATAATTCAGGCCAAGAGCTTTTTATTATTAGATTGTTTGAGCCACTGAACAAGGGCTTCTGTAATCCCATGTCCTGGTCTTTTTCCCTCTTTATCCCCAGGATCTCTGCCTTGCCCTCAAGGTGTCTGGTGATGTTTTTACTCTTCTCTCCGTCAAGTTCAAACTGACTTCTTTTGGCATGAAGGGAAAGCATGCCTTGTTTTCAGAGGCTTCCAAACAGGTTTTGGCTTTCAGGCCTTTGGCAGGTTTTCTTGTTGGGCTGTATTTGTTTGATTGGTTGTTTGTTTTGTTACAGTGTAAAATGTTTTCTGAGGTCCCTGAAATCAATTTAATTGGTGGGCAACCTTCAAATGGATATGGGTTTTAGTCTAGTAAAGGAAAGGCTCTTGGTTATAAAATTGGAAATGGTTCTCACAGTGGTAAAGTGTGAAATCAGAAGACACAAAAACTATCTTTGACATCAGAGTTTTGCTACAAGTATTTATTGGTCTTTTCCTAAGTCTTTTCTGGGCTGCAGAGGCCAAAGGACTAACTCAGGTGTGTTTTTGTTCCTCTGAGGTGCTGTAAAAGGAGATGCCTTGGCCAGGTTTTCCTTGGGATTATCAGCAAGTCACTTAAGTCCTGATAAAGCTCAACACAGCCACCACAGCTTTCCCTTTATTCACTTCTCTGTCTAATTTAGGAAGATGCCTTGTGCTGCAGCTTTGAACAGCACCCATGAGAAAGTAAATAAAAGGTGGTGTCAGGTTTGGTTTGGGGCCGAGTTTCACCTGTCAGTGAATATTTCTTGCTGGGTGGGTTCCTCTTTTTGGTTACGGTCAGTAGAGTTGCAGTTTCCATCTTCAGCCAGGGAGATTTACGATAGTGGGCTTTATGATGACTTCAGGAACGATGAGTTCCTTACTCATAACAAGCTGTTTCTGTTCAGCCTGCCTGTGGTTCCACTGGTTTTGGTGCAGCTGCCTGGTTTTTGTGGAGATCACAGAAGGGTATTATGGGATATGTGCTGGTTTAGAATTCAGGATGCCTTGTCTTAAATGGTTTCCTCAAAGCATCCCTGCTCTCCCAGGGTGGCCAGTCAAATCCTATGCATTTGTTGTAACTGGGTGGCTCCAATGGGAATCGGGCAGAGTGGTGGGAATGACTGGTGGGAACAGTGGGAATGGCCAGTGGCAGTGGTGGGAATGTCTGATGGGGAATGGCTGGTGGCAGCAGTGGGGAATGGCCAGTGGCAGCAATGAGAATGGCTGGTGGGGATGGCTGGTGGCAGCACTGGTATGGCTGGTGGCAGCAGTGGGAATGGCTGGTGGCAGCAGTGGGAATGGCTGGTGGCAGCAGTGGGGAATGACTGGTGGCAGCAGTGGGAATGGCTGGTGGCAGCGGTGGGAATGGCTGGATGCCCTCCCTGTCCACAGGGCTGCGGGAAAGGTCAGACAAAATGTGAGCTGGGCATTACTTTAAGCCTGTAAGGAGACACTGGGGAAGTTAAGATGGATTAATTTAAGGTGTAAAGTTTAAAGCGCATTATTATGAAGGAGGATTAAGCTGAACTGAGCTAATGACACCACTTCTGAATGCGTATCCAAACAGCGGATTCAGAGCTTTGGCTCCACGCCTTTTGTTACTTAAATGTACTTACCTTCTTAAATGTCCCCATAAAGATGCATTCCCTTATATTCCCGATCTTCATATCCTCTGTTTTTTATATTGAGAGGTTCAGATGCTGTGTCAGAGATGGGTCTGGGCTTGGTTGGTTGGGATTTGCCTTCTTTTTTGTCCCTCCTTTTTTTTTAAACATAAAAGTTTGTTTTAATTTTTCCTCATGATGGTAAAGGCATTTGTGATGACTTGATGGCATTTATTCTTAGCTGATGTGTTTGGTGAGGAAAAAAATAACTTTGTTCATGTCATGCTGACATGCCTTAATTTCTCTGTGCCCCTTCGCTTTTATCATATTTCTATTCTTTATTTTGTTGCTGCTCTCAAGGTATTGGAAATCTGTGATGTCAGCATCTGAATTTTTCAAAAGCTCTGTACCCTCATATTCTACACAGTCTGGGATGAAAAACAAATACAAATTTGAATACTGTAAGCTTTTTTCATTAAACAGTTGTGAATTAACTAACATAATTTTTAGTTGGTAATATTTTATAAATAAGTAATAAATCAACCTAATTGATTTTTCAGGTGGCAAACTGATTTGAAATAATGTGTTTGCTGTATATTAAACAAATCACTTAGTAACTCATTCTGTGCATAATTGTATTTCGCTACAAACAATGCCACCAGGTTTTCCTTGAGGGTAAGCCTAGAGATCAATATTTGTAAGTAGATAAAAGAATGAATATTTAAAAGACAGAAAGAAATAACTAACCAAAAAAACCCTGACTACAACTGAAATTCTTCTATTTGGGTGATCATATATAAGCAAAACAAGTACAAAGAAAAACAAAAGGCAGAAAAATTTGGATGTCAGAAAAAGTGCAATGCAACACAAAAAAAATCAACTTTTTAACTCAACATTTTTAAAGTTAACTCACACAGAGAGTGTTTTGCCACCAAAAAAAAAATTTAAAAAAAGCATAAGAAACCTGAGATAAAACATCATCATTGTTTATTTATTTATTTATTTGCTGTGTGGCATGTGGTATCTGATGAAAAATCTGTCATTTCTCTCTGTAGAGGTCAAACACAGGGATGGTGGCAGTGGTTTTATATTCTGAGGCTGGAGCAACAAAACTTGGTATCCTGCAAAAGTAATGATGGATGTCATAGATAGCTTTTATTTTGAGTGCTGCTGTCTCTGGCCATCTGAGATACACTTTAACATGTAGAATTTAAAATACAAATTGCCTTTATTAATCATTTGCCTTTGGACTTCAGTGTGTATCTCTCAGAGCCTTCTGGGAGCAGTCCATGATGCATAATAAAAACAAATATGTATGGCATTACTCCTATTAAATTTAATTTAAAAAAAAAATGAAGCTGGAAGTTCTTAGTCTCAAGAAAAGAGGGTGGAGCAGGGGAAAAGTGCAGAGCCCATCTAACAATGGGGAGTCTGCTTTATTAGTATTAAGGAGGAAAATGAAATTGCTCTGGCAGTAGTGCAATAAAACACCAGGAAGATTATGTCAGTCTTTGTTTGCACACAGTATGATTCTTCTCTTTCACCAGCCAATTTGTATATTTGAAAAAGCAGTTGCTCGGTTAAAATAATGAGCTGAACTTCATCCAATTCCCCAATTATGCAGAAAGATGTTAGAAGAAATACAGACAACTGGTTTTGAGCAACTCAAAAAGAGAAGAGTAGTGGTCACTGAACAGTTATAGGACCTTGTCTGCATACCTGCATACACACACACATACACACACACACACATATATATATATATAAAATCACAGTTCCTGTTGAAACAGAGAAGTCTCAATGACTCTGCTGTTGTGCTTTGAGATGGCAGCTTCAGAAATTTAGCAAAATTCTAACTAATTCTGCCTGAAACTTGAGCAGGCTAGATTAACCTAGGATTACTTCAGAGAAGAGAGACAAGGTCTGAAGTTAAATTTATGAAAGTATATTTAAAGATACAAGTCATGTATCCTAATTATTTTACAATTTAACAGGCAGAAGTCTGTGTTAATGAACGAGTTCCTTTTTTTATATATATTCCTTTATTCCAGATTGTTTTAGATTGCCATTTTGGGAAAAAACCCACATGATTTTTGAATATTTCAGTGTTGGAACAGGAGATGTCAACTGATGGGGGAGAGTATCATCTCAAGCATGCACTCAGTGGGTGTAGGTTCCCCTGTTGCACCAGCTCTGACCTCTTCAGCAGGCATGTGTCCATCAACCAGGGCAGAGCTGAAGAAGCACTGAAAATTCAAATACGTTTTAAACCATTTTAGCCACTTCATGACCACCATCAGTGACAAAACTCGAGTTCCATTTTTCCTGTTGCTCGTTCTGCTGGGCAGCGAGGCGAGCTCAGGCAGAGGGTGAGGGAGCAGGGTGGTGCCCAGGGGATGGCCCTGCAGGTGCTGCTCTCCATGTTTATGGCATGGATGTTGTTCCCTGTCCCCGCAGGGAGCGGATGCGCCAGTCGGCGATGTTCGAGCTGTGCCAGGGCATGCACCAGATCAGCCTGCAGTTCGTCCGCCTGCAGCTCAGCTTCGAGGAGTACACCATCATGAAGGTGCTGCTGCTCTTGAGCACAGGTGAGTTGGGCCCGTGGTGATGTAGGAATGCTTGGAAAATGTTCCAGTTCGCAAAGAGATGCAGTGATTTTAATCAGCTTGACAAAAGGAGCCAAACCGTTTCCAGCTGGAATAAGCCTGGGTTTGTGCAGCGGGGTTTATCTGCAGGAAGTGTCTGCAGCTGGAGTGTTGGAGGGACAGAAGGTGCCAGGCATGGGACTTTGGCCCCCCATTCCACAGGGGGACCACTCCAACAGACATGCCAGGCAAGTGCCACAGCTGTGGGGATTGAGGGGAAATCCCTGCTCGCCATTCAAAGCCACCAGGGTATGGCTGACTTAAAGTGACCTTCAGGATCAAAAGATGTGCACTGCCTGTACTGTAGAGCAGTGATCTTGTAATGCCAAGTGACTTGAGACTGGAAAGCCCTTTGCAGGCTTCTGAAAGTTTAATAAATGACAGTGTGTGCTTCCTTTTTCTCTTGAGCATCATGCTTTGAGTTTTAATACACAAAATTACATATTGGTGCTTGTTACAGAGCTGTGTAGTAATTAGCAGATCCCTTGATCTTACCTTACTGAAAATATTGAAAACCTCCTGTCCCACTGCACTTGTATAAACACACAGGCAGTTTGTACATTGCTTTCCCATCAGTAGTAGCCTGTAAACCTGTAAACAAATGTTATTCTGTAGAATCCTGCCCTTTTTTGGTGGAGGACAACTTGGTTACACCATGACAAGCCAGCTCTGTGGTTAAAGTACCTGCCTTTGAGGGGGGACATGAGGCTGCACTTCCTGTCAGGGCTGGAGAGGATTTGGATCCTCTAACAGAAGCCTCCTGGGGCTGTAAGTTTTTGGGCTCAGCCATCTCCCTCCCTTCCCTCTTGCCATTGAATCTGTTTCAGCTTGCTGGGACTGGGAGAGACAGCACTTTTTGGGGAGCCCTTTGTGTCCTGGCCTGGGGAGTCTGACCCCAAGTCCCAGTCCACCAAGGGCTGGAGATGGTTACCCAGTGAGCCTGGAGCAGTGGGGAGGGGCTGTGCTCCAGGCTTGCCCTGAGGGGTAAATGGGCTTTTTTTTTAAGGTTGTCACTCCTGGTGTTCCCAGAAGCAATGTGCTCGGGGAAGTTTGGCTCCCAAAATGTTCTTGAGAGAGTTTCTGGATTGGAGCTCTGCCTCTGCAGCATTTTAGTCAGCCTTAAAGGGGAAGAATCTTTAGAAAAAGAACCTGAAGGCATTCTAAAAATGCAGCAAAATGTCTTTAAGCCAGGTATTTATTATTCTATCCTCTTGAGAGTGTAAACTAATGAGTTATTGCAAGAATCTGTTAGGTGAGATCAGTCTGGCCAATTAACTTCAGTGAGCTGGGTCCCTTTCAAACACACACCTCAGTCACTAGAAAACCTGCTAAAAATAGTTTGTTTTGGGAGAATCAGGATATTTACATTAGAGAGAGAGAAAAAGGAGAGCAAAATGGAAATTAAGGTGGTGATAAAACCCAGAAAGTGTCAAGTGAAGGGCAGCAAACCTGGTTTTGAGTGATTGCACCTTGGTACAGTCTCATGACAGAAAACACCAGGTTTGTTTTCATTTAAATTCTCTTATTGAATCATGTGATGAGCAGAGTACAAGTTATTCTGAAACTTTCATGGTGACCACATCAAGGAAGTTTCACTCCATTTACATGTGGAAGAAACCACACATTACAACTCAGTTGTTTTCTTGCTTTCCACAGACCATAGATTTTGGGAGCTTGCCAACAGTATTGCTGCATTTAATAAGTAAAATCAGAAACACTGGGCAAACCTCCAGAATTTCATGTTTTGCTTGAGTTCTCTTTATTTGTGGTCTTTCTTTCTTCCTTAATAATCTGGCTGGGGTGATAGGATAATAATTTTCAGACAGAACAGTAAAATATATAGTAGTACACAAAGAAAGAGTGACTCTAACAGTCTGTAAGCACTGTACATACTAAAGGAACTGTAAAACCCCTGTGCATTTTTTGTGTGAGGGCCACAGCATGCTCTGATGGCTTTACTTATCTTGATTGGTGCCTCTGTGTTCATTCACCTTGAACTGAATTTGCAGATTTGTTCCAGACAGTTTCTTTTATCTGTCAGCTGACTGAGGGAGTTTGCATCTAGAATTTGAAAATTAAATGAACATATGATATTTCTATTATGATTATGTAATATATAATATTTACCAAGCAGCAGGCAGGCTGGTGTGTCACCTCCTAGGCTTTTTCTAAAGATTCTTCCTTCTGCCCCCTCTAGCACTTGGTGGCCTCAAGTCCGTGCTGCTCTGTGGTGGTGCAACTCCTCCTTGTTCCAAATTGCTCTGGTAGATACTGATGCTTTTTCTTAAAGCTTCTACTCTGGAGCCATTTAGGGCAGTTGTGACATTGTTCTGATGTGATTTCAGTGGGATAGAGGGCAGTTGAGAGGATTTAGAAGAGAAGGGAATGGATGAACAATACAGTTTCTGTCAAGATGTTGAGTTAGGGTAAGCTAAATTGGAAGATGGTCTTTTTTTTTATTTTTTAGCAGGTAACTCCCCATTTAGCTTAATCTGACAGTTTTCTGGCTTGCTTAGGAAACAAACTCACTCCTGTACAGACTGGTATTTTATTTTCCTTCTATAGACTATGCCTAAGAGATACAAAGGAAAAAAAAATTGATGGTTAAGCAGTGTTCAACCAATTCAGATACTAAACCTCAGAATATTTTGAGCAATGTTGCTAATAACCTCTTTGGAGTTTTCAAAGGGAACTGATCCTCATAAGCCTTTCCTGTTTGGGGCAGACCCTGCAAGGGTGTTTGCAGTCTCTAAAGAAACGGGATGTTTGGTCACAATAAAAAGTATCAGAAAACTTGACCCATTTGTAAAATGATGATTCCATGATCATGATTCTATCTCCCTCTAGCAGATGGAAGCTTTAACAGGACACTAGAAATGCTTGCAACTGTCTGTCATGGTCAAGCAGTGTGTCAGGATGCCTGCTTGGAAAACAGTCTTCTGTGCAGAAAAATGGCTCTGTTTTGTTCTAGATGCTATGCATATGCTTGCTAACATTCAAAGAAATTTTAGTTCTTTCTTGATGGCATCAAAATGTGTCACTTGGTCTAGCATTTCTGCAGATGACAGCTGTGATTCTGTACCTTCTCCTCCTCTGCCAAGTGTGGGGAGTCATTCAAGAATGATAAATCACGTTTTCAGCTTCTAACAAAATCCCCTTGATCCATCTGCCTGGTTTTTATGTGGTTGGATTGTATCGAAAGCAGTTTGGACATGAGGTTAGCATGTGTCGTATTTCTGAGATGTTATCTTGTCCTCTGCTACAGCTTCTGCAATCTCACATCTGGAGAGGATGCCTGAATCTCTGGAGAATCTGTGTGATGTTGTTGATCCCTCACCCATGTCTGTAAAATTATGGACTTTGCTTAAAGGTTTCATTCCTTCATCCATTGACTGGTGTAACTGTTTAAGTATGCACATCAAAAGAATAAGCAATGCAGTTAATACTAATTTCAGACTGTCTTTTCAATGACAGTTCCCAAGGATGGTCTCAAAAGCCAAGCTGCATTTGAAGAAATGAGGGCAAATTACATTAAAGAACTAAAGAAGATGGTAACTAAATGTCCAAGTAACTCTGGGCAAAGCTGGCAGAGATTCTACCAACTGACTAAACTTCTTGACTCCATGCATGATGTAAGTATAACTCCCCAGGGAGTGCAGAAAAGTTAAGCAAAAAAATAGTCTTTAATTGTGTTAACTGACAGGGAGATAAAAAACAACCATACTCTTTTTAAAGGGACATCTGAGAGAAGTTGTTAGATGAATTTAAGAAGTTAAAATAAGAAAGTAGAAGTCATTAAGGTCAAAGGTGCAGGGTCAGTGTATTATTACACATCCAACATGCCTGATGTGCCAATAAACACAGAATTCATTTGGTGATCTTTTACAGCTGGGTTTGTAACAATGATGACTTTAAAAGATGTATTGAGACCTTGGAGCCATCCTGGGTGTTTGAAGCTTTATTTGAACTTTTCAAGTGGAAGATTCCTTGCTGGGTTATTTCTGCCACCCTGCCTGATTCCAGCACAAGGTGTTTTACACATCTCAGGTGTGAGATGTGGTGAAGGACAGAGGAAAATGAAAGTTTGGTCTCAAAGCACCCGTGCTGCTGATGCCTCTGCCCAGAGTGACAGAGTGGTGGTGGTGGTGGTAGGTGTGGTAGATTCCAGAAGGAGTGTCCATAATGTTGAGCTGTTCAACTGGGAGCAGCCTGGTTCTAGCCAGTGTAATTAATGGTAAGTGCAAAGATTTACCCCTGCAGCAGCAGGGCTGTGTCTCCTCTAACTTGCTCTGAGGGAGCCTGCAGCCTCTACACAGGGAACAAGGGACCCAGCTGGTAAGGTCTCCTCTAGCTGAGGGTTTTCCTAGTGCCCCTGAGAGTTCCAGGGTGAAAAATCCGTTCTGGCACCCATCCTCTCTGAAGCTGTGCCACGGTGCAGTGATGGGGGACTCCTGGGAACAGGGAGAGTGACCTTTAGTCAGGTTTAGGTACATGAGATGAGGGCTCCCAGCGAGCTCATCACCCTCCCAGTAAAAGCTGGCAAACTGCAACAAAGGCCAAAACTGCCCTACTCTATCCTGGGTGGGCAGGGAAGCATCTTTGCTGCATGAAGAAGCTGCAGCACTTGCTTTCAGAGCCTGCATACAAATGCACATCTTTGTCCTCAACTTAAATTTCATTTTGCAGAGACCGTACAGTACGGTGCACTTCAGGTCAAATCGGTGTAAGAGCCTGAGGTCTGTTTACAGAATGTACATATGGAATTATTTTTCAAATATTGTTCTGTTGTTCATTAAAACACTGCAAACCTTAGTGGGAGGCAGGGAGAGTATTATTAGTACTGCAGTAATAGCTCATTCTTCAGAGATCAGGTTTCACTTGCTCAGTGCCAGCAAAGGAAGTTGTAGTGTTCTAGTGGAAAGAAAAGGGATGGGTGATAAAATCATTTGCAAGAATTCACATCTGAACCTCGAGGCAGCATAAGAGACCCCTGCATTTATAGAGTTTTCTAATCCTCCTCAGGATAGGCAGTGTCTGTGATTTGTTGCTGAAATGGGAGTGTTTGTGTGGTTAAGGTGACTGGATGACAGGCTTATACTTACTGAGGGCGCTCCCATGTCCTACAGACATTTTCCAAAACACAGCATTAACCATTGGGAGCTGAACTAACCAGAGGAAACAGGCTGCTCTTGCATTTTATTTAATTTTTAATTAAGCTATTTTTGCATTACTTTTGTTTTAATAGAGCACTTTCTTTCAAAGGACTTTTTAAAGAAAGTCCCATTGTCAGCAATCTCTGTTAGAAAGGCCGGTTGTCTCCACAACAGTGCTTCCTTTCAGAGATGATACTGGAGGCTTGTTCAACAAGGGCACTTGTTTATTTTTTTTTCTTTAAAATTGTCTTCTTTTTTTTGCATTTTGGTTTTTGAAATCCATCAGAATAAATTTAGACTGGTGGTAATATTAATGAGAAGTGAGAATTAATATTCTCTCCCCACTGCCTGTTAGTGCAGAATCTCTCCGTTCAATCGACGTGAATGCAAATTTTCTGCTCGTCTAGGAGGAACACTTCTTCAGCTCTCACCTGTGTATTTTTAACTTACTCCTTTTTAATTTTAGAGGATCAGAATATGTTTGGTGCTGGGCAGTCCAGCTGGAGCTGAGGCCCCATGTTTACATGCTGCTGAAGTCTGGCATTGGCATTTTAAGTGCAAGCCTGAAGGGGCTGGTGCACAATTTGTGCTTGTTCAGCCCTTCTGCTGTATCCAGATTGTCCATCTGAGCAGAGCAGTATCTCATCACTCATGGAATTCACTTTACCTGAGTGTAGGGGCAAGCAATAAAAAACCCTGCTCCTTTGCACCTCCAGACTTGCTTTAATCAACCTCATTTTGAAGACATCTGTCTGAGGAATATATGCAATACAGTGTGTGGAAATACCAAATTACAGTATGCTTGGCTTATATAGTATGAGGAAGAAAAAGAAAACCCAAACAAGATGGTTTTACATTGCTCAGTATGCTAAATCATTCATTCACACAGCAAACATATGTGCAGGTAGAAAAGTGCCGAGCTGAGGAAATAGAGACATTTTCAAGAAGGCCAGGCAGGCACTTAAGTATTTGAAAACATCAGCAACTTTATTTAATGATCCATAAAGCCTCAAAGCACCTGAAAGGTAAGAGATGGAAACCCATCCTGGGCAGACAAGATGAACAGGGGTTTGTGCATGTGCACACCTGTGCTGAGCCTTGAAGCCTGCCTGCAGCCTCCCCTTTCTCTCTCTGTTTGCGTGGTGCCAATGGGGAAGCTGTGGGTGCTGAGGCAGCAGGACCTGGGTTAGTGCTGGACATGGCTGTGATGGGTTAACAGCTGGACTCAATGATCTCAGGGGTCTTTTCCAACCTTAATGATTCTATGATCCCATGTTTCCTTCTTGTAAGGATTGTACTTCTCTTATTTTGGGTGGTTCATGTGCATCATTTCCTGAAGAACCACAGCGTAGCAAGGACAGCCCCCCCTCTCTACCTACACCTCAAAGGTTTTGTGCCTGTGAATGGCTGTGGGCATTTCAGGGAGAGATGCACATGCAGCACGGATGGAGGTGAAGTGCCTGACAAACGCCCTCAGGAACATTAGAAACAGATGTCCTGCACATGCTATCAAAAACTTCATTTGGATCCTCCTCAGCGTCTCCTGTTGGCTTTGGCAGGAAGGGCTGTATCTTGCATGGCAGGCCTGGTTTCATACAGAGGCTGTGCAGTGTGTGTGTTAGGCAGTTTGCAGAACAAAAGCTGAATTTGGTTTCAATCTGGCTGATACTGAACAGGCTTTGAGTGAAGAGGGCTTTTGTTTCGATGCCATGACATTAAACCCTAATGTGAACCTTCCCCTTGTCTTGGCAAAGCAGCACCCTGCGCTGTCATTTGCTTGTTGACATTTTCTGCCAAACAAAAATAAATTCTTTAAGGCTCATGCTGCTGAATAATTAATTTTTTATGGTTCCTGAAGGGAATATTTTATAGCTGAGGTGGATCTTTCCATAGGCTGAGAGTGCCAGGATTTCACTCGCTGAAAAAGCTGACAGTGGGAATAAGGGCACGGATCCTCCGGGGGCAGGGCTGCAAGGGATGCTGTGCTGGATGCAAATGTGCCTCTGCAGGTTCCTAATGCTGCACGTACAGAGCTGCAGATGAGCCCCTCAGCTGTCACCAACACCTTTGGGTACACTTACTTCTGCTACTGCTCTGCCCAAGGTGTGTGCCACAGATGATGAGCAGTTTGGAGCCTCGTTGCAGTCCCAGTGCCTGAATTCTCAGGGTGAGCATTTTCTCTGTTTATTGAGAGGATAGATCCAGCCTCTACTCCCAGAGCAGCAGCGATGTGGGAGTGTGCTAGGTGTGTGTTGCTGCAGCTAATATGCATCTGTTAAGTGAGAAATTGATTCCCAGCTCCCTAATGCAGACAGAAGCTACTCTGAGAGTCGTCTTGCTCAGTTTGTGATGGTTGGATCTCTCTTCCTTCATGTTAATCAGTGTTTGCTGGGGATGGGCAGAACCCTGCTGCTGTTGGAAGAAGAGCCAAAGGAGACTTGGCTCAAAATTTGGGCTTGCCAAGGGATGAGGATGTTTCATTGGTGTGTGATGCTGTGAGTGCATCCTCCAGGCACTGAGCATGAGTTGAATTTGGGTTCTTTTGTGGCATGTGCAGGTGTCAGGTGCTGTGGTTTGGTGTGCACGTGGTTATGAAGGAAACCTGAAGAAATGAGTGCAGTTCCTCAGTCAGATAAATGCAGAAGCAGGCAGAACCAGGTCCATGTTTACTCTGCCAGATACTGTTAGTGCCTAGTCCATATGTCTTTTATCCACCTTTTACTCCTTACTAGCATGAGGCAAATACTCTGCATAGATATAACCAGACTTCATCCCTTGTTCTTCCCTGTGATGGTGGAAGGCTTTACTCTTGGCTTAGAGTTCAGGATTTCCCAGGCAGCCTAGGAACTGGCCACTGTGGGTCACCAAAGGAAATATGGATCTCCAAGAATCAGCCTGTAAGCCATCCCACAGGGAATAACTTAAGGGAAAAAGCTTCCTTCCTGAGCTCTTGGAGTAATAATTATTTTGCATACAGGTTTTTCATAGGACTAGAAGTAAAAAAAATATAGTGGTAATGGAATAACGAAGACCTGGTTGGCAGTGGTTTTCCTTAGCCTTCCTGGTTGTTGGAGCAGGAGCTTTGTATCCACTGCACAAAGTGGAAAAAGCAGCAAGTGACAATAATCCTAAACTCAATGAGGGCTCTGCTGGTTGAGGAAAGAGCTGGGTGGGCAGAGAACCACTTCTGAAAGGGACAGACACAGACAATTTGGAGTGTCTTTTTTTTTTTTTAAATATAGAACACTGAAGTTTCTGACAGTAATAGCTGTAGCTAATAATAAGAAGAAATTACTCAGCATTGTGTTGTTACCCTACTGCTGTCTTAATTGCTATCTCAGTAGGCTTAATCACAGAGATGCTCCTGATAGAGAAGTGACTGTGGGCTTTCATACCACACTCAGAGATTCTGAGGGATCTTGGGGAAAATGAAGCACAGAAATGTGCACCCTTGCAAATTCAATAGTTCTTACCATTTCTGGAAATGCAAAGGCATCATGGTGAGAATTCCAAACTAAAATAAATTCTTTTTGCTGTAAAAATGGGGCAAGTGCTCAAAGGTCACTATAACTGCATTAACTTCAGGGACTTCATTAAAGGATTCATTTTTTTTTAATTATGAAGAACAGTATGCAGGAAAAGTCCATTTTATGGACACCCCACCCTAATAACAGAAAATTACATTTGATTAATACTCCTATTTCTCAGAGGTGCTCCATACAGCATACAAATGCAAAAATTGATTAGGTAAAAATATCAGAATTGCTAAGACTGCTGTGGCCTTGAAAATGTTTGAAGCACAGCACACTCTGCAGGGTAGTGATGAGGGAATTGGGAATTGTTTTAGTTGTGACCTTAACTGCACTGCCCAGCTCTAAGTCTTCAGAAGTGTGCTTCAGTAG
The DNA here is from genome assembly GCF_009819885.2 of Catharus ustulatus. NCBI lineage: Eukaryota > Metazoa > Chordata > Aves > Passeriformes > Turdidae > Catharus > Catharus ustulatus. The sequence goes on from NC_046225.1 coordinate 13,191,315, forward strand.
CTGATATAATTGAGATTGTAGAAGCCAGGATGTTTCTAGTCACCCTTGCACTGCTTGTGCAAACAGCAGTGCTTTTTCTCTCAGTGCTAAATGGGAGTTGTCTGTCACACTGCTGGACTGGGGAGCTCTCAACTTTGCCAGTATAAACCACCAGAAGTAGAGGGTAGAAGTGGTCAGCTAAAGTGTAGTCAGGAGTTCTCAGAGCACAGAGATTTTACAAGGCTTTAAAAAACAACCAGGAGTGTACTTGATCTAGGAAATTCATAAGGCACATTCAGAGGTGCTGGATATCTCATGTTACCTTGCTTGTCAACTGTGGTGCCTCAGTCATCCCAAAGACAGAGCTTGTGTGTTCCAAGAGAAAACAAATTTTTTATATCCTTACTGAAGAGGGAATTTCTCTTTCAAAGCAAAAGAGCATCTAAATTATTTACCTGTTACAAATCAAAACTACATCAGACAAATGTTGTTTGGGATGCAGAAGCAGGGACTTCAATTTCAAAATTAGCATTGCCGCTGGGACCTGAGTTTTTCATCCTTTTAGTGCATCCTCATGCCAAGGCTGCTGAGCTGGCAGGGGGCTGGTACTTTTGAAAATGCATGGGAGCACACCTGCAGAAAATAGCCTGCTCATGGCCTCACAGCTTTATCTGTCTGACCTTAGCACGGTGTTTACATTTTCGTACTTCTGAGCTGGCTTTTAATTCTGCCGTATTTGTACCTCTTTATTTTAAATTAATGCTTTCCCAATCCCTAAAAGCCATGCAGCTTTGAAGGCTGGAGTTAAAAAGATCCTGACTGCAATCCCGTGGTCCTGGTGACACATGGGGTCACATGTGTGACACACATGCTGCCTCGTTCACCCTTTTTCTTATGTGGATGATCATTGTCAAGTATGTTAAAGCTGATAGCTTAAGAAAGTGGAACAAAAGTTTTAGCAGACTAAATAGGTATAGAAAATACATTATCCTTAGGGTTTCAAACCCAAGTATGACATGACAGGAGGGTTCTAGGGAATTTCTTTTAAACTGTTGTGCAAACTTAACCTTTCTCCTCTGTGGTGAGATTAGTAGTGTGTTGTGCTATGATCAACTCTGTGATACCACAATCCTGGTTTTTACCCACTGGGCTGCTGACTTGTTCATTGAATAGAATAGATTATGCTTCTTTCATTAATGTTATTTTTTATTTTCCCTTGTCTGTATATTTGCCAGTACATAAATGTGTACTTGGTACTACTAAAAGCCTGCATAGAAGTCAGAATCAGTAGTTTCTAGGTAGGATTTCCTGTGACCTGTCTCACTGAATCCAGAGGCTCCACACGGGTGTGACAAGGCAGGAATTCACTTGAGCTGCACAGAAGGCAGTGGGACAGAGGTGGCCCCAACCCCCTCTCACATTCAGTGATGTGAAAGAAGTTTAAGAAAAGGAGCACATTCGCAGGGTCATTGTCAAGGCTGTGCTGAGGTGCAAGGCTCACTTTGCTTAGGGCTGGTGTTTGATGCCAGAGGCAGGGAGGAGGGAGTGGCAATCACACCAGGACACAGTTTCCTTCACTTTGATTTTGTGCTGTTTAGAGTATTTTTGGCACACAGTATATGCAGTAACAACCTCCTCCTTATGGGTTAAGTAAACCTTTGAACATCAGCATATTTTCCTTGAAAACCGGATTATGTCTATGCTACTTGTTTAGCATGCATCTGTTTAATTAATTAGTGTTGCTTCATGACATGCCAGATCATCAGGAATGACCTAAGCCCCAGCAAACAGACTCATGTAGTGCTCAATAGCAGCGAGTCATGTGTTTGAGTGATCTCAGCACTTCTCTGGGATGTTCATAAACTGCTTACATGTTTGCAAGAACAGCTGTGAAAGTCCTGAAAATGAGCAGTAAGGTATGGTGCTACAGGATGGGAATGTTGCTGCCCATATTTTTTTATTCATTCATTTTCTGCCTTCCAGAAGTCCACTTTTATTTGCTCTATCTTTAACAGGGGCTTTATGGTAGAGTGCAATTCTACATGGTAAAAATTGAAATTACAAACTTGTTTGATGAACTACACAAGCAGAAGTGTTTCAAGTCCTCTGCAAGGACATGAGGTGCCAAAATTAATTTAACACTTGAATTTTTAAACAGCAGAGGCTCTTTCATTCAATCACACAACAGTGCGTGAACTGCACTGGAAGTTCACCTGGATTTGCTTCATTCCTTCACATTTCTTAAAGACTGGGAAGAGTTCAACATACTGTAAGGCTTTAAGAAGTGCATTTAGGTCACAGCCACCAAAAAACCTGTAGATTGTGTAACTGTAAAACCTGAAATGCCGCTGTGTGATGCAGGAGTTGTGCTGTTGAGCTGCAAACATCAACTGCTCTGGCAGTTATAGGTCGTGGGCCCTGGAGAGTGCACTGAAGTTAACCAAATAATCTGATTTAATGAATGTGTATCCAGCTGAAGCTGAGACATACAATAGTTTATGGCTGATCTTTTCCCTCTGGGCAGAAGGCTTTATTTTTGTAGACCTGAAGTTTTCATGGTGGCCAATTGCTGTTAGTGAAAGAAAAAGTGCAGCTAGGCTGAAAAATCAAATCTGTGGTCTCTTGGGTTTCCTAGTTTGCTGATTTTTAATGAGTCAAGTGGCCCTTTGGCATTTGGGTTCTTTTGTTTGCTTTATAACCCCTGTAAATGGACGGTCAGGTCAGAGTAAGATGTTGTTTCTTGGAAATAATCAATTATCAGTAAGCTGTTGCTTGCATGCAAAAATCTTAGTGTTTTTCCTAAAAGGTGTTTCTTTCTGTATTTCAGCTTGTTAGTGACTTATTGGAATTCTGCTTCTACACCTTCCGAGAGTCTCAGGCACTGAAAGTAGAGTTTCCAGCCATGCTGGTGGAAATCATCAGTGACCAGCTACCAAAGGTGGAATCTGGGAATGCCAAGCCCCTGTACTTTCACAGGAAGTGATAGAAAATGTCTTAAATGGAAGAACTTTGCCTTAAGTTTCCCTGTGTTATTCCACACCCATGAAGGACCCAAGAAACCATATTTTAAACATGCTCTTTACACTTCAGCAGTCTCTGAATAGTCTAAAATCATACAAAGGGTTTGGGGGAATGGAAAGGAATTGACTCGGATTTGGCAAGACCTAGATGTTTGGAAATTACCCCATAACCCTAAAACACCTAGAAAATGTTCCTGTTCCTCTGGATGAAAAGCCATATCTAGTCAATAACTCTTTGATTTTGATATTTTAACAGATGGAGTTTTAAATATGCCATGTAGTTTCTGGTATTGTTTGCTTGTTTTAAAAGGGTTCGAGAACTAATGAGAACTTTTTAAAGCTTACCCTTGGTTTGCACATAAAACGTAAAGTCAATATGGGGCATTAATATTCTTTTCTTTTAAAAAAAAAAAAAAAAAAGAAAAAAAAACAAACAAAAACTATATATATATATACACACATATATACACACACACAAACCCTAACGTGTAAAGTAATAACAGAACATTTGGTGTGGAATACTGTTATCCCCACCTGTGGCATTTGTTATCCCATGTTATCCCATCATAGATGATATACACTGTGTTAAGTGTCCATTTACTATTTAATTCAAAAGGATAAGATGTGAAAAACAAATGCCCTGGTATCAATTTATAGTATCTATTGTGCTGGCTTTACAAATAATTTTTTGCAGTCTTTTGCTGTACTGTACATTGCTGTATGTATAAATTGTGAAGGACCTGAAATAAGGTGTAAGGAACTTTTGTAAATGAGACAAAAAATCTTTAATGGTTAATAGGATGAACGGGAAAGTATTTTTGAAAGAACTCTATTTTGCTGGAGACTATTTAAGTACTATCTTTGTCTAAACAAACAAGGTAATTTTTTTGTAAAGTGAAATGTTCTGCATGCATAATGAACCGTTTACAGTGTATTTAAGAAAGGGAAAGCTGTGCCTTTTTTAGCATCATATCTAATTTACCATCCTACAGTATCTGTTGTAAATAACCACGCTTAACCTTTTCAGTTGTGTTTTAAGCCTTCTATTTCTCTCTCTGTTTTCCTCCCCTTTTGTCTCTCCTGCAAGCGTATGTGACTTGAGCACATCTTAGAACTCCTGCTTCATGTATCTGTAGGAAACTACACATTTTTGTGTTTGCCACTTTACCAAGGTTTCATTTAACAAGACAAATTATGGTATCTCTCCAAAGCTTTTGCCAGCTTAATGACCTAGTGAGTTCTTGCCCTCTATTCCCTTTCTCTCTCAGGGGAATGGGGGTGAGCAACACGTTGAATGATTTTCCTTTTTTTACTAAGGTTTCCCAGATTGTTTGGTTTTGTTTTTTTTTTTCCTTTGAATACTGGATCTCTGAAACATCTTCAAAGGTCAGATTATTATTTCAGATGGGGGAGAGCGATTTCTGGTTATGCAGAAGGGAACATGCAGATCATTACAGTAAGTATATCAAAGAGATTTGTACTGGTGAGAGGGATGGTGAGGGATGATAAGGGCAGATAAGCTGAGTGGAATTTTTAGTGATAAACTAAAAGCATCTGTAATTTTGTAAGCATTTTTGTAATAATCAGGATACATCCAAGAGGACAAATGTTCACACTACAAGTTCAACTCAGTTGGTCTGATTTTGTCTCAAAAATGTTTTCTCTAGAATAAGACTGCAAAGAAAAGAATTTTTGAGGTGATTTTCACTATTTCACAATTTATAAGCAACTACAAGATTTTGGAGTAGAATAGAGGACAGGTGAACTTTTCTGAGGCTCAACTGTTGCTACCATATGCTCATGTTTAAATAGAATAGTTTTTCAGAGTCCTAATCTGTAGTGTTCTCTCTGGGTGCCACTGGTATTTTTGAGCTCTAGTGTGTCCCTTGGCCGGTCGGAATGTAGCATTTCTTGTCAATGGTGGTCGAATTAAGAATTCTACACCCTTTCTGAACCCAAATTTGGAGGTGCACTGTGGTGCACTGAAGACAGTCAGCGCTACTTGTCTTTTTAAATGACACCTGCCTTATGCAATGGGTAATCTGTAAAGACTGTATTCAGAGAGGTTTTTTATATATAAATATATAGATACATATATTATTTGCATTTTGGAAGTCTAATTCATAGGCAGATCTTTCAATACTGACCTGCACAGCAATATGAAAGCCAAACTTCCAACGTGAGATATACAGCATGCAGACTGGTTGTTTACAGTAAAGACACAGTCATACATCCATCTTTAATTTACTTTTTTTTTTTTAAAGTCTAAAATAGAAGATTTCAAAGCCAGGTTCTGGGTGAATACAGTCTGCAGCAGCTTTTTATATTAACAAAGTTACTGCCTCCTTTTCTGTCTCAGAGTAACTTTGCTTGACTAAAATAGCAAAGCCATATTCTACACTTCACTGTTAAATGCCTGTCCCAGTCCAAATTGTTGTCTGTTTGCTCCTATTTTTGTACCTTATTACTTTTAATCTTGGTTTGGTACAATTCATAATTCACAGAAACTTCATATAATTAAACACACTAAATTAGTTTTAAAAAGCAATTTATATCTTTATGCAAAAACGTATGTCTGTCTTTGCAAACAACTGTAAGCAGATTATAATAAATCCTTTACTTTAATCACCTGTTGTTTATGAAACCATTCATTGATTATTATTTTTTGCTAGAGATCATTGAAGTAATAGCTACAATTGGATATAGATGTTGTAAGAGGCAGTATTCTCTTATCAAGAACACTTAAGCAGAATAGCCATCACTTTTTTTATCTAAACCTGTGTACAGAAAAAAGAAAAAGAAACCACAAAACCCAGCCCTAGTTTTTAGCTACCGGGAAGTTCGTTACATTCTTTTGAATTTGTTTAGAATGAAATAGGCATTTGTCTCCTGCAAAATACAAGACAAACTATAACAGCTTTTAGAAAGTGGGCTTTTGTTCATTGAGCTAAATTATTTTGTTGTAAGAAGGAACAGGGATATGCAGCAAGAGCATTGTATACACAGTTAAAATGTAAAATAGTGTAATGTACTGCAGTGGGTATTTCAGGAATACTACACATCGTGCGACTGAGCAGTTGCACGGAGTAAAATAGAAAAGACTAAAGTTTGCAATATCAAAATCTTATTAAAAAGATACTTTACAATCAATCATGCAAAAAGCTAATTCACAGGGTGGTGTTTTTCACTGACTTGTTTAAACATTTATGAAATTAAAAAAATCTACAGTTAATGCACTTTTAATTGTTTATTAAAGATTTGACTTTTTTTAGAGCAATGTTTTCAGCTGGAGGTCAATGACTTGATAAGAGAGAGACAGCAGTTCTGAGGCCAGGAAGCTCAGAGGAATGTTTAAGAATTTTTGGAGTTTAAATAGATTCCTGGATGAAAAATAAAAGCAGCCAGCAGTATGGTGTAAACAGTAAAATCTATGCATAATGATGCATTTATAATTAGGGGTTTGCTTCTGTATGTTTAAAGCTTTTTAAATAAATAGAAAATATTGTTTGGTCTTTATGTTAATGTCTGCAAGTACCTATTTTTCTTTTTTTTATACAAATTGTACAAATATACATGAATTAAACTGGTTTGATTGCAAGTATTTCTTGCATTTTAATCTCAGCTAGCTGCTGGTGCAGTGATACCCTTAGAGACAAGCCTTCTGCTCATGTAGGAACAATACAGAACCAGAGAGAGTGGGTTGGGTTGGAAGGGACCTTAAAGATCATCCAGTTCCAACCTCCAGCCATGGGCAGGGACACCTGGCCCTAGACCAGGTGCTCAGAGCCCCATTTAACCTGGACATGAACACTTCAACATAAAGTAACTTCAAGTGCACTGTAACATCTTTCTTCAGACAGCTAGAGTGTTGGTTCCAGCAATCTCTGTCAACTCCAGCGCTGGCTCCAGCCAGGGAGCAGCTCCTCAGGCTGTAAGACAGGGAATGTCCAACACTGGAATGTGGTTCAGTTGTACCTGGGTGCCTGTGCTTGACAAACAAGGTGCTGGCACTCTTCTACGTCCCACTGGAAGAAACAAACCTTCAGTAGGGCAGAGTAGTCTGGGCTCCAGTTTTTGTTCCTCTCCTGCTGCTCTTCCCATTGACCAAAGTTAGTGAATCCCTCTTGCCTTGAGAGAAATTCTATTTTATATACACAACATCTCCCCATTGACCCTGTTTTCTCAGGGTCAGACCTTTTCCACTTGTAATTACAGTAAGATACCAGGAATTTTATTTCTTCTTCTAACTATCTTGGCTGTTTTGGGCAATCTCTCACCAAGTTCTGCACAAAGCCTGGTCTGTGGCATAAGACCACCAGTCAATTGCATTTTGCTCTTTTAATAACAAGTTGCATAAACTTTTTTATTGCCAAAAAATCCTTGCACCTGCTTTCTCTTTGCTGAATTGTCAGAAGGAAAGAATAGTAGGGGATCAGCAATGTTAAGAAAATTTCCCATATGTTTACAAGCAGATGCATCTGTCATCTGCTGTTCTAGAAATACGACGATGCTATCGCTACTTAAAACCATAATGAAACTTGTAACCTGACCTCGAGCTGGGGCACTCAGGTATCTGCAGAGACTGGGAGTTCATAAGGAGTACAATTTTACTAAGAAAGGAGTGGGAAAAAATGCCCTTTCCTGTCAAAGATTTTGCTTGGTTATGCCCTGAAAAAGTTTTGGAGGTGCTCTTACTTTAATTGTAGATGTTGACAGGGTGAAGTTTATTTGGCGCTTACCTGTGGCTAGTGCAAGGACAGATGAGGGCAGACTGTTGGACTCTGATGTAGAAAACAATGTCTAAGGCACATTCAGCTGAAGAGGTGAAACTCCAGTGAAGACTTTCAGTGAAACCCAGTTTAGCACTGGTGCATTTACAGCCTACACAAGCCTTCTGTCAGCAGCTTTTCTCCTTAAACTGCAAACCAGGTAAGAATTGTCAAATGGGTTAAGAGAACGAGGAACAGCATTAAGGAAGGCAAGTTTCTGCTCAAGTCTCTTCTGTGACACAATTACAGAGGCTAACAGAAGTTAGCAGTGTGGCAGGAACATGTATTTTCATTACAGGACAGATAAATCAGCTAATGAGATTTTTCTTTCACTCCTCATAAAAGACGGCATCAGAAGAAAACCTGCCATGAAGATCAGCTGGGACAACACTTAACAACCTTCAGCAGCCTGAAAACCCCAGGGCTTTTCACCCAGCAGAGTGGAAGTGCTGCACCCTGGCCAGTGACTAACAGGCTATAAATTTCTGCTGAGCCCAGCTAGGCAGGAGTCTCAGCTTGGCCATTAATTATTCAGCAAACACATTTGACCTTAATCCCCAGGCTGGGGGATTCAACCTCTGGCCCCACAGTGATGGCAAGGCCAATGTCATTTTGCATAAAAAGCATGTTTGGTTTTTTTTTCTTAATTCACACTCTAATTTCAGCCCATGTCATGCATTCACTACCAGCAGCCGCAGCTTTTGAAAACTGACAAGTCCGTGGCCCTGCTCATAGTAACCAGCACAGAGCAAGGGAAGGGAACCCAAGCCAAGGATCAATTCCTCTGTGCCCACTGCTGTGACAGGAGAGCAGTTCTATGAAAGAGAACAGAGGCCACACTCAGGGAGAATGACCACTCCTGCTGCCAGGCCAAGAGAAGGATCCTGCAACCAGCTTTGTCCAGAACAGACTCCCTGTCCTTCTTCCTGTCTCAACAGCACATTACTGCACTCCTCCGACCAAGCCATGGATAAGACGGACAAGAGGCATGCCCTAAAGTCCACCTTCAGGAAAGCAAGCAATCTCAAAAGCCTAACTTTCTTTGTAACTTAGGTTTTTTATTTTACATTTTTTTAATCTTCACTTCCAAGCAGTCAGTACTGAGGGCATCGTTTACAGCTCTGCTCAGCAGTGAGGATGAAGAATGAGCTGTGCCATGGCTACTGGGTTGTGCAAGTCTGTACTTGGCACTGGTGTAACTGGGCTGATGTGGAAACCCATCTGGTGGGTAGCAGTTCCCACAAGTGAATTCCTCAGAGGCAGTGTGGTTAGCCTGAAAGCCAGATCTGATCTGGCTCAGCTCACACCACTGCCTTCAGACAACGGCTGGGACGTGAGAAAGTTTGGATTAGTGTTACCTCTGTTCAGTGTATCATTTCTCAGTAGAAAGGTTTTCTTCTTATTTGGGTTCTGCGTAGTTCCAGGAGTAACAAGAGTCTCAAAACATCTCACCTAAAGGTGAAACAAGCTCACAGGACTGGTTGGAAGAGACACTAAGACTATTATTCCTTCTCTATATACCTGTCTTTTTAAACAACCTCAGTTATAAGGAAAAAAGTCCCACCACACAGAGCCAGAGCTGATAAGCACATTGAGAATTTTGGGGGACAGCAGCCAGAACAAGATCGAACATGCACTGCAGGTTTAAAACAACAAAACAAATGGAAGCAACTTCCAAAGCTTGTAAGCTTTAAATCATCAGAGCTTCTCCATCTGACAAGCCAGCATACCTAGCTGCCACACCTGCAAGGTTAACACCAAAGATTTATATTCGCCCTCTTCTTTCAACATTTTCTACCAACTGGTAGCCATGAAAATCGAGTTTGGCACACAAATACCATCCTGCCTCCAGAATGAATCTTTAAGGCCACAGATGAGTTGATAGAGCTGTGAGCCCAGGCAACAAGAGACCCAGCCAGAACAGAGCTTTGCCACATGACCAAATCTGAGCAAGGAAACCTGCAAGCTGTTGCTGCAAGTACTGGTGCAGTTATTTTCATAACACTGAATCGAGTAGCAAATCAGTCAGAAGTCATTTGCAGTGCTTGGGTCACTTAGCCAAGACAAGAACTGCCTAAAAACTTTGTGGCAGGGAGTCCCTGCTCCAATACCAGGAGAGTTCACCAGATGAAACTCATCCAGGCAATGAGGGTCAGTGCTGGAGAGCTGTACTGTCTTGGCCCACCATTGCTCCATCTGGAAACGATTTGTGCATACTCCAGTGGTCTGTGCAGTCCGGGCAAAGGAACAAATTTATGGCATGGAGTTAAATCCTCAGGGGGGAAAAAAGCCATCCCAACCCCAAGGCAGCATTAACCATTAACCATTTACTAATCTCGTTTGGTAGGAAAACTTGCAAGCTAAGTAGAGCTGCAGTAAATGACTCAAAATCCACAGAGTGCAATTTAACAAATAAGTGAGCCTCTATTAGCATGTGATCCTGTCACACTTTCCTGCATCCTCTCCACTGTCTTACTTGAAGAAGAGAAAAATAGAAAAATTAGTGATAAACTTTTTTAAAGTCTACAAATTTTGAGGCATCAATAAGACTTTGCAGTTGACAGTTGGAAGGAAGACAGGCAAGGTGAACAAGCTGCTAAAACAGAAAACAGATAAAATGCAGGAATTATCCAGGATGCAAAAGCATCATGGCCAGAGATTCTCTTTTCCCTTTGGGCTTGAACTTCCAGAGTTGCCTATTTTGCGTGAGGAAAGCTCCCCATCCCTTTTGGAGCCTGCTCGAGGCTGACAGCATGGAACTGCCAATAATTCTTTCATGCCACAACTTCCAGAACCAGAGCAAAATACTCTGCAACATAGGAATGACAAGTCAAATAACAAATAACATTTTATTTCATTTACAGTGATATTTCTTGAGTAGCAAAGGAACCATGACATATAGGAGCCTGTAATAAAAGTTCATGTGTCTTATCTTTATAAAATAAATGAAATCATACACGCAACATAAACGAATGTGCTCTTTGAAGACATTTGAAAAATGTCATGTCTTGATAGCTATTATTTTTACTTACTGATGTCTGTTCTGCACTGGCTATTCCACTCTGAAATATAATTTAATTGTCAGCATGATAGCTTTTTTTATCCATCAGTATCTTCCAAACCTAAAATGATCATAAAATCATAGAATGGACTGGATAGGGAGGGACCTTAATGATCATTTAATTCCAATCCCCTGCCATGGGCAGGGACACCTTCCACTAGACCAGGTTGCTCAGAGCCCCATCCAGCCTGGCCTTGAACACTTCCAGGGATGGAGCATCCACAGCTGCTCAGGGCAGCCTGTCCCATTGCCTCACCACCTCACATTCTGTTAAAAATTCTGGTTATCAAAGCATAATCTCCAGACACTAAGTTGAGTCACAGATCAACCAAACACTTGACTTCAAAAGCTATTTATCTTGCGAACAAACATACTACCACTGCTCTTTACAACTGAAAAAACAAGCACCCTATTAAAAAAATTACCCTATCCCTTCATTCCTCTTCCTTCCCCCCCCACACCCATTCCACCCCTCAAAGAATCTTTTTTTTTTTTTGTCATTCATATTTGGCAACACAATGTCTTTATACAGATTAAGATCTTCAATCCATAGTCCAGCTCTTCACTGATTAAAAGCAGTCACAAAAGTAGAGACAAGTGACTAGAACAAAAATCCATGGATACCATGTACACCTTCTTGGCGTTCAATGCACAAAGCTATAAAAACTGAACATAATTTTGTGGAATAAGTCCTCTCTTGCCATTTAACGTGCCTTCTAGCCATCCTGGCTCTCTGGAAAATTGCACTGCAAAAGAAAAGGAGAGAAAATTACTGCATCTTTTTATGTTTGAATTAGTACTTTTCAGCTTTAGCTCCACGACACCAGGCAAAGCATCCATAAAAACTTCCCATCATCTGCAATGACCAGTTTAAGAATCTGGCTAGGAAAGATAAAGAGTATTATTAACTTGACTTAAATACTTCATAATATACTTTGCAAAGCCTACATGGTGAAACAGCTTTTAGGTGCAGGAGACTTCATTAAGGAAACAGTTAAAGGCGTTTAGGACAGATTTATAAAATAGAAAAATCTGTGCCTTAGGGGAAAAGTCAGAATACATATCAAACAGTGGAAAACACTTTCAGTAGGTGGGGCAAAACAAGAGCAAAAACCTGTCTTGAGCAGATGTGATGAATCTGGAAGCTCAGAGCCACAGAAGCACAGCATAGGATCTTACTTGGCATGAAAAGTAAGCATGGAAAGGATTACAGGGGAAATAGAAATGAGCCAGATGTCACTCCAAGTATCATCTCTTCAGAATAGAGCTGCTATTAGAAGTGACCAGTGGACAAAAACTGAATCATTCTTCTGATTAAATCCTCTCTCTGAAATTCAAATACAGAGTGCAATTCACAAAGCGCAGAGCAAAGGCTTGAACGGCTCCTTGTGCCATCCTAAGTGTTTACCACTGCTGATCCCAAAGTTCATGCCAGAGTATCCATGAATATAAAATAAGTATTTCAGCTTGGACTCTCAATGCCCCAGAAGTTACTCTGTGAGCAAGAGAACTAATGAAATCTGACTTCCTGTATGTATATGTTGACCACATTTGACAGGAAGTTAAAAAATAACTATAAGCCTCTTTTCCTAGGAAAACAGACTAAAAAGTCCTCAAATTCCCCTCTGAGATGTCTTTTAAGGATATAATACAGATACCCATTTACCTATGTAACTGTAAAATCCCACACTTTTTAGCAACCTACGATATTCTCTACTGTATTAATTTATCCTCACAGTGCTTCTGAGACAGACAGTATTTAGGGAAGACATCAGACAAATGCTGAAACATGCTGCCAGCCATGTCAGTGCTTTATTTAAAACACATTAACACATTGGGAAATGTGATATTTGTAGCCTTCTACATATCAGAGAAATAACAGTTGAGAGAGAGCAACATGTTAAATCTCACTTCCAAAAGCATTGTAAGGCTCTTAATTTGAGGACTTAAAATCACTTTCCCTGTTTTCTTCCTTGTGTCCTATTATTGTCAGACAGCTGTGCTCAGAAACCACACTTGGAACAGCAGCTATTACTCCAAGGAACCCAGGAAACAAAACTCCTTTCAAATGTTGCTGATAGTTTAGATTCAACATGAAATGCTGGGCTTATATTTGTAATAAATGTGTTCAACGAAAAGATTCCAAAGGAAAAACGTGCATAGACAATTACCTTTTAGGATCAGTGCTCACACAGTAACTTACATTACCATTAGTAATTAGGAGGCCCTCCTCTCCCTTTGTCATTTCTATTCCACAATTACAGAGTACACATGCATTTAAAACTGCATGGCTGACACCACCACAAACCTCCCTCCAGAAGCTGTAATTCTACATTTCCAGCAAATGCGCCAGCAGCCAGCCAAATCCCTCCCTGAGGTCTCCCATACCTACAGAGCACATCTGTATTACAGGAAACAAACTCCAAAAAAAATGACAGATTAGGGAGAAAAACAACTAGAAAACCTAGAAGCAGTAAATTTCTACCTGTGCTCTGGTGTTTAACCTTAATTTCCATTAGAAAGAGGGTAGATACCACTGGCATGTGACTGTCTATGAATGCAAGGCCTGTTCAAACTGAGGAGTAACACTGAAATGAAAATTTGCCTAAAATTTACGCAGGGGAGGAAATGCTCACACTAAATATTGCACATACACATTACACAGCTCAGGGCTCACTTGTTGGCAGGCAGTTCTTTTAGACTCTGGGAAGATTGGAGAAGGAATTATCACTCAATCATAACTAAGGCTACCATTTCTAGAAATCTGTGTTTTTTAAAAAAACACAGCAAAAAGTAATTTTTAACATTCAGCATGACTGTCACAGCAGGGCAGGCTTCTGTCCCCAGTCCAATCACCTTGTGCAGGAAGGGGTAAGATACTTGTGTACATCACTGACTGCTTCTGTAGGCAAATGATATTAATGAAGGTGCCATCCAAAAGTAAAACTGCTTTAAGCTCCCTTGATCCTGTGTTCTTTGCTAATCCATTTCTGAGGTACAGCATACAACAGCATGCATTTCTTTAAAATCAAAACCACTTAACCACACAAACACACACGTGTGGTTTCTGAGCACAGCTGTCTGACAATAATAGGATACAAGGAAAAAAACAGCATGCATTCCTTTAAAATCAAAACCACTTAACCACACAAACCCCATTCCTCTAGCATACACAGCTCTTCTTAAACCCAGGACACAGCCTATTTCTGAAAAAATACCCTGCTCAAGAAAAGACTTCTGTAGTGTCCCCCTTCTGTCATTTCTTCTCAGTCAACAACAATTACACTTCTTAGCATTTTCTCAGGCCTGCCTCATTTAAAAATACCTTGCTGCAGAAACTACACACTTGGCCTTAAAACTACAACTCATTACTAGAACAATCATCCCATAGGACTAAGGCGTGGGACAAGAGGGGAAAATACTTGTAGTATAAAAGATACAGAACAGAGAACTGAACAGTAAATATTTTCAGCAAGATTTAATGAGTGTATAGCAAGACTGCACAACAAGACCAAGCACAGAGTCACCACTAAAAGCCTTCACCTCTTAGTGCAGTGCAAACAGCAGCCAAGTTGAGAGCTCAGAGGGGGACAGTGACTTCCTCAGTACCTGCTGCAAGGCCTTTTCAGCAGGCTCACTGATGGAGACAAAGTGCAGAGAAGGAAGATGTCTGAGCACCAGAACGACAATAAGTGCTATGGATCAATCACCTCAACTCCAATGGGCCAACCAAATCTACAGACTTGGAACTTGCAGTGAGATCCAACTTCCTCTAATCAAGAAACACTATCAGGTCAACTTGGCATTTGCAGCACTGCTTCTTACTTTTCTGTATCCTCCAAAGGAAATAGCTTTAATATTGCCAATGTCATTATTTTCTTACAGCAAATACATAAAATTCACAAGAAGCTCTTCCCAGAGACCCAATGCCATAAGCAGAGTTTGCTCTGCTCTGGTAGCTCAGAAGTTTCACAGGTCTCAACCACAATAAGAGCAAGACTCACTTCCTCAGCAGTATTAGTTCATTGGCTGGGTGCCACTAGCTTCAGCAAGACTGACTCAGACACTGATTTCCACATCTTCGTGGAAATTGGCTGTTTTGGTAGCACATCTAACCTGTATGGTGTCTGGCACAAGAGGCCTCCCTTTCTCATGGGCTGTCAGTAAAAACCTCAAAAAGCAACATAAATGAGGATTACTCAGGGCAACAGAAATCTCACTGCTAAAACCAACACAGCACCAGAAGTCACTTCCATAGAACCCAATGATGTCGGCCAATTTTTCATCAGGAAATTCAATCAAAGCAACCAAATGTGCTTGCAAGCCCTCTGTGTTTAGAAATCCCTTTGGGTTTTTGAAACAATCCCTGTGGGTTGAGCTGATCGCAGAAATATTTTTTATGCTTAGGGTTAGTCTGGAATTTGAAATCTCAAAACATCCTGTTTCTGCTGTGAAAAGCAGAATTATCTTGTGGACAGAACACAGCAGTAGGAGTCAGGGGGTCTTCACCCCATGGATGTTTCCAAGTGCTCTGACATACACAGATGAAAGGTGCACCAAGAAGGAGCTCTAGCTCCATGTTTACCTCAGCAAAAGAACCATTTGCAATAGAGTATTTTGGGACTTCTCTTTGATGGAAATCCTGGATTGGTCAGGACCATAATGACAGACAGTCCAGGAGTCACAGCATGAATTAGAGGGCAGAGAGTGCCTTGGAGTCTAAACCAGAACATTAACTAAGGCTGGCACTTTGTTACAGTGGGAGAGAAAGATGGGGATGACAAGGGCTGTGTGAATGTGACTTTTTGCGTTTCTTTTATACTTGGTGGGGATGATGGGTGCCCCACTTTTCCTTAGGAACAAAACTCTCTCAGTTTTCCTCATGTTTTCTCTCCCATAAAATCGGATTTTAAGAATTGTAAAAAGCCTTGATAAGAGCTATCTTGACAAGTTTTCAGGAAGCCTTCCTGCTAGCAGTTCTGCCAAGGAATTTTTATTGTGTAAACACCATTTAACCTATCTGAAACACTTCTCCTGAGTGAAATTTCCATTTACTGACTTTTAAGCAGTCTCTTTCAAGAACCAGAAATTTAATAACACTTGGTTCCAAGACTGGCAAAATTCCAGTGCCAGGCAGTCTGATTATTCTTTCCCTGATTATTGGGAATATCTGCCTCAACAACAGACATACACAGCCAGCATATGTCTCTCTCAATCTCAGATTCTACTCTGCTTCTTCCCATATGTGCCCTTATCCAGCTGCAAACTCTTCAAGCTTTGTTTCCAACCACTTGAATTATATTGTTATGTGCTGTCAATAATATAGCCTGTAACAACTGGGAAATAAAAATATTGGCACAGTCTAAGGCAAATTGAATTGAAGATTTTAAAAAAAAAATCCAGTGGTTATTGTTCAGATTACATTATTCATTTTCCTAGACAATTCAATTAAATAGAAAACTTTGCCTTTTCTTTTTAACTTACCAGATGGTGCCTTAGCATTTATATTCTATGGCACTTTAATGGAAAGACTGTGGGATTTGGGGAAGCACAATGCACATGCAGTACTGAAAACACCTGAATGTGAAAATGCTATGGTTCTTACAGATTCCTATCAGATGATGCAAAGCTTAACTTAAAATATTAGCAAAACTAACCTTGGAAAACTGAGACAGATTTTTTCCCCCATTTAGAAACATGAAATGGAGATGGGAGCAAAGGTTAAACTCACCTTCTTGCACCAATATTACATTTAGCAGCTATGACAGGTGCAAGACTACTTCCCTAAGTGCCATTATCCTGTCTGAGGCTGGAGCAGCCAGAAGGATTCATCCAGAGTAATGACAGGTGAGAGAGAACCACTGCAATCAATATCTATGGACCAAGAGAGACAAACCAAGAATGGGGAAGGAAACAGGAAAAAGGAAACAAAGCAGAAAAGAGAGGAAAGAAAAAGAAAAAAAAAAAAAAAAAAAAAGAGACAGGATTAGAAAGTGAGACAGGCCAGGTGGAGAAAGGAGAGACAGATAAAACACTAATGGAAGCAGCACTTTTTAGTAGACATTAATTTAACAGTTACTTTAATGGTTGATACTAGCTGTATGTCAACTTGATTGATGCGTTGTCACTTTGATAGTTAAGGTTATTGGTAGAGCTGCAGAATTGATGTATTATTACTTTAATTCTTCATTTGGGGGCTTTATTAGGGCATATGGGAATTTAAATTGAGTAACTAAAGAACCTGAATTGATTCACTGCAATCTGATTTCAGCACAGACACAGGGGTGCCTGATACAGAAAGAAAAGGCCCAAGTCAAGGCATTTCAGAGGTTTCCAGTGTGGAGACACATCTGCACTTGGCATGAAAAGAGCCATCCATGACTGGGAAAAGTTATGAAGTGACCATTACATGCGGTTACTGCCTTATTACATGGATGATCTCCCCATTTTTTCTGCCAATCCACAGCCTGAGGGTGAGAGTCCTGCAGGGCAAGGGCAACACCTGTGAAATAACCAGGATTCAGCAGAACAAATCAAAAGTAATGGCATTAAGGAAATGGGAGCTTTGCCATTGGAAATCTGCAATTGGGTTTTCAAAATGCCACCCATGCAATAATCTTTTTCCCAAGCTTTGAACCTTATTTATTCAATTACATGGAAAAAGTTACAATTCAAACATTTCTCCACAGATGCCACAGTCAGATTCCACACTTGTTTTGTTGGCAAACCAACTTTTCAGTTGAAAACTCAACCGAGGCTACAATGCACCAGATCATGGGAGCTTTGTCACCACTTCTTGAGATCTCATACAAGGAGAGAATCTCAACACTGCCCTCACACAAAAACACACAAGGAACTACTTGTTGAAAGACTTTCTTACTCCAAGCCAACACAACCCTTGCTGTTCTGTAGCAGAAATGCCTCTCCCAGACATCAAATCTTTTCCACCATGTACTAGATTGTCTTTGCTGTACACAGTTTTATGTCTGCTGAAGAGCCCTATCAGTCATGTTTTTAAAAACTTAAATTAAAATAGCTGGTGTTAAAGACTTAAAAAGAGCAATCACTTAGCTAATTCATCTTTAAAAGGTTTCTTACCTAACTTGATTCAGACATGATTTGCCTTCAAGGCAGCTCTAATAGGAAATATCAAGAATGATTTTGCAAAGTGGGTGCTAGTAGGGAAGAACCTAGTGGGGACCCCAGGTCACTTTATGTTGTTTACTTGTTTGGGAGGAGACAGAGGACAGGAATATCCTATTATACATACTATTTTTAAAAAAAGTATTTTGCTGAGCTTCCCATTCTGCATCTTCAGAATTTGTATTACAGTATCATTGGCATAAGGTTTAAAAGCTAAAACTTTTCCTATCAGTCTGAAGTCCCTGTGCATTTGAAGGGTAGATCCATGGAAGCTCACTGAGAACACAGTCTTGAGCACAGGAATCACCTTCTGGATGCTCATATGTAGTGCTATATTTGGATCCATGGAAATCATTAAACACAAGCCTTCATTCCATATCTTGGTAAATATTCCTTTTTCTACAAGTACATGTACACATAATGCAAACCTTCATCTACATCAGAAAAACATTGTCTTTTTTCCTCCATTATTCACCTGATTTACCTGGAACTCTGTTTGCTTGAAAATCCTGAAACAGATTTTTTTCTTCTTTAAAAGAAAACCCCTGTGTTATTTTACAGCAAGAGTTCACAATGTAAAAAATTCAGTTTCACAGGCCAAGGTGCTCTCTTCTATTACTGAATAACCATTTTTTTTTGGTACTACAACACATTTAAATGACGCTGAAAAATTATATCAGTTGGAAGAGTCTATTCACCCAAAAATCAAAAGCATTGCCTCACAGTGCTAAGGATATGTTAAGTATCTTCTTCATACCAGAAAATATCTCCATCACCAACTGTGTGCCATCAGCAATGTTGGCAGAATAGCAGTCAGGCTTGTATTTTTATCCTAAGCCATTTTAGCAGTTTTGTCAATTTGTTTTTCATTGCTTTATATTTACTCAAGCAGTACTTACCATCTTCAAATATTGCTCCTATCTGAAATGACAATTCAGAGCTGTGTTCTGCTTCACATGGATAAACTGCTCTTGCTTTTCGGTGGGCAACACTGAAAAATGAAATTATGAATTATAGCAACTTTTTACTATTATGAAGACACTGTCTCAACCATTCTCTCTCCATTCACATTTGGAGATGACTAAAACTTTAAACACAATCTCACATGCATCATTACAGGCTTATAATTCATACACACAGCCAAAGCTGAAGCTTCACAGCTTACTCTTGGCATTTCTGAATATCATACTCCCAACTTTCTGCATACTTATTTTTATGACAAACTTGAATTTCAACTACCGTTAAATTTTTTTCATGTGCTAGTCAGCAATGAACTCAATAGCAGGCAAAGCATAATATACTTCAAAAATTCAACCAGTAATAAGAAATAGGAATTTCTTATCAAGTGTTGGGAAGAATTGTGGATATACCAAACTACTTTAATTAGAAAAGCAAATATTACTAAATTTGAAGGGAAAAGCTAAGATGATGAAGACCTTCAAAGAAAAAACTTAAAAAACTTCAAAACATGGAAAACAACATGGAAGGAAAGCTGGAAAAAAAGAGTGAAAGAAAAGAATGAAACCACAGAGAAAGGTAAAGATGGAAGAAAGTCTTTCAGAGGTAGCAAGGCTAGGATAAGAAACTTAAATTTGGCAAAAGTGGATGAATCTGTATTTTAAGACTCTTAAGAAAAACACTGGAGGAGGCACCACCCAAAACAAAGCCCTCCTATATTAACCAACAAACCACTGGCTCAGTATACTGTGTGCCTTCCATCAAGGAAGCTCTTCAAAGGAAAAATAAGATGAAGTAGACAGGTATTTTATTCTGTTAAAATTGCCATGGTTGTGTTTCCTGGTTTGAGATAATCATTCACAAGCCACGGGAGATTATTTTTATAAAGACACAGAAAAAGGAGGCAAATAAAGAGCCAGCAGAAGTTGAAGTGCAGACCATACCTTTCCACTGCTGTGTCAGTGCCAGTGGCAGGGTTGGGGAAGAAGAAATTGGGCAGTGCAGCATTTGTGGCAGCCGGGTTAGCAGATGGAACGTTCATCCACGAGACCATCGACGGGCGGCTTTGAGCAGGACTAAGGGGAAATACATTCAAGGTAGAATTAAAAACATGAATAAAATTTCTTATTGTACCAAAACATTTGAATCTTTCTAACTGGACAACCTGTTAGATTTTCAAATTCAAACCAAATCACATTGTCAAGTTGATCTTGCAGAAATGGCCATTTTATGACTCTCCACTCCTCCTTGGAATTCTTCTTCCTACATGCCCTACCTCCTAAACTAAAGAGAATTACCTGAGATGCACGACATAAGCAATGAAAGGGCAAAATCTCCATTCCTTATCTTATAAAGACAGACAAAGTGAAATTGCATAGAGCAGGCTATTATTTGAGCTGCCACTCTGCCTTTACAAGTTTTGATGAATCTATTTAAAAATCTCCTCAGTGCTGTACAAAGGCATGTACAACTGGGAAGATTTCTAAAGAGGCTGCAGCTATTACAGCATTGGGATCACGATGCTGGCTCTGGATTGAGATCTCCTGCATGGAGCTGTGCAAACACAGCCTCAGAGGCTGCCCTCACCAACACTGCTCAAATAGGTATCAAAGTAATGGCTGAACACAAAGCTGCCACAAGAGGAGAAGAAATAGCAAGCAAAGTTTAAAATTTGTATTAGTGAACACACAGAGTTGTCCCCAACATAAAGAGCATTTCTAATTTTACACGTTGAAGAACTGAAATGCTCCAGCACTGGAAGGCTTTCCTTCATTGCATGGACAAAACAACAAATAGTCCAAAAGTTGGCTGTCAGCATAGCTTTGGAACAAAGAGCTGGACTTCAAGCAGTTTCTAAGCAGAAACAGAAGTAAAATCATTTGCACACAGCAACCATCCATCCCTCAGAAGTAGAGACTTCCCAATACAGCATTTATGACTTTGCCTTACCCCAAGATTAACCTCTTAGATAGCATTGATCTGAAAAAGCACCACCAAAATCTAAGAACTCAGTCAAGAAGGTTTTTGTGGTGGTAGAAATGCACACCTAATCAAGATGGAGGGAACACAAGCAAAAAGAGCAATCAAGAATCAGGCCAGTTATAATTGTAGATGAATAAAAGAAAGCAGGAAACCTAACTTAGCTGATTTTAATGTTATT
This sequence comes from Catharus ustulatus, assembly GCF_009819885.2. Lineage (NCBI taxonomy): Eukaryota > Metazoa > Chordata > Aves > Passeriformes > Turdidae > Catharus > Catharus ustulatus. The sequence continues at coordinate 13,212,405 of NC_046225.1, forward strand.
GCACACTGGGATATTTAATTTTGAGAAGAAATTATCACTATTTTTTGGTTTGCATAACATGATTACAGTCAAATTCAACTTTTGCAAACTCATCATATCTCACAGTCATTCTAGCAATTACATAGTTAAGCAGGCATTTATTTTGATTAATTTTTTTGAAATTTAGTACATTCTAATGTGAATGTCACATTCCTTGGTACAAGACAATGGTTTTTCCTTTGGAAAAGTGTCAGATGGCATTTGAATAAAAACTGGAATTCAGAGTTTATAAAACAGTATTCTACAGTTAATTCCACTAGTAAAAATGAAACTTAAATGTGTTGGAGTCATAACCAGAAGGGTTTATCAAAACATGCTCTGCTTTTTAAAATTATCACATTTACCAAATAAGGGAAGTAATTATATGTATTAAACTGAATGATGAGCTGGATTATGCTCATATTTCATGCTTAACTTTGGGAAGAGGATATCCAGTCATCTTTTCTGCCTGGGAATCTTCCATTGCACAATTTTTTACATTTTCCAATAATGACATACATTTAGGAACAGTGCCTATATAATTCCAGGGTTTTCTTTTACTTGAACTTGTCTTCTTCCTCCCATTTTTAACTAATAATTGAAAAATTTTCCTCAAATAAAAGAAAAACCTTCAGCTAAAAGTGACTTCATTCAGAGACAAACAAAAAAAATGAACACCAGTATTTGGATCACATTCTCAAAATACTGAGGATAAAACAATTCTCAATGGTACTGTAAAGTTTATAAAGTTTGCCAGAAAGTAAATGATTTCTTCATCATTCCCCACACATAATGTCTACACGTAGAATTAGTTTTAACTCAGCAGGTGAACGCAAGAAAAAAGTTTTTCAAAAGTGAATTTTAAAAAGTATCTTACTTGCATAGACTAAACTGTTATACTTTAAACAATCCAGAGACTTGGAGAAAAAATATTTTCCTTGCTATTTATTAAATTCAAATCAATCTTTTGGAAGGGGGGTTGGTATGATATGATCTTTAAGGTCTCTTCCAATCTAAGCAATTCTATGATTCTGTGGCTCATTTCTGAAACTTGTGAAACTACTGAAAACAGAAAAATAACACTCCAAGTATATTGCCAAAGGAGTATTAAAATGTCTCTAATGCATACTATTCATAATTCAAGAATATTCTACCAATGGCCTTTTGTAGTGCACACCTCAGATATGTGGTTTGATTTTCAACAAGTGAATACTAAAACTTGCCTTTATTAAATATTTCATTGATAGATGAATGATGTTAATCTCTGCAATTTACTCAACCAGCTCTAGAATAACACACACCACCTGCACCTCACACCGAATTAATGACTTCAAGGCAATGCTCAGAACAGAGAGAACACAAAAGGAACCCTCTGACCCGGGGAAGCATTGGTCATTCATAAGAATACTCAGAATAAATACCAGATGGGTTCTTGCTGAGACTTGGAGAGGAAAGAAAGAAGCGGGGGAGGAGAAGGAAAAAGGTGTGCACATAGAGGAACAGAAGATGAAATTAAATGTTCAGCTCCATGCCATGCTAATCACTCAAGTTACAGAGACTCAACAAGAAGCGTAATCTATCACCAAGTCAGACTACACTGTCCTTTACCAGACAGGATTATATAGAAGCATGTTAAAATTGGCAGGTTTTCTACAAATTCTCAGCCGCTCCAACAGTTGTAGCGGAAAAACACTCCAGAAGTACAGGTATGTGGAGTGCTGGGCTGCTCCCTCCCCCACTTCTTTGATGAATTCTCTTAATACTTTTCAGCTGTAGGGAAAACACTGCAGCAGAATTTGCCTGTCACTTTAGGCTCCTGGTTACCCAGCAAGAGATCATGGTCTGTGATCCAGCAGGAGACAAAAAACCCAACGCATTTTTCAATAGCAATAGTTTCGCTATGGTAAGAAGAAAGAAACAAAAAAAAAAAAAAAAAAAACCAAAAAAAAAACCAAAAAAAACCCAAGTTAATAGCTTTAACTATTAAGCACATTCTAGAAATTATGGATTTGGTTGTGAGGGGATTTTTTTTGTTTATTGTACTTGGTTACCTCAGGAACCACTTAATCCTTTTATTGAAACAGAAGGTTTCACTCAATAAGAAAAATAATTTCCAATGTTGCGGTGTGTAAGCAGCAAAAAGTTAGATTTTATTTTTTCCTTGAAAAGGTTCTTGTCATAGCAAGGCTACCTTGCAACAAAGATTTGCACACCTTGTTTATCATGATGATGATATATTAGAAAGTATTGCACATGTTATCACACAGTATCTCAACTTTAAGAAGGTATGTTGAAGAAATCCTTTCTCCTAAGGCTAAAATGAAGGCAATGCATTTCCTGTGGGTAGGAAAAAAGCCCAAAGAGGCTGACATAACCATCTCTCTTAGAGGAAAAAAATGCTATTGTCTAGCATAGTGAACGATGGGAAAAGGGAGGAGGAGGGAATGGTTTTACTGAAAATAAGCTAGAGATTTTATACTGATATTCAGAAAGAAACTTCTGAAAACAAGATTTTATTGGATGTTTATCTGGCTGGTTCCTAAGGTAACACAGCTAAAGAGCAGCCTCTTATCTTGAGAGAAGGAAGAGAGTCTGTGAAAAGAATCTACACTGCAACTCTTGAGAAAAAAAGGGTTGTTTCAGACAAGTTTGGCAGCGCCGCGGCTGTCGTATCACAGTGTCTGGCTGACAAACTCAATGAAAGCGTTCTTGAAAGGTTTCATTACAAGATGACAGTGTGGATCAGAGAGTGTTGGCTATTTCTGTTTCTATATGCAATCCAGTAGTGACCACCACCACATCTTCCTTCATGTTAAAATCCCCTGTGCCTTGCGGAGTGGGGAGCAGAAAAATACAAGCCCAAAATTCTAGAATTTGTCGTAGCTGCAGCAAAGCTGGAGACAAACAGAAGGCCAGAATTTCCCCATCTGTGTTCCCCCTGGAAAGAAACTGCATCCTCAAAATTTAAAGTATGTGACATGCACACAGCTTTCCTGAACCCTCATTTATACAGAGCACATCAGTCAGCACTGAGATAGAGGGTTTTTTCACTTGGATTGTGAAGTCTCAGGGAAGCAGCTAGCACATCAGTGAAATGATCTTTCACGTCGGTCTGGTAAATCCAAAGCTAATGTCTACAGCAGCTGTCCCAAGTTAAAGCATTTTTAAATGAAAATTCAGACAAAGAAAAAGTGAAATATATACATCTCTAAGCTCACTGCTCCTTTCAGGGAAAAAAAAATGAGGGGACTATGTCCCCCTGGAAGCATGTAAAGAAAATAAAATTAAAAACAAAAAATTTAGAAAGGAAACTTTAGCTCATCCCAGTGGTTGCATCCACAGCCCTCCCTGCCCTGAGCACACCCACCATTTACCCTGTGCTCACACAGCAGTGCTGCTGTCAGGCTCCAAGGAGATGGCAAGGTCTGTTTTGTACGAGCCACATGACTAAGTTATATTATGCCTGTCTCAAAGAAGCTGCAAAATGAGGGCTCTCGCTCTGCTTGCATAACGAATGGGTACAAAAAGAAGTGCCTGCTCCACTAAACCTGCTCTCAAAGTGCTGAGTCATTGGAGAGGTGGCAGCTGAAACAAAAACAAACTGCAGAATAAGCACAATGACCCATCAGCAGCTAGAGCACCTTCTTTCAATAAAATAGGATGATGACATTAGATATGATAAAAAGTTTTGAAGAGAGCGAAACCGAAGTCACTCATCATTTATGTAGAACAGCAAATTCACACCACTACCAGAAAGTACAAAAAAGAAAGTTACTATTTTAAGGAGACATGCAGTCGACTGATGGAGATATAACAAGGCTGATGGGAATTCACTCAGCAGTCAAACAAAATTAATAACTATCTCCAAGGCTTCTGTTATGAGCAGAACACCACTATCTCTGCCTGACCTTGCCATCTGATGGCTCTTTTAACATCAGTTTCTTCATCAGCAATTTGAACAGTTTGAGATTTCATGAAGAATGAGTAACGTTTTCCCAGCCTGGTCACAAAGACCCTGGATGCTGCACCAGATCTTGTCACCATTTTGGGTACTGAAAACCCCAAAACTAGGCCCACAGTGTAGCACTTATATACTATTGAGCTAGGTAACAGAATATCTTACAGTCAGGAGAAGCAATTAAGAAAAAATCATAAGAAAATTTTTTAAAAGACTGAATTATTTCATCTTCCATTAGTCCCTTGCATGTTCCTGAAAATCCATTTATATTGGTGCTTCCATTTCTCCTCTGGGCTTTGAACACTTTTGGTATTTGGACTGTCGGGACTGTACCTTGCTCCTATAGAAGCATCCAAGGTGGGATTCAGTTTGGAAACTATGAATCTTACTATTCTTAGCCCAGAAATGTAATTGCTTTAACAAGCCCTGCACCCACCCACACTAATGAAAACGTTTGAGGGACAGGAATGCTTTCCATCCCCTCCAACTGCAAAATCCCAGAGGCTTAGAGAGGGAAAGAAGAACAAGCAAGGTAAAGAGACACTCAGTAATATCTTGAGGAAGGCTATTCCATACCCTGCATGCAGAACAACCATCAAAAGTCACCATGTCCCAGCCCCCTGGGAAATTCAGACACCCTGCAGTCTCAGATCCCAGAAATGAACACTCCAGCTGAGAAACAAGACATTAGTTTTCACGATTTGAATGAAGAAGTGATCATGCAGTAAGGGTAGGATACTTCCAACAAAAAAAGGAAGACTGACCCAATTCTGAAAACCCAGCACAGTGAGGGGTAAGTCTGCAGATAAGCCCTGGCACAAGGCATTGTGCTGTAAGCACAAAGAAATCTCGTGACAACAAGGGACCAGTTACAGCAACAAATCTTTCCTTATCAGAAAGAGGTCCTCAGAAAGATTAATTACAACACACAGTGAGTCCAGAGAATACCAAGTATTCAGCTTTTTTGGTTCATTCTGAGGTCAAGTGAAGACAGGCATAAGGCAGCCCCAGTATTTCAGGACATGACTTGTAATCCACCTTTCCTCAAATCAGTCATTGCAATAAGGGGAACCTGCACTAATCCATCAGAGGTGAGCTGCCATTACAGCCAGAACTCTGGAAAGGCTGAATAGCACAGGCCTCACATCAATAAATGATTCTGTAAGTAAATTCTATAATCAATCCACAACAGCTGCAAAAAAAGCTTTCCCTCACCCTTTTTAAATTTAATTACATGACTCCACATCTGATACTCAAACTTTGGCAATACCATCTCCTTCTTATAGGAGGTTTAAATTACATTTCATCTTTACTTGCTTAAGTATATTTATTAGACATCAAAGTGTAAATCCAGTTTAGCTATCACTGTTCTCTTCTGCATGTGCAAAGCCATAGAGCAACAGGGTGAAATTCAGACTTTGTATCGCTAACTTTCAGCTGCAGGTAAGCGAGAAGATTGACTACAGCTCCACAGTTCAAATGCAGTTTAAGAGCTGCTCATAACCCCTTCTAATCCACATCTCCAAACCCAAGACCATCACTAGTTTGGGGACTAGCTTAGAAAGGCTATCCAGCCTCTTAGTACATGAAATCCTGAACTCCTCTTATGAACCTACACATTTTCAACTATTAAAAATTTGAGTTTCATACACCACAGAAATAAAAGTCTGAGTGATTAGGGTGCAGATTTTTCAGTGCCAGTTACAAAGGCACTGAAAGTAATGTCAGGGTCACATCCTCCAGCAAAAAGCTATCAAGCCATTAGAAGAAAAGATGTGGCAGATTAACATGCCTTTTGGGCAAATGCAATAGAAAAACCAGAAACTGTGTAGGAGAGTGTCTGTATGGACACTTAAATCAGAGAGGAAAAAAGGAAAAATGCAAATGCTGTGGTTAACATGAAACTGAGATTGCTGTTGCTGCTGTACCTTAAAAGGGAAAAAATGTCCATACTAGTGGAGAACAATCCTTTACCCAGCTCACAACTATAATTATGAGTTTATGTTTGAGATCACCTTGTGCAAAGCATCCTTGGATAGAAGGTATTTTCAAACAGCACATGTTTATGACACAGCGCTCCATCGAGCAGAAGTGATAATTTTCCTGTCCTAGGCTATTTGGAGTTTGAATCCTGTGTCTACAAAAACTACTCTGCAACTTGGTGATTGACAGGGGAAAAAAAAAAAAGCTATATTCTACCCCAGAGTGTATGTAAAAATAAAACATATTTATTTTTAGTATTTGGCTCTAGATGGAAGTGTGAAGTTAAAAATAACTTCAGGAAAAAGGTTAAAAAAAGTTTAGGGTGCATGATAGTCTTAAAGCAGCAAACTCAGGTCTCCACTGAGAGCCACCCCTGCCAAGCATCGCCCAAGTCTCCACTCACCCCTACAGCAGCACGTGACAACACAGGACATATGTCTGATCCACACAGATCTTTCAGAGAAAATCTAGCATCAGGCAGACACACACTTACAGACATGAAAACCAACAGCTTAACGGGGCTTCAGAATGGGACATATGTGAAACATCACCTTCGAGCTACACCGTATGCACAGCACATCTTTAAATGCTGACGTGACAATTGAGCAGTCGGGGCTTTGGGAGATATTTCACATTGGTGGCACAGCCCTTGCTCTCTTAGCTTCTCTCGCCACTCTGGCCATGAAGCCCCTCCTACAGCCCATCAGGAGGTGAGGGTGTATTTGCTTCCATTTGGTGCTCACCTCACCATGGTGGAAGCTGTAACTTCTTTGGCTTTGGAAGGTGGGACATGGAAAAGGCATGCATCACAAAAATCTCTGCCAGGAAACATCATGGTGACAACAGCTATCACTCTGGAAAAAAAACCAAGCTTCTTTCTTGAAAACAAGTACCACAAAAAGTACTTTTGCTACTCATCACATACTCTTGCTTAAAGCAAACCGCTGGTGTAAACCAGCTCTTGGAATATCTGACATATCTTGACCCACAGTGCAACATCCCTCGCCTGGGAAACACTGCAAGCAACTCTTCTGTCACAAAGAAGTCACCATCACCTTGTTGACTGCATAACTCCAGAGTGATCGATCTCCGACAAGTAACACCCATGTGTTACAAACATCAGCAGGAACTTGAGAAACCGGATCCTCTGGAATAATTCCATCTCCCCTAGACTCAGGATGGCATTTGCTGTAGCTCAGTGAACACCTGCAATACCATTTGAGAAATGCTACTGTGGCTAATAATTGATTTTGTCCCAGTTTGGCTCAAAATACAAACCATTTTGAAATCCTGAACAAACAGAAAGGATTGTTTGTTCTTCACCTAATTCCAAAGATTGGTCCAGCTTATGAGAACAGTCTACAACCATCAGCAGTGCCACATTTTCCAGAGCTGTGAGAGCTACCAGAGCTTCATTCTGCCATTACTACACTGGAGCTGCTCTGTGTTTTGGTTTGGGTTTTATTTTTATGTTAAGGCAGGGCCCTCTGCGTCATGGGAACTAGAAGGGGAAGAGAAGCCAATCTGAGGTGAGAAAGCAGAGGAAAGAAAGAATGTAACATTCACGGAATACTCTCTGTCACTGCCCAGGCTTGTTACAGAGGTAGCTCTTAAGCAGACTTCACAGACAGGCGAGTGCGAGAAAGAAACTACTTTTGACAAATAATCTAAATGCACATACCATGTGCCTTTATTTTTTTCTCTTCCCAAGAGAACTCTAAGTGCTGTTTCCAACTGAGCAGAAAACCTCAAGCCATTAATATGAAGTCGGGTTTCCAAAACACCAGTGCAGTATAATTTTTGATGAAAATTAACAAACACACACACAAAAAAAAAAAAAAAAAAAAAAATTGCAAACAAACAGTCCTCTTTTTCTTTTCACAAGTGATATTATCACTGTCCTGCTAACCCTGTGTTCCTTAATCAGCTTTCACTGGCAATCCGGTTTTATACCAACTACAGCAACTTTCCACACATGCACCTCTCTTTGGTAAGTAAAATTTATTGCTAATTCTACTCATTTCTAGAGGACAGTACAAGAGGATAAGGGAAGAATAATTTCAGACCTGTACTGAAGAAACAATATTTATGGAAAATACCTATAAATCTGGAATTCTTTCAAAACATATGAGAGAAAAAAAATGTCCTACTTAATAAACACGCAAGTCAGCAGTTAATTATTATTAATTATTCTATGACTATCTATATATTATCTTGTGTTACATATATTTTACACTTGTTTCATCACCAGAGCTGACTATTCAGAATGCCATTATGGAAAATATTTGTAACAGATCTTTTCTCCAGACCTCCTCCTTCCACTCTTCTTGGCACTAAAGGCTGGAAAAGTTTGTCTTGATAGTAGTTAAAGTCTGAATGAATAGCAAACCAGAGAATTCAATTCAAGTTCAACTCTGATTTAAAAACAAGTTACAGTAAGCTTTTTGGGTATCAAACCTGAATACTTATTAGAGAGATAGGAGTAACATTTCTATGTCCATTTTTGCTAAATTTAAGTCCTGCACAAAAACTGAATACTTACAGCATCTACTGAGAGACTGCACTTCCCTTGGAAACCAAGCATTTCATTCGTTAAGAGATTAAAAATGATAATGTTCTTAGGCAATAGCATGTGAGCACACACTCATTGCAGTGTGTTTATCCAAACCCAAAATGGGGACCCAAACCTTAACAGTATGGCATCTAAGTGAACTTTAATGCTTTCTTGAAATAAAACGAGGTTAATACATCATATAGAGACTAACTTACATATTTCCTACTTTAAAAAAAAAATTAAAACCATTTAAAATGTTATAACAGATCACAGGAAAATGAGGTAGATTTCAATGGAAGAAGAACATTTTTTCCTACAAGCATTCAAGTAGGCTCTAAACTCCACCACAACATACAAACACATCTTTTTGTAGCAGAAGAAAAACACAATTATTTGCAATTTTTAAAGATCACTCCTCACCAAACCGAAAAGGGAAATGTATTTCACAATGATAGCAGTGGAAACATCCTTACTTAATATTCAGTTACTTACAGATCTGTTGTCCAGCCTGCAAGATCTCCACTGCTCATGATAAGGTCATTTCCATCCAAGAGCCCAGGGGGGCTGCTGGAGAATGCAGGTGTTGGAGACTGGGAAGAAAGAGAATCCATGCTCCCAGTTGGGGTGTCTTCTCTGGGAGAGCTGTGACTGTCAGCTAGAAGAGAGAGCACAAGTCAGATACTCAAGGAACTATGTCACAAAGCCAAATAATCTGCCTGGAGATAATGTCCTGGAATATGTAAAGAGAAGAAACCTTACTGTCCCATCTCCACTGGATATTTCCCAGTATTGCCAGTATTTCCCCAAAAGGTATCATTGCACAATTTCCCCCATTGTTCTTGCCAGGCTTTCTTCACATATAACATATTCCCAATCCCTTTTCAGTTGTGTTTTATGTGAATGAAATGCTAAATTTTGGGGAGGTATTTTTAGACAGAGGCATCACTTCTGATAAGAAAACAGTTTAGGCTATGCACATTTGCACATCTCCCTAAAAACAGTCTCTAAAGATAAATTAACACACATTGAAGAAATGCGTGCTCTCGAATACAATAAGCACAGTCTTCTCAAACATGAAACAATGACATTTGGAAAGGTCAGAATAAGCAAGAGATCTCTAACAACACACAATACCCAAGAATGCAACTTTTATTATCCCTTTTTAATGGTGTTACTTTAAAGACAGTTCATTGTATTCTGATCTACTATTTGTTTTCCTAGGCTACTATTAGGCTATCACTTGAGAGGCAACATATTGAGATATAACTGATTAGGAAAACATTAAAGGAATAGCATTCCTATCCCAAGGACTACAGGATAGTTAGCAATGTGTCAGAGCAGTCACTGCAAACCATGCTGACACATCAAGCCAAACAGCACATTCCTCACTGAAAAGCTAACCTTCACCCAGGCTTTTTCCTTCCAATTTTTATTTTTTAAACATCATTTAAAAACATACATTTCATTAATTCTAAAGGAGGTGAGTGAAATGAGGATGCTTGCAAGCATTAAAGTATCCAGCACAGCTAAGCCAGCAGTCTCAAATGGGGCCTGTAGCTGTTTTTAATACATTAATATTTAACAGTAATAAGGATCAATTCCAGCCACCCTTTACAAGGCTCCCTGCATCCTTTCCTCCATCTATCCTACTCACAGTAGCACTCATGAACACAACCCACAGGCCTGCCAAATAACATCACCAGAAAAGTCTAGAGTGGATTAGATACCACTGCCCTCCCAGTCTTTGTAAAAGAGTTCTGCTCTTTTGGGGTGAAAAGTTTTTGGGAAAAAAAAAAACTCAAACAATTACGTCCTAATACAGCATCAAAATAATACAATCAAAAGTTGTTGAAATATTGTGCTGGTTTGACAAGTTATGTCTCCCATATACAGTAATATACAAGATGAAGTCCTGTACAACATTACTTCCTATTTCTAAATTAATTAGCATCTGCTCAGGGAACAACTGAACTTAATTCCCCTCCATCGAGCTAAGCGCTACTGTTGCAATGACTGCTTTGATTAATAATTTTTTTCTTAATTAATGAAAAGTGCAACACCACAACAAAAATAACGTGGACAATGAAAAGCCACCCTTGCTGGATAAAATCCTTCTCATAACTACCACAGCCTCAATTCCTTCTGCTACAATAACTTAGAGTTAACAAAGCCCTCAGTTGCTTCCCCAGCCATTTCATCCTCACCCCCTCTCAGCAGCTCTGAGAGAACAACTTCCCTAGAGAGTAAAATGACATACAACTAAAAACAGTGAAATGATAAAAGTGATCATCTGGAAATTTCTCCCCAAGCAGCTGCTAATTTAAGGATCTAAATTAGCCCGTAGTACCAAAGTGTGATACGCTCCGAGGAGGAGATCATTAACCTGGGAAAATGAGTCACTTGCACTGTGGCCCAATCCTGCTCACCTGGCACCTCCCCACTGCACCAAGGCCACAGTGCTGCTGCTTCACATTTACATAACATGAGAATCACAGGAGTGTCAGGTAAAAACTAATTAATTACATCTCATTTGCAGATGTATGTGTCACAGTGATAAACATCTGAGAGATTAGACAGAGTTACTGCAACCTTACTTCATCAATTCCTTAGAACAGACTCAAGTCCTTTTAGTCCATCACAATTTCTTTTCAAAGCAGTAGTAGCAGCACAGTCTAGATTATCAAACTACATATACACCATATTAGAAGGTCACATTTACCTCAACCATTCACTTAGCATTACTAAAATACATTTGAAAGGACTATTAATCTGGTTTGTAATATTACAAATATGACCAACTCACAGAGGCTAGTCTGTTGAATTGTTTCTCAGAACACTCAGAAAAAGTTAAACCCAAAACACTGAACACTTCAGTCACGCACAGCAGAGTCAATACTGGAGACTGTAGTATACAGGCAATTATGTTTGACATTATCTTAAATTAAACTGTGTTAAATCTTTCCTCAAATTTTACTTCTTCCTTCCTGAGCCAGTGTTTTCTCACAGTCTCTACTGCACTGAACTCCCAAAACTAAGATTGGGTTTTGAACACTAAAAACAAATCAGGTATTTAAACAGGAAAACTGCTAAATTCTATGGGATTTAAGTAAAAACCCTCTAAAAACACGTTCAAAGACACTTTACATTTTTGATGTCTTCAATTATCTCCTTTGTAATGTAAAACAATATTTTTATTCAGGAAGAGGCAATTCTGTGTAACTGCAAATACAGATGACTAATGACCACCTAGCACATTTTCATGATTAAAAACAATGTATGCTCCAAACCTAGTCTTCAAAATACAGGGTCATTGCTATGATTCCAACAGCACAAAGATCTCACCCTGTATGTCAGTGCCAAAAGTTCTGCTAACTTCAGAAATTATAGCAACTCTTGTACACGGCAGAGGCCACAGAGCTGTGCCTCATTATCTCTTCATTCAGCTTAATAACCTGCTTTTGATTAATGCCCATCTCACATTGGGGTCAAACTACATCTTCCAAATAGCCATTGTCTGCAAACATCAGTAGATGATAAAGGGAATGAAGAATCAATTGGTTACTAATTAACAGACTTGCCAATCAATGCATGTACCTTCACTTTGTTAGGCCTTATTTTCAGGCATGACCCATGTAATATGCGCTACTAATTATTATATTACTTTTCATATCAGGTTTTTGTGCTGTATGACAGTATTTCAATGATGTCCTTTTTAAGTTAACACCGATTTTGCAGCTTTGGAATCCCATACCTGTTTTATAAAGCTGCTACAATTTCCCAGTGTTCTCTCTGAAAAGGCTACATCAGATGTGATTCTATGGGGTTTTGTTGTGGTTCCATCAGAACGACGTTAAGCATTAATTCCACCGCTTACTCCTATTCATCAGTCCTGTTTGTACATCCAGGGCAGGCACTTGTTCTTGCCATGAATTTAAATTAATAATATGATGAGCTGATTGGCCTCTATGACCAACAGACTTAGCAGAATCATTGTTTCTAAGGATGTGCTCCCTTCTGTAATTCTGGGCTATGTTTTCCCTCGAAAATCTGTAAATTTATTTCTCAATACAACCATGTTTCTTTTGTTTGAATGGGTGCAGCTTAGCACACAACTGCAACTCCTATTGCCAGTAATTCTCCTAACTTTGTCCCATGTGCAAATGTGTTGTCAAAGATTTGTATTTACCTTTCTAAATACTACATCAGCATTCCTCCAGTTGCTTCAAACTTCTTCAGCAAGCGACAAGATGCTTCAAAAATTAACACTGCCAAGCTATAAAATCCCATGACCAGAGACCTTTTTTTCAGACAAGTTAGGTGACTTTGCATTATTTAAAATATTCACCTAGCAACCTGTGAACATCTCTGCTTGATTACACATTGATTATCATAACTCAGTTCTTTTTGACACTTCTTCAAAACTTGTAACATACACTGACTTCTAGCTATTTCCTCTTTTGCCACTCCTGCCCTTTTCCTGTAGTTTGCTTTGTAGAACCAGTGAAGACCCTAAGCTGCTGGAGACCTGCCTTTTAAGTTTTCACATCGTTTGTTTCTCAAAGTGCATGTTAAGGACATTGCTGGAATTGAATCAGATTTATGTGTTTCCTTTTACCTCAGAAGTCAAGGGCTCCTAATATTGATAGTCTAGTATTTTTTACTGTTTCTCTCCTCTCACTCCTCTTGATCCCAGCAGTGTTCTCCAGTGAGCAGCATTGTCAGATCTCCCATGCCTATGAAAAAGCTGACTGCCACATTGGACTGACAGGTCCTTTCGAAGAGGAGCTCCAAAAACTTCCTATTCTTTCCCACCACCTGAATTCTAATAAACTCTTACCTAATAAAACATGCAAGATGTGATTGCCTTTAAAGCTCATTTATATTATTCTTTGAGCATGCAGTCTGGTGTTCTTGGTGCCTTCACCTTCTCCTTCTAAAAATATCAACCCCCTTCCTTTTTCTCTCCTATTACACTCATTTTTGGGTGCCAAAGAGTGCCTGAACAGATGAAGGACATGAGGGTTCTCAGTACAAAAGCAGTAAGTCTGTATGACATCTCACAAATTTCTGTCAACATTTCAACCATCAACTCTTCACCTTTCCTGCGTCATATTTGAGTGCCTTCAGCTTGGCCATCTTTCTAGAGCTGCCATCAACTGCTTCTAAAATTCGTGTCCCCATCCTACACAAATAGGTGTAAGATCCAATTTTACTCTCAAGAGAGTTAAAAACTTGTTTCACATTCTCATCACCTTTTGCATACTATTTAAATTTTTTGACTGCTTGGATCCTTTTAAACTGTCATGTAAATTATCTTCTTGTTTCACTGATCTAATCACAACACTCATCCAAGCCTTTGAGCTTTCACTGTGCCTCTGAAACAGACACTCTCTGCTCTGCCTTTATGGTTGTTCATAGCTCAGACCAGCCCCATCTAGAAAATAATAAATATCTTAGGCTGATCCTAACAATTTATTGGTGTGCCTAGCTGGTACTACTAACCACTCAGTTTCTAATCCAAATATCCTTCCTCCTTCCCTCTTCCCTGCCTTGTGTCACCCTTTCTCATAATGACAGATACCCTCAAATTACCAGCACAAAGACCTACCTCATATCCAGCTTTTCTCTAGCAAATACATAAACCCTCAATTCCTTCTGCTTTTTATCTGGAGGAACTACAGATAGTAAAGGCTCTCAGATCCTCCTTACTAGGCATCTGAACGATGCTTCTACCTAACTGAGCATGACATGTCTCCCCACTGCCTTTTTTTCTCCTTTTTCCATCTGGCTAGTCTAAGAATATTTTTTGTTGGCATCCAAAGTTGAAAAAAAAGCCCTGAAATACTTTGGCAGTGTCAATAATCAGATCCTTACTTTACTCCGAGAATTCTAAATAAGAAAAAAGCATTTGTATTAAGAACCATGAAAAGCAGAGTTAACGCTATCAGTTACTTGCTTAAGTGAGTTTTCTTCCAACTTCAGCTTAAGTAAACTGATTAATTACATGCTTTAATGTTAAAAGCAAGACTAATCTTTAATGTCAACAGTACAACCAACGTCTATAGTTTAAGGGGGGGGCAGAGAATGAAAACAGTTCATGAAAGAGAATTTTTCTGAAGTAAATGAGGAGTATGTGACTGTTTCTGTTGAGATACACAGATTACACCAAACAGAACTGTCATGTATGTTTTAAATGGTCATTGCTTAGGCAAATCATGATAAAATAAGCCCATAAAAAATCCATCTCGACTTTGACACAAACAGAGTCATAGTCAAGGGACGATGGGGACAATTACTGAGGAGAATAGGTTAAAGATGCTGTAAAATTCCTGTTGCCACCTTCAGGTCTGCCATTTTCTGCATCACAAGGTGGGGAAGCAGCAGCTGCACTGCTGTGCAGCCACCCATCCTCCCCCATCAGCATCACAGCTGCATCCCTCTCTGAGACACCAACCACTCATTCCCCAGAAATAACTAACTTCCCACAATAATACAGAAGTTCAACCAAGTAGAAAGCAGATTTGCTCTTCAGTTAATTTGTGGGCATATACTGTATTTTCATTTTAACATAGACAGAGAAAAAGCATTGGTACCATAAATATCCTTGAACAAGCAAGTAGTTAGTTCCAAGTGTTAGATCTTCAGCATCTACAGAAAACAGACACAAAAAGATAACCAAAGTTTCCTCACACATTTAATAAACCTTTAAATGATCCCATGGAACAATGCACCAGCTACTCTGGAAAGGATTCAGCTATTCCTGGAAAGCTAGAAGTAACTCCATTGCAGAAAACTTTTCTTAGATAGTTATCAGAGGACTCTGCAGTCAAGAACAGCCTTTTCTAGATGCAGGGTTGCTCCCTTTATTCACAGTACCACTCATCCTGTGGTAAATCACACCAGCACCAGGTGAACTCAGATATTCTACTTCTTCAGACTTTTTTTAAAGCTTTCTGAATTAATGAAGCCATGTCATCTGTTTCTCAGTAAATTAAAACCTGTGTACTTTCATTTGGCTTGCCACTAAAACTGGTCAATTGTTTATTACCTCCAGACCACAGAAATTACGCTTTTTAAACACATTTCCAAATCAAGGGGAAAGTTTGATTGAAAGCTAATAGTGATCTATTTATTTGGTTAAATAAGTAACCATAGCAAATGCTAAAACTAAACAAGACAGTTATTTCACTACTCCTGAACAATGGATATTTTTGAGGTCAGATTATTGTAAATACTCAGAAAAATAGATTTGTATTACCCCATTCCATTATCCAAAAGTACCCATTAATAACCCCTATAGTAAACCCTATACACTGCAGCCCTGCCCTGGTGCGCAGTTAGTTCTTACATAAATCTAAACATCACAGACTCAACCAGCCTCAAGCCAGCAGAGCAAATGGACAACAGACAACCCATCAGTTTCACGCTGTCACACAGAACACATGCAGCAAGAATCAGATTCCTGTGCCAGCTACTTTTTTCTCTCAGACAAAATAATCAACAAGAGCCGAATACAGTTTTTCCTAAAGACCAACTTTGATATATTTTTCAAATATGTGCATGTAGCAGCATGTGTATGTTAGCACAAAGCAGCTTTCCTGTAGAAAGGTTGTTTTTCCCAGCTCCATGATAGTTCAGATATGTCAGGAAAAGGAGGAAGCTGTTCTAGACAGAATTTGCCTCAAGACTGGATGATGCAACTCAAGAATTGTAGCCAAAAGGGCCACAAGGTGTTTGAGTTGGGGTAAGGAAAAGGGAAAGAAATGCGCTCATATGCAAGTTACTTAGGGGTAAGTGGAGTTTGGGGGTCATCATCCTGTCCTTCATGGCCTCTTCCTTTTTGATTTTTTTGTCCATTTTTAATATGCAAAGTTCGATTTTAAACAAGCATCTTTCTAGCGATACACTTATCCAGTATCATTAAACAATTAACCTGTAAAAATTAAGCAGTTATTACAATAAATATCCCCCCTACTGCAGGAGAAATAGTGCTTGGATTATTTTACACCAATAAAATCCAAAAGACACATAGCTTTTTGCTGAGCAAGCCAAAACTAAAATGGTTAAAGAATCCCAATTTATTCCTCAAGCTGTAGAAAAAAAGTTCAAGACAGAGTCACAGATAAAATGTTGGGATGTTAATTATATGACGCAATAAATTCTGAAACAACAGAAATCAGATACAAGCATGCAGAGGGGTTCCTCTTTTGATTTGTGCACACCATGATAAGAAGAGCAGTATCTGAACTCAAAGATTACTCATTTTTACCAGAGCTGGCTTGGCAGGAAACCACACATGATCTCCAGCCATACCAGGCTGGCCAGATGCCAACCAATTTCAAGGCTGAAAAATGCAACGATGAACTGAAGCTACTTCCTGAAAATCCTGATAAAGAGTAAGATAAACAGACTGTCCCACTGCTTTCATAGTTTTTTTGGTAGCAC
This sequence comes from Catharus ustulatus, assembly GCF_009819885.2. Classification (NCBI taxonomy): domain Eukaryota; kingdom Metazoa; phylum Chordata; class Aves; order Passeriformes; family Turdidae; genus Catharus; species Catharus ustulatus. The sequence goes on from NC_046225.1 coordinate 13,229,363, forward strand.
TGAGTTTGGGTTTCTACCACTTCAAGCAACATTAATCTATGGTCCAGCCTTGTATTGTATACAGGGAAACAGCTCTAGTCTAATCCATGAGAATGAGAACTGTGAAAAACCAAAGCAGAACAAGAAGGGGTACAATCACCAGGCCTAAAATTTTCGTAAGTCAGAAGCACTTCTTAAACACCATCAAAAACTCCAAGTCCATAAAAATATTCTTCCATATTTCCTTTTCTGTTTTTCTGGCAATTCAGGCACCAATATGCTGGAAGTTGTGTCTGTAAGGGTGCTTCCACCCCCAAAAGGTAAGGTGTTCAAAAGCTCTTTCCCCGAGCTGTCAAAGAGAGACAACATCATGCTGTTGTCTCCTTTTCTCTTGCCATTAAGCTTGCTTCCCTTGCAGTCACTTCCTATGACTTCTTAAAAGAAGTTTCTCACCAATTCCACCACCTGGCCAATGACAAGGACTGCTACCACATTGTGTATGTGATGGGTCTCTCACAAGAAAGCCACTCTGAAATATTTTCACTAAACTGCTGACACGTGGCTGTGCCTCCTTCCTCATTTTGTTCACCTCTCTCTTTTTGCCATCCATTACAGTGACTTCCGTAGAGAAATGGATCAAGTTGGATACCTATGGCTTGTTATAAAAACTACTGAAAACAAGGTAAGAAGCCCCTAGGGGAAGTTTTGTCAGTTGTTTCTATTGAACATCCAGGTGACAGATTTGTTGATCTCCCCTAAGAACATCTTCAATCTCCCTGTTGGTTCAGCAAGTCGCAAGAACAGCTGGGAAGAAAAGAAGTGACAGTAATGTAATTCACCTTGCACTAAGTGCAACTTTCAAAAAGAGGAAAACAGAAAATTAGAGAGAAAAAGAGCAAATAGGACAAAGACTTCCAGAAGCTAACAGGTAAACAAGAATCAATTTTTTCCTGACCAAATGAAAAACACTGATGCAGAGGGAGCACAACAAAAGGAGGAATATTTTCTAACTTGCACATCAGCCATATAAAAAGTTCACCAGCCCTCCCCTACAAGATCTCTGTTATCCTTGTCACCAGTGAAGAGAAGCAAGAGCATGTGAAGAAACCCCTAATCCAGTGAAATGCAAGTTCTCATCCATGGGAAGGTGACTGAAGAGCTGAACAGCTACAAGTTTTGTTCTGCTTGCACTCTTGTGTGCCAGGTGAGAGAATTTACTTTTACCAATAGAGGATGGTCAGGGCACAGCTGGCATGTAGCAAGGATATGTCAGTGACTTCCATGCCTGGGATTAATGGTTTTTAGCATGCCAAATTGGCCTTCTTACAGCATTATCTGCCCCTGCAAGCCTGTGTGCAGAAGGTAGAGAATTAAAGAGATGAAGGATTATTATAGGAGATCAGAGATTTTTAATAATGTCTGGCCTCAAGGAAAGACTGACCCACTCTCCTGAACCCGTCATTCCTTCTCTCAATTCAAATTCTAATTTTAAGTCTATTCAAGTTCCCTTCCTCTGCCCCCGACTCCTGTTGTATGCATGTGTGTGAACACGTGGATGTGTTTACTTGAACATTTCTACAGCCTCTAGATTTCACACACTGAAAGCAGACAAGCACTGGCAATGAAACCAAGGCAATTCTCACATCAACCATGAAGATCTGATACACCTCATTCAACAAGAAGTAAAAGTTAGGAGATGTTTACTACATCATGACACAAATGTGATTTTTGGTAACAGCACAGCAAGTAGACTGTAGCAAAAAGATTACTCATAGGGTGAAATAGCCAGACAATGTATATTGTGCATGCAAAGTATGGAACAAAGTGATCCTGTATCTCCAAAAAAAAAAACCAAAAAAAACCAAAAAAACCAAACAAAACTACCTCCTATGGATCCAAAGCTTTCCAAGCAGAAGTCAACTCTCTAATAAGAAAGCAGGACCCACAACTACCTAAGAAAAAGCTTTACCTTCACTGGCAGTAGCTCAAAAAGACTTAACTTTGTATAGCACACATCTTACTTGGAGCCATCAGGTGGGAAAAGCTGTGATGAATCACACAGAATTGCAGCAACTACTCTTGCAGCAAGATGAAATACAAAGTGTCTGAAATTCCACATGGCAAACAGCAGTTATCCTGATCTTTCCCTCATGACTAACACTGGTGCATTTATTTTGTGACAGCATAGCTGTGTTCTGCTCAGCTGTTAACAATAGCTTTGTAAGCAAGTGTTGCAGGGCCTTATGGCTTTTTGATATGCCTATGTAGCTGCTTTTCTTTCCATTTCCCCTACTATGTGCCAGGTTACAGAAACACTTCCAAGCAGCAGATTCAGAAATAGAAAGAGTTCAAGGCCAGGTTTCACACCTGCAACCTTGTAGTTCTGTGCTGTTTCAGCCCTGAAGACCAGTCTCCTTATAAAAGTCCAAGGCTTCTTCTAACATCCAGGTTTTCTGTTCAATAATTCTAAGCGAAGTTTATGATTTTTCACTCATGTTTGGGGCAGGAAGGGATGGGGGGGAGTAGGGAGAGGGAATATTGCTATGTAGCCATTACACATATCACATTTTGCTCTGATAAAGTAATTAAATTGAATGCCACAGCAACTCAAGCAAATTAATTTATCACCCAAATGAAGACATTGTCTCACTCCAATCCCCACAAAAAAATCAAGACCAGCTGCTCCTATTCAACACATACCATTCATAACTGTGCTTCCCTAAATACTTCAAAGGGAAATATAAGTTAGCACAAAGGTTTGAAGGGTTAAGTATCAGTTATAATTTTTATTTCTTTTTGACTTCTGCAGAAAAATCTGTTTTCTAAATCACTATAAATACAGTATTTAGTTTACAGCAGCAGCAGCAAGCTATCACAAACAGCCCACATGATTCCAGAGTGGGGGGATAGGACACAAATGCCCTAAAAAAAAAAATGCACCCCACCTTTGACACTAATGTGCTATGTCCATGTATGTGCCAAGGAGAAATTTTGGCTCCTAGAGGGTATTCAAGTAGAATAAGGCATCAGTAGGCCCTGTGGCTTAAAGATGTATATTCTGGTTTATTTAGAAAATAAGTTGTTCTGTAGTTGGACAAAGTGCTACACATGACCCATTTCTTGACTCCAGGTGTGACTTATGCAACTCGTGCTGATTCTCTGCTCATCCTGGATGGACTGCATTACACTGCCTACCTTATACAGGACTTTTCTTCCCAAATTGCTCTAACAGCCCTGCAAAATTGTTTCATAATCTCTAAGTCTCTGGCACTGGAAAAAAATATAGAAAATAATTAAACAAACAAAAGAAATCCCAAACTTGTTGCATTTGCTACAAAAGACACGAAAGGTACATAAAAATCTAAATAACATTTTAAGGGAACAAAATTTTAGATCTGCATTGCCCTCTAGGAGAAACATAAGTGGAGATCTGCTCTGATATATACTGACTACCCAAAAGGAAAATAAAGACCCAATGACATGTTTAGAGCAGGATAAACAACTCCCAGTTCTAGCCAACAGTCCTTCTCTCTGCATAGAGAGACAATGAAAAATCATTTGTACATAGCTGAGAGTGTAAGTCACAGGAGTGCTGTGCTATTCACTCTAAAATTCATTCAGACAATGAGGGGGAAAGAAGAAAGTAATTTCCACAGGTAAAAAAAAACCAAACAAAAAAAACCAACACTCCCCCCCACCCCCCCCCCCAAAAAAAAAAAAAATCCCAAATCCTCATTTACAAGGCTAGAAACTCTGGAAATGGTCCTATTGTAAATCTCAGTCAAATCTGCATTTTGTTGAAACAAGAACTTTGAGTCTAGGCCACACATGAAAGTAGCTCAGAGTTCCCCATTAGGTCCAGTTCTACTTGAGACAGTAGGATGTAAAAAAACTTCAAAGTGAAAATTTAGTAACTGGCTTACCACAGAGCAAAGAAAAAAGAAATTGAAAGAAAAATAGACAGCGTCATCTGTGATTTAAGTTGGTCTTTCAGGAAACAAAGATCCTCATGGTAGTAAATATAATGCTTGAATTATTTGCAAATAGGTTTAATCATCTAATTGCCATGTACAAGGAAGGAAAATCTATGCACTATCAGAATTCAGTACAGCTAATTACTAGAAGGCAAAATAAAGATTTTTATCAAACACAGTGTGTGTTCTTCAGTTATTATATCTATCAATATTTATATATCTTACAGCCCTTTCTGGGTGGCTGCTGCATACATTTTGTATGCAGTCAAGAAGCTTCTCGACTGCAAACGTGCTTTTAAAAAGAAACCTGGCCTGAACCCTGCATTTCCAATTCATGCAGTGGATTCTGAAGCCTGTTAACTCCCTGGAGCAGCTGATAGCTAAAGACTTGTTTCCGCTTTTCTAACAATTTCCTGGTTTGCATAACAATCCTAAAAGAAACACACTCAAGAAGTTTTCCAGCACAGAGAGATTTTGTCTCCAACATAGTTCTAGTTTCAAGGCATAGAGAATATTTATATACAATTACAATAACTTTTGAGATATATTTGTCTACAAAAATATTTACATATAAATATGTATCAGCTGCTTGTTTAAAACAAGATTATGATAATTTTGCCATATCCAGGAAATACAAAACACTGGCTTGTGCCTGGTGCTTAACTCATGCCATTGTGAATAAGGGGGGGCGGGGGGGAGGGAAGGGGTTTAATGTTTAATTTCCTGTTAAAAACACACACAGGATAAAATCTTCCAAAGAGCAGTTATAAAACATGCATTTGTTAGCCAAGAAACTAGGTAAATATGGAATGAAGCCCAGGCTTGCTTCTATTCTTTCACCCCCTCTCCAAAGAAGAAATCAACTGGAGGCCATGGAGTGTATTTGGAGGCACAGAGCCCTACTCAGGAACTAGATAATTCATGAGGCTGGCTGATCCACAGAGCTGATCCACACTGGGGCAGTGGCTCAGGGCGTGCAGTGACGCAGCCGGGCTCGAGGCGCTGCAGCGCTGCATGTGCACGGCACACGTGCCCGGGAGCCATCGTCCCAACTGCTGACCACTGTCCTGACACAGCTGGCTGGCTGAGCAAGGACAAGAGCCACGAGCATGTGGCCAGCAGCTACCAACAGCCTGAGGATCCTGCTACCTTTGGTAGCTTTACAGACCACACAGTGACAAGGGGAAATGTTATTCCCAGATCCCACCGAAATTTCACCTGCAGAGGTTCAGCCTTCATTATGGTTTTAATACATACCCTGATGTATTAGGCTATTCTGCAGCTCAGTCCACTGCAAGTCCAAGACAAGCACCAAAGTTCTGCATGAATTATAACTATTACATCCTTTTACCAAGATGTCCAAATTAGACAAGAATATGGACTTCATTTAGGCAAAACAGAATCTTTATAACAGTTTTCAACAGTAATACTATATTTTTGGCTCTTAGAATAAAAACAGCCCACCAAGTGCTTTCTGTCTGCAGTGTTTGAGTCAAAGTCAACTCCTCAGTGCATACCTTGCTCCATGGATTTGGAGAAATTGTGGTATTTCTTGCGTCCTGCTAGGATTCACATTCCAAATTAGATGTAAACAGCTCTGTGAGTGGCTTCAGTTTTGTTTTTCAAATGAGGATAAATTTATTATTGCAGAGGTAGCTCAAGAGCTTTCTTAGCTTTTGGGAGCATATTATTCAAATTAACACAGCTTAAGCTCTTTAAGCAGATACACCTTAAACTTCTTCTAGTCAAGGCATTTAGTTTCACGCTTGATGCAAGGAGAGAAAGACGCAGATTATGTATCTCTCTAGTGAATCAAATCCGATGGCAGGAATGCTGAGTTTCTTGCTGACTCTTTGCAAAACTGGCTTTGAAACTATAAACAGTCCTGAGTTTATTTCTAAAACCTGCAGTTAACAGCTGTCATAGGTATTTGTGTTCTTGCCTTATGATCTCAACCACTGTTAGCCACCAATTTATTGACAGTTCACCAGTGAATCTCTTACTACTGCAGGAGTTCAAAATCTTCCTGTTTATTTTCACTTGCTGTAACTGGACTTTGTGCCCTGATCCCATGATCTTCATTTGAAAAGATGATTGGTTAAAAACATTAGAAGGCAGAAAAGGAATAGGGTGGAGAAAAAGTGTAACACAAAATGAGCCCTGACCTGCCTCCTCAGTACTGCACGTACCCCCAAGCAATGAAATTTCAGGAAAATTATCATGGTTCTGGCCAACAGTCAGAATATAGAAGATGTTATATACCCTTTGCCTCACTGTATGCTGCTACTGCAGACTCCAAGAAAGACTTTTCTTTTTTTTAAAATTGCTTTTCAGTGGTAAGGCAAGTTGTCAAGTATTTACTGCTAGTTACAGCAAGGTATTAAAGATTCAAGTGAAGCAGTGGTATTCTCCAGTGCAGTGGTGACCTGAGCCTTTAATCCAGATGAATGTAACTGTAAAGTGCATTAGCTCTTCTCATAAAAGATTTGCTTTAATTTTAGTTCTCTCTCCATTTATCTTATGGCTGTGTAATCTTCAGTAGAGGTCAAAGAGATTTCCCCAAAGAAACAGGAGTTGCTTCTCTTTTAGAGGAGAAGAGCACATTTAAGACAGCCCGTCCTACTTTTAAACATAAGTCACAGGACAGTACTCCCTGCTGTCCTCTCTCTGCAGCTCTCCTTGCTTCTTTGCATGTTCCAAAGCAATTATAGCAACGTGCATGTGTATCCACACATGTGTACAAATGAAACATGAAATGAAAACACCTCCTGGACATAGGATATACAGCCCATCTGATGCAAGGACTGAAATTATTACTAACATCTTACCATCATCCAACTCTAGGCAGAGATTGTAAACAGCCAGAGGCCTCTTAGTACGCTGTCCTTGTCTTCTTGACTGCCTTGGTGGGGCATTTGGAGGAGATACTGACATAGAGATTGGCTCAGGGAAAGTAGCATCAGGCAGGGTTTTGAAAATCTGCAATCAAGAACACAAAGGGTGTTAATTATTTATCATGAAGAGCAACCTGTGCAATGCAACTGTAAACCATTATCAAACAACATTTGTTTTGGATTTCATTCAAAGCAGACAGGAGCCAAAAAATCCATTCCTTCAAGTTTGGGAGTATGCTGTGGGTTTTTAATGAGTGCTTTTTAAATAAATAAATAAATAGATAGATAGATAAATATAATATTGAAATTACCAAGAGCACTGTCTACACATTAACCAAGCTGCCAATCAATTAATTCAAACACAAAGCATTTGCAGCCACACTCACCAGCTAGGATGGAGGGGAAGGAGAAAATGAACAGTACTAACATAGGAACCAGTAACCAAAACACTTTATAGCTTTAGCTAGAACCTGTAATTTTTCCAGAACACCCACTTTAACTTTCAAAGCTTGTGATATCATTATAGTGGCCATTTTAATTAAAGAAACACTACACTCTTGAAGAGAACAAGGGGAAAATTTTGTGGGCAGGGGTTTTTAGAGAGAAGTACCATAGTAACAAACCACGTGAGAATTTATTCTGTTAACTATTGCACTATTGAGACAATTTTATATTAAATACTGACATTCACAAAGATGCATATAAAAAGGATTGCATGTCCTGTCATCATTTTATTTTTTGAGTCATGACCATCAGCACCACTCCACACAGAACACCGTGCCATTTTTCTCTGAATTAACCAACAACACAGATTCTCTGTACCTGATAGCACTTTTACTTCAGCTGTTACACAAAGGGGACAGTCTAGCAGTCCTGATTTACTATTAGAAATTATCAGTGTGCTGGCATGCAATTCACCAGCAGCCTTCTACAAGTGATCATGGCACGAACAAATTGGCTTCATATGTATTTCAGCAAAGACAAAGCAGCAGATAAAAGAAAAACACAAACACGAGCTGTGTAAGAAAACTCCTGTGTCTGTACAGCACCTCACAGCAATATAACAAGACATAATGAAACAGTGTTCGTGTACTCTGCAACTTTATAATATTTACTCTAAGGATATGTGGCAAAGAGGAGAGCTGTAATCAATATTTGAAGGGGGAAGCTTCTTATGAAGAAGAAATTCATGCAGAAACTACAAAGGGACAACACAGACATCATATTTTTGGATAATAACAACGCGTGTCAGGTGCAGTATGACACTAAAAGCCAGACAGGTGAAAAACAATGCCATAAGCATCCTGTACTAAGGCACTCCAAACATCATGTTAAAAGTACTAGGAACTCTAAATGCCGTCATATCCTGGTCTGCTACCCTGAATATTAATGAGTAGGAAGACGGTGACCCAAGATCCCATGTATGCATTGACTTACAGCCACTTAATCATCACTTTCATACTGGCAGGTAAAAGACTGTGCTGATACAAAACAATCAAGAGAGGAAAATTATTTAATCATCATTGAATTAATGAATATACCACAAAAACAGTGGAGAAATGATCATATTCCCAAAACTGGGCAGCACTGGACCAGAAGCCCATGTATGGCATGCACAGGAAAGCTCCAGCGGAAACATTACCTTCCTTCCTAGTAAGTGAATGTTGCCATGGGGGAGGTAAAAATGCTGTAATTTGAAATTCCCCAACCCAGCATTAGGAAAACTGTCTCCCCCTCCTTCACATGCCTACGAACAAGAGACTACGAGAGAGCGCCAAAATAGCAACTCTCTAAAAACAAAATGTTTACAAAGAAGAGAGGAAGCTGTCCAACCTGGTTCTCCCCAGTACAGACACAGCAGCACTCTCAGGCAGTGACAAAGCTCTAGTTGTGCTCGGAGTCCTAAAGCCATTTCTTAAAACATGATGCAATATATAAGAGTGAAATCTAATGTGCACCTCCATGGCACTTGGCTAACAGTACCACACTGCCCCCTTATGTGTAAATACAAGGCTAGATTGAGCAGGTTTAGGGATAAATATTTGCTTCTGAAAAATTCAAAGGTACCAAAACTTGAAATGCCATCTTTGCCATGGACTGCATTTGGGCTCTCTGGAAAACAACTCTCTGCCAAGAGGTTTCAGCATGTTGTTTACTATGCCACATTCCACAGCTGTGTTTATTTCTACAGCCTTATCCACAGAGCTCTGCTGAAATTAGTGATGGTGAGAAGAACAAGTATTTCCCAGGAGTACTTCATAGGAGATGAGCTTTCTTGAATGCTTCTAGGTGACTTGCACAGGTTGCAGTGAAATTCTTCAGTGTTTTTTACTTGTCTCTCACACATATTGCAATATTCTCTTCCAAAACTATTAGCATGAGAAACTAAGAGTCACAAAGGCAAAAAAAGCCAAAAAGACTTTTTGCTCTTTCAAGCAGTTCCTCGTTGTGTTCATCCCTACTTTGGTATCTTTTTTGGTCTTTTTAGTAAGAAAATAAAATCCAGCCCAGCCCTAACTAGACATTTTTCAGCAGCAGCAATCTCTTTCTGTTCCAGACCAAAGCCTCAGGTCACACTACAGTTTTGCAAAGGAGAGCATCTGAAAAGCAAGCAGGACATCAGCCGCCACCTTCAGAAGTGCACATACGGCATTCAGCTGATCTTTCTTGCTTTATTTTCACTTAAATAGACAAATGTGTTTCATCACGGCTTGGATGTTTGTCTACCGCACCGACAGAAGCACTGTTAGATCTGCCTAAGAATGAGGGGATGGAGACCTCCTTTATTTAAGTTGTGGGGGGAAAAGTTGGTTTTGGTTTTATTCAGATTTTTTTCTAACCTTATTAACTATTTAAACATCACTGAAGTATAAATATTTCATGGCTAATAGCTAATAGGAGTACTGTCCTGTACAACAAGCAACTGCTATCAGATGCATGGCAAGGCAACCACACATATTCAACTGGAGGGAAACTCCTCCAAGGAAGAACAGATTTGAATGTGCTGTTTAAGAGATGACTGCTTTGCTACTCAAAAAACCATGCTCCCTTAAGGTCAGATCTGCCACTATCACTCATCTGGCCTGCAAAAGTCAACCACAGAATAATTCCTGTAATAAAGAGAAGAGCAAAGTACACTCAGTGAATTACATCATTCTAGAAGCGATAAAAATATACTAAGCCAACCTCAAAGTTTAAAGATTTCACAGTCACATCCAGTGTTAACACAGTTTTTGAGACTGTGGTCAAAATGCATGAGATTTATAGACTATCAGATCTCTACAATTTAGTTCCCAAAAGCATTGGCATCCTTCTATTGACCGATCTGAGTGTAAAATCTGAAGCTAAGTGTAACAATTTACATTGTGGCACACAAAATTTTTAACCAGAACAAATCCCTCTGTTAGTCCCCGTTAGTCCACTATTGTAAATAGGTCTTTAGGTCTTATATCTTATATAAAAGCAGAATTTCAAAGTGCACACTGAATGAACCAGAGGATGAATCTCCAAACCTGCAGTGAAACAGTTAGAACAGAAAAGATGAAACTCTGGTGAAGCAATTTAAAACTCTGCTAAGTCTGACCTATTTCTCTCTATGTAGGAGTATAAAATGGATGCTTTACAAGGCTAAACAAACCACAAACCATCTTGGGCATACAGCACTAATAACAGCTCTGTCTAGAGCAGTGAGCCCAAGATCATCCCAACATATAACCATTCCAATTCCTAAATCTGTGTCCCACAAAGTCTATGGCAGCATTTCTTGAGAGTAATGAGCCAAATTCAACATATTATCGTACTGTATTCTACCAGCAGATCCACGTGGCAGCAGCCCAAGGAATTCTGCCAGATTCCCCTTAATCTGCAACAACAGTGTTGGACTCTAGATCCTGAGCTCTTACAAGAGACAGTTTTAGATATTCAAAAAACCCACAGCTGGGAGGATTTAACTTGACTTATTCCACAAGTTTATGACTAGATGTATAGCTGTACATGGAAATGTAGATTAGATTCTGCTGCTACAAGAGAATACTGATCTGTTTGTTCTGGTCTCAAGCAGAACTAATTAATGAATTTCAGTATGTTTGCCAGGAATCACTTTAGGAAAAGACCCAGACATCAGGTCATCTCTGTCTGCTTTGTTTCACTGGGGTAATTAAAATTTCCTCTAAAAATCAGTGGGAAGCAAATAGCAAGAACAAAGAGGGATGAAAAAGAGGGGAGAAAAAACTGGAGGCTTAGTAATAGAGCTAATGAGGATAAACTTATAAAAAATCAGCTTAAAGCTGTGCCATGATTTTGTTGCAAGACAAAACCCCTCTCACTCTCATAACACCAAACACCCAGAACATGCATCTATCTCCTTGGAATACACAAACACAAACTAGAGCACCAGAAGTCACTGTGTAATGCAAAGGAAGCTAAAACATGCAAGGTCATTCCAAATTCACTACTATATTCACATGTTGTAGAGGAGAGTATTTCTCCAGACAAGAACAACATAAGTTTCTATTTGGGCAATTTCCCTTCAATACCAACTTGATTTGCCATTGTTAAGTAAAAGACACAAACACAGACACTTCCACTAAATGTTCATTGAATAATATAAAATACCATCCAGCTATGGCACATGTACTTGCTCTCCCTTTACACATTTTATCCCTGTGGTACCCTTGCATTTCCATGACAACTGGCTATAATGTATGCTGATCAAAGAAAATTTTATACATTAGCAGTTAATGGGATAGCGCAAGAGGAGCTTATCACCATGGTCTTTCCTAGGCTGAGCTTCTTTTCAATGTAATGCAAGCCCAATTCAGGTTAAACCCAGCAATCTGCACAGAACCAAAAATCATATATTTATATTAGAGACAAAAACACTAAAAAAGGCCAACTGTCTTTGTGGTTTAGTGTGCTTTTACTCAGATAAATTTTCTTTTTTTTTTCCCCTCTTAGTATAATGAAGACAGTGGTCATACCCTACTTTTTGCCATTTTCTGAAACCAAAGCAATGATGTCTTTTATGTCAAATTACAATTTTAGTGTAGATAAAAGCATTTCAGAAATTGCAAGGTGAAAATAAGCATTCTAAAACACTACTACAGTAGTTCAGCCACTAATTATAACCACTAACCACTAATTGTAATCCATTTTTTAACAGTAAAAACCACATTCAATAGCATGAAAAGTTCTAGGGTTTTTATTCCCTATTTGAAGGGATTACAGAAGCTAATTGGAGTTATTAAAAGTTTAATCATAATAGAAGTTACAAAAAATCAACTTCTAGAGAGCTAGGACAAAACTTTTATTTCAAAACTGATTTCTGAACCAATTCTAACAATTTTATAAGACTTCCAGAATACTGAAATATTTTTTAAAAGGTCCTTTGTTATTGTAGTTTTTTACTAGCTCACATTTTTACTTTACTGTGGACAATGTTACATGAACATGTTTCATTCCTGGTTTTAGTCAAAATGATCTATTTCTTTTTCATGTTCACAAACACGATTCAATTAACAGAAACAACATGCACCAGGAATTCTTGATATCTAAACAGAATTTGTGTTCAGCGTGTAAAATGTGATTAAAGTTGATTACTTCTAAAATTCATATTCAATATTTTTAAACATTTACAAAATTCTCCAAGAAAAATTATCAACTTCATCAGAATTCTTAAATAACTCCCAAGGTTACATTGTGTCCACTCCAACACAGGTGTGCCTGCCTCAAATTAGTTATCCTGACTTTTGCACTTCAACATTTATATACTGTACAATATGATTTGATGTGCACTGCTTTCCATGAGATTGCACAAGATTGCAGATTTTCTGAGGCTTTGGATTCTGAGGCTTGAATTCCACTACAAACCACAAAATACCTTTACACATTATTCACAACCATTATATTGGGAGGGTAGGGGGTAGAATCAGATCCAGAGCTGAAAACTACCTGTGGCTCAGTCTCTAGAGGGCCACCAACCAGAAAGCATCAATAATGCTCTCGATGCTGCCTGGCACACACTGCTGAATTACAGCGCAACAGTGGATGCAGCCTGGAAAGTAACCAGGTATAAGTCAAAATGAGAAACAGGAAACATCCTTGGCTGTGAGCCAAACCACAAAGCTCTCTAAATAAATAAATTAAAATTGAATCCATCCAAGACAGTCTTTTCTTCATTGCAAAGACATCATCTGCCTGGCAGCCGGACCACCCCTAACTAAATGAAACATTGCTCATAGGGATTTGTGGACACTGTGAGTCTCAGTCTCCTTCTGACTGGAGTATCTGCTATCTGCTTTTCTTGTACAAGAACTACAGATCTGGGCAACTTGCAAACTACAAGACTGACAAAAGAACCCAGGGAAGTTTCTGACAGATCCTGATGTATCAGTAGACTCTAATAACCACTCATTTGCCCTGATTGCCTTGAGCTTTGTAGTTCAAGTTTTGAGATGTAATGAAGAAACTAAAAAGCCTGCAAAACACGACATTGCAGTCTGGAGGACAGCTGTGAAGGAGGTGGAAGAAAAAAAAGAAAACCATACCAAGGTTACAAATGCGTGTCCTTTGATCGCTCGTGAATTCGGAGTTTGTTGAGTCAGCCTTTCTAAAAGTAGCACTCCTGATACAAAGCCTGCAGCTTCCACTGTATCACATAGTGCTCCACCTTTTAACAATTCATGAGAAGAACACTCCTGATGGCAGCCCATTTGCTGCTATCAACCAACCCATTTCAGCCATCGAGGGAAATGAGAGAGTTAACCACACACCAGGCTGGGAATACCTCCACGTTCTTCCACTGCACCAGCAGGAACAGCAGGTTCACCTTCTCTTCTCTGCTCACCTACTCTAACCCACACCAAGGAGAGTATTCTAAAAAAGGTTATCTTTCCCTGTTACACATAATAGCTATGTGCATCTTGTTTAGTTACAGGAACTATTTAAAAGAACAGAAAATTAAAAGATTGAATAGCAATCTAATTACCTTGATTTCTAAAACATGACACACTCCTCAAAGGAAGATAATGCAGAAGGAGAATGTTTGCATGTATTTTCTCTTACAAAGAGTGTGAGAAGTCCTAGGAAGATGAAAGATGGCACCGAGAAACCTAAGCCAAAACCCAGTAAAAACAACTATGATGGCCAAACACAGCACAGGTAATAACTGATCTCCCCTTCACTTGTAACAAATATATATAAAAACACATATATATATATATACATGTGCATACACACACAAAAACATCATCTATATATACATCTACCTTACTACAGATTTTATGAACAGATAACATGAGTATAAAACCCAACATTGACCCCCTGCCACACTGTCATTGAGCAAAGCATCAAATTATTTCATCAAAGAATGAATTAACAACATCTTCCAGATCATTGCAAATGACAGTTCCAACTGTAGTCAACCACGCAGCCTCACCAGCATTTTCTTTTTCACAGATATCCTTGCTGCCATTACAAGGATTTATACCATCATTACTTTTTCAAGTATTTTCTGCTCATTGTTTTTGTTAAAATACATTTTTTTTACCTTGCATTATGACTATAGGTTCTTTGGAGGCAAAGAACACACTGTTCTATTGTATGTCTAAATGAAATATGGATGCTTTATTAGTGCAAGTAGCATGCACTTGAACCTATTGGAAATAAAAGTATTATCACCTGACTGCCACATATTTTTAATACAAAAATCTGTTAAATGGTTTGAAATACAATAGCCCTTCTGGTAAGGCCAAAGCATACTAGATTCTAAAGAGTACATGCAAAAAACATTGTCACACAGTTTCTGCGTAAGAATTCACTTTTTAAACTTTTGAGAAGCATGAGAACTTTTCCCCTCTTCATGCCCCTTGCAATATTTTACAGAATATTCTCTATTATTAACAATATTTTATTTAAGAGCACCCATTTTAGCAGTCTCCATAAGGACTTCTCCCTTGCCTCCTCCATACATGCAACCACAGCACCTGACCGTCAAAACTGAAGCAAATATTAGTCAGCTGAATTCCACTCCTTTATCTTCACTTTTTCTTTACTTACTTAGGAACATTGCTTGTGGGCAGCAGACGATGGGATCTTTATCACTTTGAAATTTGTATGAAGTGGAGGGAAGTTTCCCCAAATTAACTGTAAACAAGGTAGGCAAGTCAAGAAGTCAGAAATCTATGTACTATTTCTGTGTGCCATGTATTTGTAGCACAGCATCTCAGCTGCATGAGATCACAGCTTTTGTTTTGATTTTCTTTATTAATATAATATGATTTCTCACAGTGCATATTTTGTTTCTTTTGGACAAGTCTAGCAGCACACCAATCCAGGTATTGATCCAGACTGCTGCTAATATCATCAACTGCAGTCACAAACGTGAGCAGAGATTTGATATTCAGTCTTCTTGCTATGCATAGACCACATTTAGAAAACTGCAGTCTTTTAAACAAACAAAAAAAAGTATTTGCAGTCAATTTACCACCACATGTGTGTGTCTCACATGGAAGGGTTTTACGCTATCCAAAGGGCACAGAAAGAATTTAAAGAGTTTGCTTACACTACAGTGGAACAAAAGAGATGCTCTGACTCCTACCAGAATTTCTTTGTTGTGTCTGTTGCCCTTTCTGCTCGAGACTCAGCCAATGATTAAGGGATGTAATTAGAATTAAGTTCAGGAACAGTTTCAATGACACTTCTGATTAGTTACATGCTTCAAGTGCTGACTACCGTCCTGAATACCCTCACGTGTTTTTACTAAAAACTCTGCACTAATGGAGATATTTTAATGTCATTTCTTCCTCCCTCCAAGTCTAATGTTTGTTGACTTGAGAAACATTCAGCTTGTGAAGGTTTCAAATTGCTGCACCACAGCAAACCACCATAATTACACTGCATTGCTTCTTGGTCCTCCTTTGCAGCCAAAGGCAAAGCAACAGGAAAGCTGAAACAAGCCCTCTTTAGAACTTCTGATATGTCCCTTCAAAAGATCTGCTCTGTAGCCAAAAAATAGTCTTAAGTTTCTGTGGTGGCGTGGCATTCCACCCTAAAGCATTTACCTACAACAGAACTGTTGGATTGCCGAGGGGAGACTGTGCTGCTTCATGCTCTAAAACAAACAACTGACTTCACCTGCTTCCATTCCCTATGTCTCATGAATATTGCATGTATTATGCACTGCAATACATTTTAACACAAGATTTTTCAAGGATTACTACATGAGGTTGATGTTGGCTTAAGAGCTCAGTAGTATTAAATTCTTCTCTTCCCTTTTTAGTTTAAAAAGAAAATTATGAAAGTGCCCGAAGTATAAAAAAAAAAAAATTCATTTTAAAAATTCCCCTTAAAACTGTTTTGAACAAATCAAAGCTAAACCAAAGACATTTTGTCTAAAATATGTAAAATCTTTCCCCTTTATGGAAAGATTGATAGAGAAAAGGTATCTGCCCTACATATAGGAACTACCGAGATTTTCAGCATGAGTGCCTTTGAGATAATTTTGCCCATAGGTTGTTTGAACTTGAGAAAAAGGTATCTTTTATGAAGCTTTTCCTCAGATTCTGGCCTTCCAGTCTCCAAAAGGAACTTCTGTCTAGCCCCTAGCTTTTCTCCTTCTAATTTTCTTTCACTGTAATTTTCATCTTCTTTCTGTTTTTATAATCTTGCTATTTGTACTCACTATTCTTTCCTCCCCCATACGCTGGTTTAAATATTCCTGTCCCACTGAGATTTTTATTCCAACCTCCTCCCTCATCTTCTTTCATTTCTTAGACTTTTTTTATCCTGGTGCCTTTTTTTACTTTCTTAAAATAACGTTCAGGGAATTGAGAAACCAAAATGGCTCACATTACCACTGAGGCATCTCTAAATGGCAAATAAATAAGCCCTTTGAATAGTGACATTCATTCCAACAAGATGCCAAAACATTATAACAAACAGCAAGATAAACATTTGCATGCTCTTCATGCTGCTGTGGCAGGGACCACCCCTCTTCCTCACCACAAGTTAGAGAAAAGACCAGAAGAGCTGAAATGTCCAAGATTTCCAATCTGTTAAGCTCATGGGAAGAAAAATTAATTGAAACTCTTGAAACTCATTTGAAGGAGGCAGAGAAGGGAAATCAAAACCTGTTTTTTGGGGGGCCAAGTTGACTAAGACTTTTCATTAGAAGATTACCTAAAGGCCAAGATTGTTCCAGGCACTGCACAAGCACAGCTGCAGTCAGCTCCTGAGCTTGTTACCTCAAAGCAAAATAAACATAATGATGAGAAACAAACATGAATTTCTTGATGCTTCTTTAGTGAAGGGAAAGATACAGCACATAAAATCTGGCTAGCTTTCCCCTGTCTGGCTGTCCTTCTCCTATAACCATAGGACAGAAGCAAAGCAAGACATTTTACAGGTCTAATTATCCTCTGGATTGCCCTTGCTTCCACTGCAGGTGATTCTGAGAGTCCTGAGTAAAGTATCTCAGCTTAGGTTTAGTTTTTGTCTTTTTTTTTCAAAGCAGAGATCTGCTTGTTCAGCTTACTCCCTGAGTGGGCACTGTGAAATACTCTGCTTGGCAGAGACTTCTCTAGAACTGACAAAAGTTAAACAATTCCTTCCCTGATGCTCTTCTATCCCTTCCTACTCTTAATCACTGTGCAATTCTAATGCCATTTAAGCAACACAACAGGCTGTATGGTCTAGTTTCACTGCTCCAATCTCAGCATTTTGCAAAACATCCTCTCCTCAACACACGGTAATTGGTTCATAGACATGGTTTGGATGTACATATGCAGCCCATAAACAAGGTGTATGTGGTGCTGAATGGTTTCTAGCCAGCAGGAAATCAATGTACAGTAATTTCACGATTATAAGCCGCACTGAGTATAAGCCGCATTTCCAGGTGCCAGCAACTTTTCGTTCTTTGTCCATGTATAAGCTGCACCTGATTATAAACTGCAGCTGTCTTGGGTTACAATACAGAGTGTGATAAAAGGTACCTATTCTATCACCATCTGTTGAGGGTGGGGGCAGTGATCCTTATCTCAACAGCAGATATTCTGCTAATGGGCCATCCATTGAAACCAGGCAGGGCATTGTTCTTTATCTTTTCACAACCCATCCTTCCTCCAGCGAGTCATTTTCTGCTAATGGCCATTGAGTCCCACTGTGTGACTGATAAAATTACTGCATCCCATTGGAAGTTGCTCCAGCCAGGGGGAAGAGCCCAACATTTCTTACCAAGATAAAAACAGAGGTTTTGGGACACTAAGGGAGCCCTTTTCTCCACTGGGCTCCAGAGGAAAACCGGATTTCTCCACATCACCACTGGACCTCCAGAGGGAAACTGCACCTTCTACAGGAGCACTGCTCCAACTGAATCACATCTGTCACTGCAGGAGGATGCAGCCACCATTTAATGGGACTGCTACCAACATCCTACCTGACAGGGTGTCAGGTTGTACTCTGACTTTGTCAGGGTTTGGAGTTTGTTTCTTTGTAGTACTGTATTTCTATTTTAATTTCCCTAGAAAAGAACTGTTATTCCTAATTCCCATATTTTTGCCTGAAAGCCCCTTGATTTCAAAATTATCATAATTTGGAGGGAGGGGGTTTACATTCTCCATTTCAAAGAGAAGCTCCTGCCTTTCTCAGCAGACACCTGTCCTCCAAATTAAAACAGCAACTTTTCATTCTTTGTCCATATATAAGCCGCACCTGATTATAAGCCGCACTTTGGGTTCGGACCAAAATTTTAGTCAAAATGGTGTGGCTTATAATCGTGAAATTACTGTACATATCAACAAAGCTTTAAAAAAACACAAAAAACAAACAAGCAAAACCAGTTTACTCACAAAGCATGATACTCTTATCTTAGGGCAAGACATTGTGTTCAGGTTTCCACGCATCAATTGCACAGAAATTCTCTAACTAGAACCCAGCAAAGTGATGGTTTTCAAAGGACTGCACCAGGATTTCAAAACCAATAACCCAATTATGTCTCCTCCTAAAAATGAACAGTGATTCTCGCTCAATAAAGCTATCCACAAAAGACATAATGGGCATTGATGGAATTTGAAAATATTTGAGGAATCCTAACCATTTTTTATCATTTTGCCTACCAGGTTTCTGTATTTATACCACAAATGCTGATGGCTACTGCTTCTACAGTTGAAAAGTTTGCTGGTCATTTTCTTTGCTACAGGGGAAAAGAAATGCCTCTCTGCAGAGTACAGGGCTGGAAATTACATATGCACCCAGTGTGAGGGTTCAGTGCACCTCCTTCTTGACTCCATCACTCTCCCACAATTCCAAACTTTGCTCCTATCAGCGGAAGCTGCTAAAAATTACCAGAGTTGGAGTAGTGGCTGAAAAATATATTTTACAATATTTTAACCCACAGCTGGTGACTTTTCCTAGGATTCACTAGGGTTAAATAAAATAAATTAAAATATCTAATACAAGACTCTCAGAAAGTCTGAAATGCATAGAAATTTAAAATAACAACATAAAATGAACATTAGACCAGCAATGGCCTTTAGAAGTAGGTCATTGGTCTGCCCTAAATGAAGAAAGGTCACTTGTAAAAGCAGCATACTCAGTTTGACTATAAAATTTTTGTAATGCTTCGACACACCTCTCCATTGCCTTTGTTACAAACACCCAGAGGTCACACTTGGGACTGCCTTCCATTTTGGAAGCAGCTCTAGTGTGGGAGAGGTTGCTGCAGGCAGACCACTGATGGTAAATTCACTGTTAGAAATGGCAGTGAAATGACAGAAATCCCTTAAAAAATTATACCCTTCTAGTTCTAAAGAAGGCATAAAACCAAGGAATTATGGAAAATGATGCAGTATTATATTGATGTACTTTCCATTCCTCGCTTCTGCGCATTTTCAGAGGAGCAAGAAAGGCCACTAACGTTTCAAATGTAAAACTGATGTCCAGCTTTCAGAGGCATGTGACTGAGCTGGCACAAGAATAGGATGGTGCTAATCTGTGGTGATTTGAATAAACACAACTCAACCTCCACATGTTATTAAAACACCCTGGCTCTTCTTGCTCTCTCTCAACTTTCTTTAATTTGTGTGGTCACCTCAATAGCTTTAAAATCATGAGCTCAACTGCAAGGTTTACTTTCATTTCTAAGATCCAAAATTAATACCATGGCTTAGAGCTCTTGGAATATTTATTGCTTAGAACTTGAGCCACATGTGCAGCCCAGTATTTTTCCAGCAGAACAATACTATATCTGCTCAGTGTGCGTGTGAGGACAGCATTACACCCTAAGTCAACTAAGCCAACAAAACCCACCATGTGGACACAGCTATGCCAACAGCAGCTTTGCCCAGCCTGTATCAATCAGGGGGGAGTGTAATTACATTGTCAGAAAAACCTGAGACATATATTATTTAGAGTAGATAACACTTGACTTAAATAGCCAATTTCAACACTGTTAACCTTTAAAGGAAATAACAATTTCAATGCTCTGAACGCTTAAGAAAGGAGAGAGCAAAAAGCACATCTTCGGATTTTTCCAAAGCACTTTTTGGTTTTTATGACAGTAAGAGTTAGGGAGATGCTGTCCATCTCTCAGTACAAAGTACCTTCAACATCCAGTTACAGAAGTCAACTTAGGCACAAGGGACTCCCAAAGGAGTACCCAAATAAGGAGACAAGTAAAGGACTTTTTTACCATTTTTATTTTTAATTTCAGATCCTCACAGATTACATGCAGTGATATCCTGGACAGTACATTGCATATGTGAGGCACTTTAATAACTGGCAACTTTAGTAACAGTAGCAACAACAACTTCTATTTTCAGTACTACCTCAAATACATAGGCTAAAAATAACACACCTTCAGCTTAAAACAAAGGAAGTGTCAATACCTGGCTCTCTCATAATGCTTTTTAAACTTAGTGTACAGTAAAGTCTTCTTTTGTACTCTTGGAACTCTGAGATAAAATGAAGACATAAAGCAATGAATTCAGACCCTGGTCAAAGTACTTGATGTAAGAGCTAGAAACTGAAGCTGGGCTTTCTCTTCTGCAGTTTTTTATCACTTTTGCTCAGAAAAAAAGCAAATGCAAATATCATGATGCAAATCTACTGCTGTATTATACACACAGAAGCACTACCACTGGCAGGAAATATGCATTCTGAAATGTCAGTTCACCTATGAACAGGAATGATTACCAAGGATAAATAACCAAAAGCATACATTGTATAAAGAATATTCTTTAGAATTAAACTATTAGTTTAATGGCATGCCTAACTCCATGCTTAACCCCATTAAGGCTAGCAGATTATTTCATACTGCTCAGAAATGTGAAAATATAGCAGAACTTACCTTCTCATGATTTTCTATCAGGATTTCAACGACAATATTCTGAAACTTCAGGTCCATGATGGCTGCTACAGTTTCTTCCTGTGGCCTCATTAAGGTAGGTCCAAATACTACCCCTAGGTTTGCCACAGTCATGAGATTCTTCTTGGCATGCTTTGAAACACTTTTTGAAAAGAATTGAAGGAAAAAACAGGAAATAGGTTATGAAAAATTTCCATTACTGTTGGAAACTGCAGACTACAAATGAAAACATTACATTTCCCTAATCTATGTTTTAGTAGTCTGTTTAGTGCAAAGTTTCTTCAAATAAAGTCTTACTAAATTCTGGAAAACTGAAAAGCCATTCTTCCACTGGCAACTTAAAAACAAAACCAGTCTCTTACTGAACTTAAATATATAAAATGCACTTAGCCTTGGACCAGGGCAAGTGTGAAACCAACTTAAATTTGCTAACAGATCTCCACTATTCCCTCTGCCAGAATTTGTGAAAGGAAAGTATAATGTTCCCTTTCTCACTTCAATCAAACCCTCAGCTGCTGGCAGGACTGCTAAAGTAAATACTTCTATGGCTTCATTAACGTCTTAGATTTCTGCCTTTCCCGCCAAAATACGCACAGCATGAGTCAAACGTCTTGTCTGCTTGTACACGTTTGGGTCGTGGGGTTGAGGATGACAGCATCAAAATGGGCTTCAGCTCCAGCCACACTTCACTGAAGCCCTTTGTAGTTAAAGAAAGGTAAAGACAGGAATTCTGACAAGGGAGAAAAGCAGGTCATAACACTCACTTTGCTAAATGTTTCACCAAAATTTCCAGCATCTCTCTGTTCTTTTCTGGGAGTTTGTGGACCAAGAAGTGAACAGCACTGACTCGAGATTCAGGACTCCCACTTTCTATGGGATATAGAAATAAATATCTCAAAAAAAATTAAAATAAAATAAGATCCACAGAAGCATAAACCTTCTCCCACCCCTGCATGGAAACATACTGCACACATTTCACTACTTATGTATCTCCAAACATAGCAACACGGAGCATATGTGCTTGTTTTCACAAGTAATATTGTTCTGGAATTATCAACTTATTTACTTATTTTGAGAACTTATCTTTCCATCCACCTGCAAAAGGATGCCTTTGTTCCTCTATTTTTAAAGACCGATATAGAAGCAGTTATTGTTTGGATGCATTGGACTCATCTGCTTACAAATTAACTGCAAGGTGAGCAGTGATGTTACCAGGTACCACAGAGAGGAACTATGCTGCTTTCCACTTTAACATCATTAACTGATTGTCCTCATGATTAGAATTCAGTTTTCTTGGTACTGTGCACCTACTGATACTGCATTTATGCTACCTTGCACTGGAAACTGCATGCAGATCGAAATGCATAGAAAACCTAATGACTCTGAAGACACAGAAGGATAAGCATGCAAAAAAACCTACTGAGAATACTGTGACAAAGGTTCTGAATAACAATGGCATCTCTAGTACAGTACAGAAATAAAGATAAGCAATGAGCTTTTTATTTTTGTCTGCTGCATGCTAAATTGAATCATTTTAGCCCCTACAGTTTTCACTGTACACAGATGAAAATAAGAACCTGTAAAAGATTAAAATAAACCATCTTCCTACTCTAAGTTGCATTAAATCACAAAATTACATCTCTGTAGTGGTAATAATGAGAGGCATTGAAGTATTTCTATTGCCTATAATAATATTTACTAGAAAGTACAGAATGAGAAAGTTTTCCAGGTTATTCTGAATGCAAGTTTTGACATGAGGACCACTGATCAGGTCCCATTTTCCTCTAAGGCAACTTTGATTGCTAAGTGTATTTCCTATAAAATACCACCAGATTTCTTCAGTGCATATTGCTTCAGATTTTTTACTTTGTGTATTGCTGTAGATCTAAGGGCTGTCTTTCATTCTTTTGCAGTGAGCACCTCTGCACAGATCGCAAGAAAAAAAGCTACCAAAAAGAAAAATGTTTAATTTCTAGTGAGCTTTTCAAAATAATCATAGAAAAAATAGGCCTTTAAAGTGAGGCTATTTTATTCATGTGTGAGATCACAAATTCTAATTAAAGAATGGCTAGACAATCACAGTCAAAGCTCATATAGTTTCAATCCATACGGATATGTATAAAGAGAACAAAATTGAAGGAAAATCTTTTAATTTTGGCTCCAACTCCAGTAGTTTCAGGGACAAGGATACTCCATGCTATTTCCAGTGTTGTTTTTTTATAGCCAACATAGGAAACAACACTGACTATTTTTGAGCATACTGCAACTCAGATCTACAATGTTGATGGAATTTCCCTCCCCAGAATCAACTCCTTTACGGAGCTGTTTACTACTTATGAACACTGCACTGTCTCAATCATGTAACTTCAATTACTGAAATCCTTTACTGAAAGAGACTATAAAATAAAGAAAAATAAAGTGAGAAACTGCTGGCAAAGCTTCAGTAGCAGAAAAATTATTTTAACACTTTCCAATACAAACGTGAAGACTCACCATGTAGGTAAGGATGTTGAATTTTGTTTAAGCACTTGCCTGCTAGCATGTGCTTTGGCAATGAATTTCCTGAGCTAATTCTCATTTTGAATTAAGGACCAGAAGAAAACACATTCTGCAGTCCTGGAAAGGCATTATAGCAATCTGAAGATGATAAAGCAATTGTCTCAAAGCTTATTTTAATTTTGCTTTCCACAGTTTGCCAGAATGCTACAGGCTGGAAAGAAAATCAGCTAAATATCTGTTTGATACTTTGCCAAAAAATTTTCTTACATAGTTTCCCTCTATCTTCTTCCAAAAAAATTCCGTGTACACTAGATACCATACAACTGAGCTACAAATGCTGTTGTGTCTTCTCCAAGTCTATTTGAACTGCCACAGTATAATCTGGCCTGCTCTTTCCTTTCTTCTAATACATGAGGAACAATCAAGCCAGCCTACACACAGAGCTAGCAAGGCATTGAAAACAAGGGTCAGGCAGCTGTGGTTTAAGGACTCAAATGGGCTCAAATTAGTGTACTTTCTTTTGCTAAGCTTCATACTCTTTATAAATGGAAGGGAAAAAAATCACAGATAAAGTAGATGCTTACCATTATACAATTAAGATAATAAGAATAAATGTTTACACTGGTTATCCAAAAGTTTTTCCATAAAAGTAAAAACTGTGTGAGGCAGTCACATTATATAAGACACACACTAGAATTAAATACTGATTAAAACATATTCTTAAATCATTTCTTATTTCTTGTTTCTGCAGTTTTACTGGGATGAAGCATTTTTCTGAAATTGCATTTGCAGAGTACTCCTGTGGTCACAACAGCACAAAAACAAAAGATTTCTATTTGAACTACAGTCATGTATTTACTGGCAGGAACGATGAAATCTCCATGCAACTCATACGTCATCAGTGGCTCTGGAAGACTTCTGTAAAACAAGGATGACATAATAAATTTAACTGTATTTTCTCTAGCTACATTAACTCTAAGCAGGAAACCTTGTAAACATTCAGTAGCATAATCCTCATACTGGAAGCAACCATTGTTACAAAGGCCCTTGAATTCAATGATTTCTAGAACAAAAGGAAAACCTGATATTATCAGGAAAATAAAACTAAATGCATCCATTCACCTCCCATGAGCTGAAGTGATGTCTCTATCATAATATACCTTTCCAGTTTCAACACCAAGATTGTACACAAATACTGTGCAATTCATTCTTCATTAGCACTTTTTAATGCTAAGAATGACTAGTCAATCCCTTACTGGAAAGACACTAAGGTCCTGACAACAACCACCACCATCAGAGTAAAAACCATTTATTACATTGACTTCACCGATGCTCATGAAATATTGAATATCTCAGTAAACACTCAGATGGGAAATACTGTAGAGGAGAAATACTTCATCATGTACACTTTTCCTTTTCTATACTCTGAAAGAGTTGTATCCTTACGATATTTCTACAGCACTCATTAATAGTGGTTGTAATAATATTTTTTTAATACAAATATCTGATAAAAAGTACAGTGTTTGTGTTACACTACAAGAGCTAGACAAAAGTGCAACATTTTATGTTCTTAGGCAATTGAGTAAAATAGTTTTATCAGGAATTGGCAAAGCCATTTGAATAGTGAACATATTTAAAATTCTTATTTAAAAATTTTAACACTCAATATTACTATTGCACACAGAACATCAGAGCAAGGGTCAGAAGGAAAAGAGGAAAATATTTAAAAATTCACAGCCTTCTTCCTTCTCATTCCACCACACAAACACAAAAACGAAACAAATTTTAACAATCTTAGCTAACTTTCAGTAATGACTCTCAGCAAGTTTAGTAACACTTCAGGTTTCTGAACCATCAGTGAAATGCTTCTGTGTCTAACACCAAACTGTTAGGAGGCTTCTCTCATATGAACATAAGTGTTGTCAAAGTATTTTGCTTCCCTCAAAATAAATAACAAGCATATTTGTACAAAACGAGCTATTCCAAATGTAGCAAAACTAACTAGTGTAGCTTAACACACTGCACAAGAGAACTAAAATAAGAATTTATACTCTAAAAACCAAATGAAGAAGAGACAGCCTTACCGCAGATACTGCTTCATAGCACTAGTAATTGTCTTCACCTCCCAATCTACAGAGTTTTCCAGGTCAACTTCATTGCAGGTTTTTGAATCTAGAAAATAACCAGAAAGAGAAAAAGGACATGAAAAAAGGGAACTCTAAATCAGTATGAGCTACATGAACAGCAACACATTGACTTTCAACACTACATGTTTGCTCACATGAGCACAGAAGCAACGTCCTTCTTGTTAATATTTGGTGATATAAAGAAGACCAAATACCAAATCTGTTTATAAATTCCATTTTCTTATTTTGCATCTAAAACTATTTACTGCTGATTTTTTCTTTTCTTTAATGAAGGATTAAAAATCATATAAAAAGATCTCTATAGCAATTGAAATTTTCACACCTCTAATTAAACAGAGAGATGTTCACAAACACAGAAAGATGTATGAAAACAGTTTAGGGAAAAAAGACCCTCTAAGAAGAATTTATCTTTTACTCTCTTCTTTCTTATTTAAAATGATAAATTATTTCCATAATTTTGCTTGTAAACTGTTGATGAGAACAGTCAAAGTGCAGCATGACCCTCTCTGCCTTGTGAGAAAACCTTTAAGAGGGGCTTCCAAAGTGGGAAAAGGAGTCCTTGTTGAATGTTTGCCTTACTTGATTAGTTTTTAGCCACTGGACCAAAAATAATTGCTTGCTTGACCATTTGTAAGGTCCACAGAACTCCCAGTTGGCAGAGTCTCAGAACAAGACAGACCAAACCAAAAGGTTTGCCTGATTGACCCAACAGGTTGAAGACTTCTTGACAGATTGAAAACAACACAGCACACGGGAATGTTTTGCAATCAACAAAAAAAAAAAAAAAAAACCACCACCTTTTGGCCTCAAAAGAGGATACCCCATAGCTAGTTGACACAAAAAAAGAGTATATGTATATGGCCAGCCTAGTCCAATGTGTTTGCTGACTTTCCTGTTGTTATTTACTGCCCCATGGTTCCATCAGTCACAGCAGTGGCTGACACAGATTACGTGTGGAGCCGTTCATACGATTCAGAATTCATTTGTTACTTGGCTTGTCAGACAAACGACAGACACATTTAAAAAATCAAATTAGGATCCCTGATTAAAGGTGCAGTCCTTTTACCGGGACTAAATAATTTTGTTCTAAAAGCTGTGCCAAGCAATTATTTCTGTAACTGAATATTCTCCCTCATTATATCAATTATTTAAATCTCATTTTAAAATACAGGTCAGATAACATTTTCTAGCAAACTGTTACTAGCCAACCACCACCCAAAATACTCAGAATTGTCTCAGATATAAGCTTCTTTTTTTCTCTTTTTAGCATGCTAGCGGTTTCCACGTTCAAATTCTCTTTTTTGAGAAGAAAATTTGTCTCCTGAATTAATTAAATAAAAACTGCCATCACATCAGAAGCTACAAAATCTATGGGGGCTTTGTTACTAAACCGCTATGCAATATCCAGTTTTTAAATAGCTGCTTCATAATCATCAACCTCCTTTACATTCAAAGTATGCACTCTGTTCATTGAAATTTGTTGATGAATTTTGGGAGGAAAACAACAGGCGTCTGAATTCCAAAGTGAGCCTCTTAAAATAAAAAATAGAAGGTATTGTCGAAACATTTCATTATCTCTTGGAGAAAAAAAAAAAATCAGCCCTGCTACAGACCTCTGGTTTGACTGTAGAAGCCATCAAGATTTAAAGACATGTTCTTAATTTTTGGTTTGGCATTTACTTTACATTGCTTTCCACTCTATCACCCTATTAATTCTGTTATTCCTGCTCCATTTTTCCCCTCTACTTCAAACATCCCATTTCATAAGAACTGGAACTTCAACCAGATTTTAAGAAAAATTATTCCAGCTGTTTCCATGCTACTTGTTCATGTAACAGCCACTGGGCACTGAAGGGCAACTTTATGCCTGGAAAACCATGCATGTTTAAGGAACAGCATTTGACAGATCAGCTCTAAATTTCATGCAAATTTTCCTGACAATAAGGGAACCGGAGTTTATAAAAAACTTATAAAAAGTTCAGTAAAGTTGGTCAGGAGAAGACTCTCTCTGCTTTCATATGCAATATGCCCACTCTATATGTGCATGTATATTGTCATCTACTGTATATAAAATAATAAGGAATTCTATGTTATTATTTTGAAAACTTCTGGTTTTGGGAAAGCAGAAGTACCTGAAGGTTTCCTGCTACATGCAATATCTGGTATTTTTCACACCAGACAGCATATCAGAAATCAAACCTGAACTCATCAGCAGAAACTGCAAGTCCTCAGCAGTCCCTTCCCAGAGGCAATGGTCCATCTGAAAGCTGATCTATGCAGTGGTTTGTACAAAATCTATGTAAGAGCGTGTAGGAAATGAGCCACGGCAGATCCATAACGCCCATCATCGATGAAACAGGAACTGGGCCCTGATGAGTCTCCAGAACTGAGACTCCTGATGGCTGACAACTCACACTGCAGTGTTTGTAACATATTTCCATCATACTGGAACTTCCAGCTTTCTATCCCTGTTTACAGTGAGATATCTGGTCAATTTAACATTTTCTTTAAAGGTAGAGAGTGTTTTCCTCACCAAAATAGCACAATATCAGTTACAGGTAACTTCATGGACAAGTTAATTGCAAATTTTTATTATTTTTTTTTTTTTTTTTAAGCAGAATTGTATATTTGATTGCTAAGCCTTATTTTGCAAAGACTTAGCTCCACTAGATTTTTGCATTAGAGATGAAAATCTATGCATTCATAGTACTAGAAAAGCATATGTTGGTCTTCTCATACTCCCTTGACTCTCAGTCTACTTTCCAAAATTCTACAGAAAATACTCTGAAAAAGAGAAAACTACAAAAAAATTTACGTCTCTGGTTAACATTTGGAAGACTTTTTTCACAACAGGCCTTTCCAACTGTGAACCTCATGGTCAGTGATAGGTAGCTTAAAACACTTTGAAATCTTATCAAACACTTTAAAATACAGAAAGTTAATATGAGTTTTTTATGATTCTGAAAAATGTTTCATATAAAAGAGTATCTAAGAGTATGCCCAGAGACAAAAGATTAAAGATTAATCAGTCATTTTAAATTCTCTGTACCACTGTATATCAAAAAGGAACCCTCTTTGTTCTCCTCTGAGGACAGATAGATAAAGAGTAGAGATAGGATCACTTTCAACAAATCATCAGAAAAGAGCACCTGCTTGCACCCTAACTTTTTCTTGTTCAGTATTTTGCCTCATCTTGATACCACTGTATTCTTCCTATGTCAAATAAATATATGAAACTTGGGAATGACAAAAAATGTTGCTGATTTTAAAAAGTAACTAAAAGCAGATGCTGGAATCCCCAGTAAACTCTTCCAGCTGCTACTGAACCACTGGCAACCTGTGTCTATTTTATTTGGATAACAATAATGGCAGCAGGGAAAATCTGCCTGCCAGACCTGCACGCCCAAGCTAAGCCAGCAAGAACAAAACTGAAAAGCATCTTGTGATATCAAATGCATTTAATCAAGGCTCTCTGAGTGACAGCACGTCATTCTTCCCATGGTCAATGGCTAAAGATGGTTATTGCTTACTGAGGCTAACCCCAACATAGATAAACAACTATGAAAATCTGTTATAGATCAGTCATTTTTATTAATCCCACTTCGCATTTCCAAGAGCCTTTTTTCTATAATACTTTTAAGGTTTACTAATGGAGTACTTCAGGGTGCTGTTAATATTGATTAAAGTAAGACATCATAAATTAATATTTAGCAAGGTCATTATGACAGATTGATATGACATGCAGGTCCTCAAGTCTCAAGATGTCTTATCATTTCTGATGAGACAGGCTGTTTGAAAAAATAAAGGAAGGAAAAGAAAAAGTCTTACAGGTGGCACTGAACTGACAGCAGCGTATAATATAAAAGCGCTTTGTCATTCACATAATGTCTGGGGTAACGAAATGAATTCACTTTCTGGCTTCCTTCAGTTTGCAGTGCCAAAGAACACTGTGTTATCAGCACAGATGGAGCATGCATGGTTCTGGAGAAGAGCCTGGTGCAAACTGCAAACAAGCTTCTTTGCATACCAATGAATCCCTGAGAATCAGACCTTTGCTGTCAAGTGACAGGTTTGGAAGCTCTATAAAAATGAACTAATCCCAGTGGTCTTGTCTGACTGCATGTACTGTCAGTGCTCAGGACAAGAAAGGGGGGAACATGGCACATTTTGCAGTCATGGCTACTACTTTGGTGAGAGATATCAGGCAGATAAGGATTTCATCCAGGTGCCAGTATTTCTCTGTTTTTCCCTCCCCCAGGGACAGCAGCATGGCAAAAGAACTCCAGTCACTAGAATTAAAGATACATCAAAATTTCCAGAAAGAAAAGGGAGGAAAAACTTTCTGCAAATTATTTTAGCTAACTGGGTATAAAAGAGCCTAAGATGCTTAAGTTTACAAAATCAAATCCTTTCTCCATCTGTCTCCTGCCTCGACACACAGTTATTATTAATACATATATCATGTCCCTCCTCTTAAACCAAATATCTCTTTAACAGTAGGCTTAAACTGTCTCATTTTGCACAGTGATTAACTAAAGACATGGTATGTACACTTGCACATTCTAGATAAGGGAGAAGAAAGGTGGAAATTTCAAACAATAAAGCAACCAGTTTCAAACTTTCCTGACTTCGGTATTTTCTGATCAGATCCTTCAGTTTAGGCTGCTTTAATACCACTTCCATCAACCTTGAATGAAGGACATTCTTTGCTCCTATATGTCTCATAGCATTTCTTAATTTAATCATACCAACTAATCCAGATAAACTAAAGTAGGGAAACTTACAATAACATGGTGATTATTTGCATGGACTAGAGCAAACTAGTGGCAGGTGCTTTAAAAAATAAATATTGACAGCAAAACATGAAATAAAATATTGAAAAAATAGTTGTAAAATAGAGGCATACCCATCAACAAACTCAGAAGTCTCTGGACCTTTGAACTCACCCCCACAACTCTGTACAATCCTTGGTCATTTATACCTATTATGTTAAAAAAAAAAAAAAGCAGCATGAGATCAACTACAGTCAAATTTAGCATTAAAATTTTTGCCCCAGGCAACAAATTTTCTTCAAAGACAGAGAGACTACATAGTATTAACAGTCCTGAGAACAACATTATGAATGAAGCATTACAAGAATCCTTTTGTTACTCTGTTTTTAAGGGAAGTTCACGTTATATTTTGATAAAGATTTCATGTAACACAATTCCACTTCTGAAAGTGAGAGGAGAAGCAAACAGGAACAAAGCTTTGTTTGAAAATAAATAAATAAACCACTGTCTAATTTCAAAATTTTTAAATTGCATTTTGGATACATCAATAGCCACAATGCAAGAACTGAACCAACAAATGCTAAATTGAGATTTCTTCAATAACTTGAACATTTCTTTTTTCCCCACAATATGTGGGGAAATACTTTGGAAGAAGAAAAACTTAAGTCTATTCCCAGTCTTCAAAACCAGTACTTTTCCAAGCTTATAAATGTTTTCCATTTAAGATACAAGGCCTCATTCCAACCCACTGTGGTCCACACAGGAGCTACATCCAGAGGCACCACCAAAAGCTACTGAACAGTTTTACTTGGGATGAACAGAGGAGTCATAACCAGCACAGTATTTTCCCATTCTGTATGAATACTGGACCACTTTCCTGGCATTCCTCTGTGCCCTTCCATCATCTCACATACATTCACTTCCCTACCCCTTTTCTTCCCCTGTTTTTGCTTTCCATTACATTACCCAGTTTTATCCCCAGGGAAGTAAAATTGTGAATATAAATTGAAGAAAAACAGGAGGGAGAGAAAGCGCAGGGAAGAAAAAGGGCAAAATAAGGTAGACTTTGTCTGCTGCATTGTTTCAGGGCCCAGATAGTGGGAGGTAAAATACTACAGTACACAGATGTTTGAGAGGCCTCATAATAAGCAGCCATATACAAACACAGTCTACCTTCATAATCACACTGGCCTGGAAGAGTAGAAATGCCACAAAATACCTGTGTTTCTACTCCAAGGAAACCTTTTCAAATAACAGATTATGTGGTATTCTTATTCAAAATATCCTTCAACAAAGGAAGAATTGTGGAGAATTCCCAGCTTCAATACCAAGCTGTTCCAACAGAGAGAAGGAAAATTAAAACCAGTCATATGAGAAAAAGTTTCTTCCCAAATAAATATTAGATGAAGTATGTAAAAATCATTAGCCTTTTAATGAATTACTGTCAGACAGAGCCATAATACACAGCAATAATTCTCAATATGGTAGAGAGAACTTGGCATTTTCTACCTCCTCCTCCTCCTGCCTAGCCTTGCTGCATCTTTTCTCTCTTCTCTGATGCTTTCCTCTCCTTCACACAGTCTGCAGCCTCCCTGGCCATCCCAGATCCTTGAGCCTGCTCAATTCCTCCCTGCCAGCACTGCTCTTTCCTCTGTCCCAGCAGGGAGATGCCAGGCTACAGCTGCAGCTGCTCCTTCCCCTGCTTGCTCCACCTGGGCAAAACTGGCCCTTTTTCCTCCCCAAGATGCAGGCACTGCTGAAAGGGTGCTGAGCCTTAAGCTAGAAGCCAGGTTCAGAGTTGGCTCAAATTAATAGAATAAGCCAGATCTCCTTTATTTTATCTGTGCTCATCAAAACACACAACTCTGGAGTATGTTCACAGCTCAGCTGTGCACAAAAAAATGAACTGAAAAAAACCCCAGATATGTGGCCACAACACTATTAGTCTCAAAATAGGAATTTATCAACACAACCAAATAAGTTTTCCAATGATCCTTAGAACAAGTATGATAGCATGCTATGCACCACTTGGAGAGACTTAAAAAAAAAAAATCTCAACAATATAGCCCTTGATACACTCCAAACAAGAATGCACTACAAATCTGTCCTGAGAGCAGCAAATGGTTTTGCTTCAAACTTCTCAGAGGTGTCCAGGAAAATTCTGGTACCAAACTAACACCAAGCTTTGCCAAAATGCATCACATTTTTTTTATACAATGTCTTCTACTACTTTCAGTACCACAGAACAAGCCTTCTGCATCATATGCAAGATGCTAAAAAGCTGAAGAAATACTGTCACACTCAGCTTTTGCTTATCTCAGAAGTTGATTTGTGATTTCCTGTGCTTCTTACATAAAAAATGGGGGGAACCAACTGTGCTGATCCCAAACATACATTTACTGGCTTAGAAATAATAAAGGTCAAACCACAAAACCTGTTCCTCAGTATCAAAACAGACATGATAATGCAGAGTCTCTGGAAAATGCCAGTATTGAAACTATGACAATCCTCCAGCAATAATCATGAGTCTGTGATAAAGATTATCAGATAATTGATCAGTTTCAAATTCATCAACCTGAAAAAAGCACAGCTAATTGCTAGCAGACACCAAGAAGTGCAAAGAGGCATTAATATTTCAACACAGTTTGAGACGATACCTTTAAAAATACTTCCAAATGATGTTTTACTTAAAATATACAAACCTGGTTTGAAACAGTCCTATTTCTGATTTCATCTGCACATTTCAGATCTTCAGCACATCCAACACTGATAATGCTTGGCATTTACAGAACACAATTGACAGGATGACTCATTGCAAGGAATAGCTCACCACAGCCTGAAATGCTGAAGGGTTCAGACGCTGTGTCTGCCGGCTCAACCACTGTTGGCAACCTGGAGTGGTGAAGCCCCACAGCACAACTTCCTTCATATTTACATCAGCTCAAGATGTTTGGCTGCCTGGTACCAGAATTTGGCACAGGCACACAGTTTGTGAAGAAAGCGATATGGTAATTTATACTATTGTAAGCAAGGTAGGTAGTAGGTAAGTTTACTTTGACCGGCATTGTACATGAGGCTGACACAGACTTGCAATATAGCTGCAAATACAACTTTTATACCAAAGTCCATGGCACAGAGACAGCCATACAAGTGACACTCTAAATTCAAGGTAATGACAGAGGGCTTTTTGTCACTTGCAAAAGTTTTCTACTCCCTCCTCACCATGTACTTTCTGCCTGAGGAGCAGCCAGCCTGGACATGCAGCTCAATGCTGCCATCTCTCTCCGCAGCTCAGATTGGCAGCTCCAGTAGTTCTAAGCCCAAGATAAACACTGCTCTGGCAAACTTCACCCATCCCATCCCCTCAGAAGGCACAACCAACTACTTACACACAAAACATGCACAGAGCCTTTACTAGTGGAGCAAGCAGCTCTTTGATATTTCTATAAACATCTACCCCATTCTATTTTCTCAGTAGAGAATAATAAATGAAATATTTCAAAGAGAATCCCAAAATGCTCTCTCCAAGACAAAATACAGGTGCACATCCAACCAGCACAGTGCTCAGTATGTGAGACGAGATACACATCCTGATGCTTCAGCATTTCATACCAGGTAAAGCACAGCAAATCTCTTATAAGACAATGCTGAATCAGAAGCTCACATGCATTTTAATCAAGACACTGATTTCTGTGCTTCTGTTCATTCAGATCAAATAATTCCCTTCTTGGCTTTATAAAAGGGAACATAACTAAGAAAAAATCCAGCCATTGACAAGTTTATGTTCAATATCTCTGTTATGCTCTTCTCTCTCTGAATACCAGACTACTTCTGCTGTGACATGACAAGACTATTCTCAGTTTCCACCCACACTAGACTGTCCTCTCTTTCCACCCACGCCAACCTCACACCCATTATGATTAAAAGAGATAAAAACATGGCACACAAGCACCGTCTCTGAAGAAGCATCTGTCCTGTTTTCTCCTGCTGAATATAACTTGCTTTTGATGTGTTATCATTAAAGTAAAATAACCAAGTAAAAAATTGTTTTCAAGAAAAAGTACAGGTAGAAAATTCTACAGCTTGAGAGATAGATTTTCTTCATCAGTTTGTCCAAACTCTTTCGAGACACACAACTGAATGCTCTCATGACCCTCCATTTGTTTGCTCAGCAGACATCAGCAGAAGGTCCTTTAGAGGTTTTTTGTCTTGGAGTTGTTTACTTGTTTTGTTTTTTAAATTAATTTGATCTTAAGTTCAGAATCAGTAAACACAAAATCATCAACAACTGCTTCAAATTTAATGGACACATCAAGTGGATTAAAATCGACCCAAGGGGATTGTTGAGTTCCTAGAAGGCACCTAAATATATTCTTGGAACAGCAGAATAAGAAATATTCATTGAAAACTGATTTATTTTCTTTCTTGAGCACTTTCCCCCAAAACAAAATTAATAGACACAAGTCTTTTTCATTGCTAGTACTTACCACAAAGCACTCTACTGACCGCACATCTTACAAAGGCTGTGTACAAGGGGACAGCAAAGCTGCAAAGTCTCCATAGACTTGGGGAACTTTAATTCTTTCCCAGGTATGTTTCAGGGTAGATCCCATTATAGGGAGACATGTTGCTAACCCATGAAAGCTCATAATTTGTCTTGAACAAGAGAACTACACAAATACTTTGCACCATCCTACACATCCTAAATCAAGGCGTAAAGAACAGAGTGAATTTAAACCTCCATTCAGTTTAACCTACCCACCCACAGCCCTCAGGGGGGAAAAAAAAGCAACAAAAACCATTTTTCCAAATAGTCACTTCATGAAGAATGTGTTCACATTTTTTCCACTGTTGTGTTCTTGCTTCATTTTTCTTGTAGGGTATCATAAAAAGAAAAAAAAAAAAGCACAACCCACTACTTGAAGAAAACTATTTGAACCCATTTATAAATAATAAACCAAAGTATCGTATACTCCACACTGCTTATAGTAAGTAGAATTCATGAGATATTGTAAAACAGCCTGTAACTGTACTATAGGCCAAAACTCACCTTTCATTACATGAGGACATGCTACCCTTTTTATTAAATCTGCCTCATTCACTGTAAAGAGAAGATCCAGACTATATTGAGACAGGGTTTTACAGTGAAAACAATTTATCTTTAGGACGCCAGCTTTATCTGCAATGTTTCCCAGCTCAAATATTCAGATTGCAAATGCCAGTAACTGAAATTTTAAAGTGATGAGACAGGCAAACTTATCTGAAAAATATTCAAAAGAACAGACCAAACAAAAATAGCACCAGATAGAATATGGCCTAATCTGGAATAACATCTTTAATGCATCAGACAGGACTGATAAAAAAGGTCTAAGAGAAAAAGGATTTCAGATACTTCTTGCTGTTTAAAATTCCGAGTAGCACAAAGGCTGTTTTTGTTCCTAATAATATTGTATAGTAAGTGTATATATGAAAGACACTTTTTCAGTAAGATGCTGGCCTGACAGCAACTTGCTCTTGAACCTGCTCTTCTGCTCATCTTATTTAGACTGGACTGTGATACACAGAAAGATGCGACTATTCTGCCCTGTGCAATGCCAGACCTCTAGAAAAAAAGATACAGCTCCTGAAAAACTCTAAGTGTCCCCTTTGGGAGTAGGAAGGAAAGTCAACAATTTTGGAGAAAGCCTAAACGCACACAGAGAAATTACATCTCTTTTAATAAACTGAGAAATATATTGCAACCTTACCTACTGTCATGCCTTCACCTCTTTTTTAAAAGCCACAACCAAACAAGCTGGTTCTCCACTCAGTGCCATATACAACGCAGTGAGCCTACACACTTCAGCAGAGCCTCTCCAAAATCAGTCCCAAATACCTCTTGAATACTGTCTGCACACTGACCTCTCTCCATCTCCAATGCTGGAAGTACAACAACCAGTATATGCAACAATAAATACTGACAGCATCTTTGCCCCTGGTGTGATAGTAACTCCATGAAAAGTACTTCACCACTTTTTGTTAATCATCGGCCTGCTCAGCTACTGTTCTTCTGCCTTAAGAGATTGGATAGAAATGAAACACTGAAATAAATGTCTCTGTTCTAACAACAAAGCAAAGGTACAGGGACTGCCTACAAAACACAGGTTTCTCTTAGCTATTTTGCACAAAAATTGGCTCCCTTTGTCAACACAGGTTCTATTCCCCACTTCTGAGCACTTTTTGAAACACATTTCTTGAAAGAAGGCCATGCATAAAAGGATGGGACTGGACAGACTCCTGTCTTGGTCTGTGTAATCAGTGAAATGTCTTTCATGGGAAAATCTTTTCCAGAATTCTACAGGAGACTTTACCACACAAGCCTTCTTCACAGAGCAGACCAGCTGCTTCTATCTCTTCACAAACACATTGGGTTGATCGTTACCTCGTGTTTCAACAGCACTGATGCACTTTTTGATGATGGTGAACCCAATCTTATCCAACTGTGCACCTACAAAAAAAAATGAAAGGGATTGAACAGTTTCAAAGTATCATTACGATTATGGCTTTCACTGAAAATAAGGCTGGAGTTAATCATAAAGCTAGTACTTTTGAGGCAATGCTGTAAATATTCTGAAGTTGGTAGAATACATCACTTTTTATAGAGAAATTCTGCTTTTCTCCTTCACAAGCCTGCCTAGCCAAAGTAAAAGGCTTGTTCTGGTGATAGTGGCTTCAGTGAATCTGTTCACAGCAGCATCCTTTGAAGAATGGGATCTCTGATTAGTTACACATGTTGGCAGATGCAAGATGGAATTTAACAGTACTTACTGCAACATCGACAACATCTGAGAGAGTTCACCAAATGGGACAAGGAAGTACTTATGATGAAAAAACATAATTATCAACAGCAGGGCTTTTACTGAGTCCTACCCTCAGCCAAAGAAATTCCCACACTAAAGATACAGGACACATGTATATCATTTCACAGCAGTTAATGATCTGACTACATGAAAGCAGATGCATGAACAGGACAACAGCTGAGCTCCAGCATTCCTTTGTTGTTCCTATCTTACTCTTTTTCTTCACATCAAAACTCCATTTACAAGCTTATGTTGCAAAATTGCCCTTCCCCCAAACATCTGGCCTTCCTGCTCCTAGGGACCTGGCCTTGCACCATGAAAAGACAAATCTGAGGAAAGATTTCTATTAATAACACCAGGATTCAGCTTTAATCAGCAATTTCAAGTTTTTTAAAAAGCAAGCAGAAATTGCCTCATAATCAAAGAAGGATACCTGTCTTCACTCTTATACTTTGCCAACAGAAGAAAGCTAATGTTGTCTAAAGAAAGCCATCTTTTCTATTCCATTGGTTTATCTTTTAAATGCACAAATTCAGTTTTTTTGCTGATCTTGACATTCAGCAGCAACTGCCTTTAAAATCGAGACTAAGAAATTGTGATGTATTTACATATAAATTCACCCTTGAATCAAATTCAGGCATGAAGTAAATTGGCAAAAACCAATCAGACTGTTTCTCCAGCTTATGTCCAGTCCTACAGTTCTTATGTATGTACTGAGTTAGTGTGAAAACCCATTCATTACAAAATCCACAAGTAATGTTCAAAACTCAGGATTTAAAAGTGAAATAATTAAGCTGGATCCAGAGGGGAAAAAAAAAACAAATTAGCTTTGCCTTTCTCAATTGCAAAATATTAACAAAATCAGCCTCAATGATAATTCAAATACTTACTTCCCTCTCGTTTTGCATTCGCTTTATTCAAGTTGATGAGCACCTAACACAAAAAGAGTAAAAAAGACAAATTATTTTAAAGCCTTTCATGAAACCAGAAAAAAAGATACTCTCAACCTAAATGTTCAGTAGGCACAAATACAGCTGTTTACAGCCTGAACAGAGCACCACCAGCAGCTCTAACAGCAGGACCAGAGGTCTGTGCCTCCTCAGAACAGTGTCAGCTGCAGCCACTGAAATCAGCTGGGATTTATATGCCCCATGTTCCAATGTTTCTCTGCAGGTTAGATTCTCACAGTTTCAAGGTCATTCAAATTATTAAGAATTTGATGATTCCTGGGACTTATGTCTCACTTTGGCTTTCCCAGAAGTTGTAAACTTACTGGGGAGTCTAGCTCAACCAACATGTTGTGGTGATAAACACCTCTGCAAATGAAACCAGACGAGTGCAACAATGAGGTCAATCCAACCTACAGCTACTGGGGCAGACATGTGATGCTGTCATTGTCTAAAAAACCCCAATATTTCTGGCCCACAAGACCAATATATTTATCACTGTAAGAATACAAAGCATGTTCCAATTCAACATCTCAGACCTGTTTCCTGATGCAAGGCAGAAATCAAGCAAATTCATGTACAACCTCAGTCCCATTGACAAGAAATTTTTGATCTGTTTTTTAAAAAATTAAATAATAATACCATGTAACTCACTCATGCAAGTTTTGCCACTGGAATGCAGCATGTCAGCATACATGCTTATACTAGACATTTTCTACAACACCAATATTATCACTGGGATGAGAAACCATTTATAAAAATTGATTGCTGTCATTACAATGAAAAATTCTTATATATCAGCATTAGCAGTTATCTACACTGAGCTTTACCAAGTTGCTCATCTCTCTTGAGTTTTATTTCACTTCTATCCTTTATTCATTGAATCTATCATTTTGCAAACTACATAATCCCAGTTTATTAAAGTATAAATGGGATCAGAAAGCAGAGGGTGAGAGAATTCCCCATTACACTATAAAAGAATATTTTCAAAATGATGCTTACAGCTTCTTTTCCATCCAAGGCTTCCATCCACAGCTTCCTGTCTTCTTCAGAAAATGCCTGCATGGTCACAGGAACTCCAGGTCTGCAAATGTACCAACATAAAGTAACTGCATTCATCAGCAACTAAAAATTGCCTGTCAAAGTCTATTTCTAACTACAAGAAAAACCCATTGTCCTAAAAGTCAGGGCTCATTTTCTTTTGCTTAATAACTGAACACTGCTGATTTTGAAAATAAAAGGTATAGAAGTGATACATGCAGTAAGAAATAGGGAGCACAGCGAGGAAAAAGGAAAGCGAATGAAATCTGAACACTATTTATTTTAAATAGCACATTGCTGATCACCTGCTGATTCCAACACTGGCTGGAGTTACTGAATTTTGTGAATTGTAAAAAAAATTGGACTTCCATTGTTCTCTGATGACAAATGGCATTTGTTAACTCAATACATAATTTTCATCTTTAAAGCAGCAACTATCATCATAGTTTGCAAGTAAATATCTTATGAAAAAAACATCTTAATTCAGTAAAAAATGAAAACCAAACCGTTTACTTATTTTCACTAAATTATAACTGTCAAGGTATCAGAGTATCAACCTAGAAGTAATACATCAAACTCAGTATATGCTATATGGAATATCATTTATTTGTCTTCAAAATAAAGTCAAAGGAAACAAAATCTTCCCTCATTGTCCTGCATTGGAAAAATTAAAGTCTAGGTAGTATTTCAGAAGGATAATGCTTTTTATCAATAACTCCGTCCTAGTCTAGAAGACCTTCTCTACTATAAACTTTAAATTTCTCTTTACCACTAGTCACCTTCAAATAAACATGATGCAGTACTAGAAATAGAAAAAAGTATCACTTCCCAGAGATTTAACCAGAATCTTAGCACCCTCAGAGCCACAAATATCAGAAGAAAATACAACCATCTCAGCTTTCCTTTTGAAAGAAAAATATGCAAATTTTCAACCAGCTCCAAGTTATGCTTAAGTCATACACAAGCCTGAATGTTTGCTACTTTAAAGTCTTCCCTAAAATTTTACAACCTCACCTCCTTCCAAAGCACAGTACCAAAGAAAACCCCATGCCCAGCTGTCAATCCCTGTGTTATTTTTCAGCCTGGACAAGCTGAGGGATAAGTGTGCCCTGAACTGATACCAAGGAAACAAGCTAATAGCCTGCAGCACAGAACTAATCTCCATGGGAACATCTCAGTACTACACACATTTATTATTGAAAGAAAAATGTCTGATATCAAGGTCACAGTAGATCAAATTGTGTCTATTATATCAAGACAGAAAGATGAACTAGATTTTTTCCCCCTTTTACCAGAGAAGAGAATGAAAAAGTTTTTTGCAGGATCAAGGAAACCCTGCTCTCCCATCCATCTCTGTATAAACTCCAGATATCCCACTGAGCAGAGGACACACGGAGAGGGACAGACTGACATTTCTCAAGCTACTCTTTAGCCACATTATCAGACTCAGAAACCTATTACCCCTACTGACTAATCAACACACTGACCCCAGAGGAATGCTTGAAATATAAATCTTTACTCCCTTTGGCACTGTTGGGACACTTAGAATAGCTAAACCACATCCTCCTCAACTCAAAAACACAAGTTCAAACCATGCTGTAGAGCGATGACAAACATCACCTGAGCTGTAAATGAGCATCTTGTCATCTGCCACATGGGCTACAAGTTTTCTGAGGGAGTAGGTGCTTCACATCCCTTTACCCATTGCTTGTTCTAGGAATGAATATGCTTCAGGCCAGTCTGACTGGTCACACAAGCTCAGCATAGACTCTAAATTTTGAGTACATAATCATAGACATCTGCAGACCATTAGCAATCACAGGACAGAGGTGGGGGAGTGGTCTGACAGCATTGGCCCTGTGCTTTTGAAGTGAAAAACACTAAGAATCTGATGCCCAAAAAACCCAAACAGCCTATAAAACTTGAAGACCTACCATATTATAAACTAGCATGTAGTTAATTGGTATAAGTAACGAGCAAACATATATATTAAAAGCAGCTCAGAGGGGGTGGATGCAAAAATTCAGGAGCAATCCACTAATTTATATCTAGCATTTAACTCCAGACATCATCCATTTCTGCATCAAAAGAATGTAGCATTACCACAGCAATATTTATTTGGAGTACCTTATTAAGTTGGATACCCTCACTTCATAAATGAAGGAAGACTAGAATGCTGTTGAAAGACAATATTTATCAAATTTTGAGATCCTTTAGAGAAAAAGATTAGCAAGTCTTTTCTTAAGAGCAACAAGTGGTGTTTCAAAAAGACAGTTGGCAGCAACATTCAAGATGCAGTGGATGATTATACCAGGCATAAAAAGCCTCAAAATCCCAATAATCTTATTTCAATCTGAAAATCCACATATCCCCTCGAAAATCCACCATACCCCCTCAGCAACCTATCACTTTGGAATACAGGATTGTGATACAATGCGGTCATGTCAATATAAATTATTACTGCAATCAGTCTTTCACTATGGCTTTATGAACTTCAATTTAAACCATGTTTCTTCACTATGGTAAAAACTCTGAATAGCTCCTCTTAACTTTGGCTGTGCTTTTCTTTAATGTGAGCTCAGGCAATGCCTACATTTCAGTTTAGTTTGCTTCTGCCACACACTGCTGAGGTAAAGTCCAGTGAGCCATGGCAGTCCTTGCCTGCTCCTCCAGTAACAATTCCCATTGGAACTCTGACTGAGGACTGAAGAAACCAGAAGAAAACACAACAGTAACTTTGCAGTAGTTTAAACTAGTACTTAAAAAGAGCTCTTCCTAGTGAGCATCCCAAGCTTACCTGTCTGAAGCTTCCAAGTCAAAACAGAATCGCCTGTCTATTGTATCCGCATTTCTTTTGGTGCAATACGCAAGGACAAAGAGTTCCGCATCACCCTGTGAAAAGAAAGTTTTTATAAGCTTGACCCAGTTTTTACAAGTTTGTATAAGCTCCCTAAGTCAGCTGTACAAGGCAAGTAAGGTAAATTTACATTAAACAGCAAAAGCTATACTGAAAACTGACACTTGCAAAAGAATTCGCCCATGTTTGCATTTCACTTTTCCACACAATAACATAAATTCTGTGGTCATTAATCTAAAAATATTGAGTCCCTTTTAGCTGGTACTTTACAGAATGACTCAGTACCACAGTAAGTTCAACTAACAAAAATATTTTGCACTGGTTACAATATAAACACAC
Source organism: Catharus ustulatus (assembly GCF_009819885.2). NCBI lineage: Eukaryota > Metazoa > Chordata > Aves > Passeriformes > Turdidae > Catharus > Catharus ustulatus. Next base: position 13,272,010 of record NC_046225.1, read on the forward strand.
AAGGACTTTTCCCATTTTGTGTCAGCCACAGTGTTTTCCATAGTAAAGGCTACGCTAACTCAAACAAAAGAAATGTTCTTTACTATCTGTAACATGTCTTACATGACCGACTCTTTCTTTCATCAAGACCAACACCAGGATCTTATTTCACCCAGGAATCACAAACTCATCTGTGAATGCTGCCTGAGTTGTAGCAGATTAAATCAGGATTAACTCCACATTCTAATTACAGTAATTTCACGAATACAAGCCGCACTGCTTTGACCAAAATTTTGCTCCCATACCGGGAATGCGGCTAATATTCAGGTGCGGCCAATATGTGAATAATTTTCTGACATTTTCAACCCTGGGAGCGCAAACCAAGTCAGTGCAAACTGCAAAGTCGAGCTCCTGCCAGTAAAACCCTGCATTTACGCGGTTGTTACAAATTGATACTCTGTTGCGTGGCGGGTGGAGCTGTTCTGTGCAGGCAGCAAAGGGGGTGGGGAAGGCGGGGCAGTTCCCTCCTGCTGGCCCCATGGCTCGGGGGGGGCAGGGACAGCTCTCTCCTGCTGGCCCCGAGGCTCGGGGGAAGCAGGGGCAGTTCTCTCCTGCTGGCCCCACGGCTCAGGGGAAGGCAGGCAGCTCTCTCCTGCTGGCCCCACGGCTCAGGGGAAGGCGGGCAGCTCTCTCCGCTTGGCCCCGCAGCTCGGGGGGGGGCAGGGACAGCTCTCTCCTGCTGGCCCCGCGGCCCGGGGGAAGGAGGGGCAGTTCTCTCCGCTTGGCCCCGCAGCTCGGGGGGCTCCCGTCCCCGCGTGCCGCCGCCGCAGGAGCAGGCAGGCTCCATACCCGGCTCCCATGGCCGCCGCAGGTGCCAGCAGGCTCTGTGCCCCCCCTGCCGCCGTGGGGCAGCGCCGGGCCAGGGTGACCGAGCCCAGCGGTGGTGGCGGCCGGCCCCGAGCATCCCCGCCAAACGGCAGTGCTGAGCTGGGCCACCCAGCCCTGTCGGCAGCCCCGAGCCCTCATGGCCCGAGCCGACCCAGTAAACCCCGCCCTGCCGCGATTCTGTTACTAATTGGCAACTTTGTTGCACGCGGGTCCTCGCTGCAACCACAGAGCGGCTTATACTTGGGTGCGGCTTATTTATGGACAAAAAACGAAATGTTTGCCAACACCCGGCGATGCGGCTTATACTCAGTGCGGCTTGTATTCGTGAATTTACTGTATTTCTTGTCTTATTCAGCATCTCCAGACACAGAAGGCTGTCACTGCGGAAGGAGGAACTGCAGGGGTTTCCAAATGGGAGTTCTTTTAATACAGCAAAAATGGCTTCATAGTTGTTTTAGAATGCTGAATGACACACATACTTTATACTGGGCAATGTACTAATTAAAATGGTTTATTACGATTAGACTAAATCAAGAAAAAATTCATAGAAGTTCTAAATTATTAAGGAAACCAAATACCACTAATTTTCTGTACATTAGGCTTTCCAAATCTTTTGAAAGATTCTTTCAAATCCAATACATTTGTAAATACAAAGAGTTCTCAAAATTATGAAAGCCATCTCCCCTCTGCTGAAACTAATAGGATATAATAACTTGATAAAATTACAATGACAAGATTTTCTGACCAAATTTGAAGACAGGACAGGGTGCTGCATTTACAGCATATTGACCTCAAGCCTTAGTTTCCAGATTCAGATATCCTTTTTCCTTGCAACAAAATGCATTTTATCCCTATCAGTACATTAATTTAATGTGTCATCTTTAAAGGTAATGAGTGCCATCAATTCCCAACTCTTTCAGTAGAATTAAAGCCATTTAAAGATAAACAAAATCTTGGGTCTTGAATATTTCAGATGCTTTTAAAGATATCTGAAATTACATTCAGTTATCAGTAAAAATTATAATTCTATTAAAACCCACTTTTCTAGCCTCACTTCTAGTATTTAAATCTCCAAAAGAAAGCTATCAGAATCATTTAATAAAGAAATTTCTAGGTCTCTTATATTTTCCTGATTTATACTTTAGAAAGTTAAAGGATAAACAGGATTCTAAATAGTGGAACATTCCATGTTTATCTGTGCCAGGTCTTCTGGTCTTCTAAAAGGAAGCAACTGAAAAGTCTAGAGAATTCTTACCTATTAATCCATCCACACTTTAGGTTAATGTCCTTCAATGGCAGACTGAATTGCATGAAGAAAGATGGAAAAAAGGCAAGGAAGGTAGAGGGGGAAAGTACTTAACATCTTATCTGGCACATTCTCTGATCTTAATACAGGACAAGTGTAAGAGTAGAATATATAAATATACATACAATCTTCCCTCCTGATCTGTGTTCAAAGGGGATCATGGAGAACTTCTTTGTCTCTTTCCTGTACATGCAATAGTGCTTCACCCAACTGGAACCAAAGGGAGCAGGTCCTACATAACACAAAAGCAATGAATAGCATGTACTTTTTCCAGTTTCTGCATTCTCTTCACCTGCTTTATAAATGATACCTAAGAGTCCTACTTAATTTTTAACAATGCAGTATTTAAAGCAAAAGTACAAATTAAGAAATTATACACACATCATACAAATGTTGACCCCTGCTTATTCTAAAAACCAATGCATGTTGTACTTCACTCTTATACTTAATGACAAATGGAAAGAATTATTAATGCATCTTTCTCTCAACTACTACAGACAAAATAGTTTTTCTCTATAAAGTAAATACTCCCTTGAGACTCTATTTAGCAGAACACAGAAAGCTAGATTTACACCTGGTAACTTGAAGCTAAATAATCACAGATTACCACACTTCCATTGCAAGTTCTAAACAATCTCTTGATTAAGGTCTGATCACAACTTCTGACATCAGAACTTCTCCTATTAAACACTGCATACCCTACACAGAAGGCAGTTTAGAGGCCAGCTTACTGCAAATAGTATTGGTGAGATTTGCACCATAATGCTAACTCCTCAGACTTGGATTCTGACCCTTTGTATCTCATTATTTCTATTACTTGACTTTTTCTCAAAAATCGGTCTGCAAATGAATCTTCTCACTCTGTAGGAGCAAACATTTTAAAAACATGATTTATGCAAAATATTTAAAAATAAATAATAAATTACAATAAATTGTCATTCCTTGAGCAACAAGAGCTCTGCATCTTGTTTGGCTTTTTTACTAGTGTGAGAAAGATTTATAATTGTTTGAAGTGTTGACAGGATATGATTTATGTGACATGCACCTTCACAGCAAGAATTTTAACACCAGCTACCTAACATATAGCCTGATTTATTTGACCCTATCATCACAATTAGGTAATGAAAGTGTATCAATGAATCAAGGAAATGACACTCAATTTCATCATACTCAACAAGCCAAATTTTCAGAGGCTAATTTGACAACTCATGTTGCTGGCTGACAACAAATGTTTGACAGTTCTAGGGGAGGTCATTAGTAAGGGTTTAAAAATAAGATGAAATCCATTATTTGGTCAAACAAAACTTCCCTGAATCCAGTCACTTTTACTAAAAACTGACACATTTTCAGCTCCTTATTCTTTTTATGAGTCACAGTAACAATGCTGTTAAAAACTTTGAAAATATATTTAGATTAATCAACTGTAAACTCTGCATCTTCAAGTTACCTGCAGAGATAAGACTTGCCCATATGCTCAATATGGGCACTGTGGAATACAAAATAGACCTTACTTTTTTCCTGTACGTAGAGGTAGCCTTCCATTGTGAAGTGATTTGCTCTTTTATGTTCCTGAGGATTTCTTCTGATCTTGTTCATGAGCTCCTCTACCTCTGACCTTGTTCCTTCAAAACGATTTCGTGTCTAAAACGAGACAGCAAAAACCCTTTGGTAATGAGAGAGGAAGAAAGACTTACTCTTCCTGGCTGATAGGAACTGGGTTTGCACAGCAAGGTGTTGATGGTGGGGGGCTACAAAGGAGGTCTCTGTAAGAAGGTGATAGAAGCTTCTTCCATGTCCCACAGAGCCAGTGCCAGACAGCTCCAAGGTGGACCAAGGCTGAGCCCATCAGTGACCACAGTACAGCCTCTGCAATAATGTATTTCAGAGGGAAAAACCACACAATGCCAAATGCAGCCAGAGAGTGGAGTGAGAATATGTGAGAAGAACAGCTCTGCAGACCTCAAGGTCAATGCAGAAGAAGGTGCAAGAGATGCTCCAGGTGCCAGAGCTGAGATTTCCCTGAAGTCCCTGTGGACACTGGGTAAGTCCATGGAGGACTGTCTCAAGTGGGAGAAACCCCATGCTGGAGCAGGGGAAGAGTGTCAGGAGTCCTCCCACTGAGGAGGAAGTAGCAGTCATGTGAAGAGGCAAGAGCCAAGTCAAGAGGCATCATGTGAAGAACTGATCATAACCCTCATTCTCCTGCACCACTGAGGGAAGAAGGGAGGGCTAATGGAAAGGTGTGTTTAAAATTTGGATTTTATTTCTCATTACTTTACCCTAATCTGGTAATAAATTAAACTGAATTCTCCCAGTCAAGTCTCTTTTGCCTCTAATTGGTCTGTAATTGATCCCCCTGCCCTGTTCTTGATCCTCAAACTCTCCAGCTAAGGAGGGCAGTGATAGAGCAGCTTTACTGGGCCTCTGGCATCCAGCCAGGGCCAACTCACCAACAAAAATAACTATAAAAGGAGACAATGATCCAGGCTGTCTTAGGATAGTCAATGCACAATTTCCATGTATGTGTTTACTCTCCAAGTTTTCTGATATTCTTCAAAATCAATGTGAGGTTTGGGTATCAGCTGCTGTGACTGTGGAAAGCACACTATGACTGCCAGAGTAGGTTTCTAAAACAATGCACTGAGCTGTTCAGAGAAATACTGAGTGCAAAATTAATTTGAAAATTGAAATTTCCTTAGGAAAATATTACTGCATATATTGGCTTAATTCATGAGACTCTTACTTGTCAGGAAGTAGAGGATTTTGTATAGTAATTGAGGAAAAAAGTGTCAGGAAGGTCATCAACAATGCACACAGATTGAGAGTGTATGTGTACCAAATGTTTTGACCACACACAAGCAGAAGCATGTAAAAACAACCAAAAAAACTTGGAAGTCCAGTTGACTTATTATTTCTGAATGTCACTTATTCCAAAGTCTGCAAGCATCCAGAAAAGAAATATTTATCAGAACATTAGCAAAACCATTCAGAAAGTAACCATGCCACGCACAAATTATATGACAGGACTACACAAAACAACAGAGTAGCTCACATCTGACACAAGAAACCCTTTGGTTTGATCTGAAAAACACTGGGAATGGGTCAATGAGCAAATAAAATCACATCATAGTAATAGGTGATTTTCTCTACAAATGCACCTGTCCCAGCTGCAAACACTTAAAAACATTTTAAAATCCAAGCTGGTACCTGTGTTTTGAAAAGCATATAGTTCCAGATGCATGTTTGTGTCTTTTTGCTTTCAGAGAGCACCTTTATTTTCCTGAAAATGCAGTCTCACCTATTTTATCTTTTCCTCAGGATAAGCATACAAGGTAACATGACTTTTGGAAGAATCAGCTTTCTAGAGTTTGGGCTGTAAGGCTAGGGTGGGTCTTTTTTCTTTCTTTCATTTGTCAGGAGGAGATGGGCAGTGAGAGGAAGGCAGGGTTTGTGGTAGGGCATGGAGAAGAAATTCATAGGAAATTCTCACAGTAAAAAGACAACCTGAATGAAAGGGAAGACAACTACTATAGCTATACTGTCAACTCTTAAGTCACTCTCCATTATCCAGCTAGGATCTTGTACTCTGTAATTTCTAACACATAATCCAGTGTTCTGCCAGCAGCTCAGCTGTACCACATGCAAACCCCAGTTCATTTTTCCTTTGGGATGTCTTGTTGATCCTCGGCACAGTGGAGAATGTGTCATGTCCTCTCACAATCTTTTCAAATGCTTCCTTCTATTCTCCTTTTACATCAGATAGCTGTTGAGCCTTGTTCTGCCTTCTCTCTACAGCCTCTATCTATTCATAACACTTGAGCTGTAAAGCTCAAGCTCTTTAGAATTTGGTGGGGCACACTGTGATACCATTCAGTCAATTGAAAATGCAGCTGCTGAGATTAGCTTACTTTCTTACTGCTCATCATTTCTTCAGATCACTCCACTGGCTCTTTTCCATCTGTATTCTGAAACCCAGCTCTTCAAAACTGTATCAAAGTTTCCCTCTCATGTTTCATCTGGCATCAGTTACCCTCTATGCTGCTCCTCACTCTGTTAAGCACACAGAAGCAGCAAGTCTGACCCGACATTTCCCCCAAAAGTACTGAAAAGTACTGACTTCTGCCACAGAAACCTGCTTATGAAGTTACCATTAATCAGTTCCCCTTCTCAAACCAAACAACAGAAGGAAACTTGACACTTGAACACAGAGGAAGAAAATAAAAGGAATGGTATCATGGCATATGAATCACGTCACTATGCATTACAACAAATGTAATCCTTCCTTCCTTAACTAGCCTCCCTGCTAGTTAAGCCATTTCTAAAAACAGACTGTCCTCTCCAAGAAGTTGCTGTGTCTTAATTCCAGATGCCCTCAGAGGTCAACAAAACAAATGCACCATCAGGAATTGATTGTTTGCAGTATGATGTGTGGTTTGCTTTCTACCAAGAAGCCTCTGGCACACCCAAGTTTCTCTGAGCGAGCTTTATTCTTCATAAATCTCAAGGAAGCAAACAGATCATCTGAATAGTGACTCTGTCAGTCCCACTGCTTCAGCCTTTACCTTGTTTCCTGCACTCCCAGTCCAGATCACACTGGGAGATTTGGGATGAGGGCACACTAAACTAGTGGTGGTCCCGTTTGCTGTCCTTGAAGGAACACATCATTTTGTCAAATATGCCATGGGTGCCAACACCAAATCTCCTTAGACAGTTCTGCACCCCAAATCAACAGGGATGTTCTTATCTGAAAGGGCTGCTGCAAGACAAACAAACTGCACACTGCTCTGAGCAGCTGTTTTCTTCCCTTTTCTTAGTTATGGATAATGTAACCCTATAGGGAAATGACCCTCAGACATGACCACCACATATTCAATTTCAAAGCATACCCAAAATCCTGAAAACTTTATATTTCATTACCCACACTCTGAATTACCCAGTGTTGTATGCACTTTTAACAGACTTCATTCGTTTTTGAACAATCCTTGCATTATTTCTGTCTCAAAAAAAAAAAGAAAAAAAAAAAAAGGAATGCAGGCCTCTTACTTCACACTTGTTTTTTACAGTATTATTAGAAATTACAAAGAACTCACTGGAATTAGTGATGATTTGTTCTGTGATGTAGCTGGGTATCCAGGAGATGGCACCATATCCCCAAAATTCACAGGCAATGCACTCACATGAACTAAGTGTTGGCAATACAGATACTGCACACGCAGCAACTGCAGCAAGCAGTTTTACTCACAAAAGTACAACTCAACTTACATTTTGTATATTTATCTGCAAGGCCATTTTGTAATGATTGAAGTCTTTAGCAAGTTCATATCCCTGGTGATAGAAAGTGAACAAACCCTGAAAAAATGATAGCACCTGAAATAGAAATAAAAGACTTGTTAGAACAAAAACCTCCATTTTCTTCAATACAATTGCTGCACATAGGCTTTTTTTAGAAAGAGAGATTACAAAATTATTATTTTAAAATAAATTTCTACTAATGCCTACACTTTACAAGTAATATTTAAATCCTAATGATGATCTATGTACACAGACATTTTGGATGGTCCTGTCTCTGGAATTTCACAACTGATCTCTACTTTCCATTTGACCACAGGGAATGTATATCCTGTGTTCCCAAACTTTCCCATGTAACCTTTTCCTGCGACTGCTCTGATACCAATGATGTCTGGAACACATATTTGTGCACAAGGAGGTAATGATCATTCTGTCTTTAGTCACCATTTCCCTGGTCATTGCTCTCTCTGCTAATGACCACGTGGAGATGACTTTCACGTCAGTCATCTGGTTTGCTGGAAGAAGGAAACTGTCCCCACTGCTGCCTTCTGCGCACAGATCTGACCTTCTGTCAGAACCAGCAAGTGACCCAGCAAGCCAGCATATGCTGACTTTAGTATTTCAATTTAAAAGAACAAAAAAAGTTGCACTACACTGGAAGCAGTATGAGATGTAGTCCTAACTCTTGTTTAGTTCAGTTTGCTGGAACAAAGCAAAGGAGACAGAACAGAACAACTCCCTAAAGAGAAGAAGCCAAAGAACGTATTTAACAAAAGTCTGAAGTCATACAGCAAATACATAATTTTCAAAAAATGCAAAAAACACATGAACTTTAAGCATTATTAAGGGAAAAGGAAGTAAGAATCTGGCACAAAATAATTTCAGTTTTCTAGGTTAGTGTAAACTTCAAGTACAAATTAGGCAACAAAGTTCAGCTGCATCCAGAAGGAGTTTTCCAGAAATGAGAAAGAGACATGCTGCAAGAACATAATTTGAAGATTCATTTCCCTAGTCTGGCTCTGAGGAAACTTAAAATTATCTGAAACACAATAACCAAATGCAAAGCTATTTAGGATTAGAAAGATATTTAAAACTAAATTATTTTTTTTTAAATAAAAAAGCCAACATAGCTACACCAAAAAGAACCCCACACAATCATTCTTTTCACAGCATTTTGCCATTTTTTAAACAATGCTTATATAATTGCAGTAATTTATTCCCCCTTAAGTATTTTAGCAAATTTCTTTTCATACAGGAATTATCTATATCAAAATAGACAGTTCTTACTAACTGCATAATGACCAACTATTTTGATTAGGATCATTTGAGACTTCTTTTTCTTATTATTACATTAAAGCAATTGTCCCAGAATAAAAGGACTTGGCCCAAGAGCATGAGAGAACGGAATTTGCTTTTACAATCCATCCTCCCTTTATTCTCAGTATTAAACTTACTGTTCTCTTATTGTTTTATAAATTTGTATTTAAAATACCAACCTAATGTATGTTTCAGAAAATTTTAGAATAAGTTCTTCTCATAGATTTAAGAAAGCCTTGTCAGTGCACGCACAATTTTCACTAAAATTCAATTAAATCCCTTGATTTCTGCACAGATTCAATTGCAAGTGAATTAAACATATCAGGCTACCCAGTAATGAGCTTCTTATCCAGCAGCACTCTCCTAATTGATTTGTATCAGCAATTAGTGGGCCTCTAAGCCCAACCTTCATAATTAAAATTAAATTCCTTGCATTAGTCAGCAATAACATTTCATTGGTTAGAAAACCAAAGGCAAGAATCCTAACACCAATACCTTCTTGAATCCTCTACTCTGCCTCACAATATAAAATTGTATTTTTGCAGTATAACAAAAGGTTTCACACATTTTCTGAAAATCAACACCAGTGGGTTCAAATCAGCTGTTATTACTGAGGTAAGATTTGACATGCCTGGTTAAGTTTATCTGCACTAGGAATCTGCAGATGTAACACATTGGTTTAAATTCTGTTAAGTCACGCAACTGGCTGTGTTTTCCAGAAAGCAGAGCTTGGCTTTTGTCCAAATGCATTCCTTCTCCATCCCTTTTGACAGGTAGGGTAGGTTGAATTCACTGATACTTACAGGCTCCACACACTCAAACTTTTTCCGCTCCTGGATCTCCTGCAACTTGCACACATACTCCAGGGACAGCTCATAGAAGTGTTTCCTGTTCTGCTCCACTTGGTTATCTGCCTGCACACAGAGCACACCTCATGAAGTTCCACAGATATTTTGCAGACAACTGCAGGATAACACACGTAAGTGGCAAGTAGATAATTTTCTCTATATTTGAGGGATTTGTTACAACATCGATCATTCATTTACTTTTAATCAGCAGCAGCAATTCCCTTTCACTAGGTAATATATTTGTTTTGAATCATGAGGCTAGATTTTTTAGAAAAATTCCAGCAACACCTCTTCAAGCTTCTTTTCTAGGGAATCCAACATTTAACAGCATTGCAAAGGTACCTGCCAAAACAGAGAGTGGGAACTAAGAGTATCTTCCATTAGAAAAGGGGGAAGTAATCTCTCCAATCAAATTAAGGAAGAAAATGTGCTTTCTGAAAACTACAGTGCTGGTGCTGCAAGTTTTACACTATAATCCAAATAACTGCTATAAAAATGTTGTTTGTGAATTCTGTTGTACCCATCCCACACCTGTGTTCACTTTGACTGGCAAGAAATGCAATGGAAAAAAAGTTCACTTACTGGTTTAACTCTACAAGTTTTCTCAGAGCATCAAGCATCTAAAAATGCAGCTTTTTTACCTGCAGCTGATATTTAGCACAGCTTTGCAGAAAGACCAACACCATATTGATGCTAAACAGTTACATTTCAGCTGCCATCCATCTGCATATAAATATTTCACTTTGTAGCATCTTGAATCTTAAAGCTTGGCAATAGAAACTGTTATTAAAATAGATAAAAGGAAAGGTTGCTTTAAGTTACTAACACTTAGTCTTTGCCCACAAAGATAGTACAAAATGCTTCTACAGTGAATTACCTAAGGAAGTGGAGAAGGGGTTTGGTGAGAGGGCAAGTCTTACTATGAGACTCTTTTTTAAATACTGAGCCTACATCCTCCAGGCAGAACAGTGACTGCTGTGCTTTAAGAGGATAAGCCAAATTAGCTTTAAGACAGTTTTGCCTTAAGACGTGCTTGGCTTTACTGCTCTGTGCTGGAGAACTCTCAGCAGTTAAAGGGACATAACCACAAATGCCATTAAATAAATAAAGCCCTGATAAGTATTTCAGTAAGCAAATGTGTTTCAACAAGCCATGCCATTTTGATGCATCACATAAACTGTGGAATTGTTTGAGATGTCACCTATACACACAGGAATTGTTTGAGTTGTCAGCTAAGCTTCTAATCATATACATGAAGGGTGCCACAACACCCTAGAATGAGACTCTGAAGTGGATTTTTGAGGACATCTGGCTCACCACACAATCCAGAATACATTATACATCTCTCAGTTCTTTAAGGCATGAGTCTCCCATGCACCCAACAAGTTGCATTGTAGTTTGTGTACTGCTGAAGAAAAAGAAATAAGACACACACGGTGCTTCAGTGAAATTACAGGAATATCCTGACACCAGGAGAGTCAAAAGTTATTTTCATGTTAAGACCCTCCACACCATGGCATGTTTTTAACCAAATTTTTCTCAAACTTATCCCTGCACTATTTACTCCAGTCAGGAGCTGACAAAGCTAGACATGAATAAAACTAAATAATGCACATTATAATGCAACTATATACACCTGTTCTCTAAGCTTTTGCAAGAGATTGTTTCCTATTCTCTCTGACAACATGCTGCAAGGGCCTTTTTTCTTTAAATTGCTTATACATTTATACTTCAAAATTAAACACACGAATGTAAGAGCCTGACTGAAGAATTTCAGAATTTTTGCTCATGAAACTTTGAAGGACATTTAAAATAAATCTATTTGCTCATTCTAGATTTCACCCATGCTCTAAAGCTTCAGGCTGTATTTGATACAGCCTAAAAATGCCTTTTACAGGCATTATGCATTTTTCCACTGAGGTTAGGTCTCATTTCAGATTTTGAGAATCTTGAGAATCATATTTCATCAAGATATCATAATCAGCCCTTTATCATTTTCTCTGCATCAAGTCCTTTGGCAGCTGAGCAATTTGACAAAAGTACAGGTCCTGACACAGGAGCCATGCCCAGTGACTTCACTTGGATAACTCAGCTCCCCAAAAGACACTTGTTTACACATTTGAGGGTCTGTGTTGTAAATGCAGCATGGTGAAGTGACATCTTAGTGAAACTCAAGAGTAGAGAAGTTCCTGGCTAACTTTGCCAGTAATATTAACCATTTTTTATGAAAAATGGCATAGAATATTTGGGATGGGGTAGAGGGCATGGACAGGAATCATCCCTGAGGAAAACATTAAGTTTTTTTATAGTCTAAGCATTAATAATTCTGACATAATTACATTTATCTGGGAAAAAAAGTCTTTCTGGCTACAGCAAGTCTCTACAAAATATCCTGGCAGTCTTCTCACATACTATTTGTTGTTGCTCCAGAAATAAAAACTATTACAAATAAGTTGATGATGATAATAAGCCCAGAGGGACAGAAGGAATGCCAAGCAATATATATCTATCAGTTACAAATTGTCAACAACCTTTTTTAACGCACTACTCAAAAAAATCCCAAAACAAATCTTCAAAATGTGAGAAAAAGAAAAGGGCCAAACCCACTTTATTTGGGAATAAAAGTCTTGTTGTCCTCTGCATCAAGTGTTATCACAGGACATTCAGTCAATACTCCCAGTGCAATGCACATCACAAGTGGTAAAGCCTTGCAAGAAATGTAGAGTTTTTCACAGTATGTTTGCACTTCACCATTCCCTCAATCACATATAAAAAATGATGCTCAGCGCTTCATGCCCACAAACTCTTCATTTGGATGGAGGTACTAAGTTCAGCAAATAGTGATTTTCTCACCAACTTTTCCAGATGAGAAAACTGGTTTGTTTTACCACTAAGAATGCTGTTTCTCCATTTGCATAAGTATATTTACCTATTTGAAAGCCTTCAGCTTGCTTAAAAGAAAAAAAAGAGGCAACAATACCTCTTGTAATTGTAGCTCTTTTTTCTTAGCTGATAAATTCAAATGTTTTTCTAACAAACTGTAGTTCTTCTCTGTCTCTTTATCAAACTTCTTCTTTTCCTCCTAGACACAGAAACAAAGTAGTAACCATGTAAATATAAAAGTGTACTATTTTTCTTCTTTTAAAATTCTAGTTAATCAAGAACAAAAAGGAAAAAAATATCATAGCCCCAGTAAGCAGAGAAAAATATGCTCCATCTGTGCTAGGTGCAGATGTATTTCACCACTAGATGCCATAGCCTGATTTTCACAGCTAAGCAGAGCTATATTTCCAGCGTCAGTGTTTGGATTATACTGAATGAATTCTTAGTTAAGAATGCCCCAAGAGCTAAATATTTTTAGAGGGTTTTTATTTAAACATTATACAATTACATAAGACTTCTATTTAAAGGTCACTGAGAATTCTGTCCAAAATAGAAGTTTACATCCGAAATAAAAGCTACAGCTTCACAGAAACAGGGACACAAGGAAAGAAACACCCATCCAAACACAATGTGAGATGTAAGCTGTGTGAAAGGAATTTGTATTAGAAGCATCAGGGAGAGAATTCTGACTAGGAAATGAGTGAAGATATAAGTTAAAGCAATAGGAGTTCCCACCCCAAAACCAGAAATATTCTTTAACAGCAAAAGTACTGCTGAAATAATGCATTCATTACACAGCTGCTTCTACGACAATTGGTTACATTCAGAACAAATTCTCTCTTTCCTTGGAAGACTGGCTATATTACAGACCAAGATTTTATTGTGTGTTGGTTGGGTCACCTAATATACTTCTCTCAAGTCCATAAAATGACACAAAGCTCATTGTACCACTGAGCTGAAAGGATTTATGATCAACAGAGCATTTTCAGTTCATGAACACTGAAATCATATGCAGAACATATTAATCATTCCTGCCAAAGTCTAAATGCATAGTGCTCTCATAAGTGAAACATTGTCTTAGCTACTAAATATCACTGGTGATGAAGTCATGAATTTGCAAAATAAACCATATGCAGGTATTTTGAAAATGCACTGAGTTTTACAACAGAAAGCCATAATAAAATGCTGGTTTCTTTCTTTTCCATTTTTTTTTATGAACACTTACATTTCTCACTTCAAAAAGGAAGGTAGACAGATACAAATTTGTCCTTGTTACTTTTATCCAAATCTAGTCTGTACTCAATACAAGATGTTTACTTCGCTTTTTTTTTTAATTGTTCATAACTTACTGACAATCTTTAAAAAATGACCAAACACTTTTATCAAAAATACTTTCAATGAGACCTTGTTCTTAGCTTCTTCATCCCTATTATTCCCATGCATAATGAACCAATGGCATTTATTTTTTAAAAAAAATTAAATAAAGATAATTCTCATTAGCAGGTGGCAAAAATGCAGTTAAAAGCATGAGTTGGCATGAGTGAGCTCCTTTAGGTAGTTAATACTTTCCAGCCTTTGATTGTGAAACTGCAGGCAAATACAAAGCAGAATAGGGTTACCCATTAGGAAGGTGGGGGGGGGCAGGCTGTTAGCAGAATTCTTCCTATTCCAGACAGAGGAGATAAGGGAGGTGGGGAGAAGGAAGGGAAAGGACACATTCTTCTCTTCTTGAAACATTCCATTTGTTTCTGAAGCAAGTTCTCAAAGTAGAAACAAAAAAGTGTGAACACATGAAATATAAACAATAATATGTTTCTGCCAATTACATGTCATTATTACAATGCAATCCAAGTAGAGAAATTAAACAAACTTATAAAGGCAAGGAGGGACAAACCTTGACAGCTCCTAGCTGCTCTTTTCTAAATCTTTCCAAAGGTTTGATCAGAGTTTCAGTAACACTGAGTGCCTAAATTAAAAAAAAAACGTGGGTTAGGTTTCTGTAGCCAGATTGATGAGTCACATCGGCATCAGCAATAAAAAGAAAAAAGCAAGCAAGCTCTGGGGTAAAACAATAGAAGCATATGAGTTAAAAGTTATAGCAAAAAAAATTTTTTAAATCACATTTCCAAGTTCATTCAAGCTTATAAAATTCCTTAATTCAATCCACTATCAGAAAATTAAATTAAAACAATTGCAAAAAATTCAGAAATTTCCAGGCTGCACCCAAAATTGAAACTGCTTCATTTGTGCCAGTCTTGCAGATCAGGTTGAAGACCTCAATTACTGTACACCAGAATGAGACAGAGGACAAATGAGTTTCATTAGGGGATGCAAAAATTTCTGCAGCAAGAAGAACTACAGACAACTGTGGAATAGACCAGTGAGCAGCAAAAAAATAATCTTTTAAGACAGTTAAATCCATTAGGCATTCATATAAATCTTCAAATATTTACACACTTAAGAACATTAATAAGACCTTAAGCTAAGTTATAAAATCAAAGTGGTGCAAAGTCAATAAACAAGAGGTTGAGATGACTGAGTGAACATCCACCATCCACTTATGATATAAAGTCTCACGGCCATAGAAAAAAGAAAAAAGAAGGACACAATATTCCATCATAAGACAGAAAATTGCAGTTTATTAGATCAGCACAGCTACTAAGTCACATGAAATTTCCCTGAAGATGGAGTAGGGTTCCATTTGGTGCAAACAAGACTTCAAATTTTGAAAATATTTGAAATTTCAGGAAAGGCTGGTACTTTTTGAACACAACAGCAGCATGAAAACAATGGCAAGAGCATGCAGGTGTGGGGGAGCAGGTGAGATTCTTTTGGTCTGTTCTAAGGCAGACTCACAGAACAAATCATGTCCAAATTAGTTCAGCCACTGGGCTGAGATGCCAAGAGTTCAGAGCTCCTTGGAATCCCCCTAACATACAACAGAAACCTTTCTCTCTCTTTCCTCCCCTTTCCCTTCCCTTTAAGTTGAAAATCTTCAGATAAAACATCACAGGCTTAAACCGACCCTCTGGAACACTTCTGAAAAATTCTTATCATAAAACACACACGGGATGTCCTGGAGATCTGGCACAGCACAGATCTGAGCAGCACTGTCTGCTCCCACCCATCCCTGGAGCCATGAGGGATTACTGTGGGAGTCATCCTGCCAATTCCCTGTAACAGAACAACCCACATTTCTAAGCAGCCAGCACAGCACACTAACCTGCAGCTAACTGGAAACCCAAAGAGCTGGCAAGTCCGGGCCAAACTGGGTGCTGCACAGTCATCCATGTAACAGCTACATCCTAACTTCAGAGCATGTTTTCTCAGCACAAAACTTCCTTCTGCATCCATTTCCTGATTTTGCCAAACACATTTTAAAGCACCCTTCAGTGCACCCTTGGTGGGAGCAACAGGAAAAAGAACTCTCAAGTCAGATTGGAGAGCACGGAAACCACACAATCGGTCCTATATTGGAAAACTTTAAATTGTTCCTCTGTTCTAAAAAAGTGAAGGAAAAAGCTCCTGGGAGGAAAACTCAGAGAGGATGGTACAAGCTTCCACGGGGTACAGCACCAGAGTTACTGGAATAATTTCAAAGCATTTAAAGGTAACAACTGAGCACTCACATGGTTAGCAGGTTAAGGATAATTAACAAATGAAAAGTTGCTCATTAGTTGTTTGAACTCTTACACAAAAAAGTGTAAGGTTAACACGCATTGAATGAATGCTGAACACAAAGTCCAAATCAAAGAAAACCATAGCACCTTGATGTAACACAGGAAAAGTTAAAAAAAAGGAAAATATATGCATAAAAGGTTGTGCTTCATAAAACAGCAGGGCTGACTGTAAATCACTTTTCTGCTACTCCTGTACAGTATTAACCATGGGAACCACTACAGGAATTTGTTTGAAGCAGAAAATAATCTTTAAATCAAAATGGGATGTTCTCTTGAGCGACTGCCAACAAGCAGATTCCACTGCTGCCAGTGGGATGATATGCCAGTAATTCTTTCATTAAAAGAAAAACAAGCTTCCCCTTCTTCCAAAAAATACATTTCTCACTTTGCACTTAAACTTTTGTTAACAGATGCATCTCCAGGTGCCTACCATAATTGTACTTAAGATTTGTCACCCCCTTTGCTTTCTGTGCCTGGGTTAAATAACAGGACTCTTGATTACTTCTGGGTGGAGCAAGATTTTACAGATCTTTGATCATTCTCATGGAGCTTCATACCAGGCCATATACTAAAATACAAGACTGCTAAATCTAACAGTGAGTTACAGAGATGTTCTTCTAACTGACAAAGTTCATAATTAAAATACAAGATCAAATAGAGAGGCATTCCTGCTGTTTTCCAGTACACAGAATCCAGTGTTTGTCATGAAAAGTTACAAAAGTATGTATTATTATTTATAGAAAAAAACACATTATTTACACTGCCATTCATTCTTAGCTTATTTACAACTTGAAAATGTAACTATTTTTTTAAAACTATAGGTAATTACTAAGCAAATAGGAAATAAGCAAGGGATTACCTGAATATATTTGTAATTATCACTTGTGCCTTCCTTTAGAACTAGAACCATGTTAAAATGCAAAATTTCCAGCAAAAGTTAAACTAGGCATTTCAGTTTATTAATATGAAACTAGATGTTCTTTTTTCTGTCCTGAATCTTGCATTCATTTTCATCCCTCTACTTCTCTAATCCTGACAGATTATGACAGGAATGTACTATTTAAAAGTACATTTTAAAGTACATTTTAAAACCCCTTTCTTTACCTCTCTGATCTATCCAAACCTACATGAAACAAATATATGTTCAATTATATCTGGCAGGCAAACTGTGGCATGCAAGCTGTAAGTGAAACAATCTAACAAGGTCATGTCTCAGGCAACAGAATCTTAACCAGCTTTGCAAATGCCAAAGTCTCAAGAATGCTTTGAGAAATGTTTAACCTGATGTGCACACGTGTCTTGGGCAGTCAGTCTCAAACTGCTTACACTATTCCTGCTCTGTTTGCAGCAGCTACAGAAAGGGCAAAGAATTAAATTCAACACAAACCTGGCAACACCAGCAATAAAATCACCAGTGCCATCCCACCTCAGATCACTGCATCTGACACTTCCAACATCCTGAAGCACGTTGTCAGCTTTGTGTGTATCTATTTCAGATGCCTTAGCAAAACTCCGCTCGCTCAAGCAGAGAAGTTGTACAAAATAGTGATCATCTTGCCTTTTCCAGCTCCATTTCCTCCAAAGAAAGAAGTAACAGCCATAGATCAAGGGGCCCAACCACTCTTTCCAACTGCAGCCCTCAAAGGCACAGGCTCAATCTATTGCAAGCTCATTCACAGCTGGTGGATACTTTCTCACTCAAGTCAACAAGACCCAACAGGTCACTGAGCAGTCAGTGCCAGTCCACAAGATGACTCCATTTAGACTGTCACTTCTTCCCTTCCCAGAAAAGGTGGGAGGAGAGGTGTTCAAGGAGAAACTATTTCCACCAACACCTCCTCCTATGCACTGTAACCTGATGGAACAGACCAGGCACCAGCATTCAGTGCTCCTCTTTCTTCCTCCTGCAGTAGGCAGGAGCAGGTTCTCTAAGTTTCCACTCCCTATCCAGGCACAACCAGGCTGCTTGCATGGCCTGTAAAGGACTAGCAACCCACAAGGGGTCTCCCCAGAGTCCAGTGCCCAAAAGGGTTAAACCAACTTAAGTTAATCAAAGTTTGTTATTAGACAAATGCAGCACTGGCTTCCAAACCTTCATCCTAAAAATGTCCTTAGAGCTCAGCCTTTACTGGAAGCACTGGAAATTGCACCCTGCTCATCAACAACTCTGGTGGTGAGGTAGATACATATCCTGACTCTGCTCCATTCTGAATTGAAGCATTCTCCCATTAAAAAATAGGTTTACTGAGAAAGAAAAGAAAGG
Source organism: Catharus ustulatus (assembly GCF_009819885.2). NCBI lineage: Eukaryota > Metazoa > Chordata > Aves > Passeriformes > Turdidae > Catharus > Catharus ustulatus. Next base: position 13,290,463 of record NC_046225.1, read on the forward strand.
CCCAAACATACACCTTCCTGCAGACTACACTGCAACACAGGAGTGCTGAGTCCCCAGTTCCCATCTCAGGAGCTGGAATGCAGATTGGATGCCTTGCATAACAGAAGAGGTTCAATTTCTGAGCATACCAATCAGAAAGATTTATTTGTAGTCAGGGGCAGGATTATTTCTGCCCTCAACAAAGCTACAAGGGAGGCCACCAAGTCAGTAAGGCAAAGCTTATGAAACTGAGCAAGTGTCAATGAAACCAGATCTGGGAAGGAAGCTTTGCCTTAGTGAGTGCAACAGAGAAGGCAGAAAGGAAAACATGCCTAGCAGTGATTCAATAACAAAATAGTTGACAATGCTGCTAAATAAAGACGATTACTTTCCAATAAAGATATTTACCACTACAGCTGCTCTTCTACTTACAGAGGGTACAGTTGTGTTCTCCCTAAGAAAATGCACCAATGTTGGAGGAGAGAGAAATATATAAAAAATATTTTCTCCAAAAAGCATTCCTACTTCACATAGTGATTTGTACTGAAATTTCTCAAAGCATTAAAACCTATGCCTGAAATGCTGTATTATTAAAAATTGCAGGTACTCCACTACTGAAGACATCAGATGTTACTTGCAAAGCCTGAATCTCTATTCTTTCTCTTCCCATGAGAATATGATATGGTCTTACAGTTACACATGTCCCAGTTAGCTGCACAAACAACTCCCCTGCCAGACCTACAGACAGAGGTGTTTCTCTACAGCGACTCTCCAACACTGGTTTTGCATTTACCTGCAGCACTGATGACTGCAGACAGTGTAACCCACACCCAAGGCTCATTATTTTGTTTTCAAATCAAGTTTCCTTCTAGTAAATATGTCTGGATTTTTCTCCCTGCTGTAGAGGCTTCTCTGTAGCTTTACAATCTTAGATAATGAAAGGGTTTCAGGCACACATTGGGAATACAAACATAAAATTTTTGGTTTTTAGAAGGTCTGCAGTATATAATGTAAAGCACATTAATACTTGCCTATCTTTGCAAGTGGGCAGAGGCTATAAAAGAGAAATTACATCCATTGCTGTGGATTTATTTGCTGTGGAGGAATCCATCTGGTAACAAAACAGACAGAGGAAGGATGACACATCTGACTTAGAGACAACATATTTTGTGCACTGCTGAAGCACTAGGAGGCATCTGTAAGAAAACACATCACCTCCCTCTTAGGTGTTCCAGAAGACTACCCTTCAGGGTTTGGTAAGAAGACAAGGAGTTTCTCAAACTATTCCAGGGGGAATTTCCTAGACCATTAAGCCACTGACTCACAAGTCTCAAACGGGCAGAATCCTGTGCTCTGCACTTCCTAATTCTTTCAAAAGCAGAAGCCTTGTATTGCAGGAAATACAACAGCTGGACTCCTGAGCTCACCCTTCTACAGAAAAGTTATTTCCTGTTAATCTCCTGGAAGTTCATTACTGACCTAAAGGACAGACAGCTAAAAGGGCATCCTATGATGCATCTGCTATGCTGTGCCTTACTCTGAAATGCTGCCCTCATTGATCCTCTTGTCATGAAACCACTGGTCTCCTAAATCAGACTGGTATAATGAGAAAACAATGAATAATTTCCTTTTTAAAAGAAAGACAATTAAATAGACAGTGGGCTTTAGTAAAGATTATTTGCTGAAAGCTATTTAATAGTCCCGTCTTCTACATTTATTCTTATGCAATACATTCCACCTTAAAGAGAAAAATACTACAAAGCCATAATCATAACAAACAAGAAAACAAAAAAAAAAGAAAAACAGACTTTCACACACTGCAACAAATCAGCTTTCCCCATCTGCAGTGAAGGAAAGTTGGGGATAACTCCTCTAAGAAAGACCTTCCCCTAGCAAACCACAACACACCAGAACACTGGTCTGATTCTCATACCACAGACTTTGCATGTGGTCATACAATGATCCTGACCAAGCAAAAAGGCTGCTCAGAAAAGAAAACTGCATAATGCCCATTTTCTTGGTGCATGGCAAAGCTCATCACTGAGCAAAAAGATGCCTCTGGAAGTAAAGGAATCCAGCAGGGAACAACAGCATCAGTGTTTAATCAAGAATGAATTGCTCAATTGTCAGTGCTTTCCTCCAGAAGAAACAGTGGTTTTATTAACAACCAGCAAAATCCAAACTGGTGGCAGTTTTACAATGCAAATTCCAAACATTTCCCAATGATGAACTAACAGAATGAAAATTCTCTAGTGAATTATGTCGATGCATGTGAGACCACAGAGTTATCTGGAAGAGGAAGCCAGTGGTAACAGAACTTGTCAGCTGTCTTCACTCAGAGGTGGGAGGAACACACCCAGATCTGCCTTTCCACATTTTTTTCTATTGCACAGACAACTCATCTTTGGTTTACAGATTCATGTGGACAAGTTCACAAATAACTCACAAAATTATTTCAGAACACAGCATGACATTCAAAACCCAAAAAATAAATGAAACATTCAATGTCAGGAACCACCAAAACAGAGGAAGATGTGCCTGAGCACAGAACCATAGTTCTACGTTCGTGTTCTGTATTCTGGTAATTACATGATTGTCATCCGGTCTCATGTCCAGCAGAGGAAAAGGGAAGGCTGGACAATGAGATATTGCAGCGGTTGTTCTGCTTGTTTCTAGAACTGGAAAATGTTTTATTAAATTGGAAAAATTGCACAGGAAAGAAAACAATGTATATCCTGCAATTAAGGTACTCAAATGCTGTTTCTAAAACATGCTGTTTCATCTGTGCCTCTATCTCTGCATCTGAGATATTCAACGCACTGTTGGCAGCACAATTTTTCAGAAGTGGTCAACAATTACCTCCTTTCCACTGTCCTGGCAGATATATTTAGCAGTGTCCATTGTCAGCAGACTTAAAAACATCTGAACATTTGGAGCACTACATAATGCCTTGAACTCCTTGAATGCATCACACATCCAAGACTATTGGGTATTCTTTTACTCCACACCAGTGAGTAAACTGATTGCTCCTTCACACAGATTTCTTCAGATTACTGTCAAGACAGATTAAGATTTACAAACCCCTAAATACCCACATGCAGAGTGCCAAAGAAAAGCTTAGAAAAATTAATACCACCATCTTCACAGCAGTCAAGTGCTGAATCAAACCCAGATACAAAAGTCACTGGACAAAAGGTAATGTTAGATATTCAGGAACACTGTGTGTTAAGTGAGCACTTCATCTGTGAAATAAACACTCAAGCACTTCAATATCTAATCGTAAGAGGTGGTTTAAGTAAGAATAAATAAGTAAATGTACATATTTGTACAGATTAAAGTATATCTTTAACCTTTTGAGTGTACACCTTTGAATGTTTGCAACTTCTTTTAACTTCTGAAAGCACAACTGAGAAACCCTCTCCTCCCTGTTTTCATTTTAAGAAGAAATTAAAAAAAAAGACTAAAAGAGAAACTTCACAGGGATATTTCTTTAAAAATCCACAGAGAAGCCATTTCTTGTGTTCCTGATATCTGCCAGGAATGACTGCTTTTCAGAGAGATGCTAATCTGGATGTGATTCTGCCACCCTGATAAAACTGAAAAAGAATGGAAAAGAATTTTTCAGAGGCCAAAACTGCAAGGATACCCATGGCACAAGAACAAGCCTTTCTTTTGCAGGAAAAAAAATGAGCAAAAAGACTTTAAAATATAGCTGTGTACTACCTTTCCTCTTAAAACACCTGAAGGAATAAAAATGTGCAAAAAATGTAGCAGGAAATAGAAGATAACATATCAAAGTAAAACATCTTCTTCTATTGCCTTGGGAAATCACAGGGAATATAGTAAGGTGAATATATTTGTATCAGAAATCCTATACAAAGAGAAATGTGATGGACTAAAAGGGAGATAGATGAGTACTTAGGGGCAAAGCTAGAAAGAAGGTAAAAAATGTATTTTATTTGGCAACAGAAAAAAAAAACAAACTAAGGAAAATAGGTTCTTTATATGTATCTGAAAAGAGAGAGGAAGAAAGCTGTAAAACCAATATAGAACTGAAATGAGTGTTATATCAATGATGGAGTATAAGACAGCAGATTTTAATTAACTCCACAAAGGAAAAAAAACCCTCAGTTAAGTTATAGCAAACTATCTAACTACAGTTAGTGGGGGAATAATATAGTGGGGAAAAGCAGGTGTTGAGGGAAATAAGGATTCCTTAAGAGCAATTACACGTATTCCTACATGACAAAACAGAAGTATTAATTGCATTCAAATCAGAAGGGGCTTTGCTTCAGAACAGATCAGGAAGTCAGCAAAGCAAACTAAGGGGAGGTGCAAGCAAGGTCCCAGAGGATGGTAGAAGAACAAAAAAAAACAGCATTTAAAAGCAAGAAGAGGAGGAGAAAGCAGTAATTCTAACATAAAAGACTGAAGGTCTAAACACAGTGTAATTAAATTGAACAAGGAAAAATGCAGATGTAAAACACCACTTGGAAAGGGTAAGCATGAAAATACAACTACAAAGAAAAAGGGATCAATTTTATTCCATGACTACTGTGGAAAAATTCTCAAAAATTTTCCAGCTTAACTTGTAGTAAAGGAGACTCAATATGAACATCAGGTGAAACAAATGAAGACTAAACATCAGAACAAAGAGAAACCCATGTTCCTGGAACTTTTTTAAGAATAGGTTACACTAGCTCTTGACAAAGATCATGTGAACTCCAGAAGCAGATATAGGGCAGGACAGAAAGGACAGAAAGCACTCAAAGCCAGCACACCAAGGTGACTACAGCAGGAGTGCCAAGCACTGCCAAGATTACTGAGGGAACAATACAAGAGCTATCAAATTTGGTTATGACTTAGCAAGACTGGAATCAACAGGGACAACTAATGAGGGGCAAGGTGATCACTTAGGAGAAGCCTGGGATGGAGAAAGGGAGGTGTGAAGGAAAGAACCAGCAAGCTATTGGTACCTACCAGTAACTCTTCTCTGCTTGTCCCCATAGTTCAAATGAGGGCAGACAGTGAAGCCTGTTGTTCTCAGTCCCTCACAGGAATCCAAACTCCTTTCTGCTGCCAAGAAAACTGGGGCCAGGAGGGAGGGCTTGGTGCTCTCCCTGGCAAGCAGGGGAACAGCTGGGTACTTGGACAGAGCATCTGAGCATCACCATGCTGGGCCTTGTTCATCCATACCTTTTCCTACCATCTTGCCAAGTTTCCTCTCATCCCTGAACTTCCACAGCACTTCTGCAATACCAAAGGAGCAGAACCGAAGTCCTATGACTCCATTCACCCTCAACATGTAAAAATAATTTCCAGAATATTCTCAGGGACAAAGGGATCTATTTCATATCTGCCCTGAGGAACATCACCAAGCTGCAGTGCTATGGAAAACTGCAATTTGGTTTTATATTGACCACTCGAATAATTTCAGTGAAATGTTTGGATTATTGCCGACTTCCCTTTTCATATGCAACTAAATCCTTTGACACCTGGGATATAATCTCAGCAACCTTTGAAGGAGATGGAAGAAATGGCAAAACCATGAAGAGCAAGATTCCAACATCTGAATGAAATTATATTCAGCAGATGAACTTACCTTTTCGGTCATCATTCATTGTAAACACTGACAGCAAGTTTTATGGACTCTGGATTCACCACAATTTCAGAAAACCATGAGAAGTGTAGATGATGAGCATTTACTTTCAGTCTAGAAGGCATTTAAAGTGCAAATTTGTTTCATTTACAATGTGGTTCTTAAAAAAATAATCCTTTTCTCAAGTATAAGTAAAATGTACAGCAGTGTCTGAAATGCCCCTTGTCCTGTAATTAATCACTGATTTCTTTAATATTACTTTATGGGACTGAAATTTATCTATCTATTTAACTATGCACTGACACTGAAGAGAGTAGTCCAAAATCCTCTGGTGATCTTCAAAACAGTAAAGGGGAAAATGCTCAATAATGAGCATTCTTAAAGACTGAATGCTTTTGAAAAAAAAATCCTGCTATATACTTTGCATCTTAATGGAAAGTCTTTGGATCCCTGACCTCATTCCAAACATCTGTGAATGCAACATGCTCTAATATTCTCCACGGGAGTATCTCTGGAGCTCAGGCCACTGTTAAAACATCCACTGAGAAGTCAAAATTTTTAAAAAGTCAGGAGCAGATGCTGGAAATTATCTTTTCCAGTCACCACAAAATCATTTTCTCAGAGACTTATGGTCATTGCTACACAAGCTCACTCCAGAAAAGATATATAACATTTGCTAGACTACAGATGCAATAAAAAGGCCACGCATCTGGTAACTCAGAGAATATATTCTGTTTCTATTTGGTGTTAAATATTTTCCCCATTACAACTTCTACTCCCTGTTTTTCATCAGTCACGGTTCTAACAAAAACTGCATTTCATTCTTTTCCTATCAAGAAACTGACACTAGTTAGCTTCAGCATGATAGCATCTTCTGTGTAAGCGTGGGCACCATACCAAAAAAGTAAGTTAATACAGTTTCATGGCATTTAATCTGAACAATGGAAGTGTTTTATGGTGCAGACAGACAGCACTGGATTCTGCACAGCCTGCTGTGGTGATGATCTATCCCTGCTGAAGAGCTCTTGATACAGTCACTGAAATGTGCTGTGTAATCCTTAAGTCATCCCTCAAAAGCCTGATATGAAAATAATGTGGCAGTTCTGAAGTATTTGTGATTAAAAAACTTCATTTAAAAATTCACTAATTATATTTGTGCAATTCATTAAAATAAAATACAGTTATGGATGGCAGGAAAAAGCAGAGTAAAGACAATACTGTAGAATTATGAAAAACAAAAGAGGTATTGAAACATACTTGAACCAATCCCTACAATTAGACAAAAAACTCAGAACACTAAAAAATTGTCTCTACTATGCAAAGACAGTTTTTAGGAAAGTGTGGAGAACCACACTGACCCTAATTCAGACCTGAATATGGTTTCAGATCAGTACAGGATACCAGAACAGAACACAACAAGGAATCATGACTGTTACTGGGATCAGGACTGGAGAGAGAAACATGGAAAAAGAATTATTCACAAGTTCTTATCACTTATCTATATATTCAGGCACTTCAGGCACAGCTTCTGGCAGAAAGAAACAGGGAAGACAGCAGAGTAGTCTCAACTTCCTCTCAGTGATGCCAAGGGATCACTGATTTCCAGGAAGGCAAAGATAAAATCACATGACAAATACTGAGAAATGCAATTGCTATCAAGTCACATCTGAGCACATTTCCCAGATGGAGATTCTGCCCTGACTCAGAAGAAAACTGGGTACACAGCTGCTCTGTGAATCCCTGCTCTGAAACAAAAGCTGGGCATGCAACTGCTGAGAAGAACCAGAAAGAAACCATCCAGAATTAAACTCTCCCATCTTCTGGAAAAGTCAGGAAATCCAGGTATCAAGGTGTTTTCCAGTCCCTGCTCTGTGTGCAGCCACCATGAGCCCTGTTTCACTAACTACAACCCAAGCAAACACAGGCAACAGAACAAAGAACAGAGAACTTTCACACAACAGAGCAACAGCCTGGAGCTCCAACCTCTCAACACAAAGCTCAAACACAAGGTAAAGATTTCTAAGTCTGCTACTTCATAAATACAACAGATTGCATCCCAGATCCACACAAGCACTGAAGCCAGAGCTACAGAGATCCTGGATCCAAAGTTGGTCAATTGTCAAAACTTTCATTTTGCTTTTTCCTGGAAATGGTAAACAAACTTAGGATGAGTTTCCCATTCATCCCAGCCATAATTAATTTGGGCATGACTATTTGAAACCAACTCACATTTATCCATCCCTACCATACAGATTTCTCCCTTAAAGAGAACTAGTTGTACTTATTAACATACAGAACCAGAGGCTGCACAATGAGAACTCCCACTGTTAAGTCAGTGATATCAACACCTTGGTGGTAAACAAAGCAATTAAAGCAACTTCACCTAGTGGTGATGTCTTTGCTATGTGCACAGCTTTTAAAACCATTTATTGCACTCACCAAAATTTCTCTTTGTTCTTCAAGATTTTTTAAAAAGTTTGAAAACTCATGAAGTGATGCATCTGTAATACAAAACAATTTTAAAAATTAATCATTTGTAGGATGGCATTGACAAAATATAGCCACTCATAGTCACTTCTTACCTACCTATGTATCTTTCATCATCAGTCTCTGCATCACCAATGAATTCAAATTTAAAGTCTCTCAGAGAATGGGCAAATTTTCTCTGGGCTGCTGAAAGGTCTGCAAGAAAAAAGCACAGGTTGAAAGAGAAGCAGTCATTTTATGGAGGCCAGAAGATCTCTCTATGATTAGAATAACCAACTTTTACAAGAAACTCTTCACACAGGTCTGCCTAAGGACATTACAGGACATCCAGTGTTGCCTAACCCTCTTCTGATAAGGAATTTGTCACACAGATTTCTTTATGCAAGGCTACATAGTAGAAAGCACATGTGATCATGTGTATAGTTTTACATCTATCCTTACATCTTCACTTCAATTTAGGGCACAGGCCATGAAAACCCATCTGTAATTACAGAAGTTAAGGGTACAATACTCAGTGTAAGTTGTACCAGTTGTACCAGCTAACTTAAATTCACTTGTATATTCATCAGCACAAATACACAACTCAGAATTTTCTAGATACTACACATAGATAGCTCTGCAAGTGAAACTTTTATACATAAATATACATAAATCAATTACAAAATAATTGTTACAGTTAAACTAGAAATTCCATGGAGTTAAACTCTGCCAAAAGCTAAGTTAAATGCACAGCACTAAAATTAATTTTATACAATATCTTTTTGTAATAGCTAAAAAACATTTCCAGCAGCCCAAATTTCACCCACTAACGTTTGACAATTTGAGGTCAAAGGCTGCACTCTTACATTTCTCAGGAAGCAATCAAACTCCATATTCAGTCACTATATCATGGTGACAAAGCCTCACTGAAAGTCATAAAATTGTAAATAAAAAGTGAACACAGACTTTTTCATTGTGCTGACATGTGCAGGTTGGGAATATCACAAGTTCTGGAAGGATTCAGTTGCTCAGTAGGAAAAAAAAAAAAAGGATGCATGTTCTGGTGCACCTCTACACAATAGTGAAGGTTTTACTCACATTTTTGTTGTCAGCCAAAGTTAAGGACAACTTTAAAGTGTTTAGTTAATCTGTAATCTTTTTCTTATCACATGCAATTCTGAAGGGTTAAGAAGAACTCCTATAACAGGCCAGCTAAGCATTTTGCTCTTTAATATTAACAGGCACTAAAAGATTACCAGCTTGGGCTTTTCTGATTTAGCTTTAGGAGGGAGGTAATTTGGTTTGGTTTGTTTTTTTTTTCAATCAACAACAAAGACTCACCCAGTTTTATTAGCAGTCCTGCATCCAACACATCATGTATTTTATTATATGTCATAGTACAACCTGACATACTGAAAGTTCAGTTCAACCACTTAAAAGGTTAAGTCAATTACTCTACTAACAGCAAAACACAGTCTAAAATTAAAAAGAAAAAATGCTTTTTGTTCCTTTTCCTTTCTTTTCACCCATTTCTCATTAGTTCTCTCCTCACCCATTGTGTAACAGAACTGCTCCCTCCTAAATCTGTGCATGTACCCTCCAACATATGATGTGGCAGGATGCTGCACAGGGTTGAAATAACAAGGATAAGGTTGAAGGAAGCAGTAATGTAACTCCCATGCAAAAGGAAACATGAGTGTTTTAATTCAAACTTCTTGTGGGCTGAACAGCTCTTCATAAAGCAGACAGCCAAAGAAACAAGTTCTGTTGGTTGTGAAAGGCTTAAATATGGAAAATAACAAGGTTAACCATCTAATGCAATGCTTATCTGTGAGCCAGGTCACAGCACAAGGCTGAAGAGAGTTTATGGGAGAATGGCTCCAACAACACACACTCTCCCAAAACTTATTAAATTTTCTTGAATCCGATAATCCCTTCCTAAAGCCCTGTCATATGAGAGCTAGCCCCACGCTGGAGAAAGGAATTGTTTATTATGTTTTCTCCTACTTGCAGAGGTGAAGCATTCAACTAATATTGAGCAAGGTACTTACTAACAGACTCATGCAGCACCACACACACACAGCACCCCCATTCCTTTCACAGACTGGACAGGTACAATATTAGGGAGCTTAGGAGCCTTTCCAGAGTGCTGTCAAACCGCCACCTCTCTTGTGACAGTGACAGCAAACAAAACCTATGGTCACACCCAGACTCTTTCAGTGCAAAGTCCAACATCTTCAGTCAGCTCAAGAATGGGCTGAATTTAAACACTCAGCTTCTCACAGGATCAGACACCCACATTTATACATTTCCCATTACTGAATCTGCTCAGGGATTGGAAATTACTGACCCAAGGAAGGACTGGTTTTGGAAGCAATAACCATTTAACACATCAAAACTACATTTGCAGAGTTCCTCATTAAAACCATGAAGATACATTAAATTTTTGCAACATCTTTCCACACATAATTTCTGAAATGTATAAGAACCATTACAGAAAATTTTCGAAAGCATCAGTGAGTTGGGGATTTGGGTCACAGAATAACAACCTGATGGGTCAAGGAAAGCTGCAGATACCTGACTACTGAATCAACATCCAGAAGAAAACAAGAAGAGATTTTCTGGATTTTAAGATCTTGGCACTTTCAACAAAGGTAAGAAGTCACTGGAGCAAAATCAAAACCAAGTATCAAGTAGCGATGGAGGAAAAACTTCTCAGAAGGTCAGAGCAAAAACAGTGATTTCTTTTTTGTCGAGGCACAGGAAAAATTACAAGGATGGTGGCTGGAAACAACAACAACAAAAGAAAACAGCTGTGTGGTGGATTTTCTTGCCATCTGACAAACCACAGCCAGAGTGAGATAGCTGAGACCACCTGCAGCCAAAACTTCCACTGTGGGACAAACAACATGAAACTGCTCTGATAAATTCCAAAGGTCCTACAGTACATACACAGAAGTTCACCAACTCTAAGCATTTATAAAAACAAACTAGATGCTGATATCATTGTAAGTACTATAGTCTCTGACTATTGTACTACAATTTAAATGCTGAGCATTGTTGCTTAAATTAGAAATTTCATAAATGTAGCTTGGCTTTCTTCCATGATGTGTCAGAAGACCTTTACTAGAGCAGAATTATTTGCCTGCCACTGACAGATACATCCCAGCATTGTTCCACAGCAGCATGAGAGCCTGCAAGACCAGTATGTGCTACATAGCAGACTGCAAACCCCAATGGATTCCAGCTACAAACACTTGAATAAAACAGCACTTGAGTACAAGTATGTATCAAACAGCATGACCAGTGAAGCTGGTTATGTGAATAATGCTGTGGTCTACTGAAAAGTAACTATTTTATTCACTTTAATCTCCACATTTTACAAAGTAACACCAAACTGAAAGATAAAGGAAGCAGCAATAGGGTTGCTGCTTGTTGCAAGCTGCTCTTATCATTGAAAGGGAGGAACTGGGCATTCAAGATCAAAGAGTGCTTTAAATATCAACCAAACACACTGCTGAATACAATGGAATCCTGGCAAACCCATAAGGCAGAGTCATTTCAAAGATTCACCTTTTAAAACACTAAAAGAAACTAAGCATCTGCTATGACCAAAAGGCTGAAGACAGATTTCCAAGGAGAGAAGGGAGGGACCCAAGGACACCAGGGCTTTTAATTTTTTCTCTGGCATAGTTCCTATCAGTACACTGTACTTCTTTCATGTTTGGATGCAACTATTCAAAAATACAGCAAAAGAGACAGGAGCAGTTGCCTGCTTCCTCACTTTGCTCTGAAACACCTTAGTAACAAGTGCTCTTGGGAGTTTGTCCAGTGCCAGATGTGCTGCCAGTACCCCACATAAAAAACTCGAGGTTTTTTCCATTTGGATTTGAAAGAAAATACTTTTGTTCCTTATCTGAATCAAACTGAGCCAACATGACACCATTAGTTGCTGGGTGGTGGCCAAACCTCATTTAACAGCACCAGAATCCAATGATTCCCCTTAAGACAGGTCAGTACTAATCTCAGTGCTAGCCACACAAACCAAAGTCTTGCACAAAGCCAGACAATATTGCTTTCTGAGGCTATTCTCAATCTCTTTGGGAAGGTAGAAGAATTACACCCATTTGTATATGGTTAGTATTTTTCTACAACAGTATGTACATTTCTGCACCAAGCTTTTAAGAAGGACTGGAATTACATTCCTCATTCCTAACTTCAAGTTTCACTGACTTTTCACAGACATGCTCCAGGGATGACAGATTTCCAGCAGCTTTATTCAACATGGATTAGAACATGGCTTCATTGAACAACATCCTCCCCAAAAAGTTAAAAGGTTAACAAACACTTAGATTTATCTACCAAGCTCATCTTCAAGCTACTTTAAGGACTAATATTAGACTCCTCAAGGTATTTTCTTTGCAGAGGGCCAAGATCAGGCAAGTCATCACACCATCACGAAACAGGCAAGAACAAGCTGAGCCAGAGTTGGCCTCTCTCCCCTCTTCTTCCCAGGCATCAATCTCCTGCAAGAGCCAACAAAGCAGCTTCAGAGGAACAGAGCACTTAAAATAGTTTGTCCAAGAGCTGCAGTACGGGCTCCTATGACATTTTATACAAAAAATGTACCATCTCAACACTTTAAAAGTAACTCTGTGTTCCTTAGCTGTGTCCCCTTTCACAAGGTGAACAATGAATCCAATATAATCCACGACACTGAGAACATGAACAGGATTTAGTTGCTACCTTAGCAAGGTGGATTTAGTAACTTAGCAGATGCAGGCCATGTGGCAGAATTCCTAAGAGCAGTAACACATTCCAACTCCCTAAAACCAAATAAACTTTTTATTCCTCATTTTTATCTGATAAATATCTTGAAAGAGCCATCAAAACAAGAAAAATTATAATTAAGCTAAAATACAAAGTTACTCATTCCCATCCAAAACCTGAATGGAAATCAAGTTCAAAGTCTAAGAGGTTTCTGGAGTCCCATTTTAATCATGTCACATTACCCATGGCAGCTCACAAGTTTCTGAAAGATTACCAATTTTGGCTATGAGGATAGAAAGCAACATATTACTGCCTTGCCAAGTGGCTGAACTTCCCTTCCCCCTGCATAATACAGTGCATTTGGTCCATCCCACACCTTTAAAACAAATGAGGAAAACCTCAATCTCTCACCATTTCAGTTTAATCCAACTAGAATCCTGCTCCTGCTGGCCCAAAGGCTCCTCTCCAGCTGTTGACAGCTTCACACCCTCCTCATTCATATGCTCAGGTCTGAGGCAACTCCACATGAAGTGTACCAAAGTTACAAACTGTTTCATTATTTTGGAAAAGCTCTCAGAAATTTTTCCAGGCACATAAGTGAGAGTTTAAATTTTCAAAATGCAACAAAAAAGAGAGATAGCAGTAGCAATGTTTTAGGAAGAATCTTTCAAATGTTAACGCAGAAAGGGGTTTTGCAACTTGAAAAAAAAACCAAAAAAACAAAAAAACCAAACAACCACATGCAACCAAACACTTTGTATCAAGCAGAAAAAAAGGAAATTGCAAGAGCAAAATAATAAACAAATAACTCTAAGATAATTTATACTATATTATTTTAGCAATCTTCATCACTAATGCAATTTTTCTTCTTAACTTGACATAGATAAGAACCAATATCATTCTTCTACTATGCTGAAGCCCAGATTTTGTCATGACTTTCCCAACTAATGACAACCCAGAAGCCAAAAAAACCCCCATATTTTTAGTGTTCAATCTAATAAAAAGAGAACAATTAATATCAGGACAATGAATACTATTCTTCCAAACAGTGCCTCTGTTAGAAATCTACTGCTCCCAAATGTTTCTTCCACAATGTTGGACATTCCCTATTACCAGTTTTGCTGCATGCTGGGGTCGTTGATTGTGGTGCAATTTTGGGACAAGTAAAACCAGGCTATTTAGTCTGGACAAGTCACGTTGAGTAGCACAAAAGACACATTCTAACCTTCCTACTTCTTAAAAGAGAGATATTTTATTATTTTCCTTCTTTCAACTGCATAATCCCATGGTCTGAACACCACTATTCCCTGTGCCAATCAGAACAGGCATGTTAAGAAATCTTTCAGATGTCAGCAGTGTAGACTAGCTATTTTCATAAATATGCAAAATTGTTTAGATGCCACAACCTCAAACTGTTTTCTCCTACAGAAAGTACACAGCACAGTAACATAAAACACATATCCATTTACCTGCCTTCTCTAGTTCTACAACTTTTATCAGTGAAAACAGACTGGAATAATTTCTCCCCTTTCTACCCTTGCAACTACAAGGGTACAAACTCCATAATCCTCCACATCCAGAAACATGTAATTAACATGTTAATTACCATATATGAAATAAAGCAGTATCTTATGAGAGTATGGGAAAAGTGCCAAGTCCTGTTGGTGTTGTCCCTTGGCTGCACCACACCTTCTTGGGCTCTGGTTATTTGCCTTTTTAGTTGGATCTTTGAAATCTGCCAGCAGCCCTACTCCACCCTGCCAAGGGCATTTTCCTCTTTGCATGACAGGCATTAGGCAAAAAAGCACATTTAGTATCTCAGCAGTGATTAAGGTTTTTCTAAAGCATCTCCAACAGCTCTTATGAAAAAGTGCCCCCACCCCTCTGCCAGCTCAGATGGTGACTTCATCTTTCAGTTCTGCTTTTCAGGAATACAGCTTAAGTTACATTATGAAACCAAAAGAGAAGCTCCATTCCTGGTCCTACAGTCCTGTAGATAAATTCACTGCTTCAGTGGTGAAGAAATATTCCTGCAACCACCCTGACATAAGACCTGCATCCCAAAATCTCTGCTGAAGGGTCTTGTAACTCTGAGGAAAGTTCCTGTGAAGCATCACAGAGATGATCTCTCTTCAAAGGAATCAGAGCCATCTTCCTGATCTCTACAAACTCTGTGCCTCTTACAGTGAAACAGAACGAAATAAATAATAAATTAGAAAGCAAAGAATAAGGAAAAACGAATTTGCAATGCAGAAAACTGTGAGGGCATTCCACCAAATTCACACAGTTCACAAAGATAAAAACCACCAGTTCAGGATTTGCTGCAAAGGTTTCCCTTTGCCCTACTGCACCAAATGGCAGCAAAAGGGACACCACTGTTCTATACTCTAGTCCCAAAAGAAAACTCTTCATCAATCCAGAAGCAATGCTGGAACACACAATACCAAACACTTGTACAATCAAAGCTTTCCTGGTAAACCTCCCTACAACATCTGCAACTCTTCAAGTAGCACAGACCTGGGAATTGCCTTCCAAAAGTGACTGTATTAGAAAACACGTGATGAAAAAACTCCTTTTTAGAGACCAGGATTTTACTATTATTAATGTGAATATGCATGAATTCAGAAGGTGAGATTACACTGCTAGTAACAAATTTTGAAAAGGAAATTTAAAACTGATAGCATTTATAACACAACTCTGATCACTAAATAGATCAGAGATTCCCAGATGGTTTATTCATCAATTAAAATTCCTGTCAAACACCACAGAACTGAGGGCCTTCATGCATTACTGCTGCTAAGTACCAAGTAAATCAGAAGACCATACTGCTTAAGGATGAAAAATTGTGCTAGTCAACTGAAAACATTCTCAACTAAGAGACTCTGTGAAAGAAATAAAGTACTTAGAGAAAAAAAATGTGTTTATTCTACAGATACTTATCCAACATCAGCATTCTGAATGTTTAAATTCTGGAGCATTGCTTTCATTCCCAGACAGTTCCCAGACAACTACAATGTTTACATAAAGAATATATTGTGTTGAAACACTGTTTTGATTGCAAAAGAAAAATATCAATTCACTGTTGGTCAGAAGCTGTATTTTGCCATTATGTTCTGCAAATTATAAAAAAGCTTTGTGGTCTGGGGACAACCCCACATAATCAAATCTCCCCACTGTGAAAATGGGCAGAGAAGCATTAACCCCACACAACTCCCCTTAAGTGAATTAACCACTGAATTCAAAACACTTTTCTAAATCTAAATAACACACAGGACAAGTCTACTTTCTTCAGTCAGCAAAATTTGCTCATGGTAGTCAGGTCAAGTTGTGACATCAACCCAGCAGAGGTCCTGACCCACCAGCAAGGCACCAAGGGGAGATTCCCCCTTCCAAGAAACAGGACTGACTTCATTACTTGAAGTCTCTTGTCACAGAAAGCACGCATGTGACTGAAACTTCGTCTGGCTGGGAAAGCTGGAGGGGAAGCCCAGCTCAGCCTGGGATGGGAAGGTCACAACAAAAACACCAGTCTGCAAGTTTTTCACATGCCACATCTGCTGCCACTGGGCAGAACATCACCTCAGAGAGCTCACATCCAAGAGACATTTCCAGCAAGACCTTTTTTGGTTGAAATGTCAACGTTAAACATTAAATAGCTTTGCAGGAAAACTATCATTCACAATGTCTTCTACCTCTAAAATGGCAGATATCTCAAAAAATTGTCACTTGTATAGAATTGCTACCTAAATATTTGTGTATGTAGAAAAAAACCCAGAAAGAGATCAAACTTGCACTGTGATACTGTGACTTCTCCACAAGAAAACACGTCCAAACATGCATCCAGCACAAGTGTACACCTATAATTAGGGTGTTATATGAAAAGCCTACCAAATACTTCATCATCAGTAAGCCCATCAAAGGCTCAGAAAATCAAGTCATATTTTCACCAATTTCTCTGCTCATGAGTCATGAACATGAAGCAAAATTCTTGCAGTAGGCAAAGACTTGAGACAGCAGAACTTTATTTTCCCAAGTGCAAGAGGATTCAAGTGGGAGAGGAGAGAGGAAAACACAATGAGAAATCAGATAAATGAGCAGCTGAGATCTATAATTCAACACACTATGACCAAGTGCCCAGTTCTTGGGCTGCTTATTTCCTTATTTATTAAAAGATTAATCTTCAGCATCAAGGACAGAATGACCACAACAGGCCTTAAAAGATGGAAGAGTACAAGAATAACTTTACTGCTGCTTGACAGAAGTGAAATGAATCCAAGTTTTGACAGAGAAAACAGCTGGCAGCAACTGTGGTGCAGAGGACAGCCTGTACTTCTGTCACATATAGTTTCCAGAAAATGCAGCAGACAGCACAGCAATAGGTAACTTAAATAGATACCCAAATTAAAAAAAAAAAGTTTCATTCCACACCTTTCCAAAACTGTCAAATAGGGATTTTAAGTGCAAAGTGACACAACAGCTATGTCAAAAAAAAAAAATAAATAAACACAAAAAACCACAAAAACTTTTCTGATAGCTCTCATATGAGATGTTTCTGACTAAAACTTATTAAAAATGAAGCTTCTAATTAGGTCAGACCAAAGCCTTACATGAACACAGAATATTTCAACATATTTATTGTGAATGCAAGATTACTTTAAATAAACAAAAATTGAAGAAAGCACCAAAATACATTAAACTTTACTTTAAAAGATTAGTTTTATACTCCCCTTTCACTGCTCTCACTGTTGCTGTTTTTAAAAAGTTATTGCTAGAGAAAGCCCAGATGTTCCAGTATCATTTAATCTGCCAGCTTCTCCAATTATTGCAATTTATTTGTCTGGGCAAAAGAATAAAATTATTGCTTCTGCCACCAATAACTGCTAAGAAAGCTTAGCAGGAAATACTGATTGGAATAGTCAACACGTAGTACGGTACATGCCAAAGAAGAAACTTTGCTCATCCTAGGTCTGGACAGTTGTGCAAGAGTTGGATCTGTGTACAAAGAAATCCTGTAATCCTTCTGACAGTTTCAGATTAGAAATTTTACAAGAGGTCAATGAATCAAATGTAGGCTAATAATGCGTATTTCAAAAGTGACATGCAGTAAAACTCACTGACTCTGACTGGGAAAAAACTTTTGACCTTAAAGCTTCTGGCACACAAGCAGGTGAAAGCATCACTGCTTTGGGTTTTCAGTACATTTCTCCAAATGAGTTTCCAGCCCTAGATATCAGTGGCACTTGGTTCCTGAATCAAAGATGACTACATATCAAAAAACAAAATAACTCAGCAAAAGCAATTAAGCATAGGCAAGAGCACCTCATGAGAAGCACAAGGCATGAAAGAAACACCTTGCAATCTACACAGTAGAAACCAAAAAATGTTTTAGTCTTCTAAAGCAATTCCATATTTCATTCTATTTTCAAACAAAAAGAACACTTACAGTATATAACAGTGAGAATCTAATTTTATATTATTTATAGCCTTCATGCTTTGACACAAGAATCAGTTTAAATATACTATTATGGTTTTGGGAGAAAGTCAAGTTGGTTTTGTTTCTAAATAAGCATAACACAAAATTTCTGAGTGAAAACACAAGCCTAAGTAACTTTTTGATTTTTCCCTCACTTAACTGTTCCAGGTGCATTTTGTCATAAGACATTTTCATGAAAGCAGATAAAGCAGTTTCCTGCCCAAGACAAGCAATACCATGAAAGAATTCACGACCTCTTTTAGAAACTCCTATGTGTATCTCCTGCAGTGGAAGTGACTATTCTCCCCACTCTGACGATATGAGGAAGACTTCCTGTAACAGAGCAGGAATACAGAAGTTCAGGACTTGGTTCAGTCATGTTTGAGTTTCATTGCTGGAAGTTGAGGGAAAAGAAGTGAGCCAGCATTTCCAAATAGAAATACATTTTCTAAAGTGTTTCCATTTCCATTTCTGGAGTTGAGGCATTACTAAGATTGGGATAATTCATTTATAAAACAGAAAGAATTGAATTTTTTCCTTTGTCTTTCTTCCCTGTAAACAACAGTTCATATTCAAATACTGTCCCTGCTTATCAGCCTAAGGAGTCACAACCTTGCCCTCATAGTCCAGGTACACTGAACACACTTGAAGCTTTAACTGCACATCAGAACAAGTGAAAACCAGAGCAGGAACTAAAGTAACCCATGGTTGCCAACAAATGTTGTCATCTTAATCTAGATGTGAGTTCCCTTCTCTAGAACATGACAAAATTAAGGAAAAAAATCCCCAAAACATTTTGCCAGGCTAACAGCTGAAATGAGAAGCTGCTTGGACTATGACAATCTGTTACAGAGTCACAAAATCATTTTGGTTGGAAAAGACCCTTGAAGATTGAGTCCAACCAAAACCTAACACTTCCAAGTCCACCACTCAACATGTTCTGAGTGCCAAATCTACACATCTTTCAAATATCTCCAGGGATGCTGACTCCACCCTTTCCCTGGGCAGCCTGTTCCAATGCTTGACAACCCTTTCAGTGAAGAATTTTTTCCTAATACCCAACCTAGCCTTCCCCTGGTTCAACCTGAGGCAGTTTCCTCTTCCCTGTTGTTTGTTCCCTGGGAGGAGACCAATCCCTACCAGGCTACAACTTCCTTTCAGGGAGTTATAAAAAGGGATAAGGTCTCCCCTGAGCCTCCTTTTCTCCAGGCTAAAAACCCCAGCTCCTCCTCATAGGACTTGTGCTCCTGACCTTTCTCTGTGCTGCCCTTCTCTGGACATGCTCCAGCCCCTCAACATCCTTCTTGTCAGGAGGGGTCCCAAATCGAACATAGGATTTGAGGTGTGGCCTCCCCAGTGGTGAGTGCAGGGGGACAATCCTGCCCTGGTCCTGCTGGTCACACTGCTATTTATTCATAGAGTAAGCTTGGAAACAAGCAGAAAACAATTGAGATGATGGCAGAAATTAAAGCATTTACTAGTAACAAACACCAAACAAAACAAAACTTTGAACAAGGCATCACATGAATTATTATAACTGCAAGGTACATTTGTTTGACTAGGTCTAGATTTTATCGGTCTTCCTTATCAGTCTAAGTAGTTGTCCTCTGTTTGTCCCACCCTCTAAACACACATTACCATAAAAAAAAAAAACTAGAAAATATTAGCAGTTAAAATAATCATTCAACTTACCCAACTGCTATGTGGTAAAGTTTATACATTTAGAGTACAAACCAACAAGAAAGCAATTTGCTTGGCTGACATTTCAGTGAAAAGGGCTCTTTTGTAAACTGTCTTAAAAATAATAATCAGATTTAAACAGGTTTCTGTGGATGGCACTAAAGAGGAGGTGCCTAAATATTTTCTGATCTCTGGTTTGGAGCAAAAGAAGGGACTCAGTCTCAAGTGACCAAGCCTGTGTCTTTTGAAACAGAAGATTACAAGACTGCTACAAGGAAACTCCTGATTGCTGAGGGCAAAAAAATCACAGGCTGTTAAGGAAAAAGACACACTTTATTTAAAAAAAAAAATTCTTTTTTCAAGACATCACAAGCCTTTAGAAAAACAGTTTGTTTATTTGAAATAAACCAGGAATTACTCTGGACCCCTTCTCTTTTTTTTAAAGCACTCTAACATGTGGCAGGAATGATCACAGAGGGTATTTATTCATATATTCCTGAAAATATGTAAAAGTACTTAGGAAGACTGGACAATATTGCATAGAGTTACTTACAAAAATTAGAAGGAACCTGATCTTGATTATTGGTAAGGGGGAGAAGGGATGATTTTATTTATTTTTTTTGTCCTCTCCCTTCTCTTTGACCTTTTCCTTTAAGAAAACAAAGCCACGTCCTCCCTAATGCAATGCCACTTGCTTTCTTACAAGTTGTACATTACATTTACCCCAGAAGCAAAACAGAAACCTTTATACTTACAGAAACCTATATACTTATGAAAACAAACAAATTAACTATGAGATAAGAGTCACTCAAGCAGTGAAGAACACCCTGAAAGTAACTTAAGTAATAAAACTGAACCCCACATTTCAACAGGGAGTGGCAGAGTTGTTAGACAATGTAACACACATATTTCTCAAAATTACACCTTTCCATCTGACTCCTTCAGCAGTCTGCTTCTTCCCACACTCAAGGGAAAAAGCCAACCTACAGCTCAGGGTAACATGAAAGACACACAGGTTTTCCACAAATTCAAAGTCATAAGCAGAAAACATGACTGACCATGAGTGCAGTGATCACTCAGTCAGGACAGCATAGGTTTTACCTACAATTTAGTATTTACCCCCTCTTAGGCACCTAAAATAGTACTAAAAGAGACATACTGTTAAAAACATCTTGTTCTAGAGAACTGAAATAATTGTATTCTCCTCCTTTCCTCCCTCAGAAAGATTAAAATCCAAGAGAAAGCTTTACAAGAACTACTTGAACAAGTTCCGTAGCTAGGGAAACAGTAACACCAGACATAAAAGTGTCCCCTCGGGTTTTGGTCTCTGGTCTCACCACAACCATGCTCAGTCTTGCTCAGCCATAGGAATTTAATCTCCCTCTTTTCCAAGTGCCTCTGTAATCTAAACTCCTTTGTTTTAAATAAGTACATGAGAGACACACATGCTGATAGACAGCAACACAGTTATTCTGGTTGGACATTTAGCCATGCTTTCTACATCAAAAACAAAGCCCAAAAGGAACAACAAACAAAACCAAAACAAAACAAAAAACTGTAGGAGACCAAGCATTTCACAGCTGGGCTTCTTAATGCAAGATAACCATCTATTAGCATACTTGAAAAGTCTGTTCTTTCCCCTGAAGAGGGGAAATGATCACAGTATCCTTGGATCCAGCTCATGGAGGGTTCTTTAACTGGAAAAGCTTGTGCCTGAAATTCTGCTACTACTTCTCACAGGTGGTTTCAGATGGATAACTAGAAGAATCCATGGAGAAGATCTTTTTAGTTTTGGGAACGGTTTACTTCGTGTATCTGGAGCACTACCTTTGTGAGAAAATTTCCAAGCACCTGGAATAACAGCTATGCATTGTTGTTCCAGAGCAGTGACATACTCTGACATGTCAAATTCAGTCCTCCAACAACAGCATGCTCAAGAGCTACTCAACTCACAAGTATTTAAAAAGCAAACATAATTAGAGGAGTATTGTGAAGCAGTTATCACACGGCAAAGCTTCTGAAAGGTTGTCAGTAGTTCTCTGATTAAAGAGAAGAGCCTGTAAGAAGACAAATCAAGTATGCTTTCATTTGCTCAAACCTTATTTTGGATAATTCACAGCTCTTTTGCCACACAGGCCACAAGGAAGGAATCAGGAATCCCAATCTTGTATCTCGTTTGTGCTGCAGTGCTGCTTTGTAATTGTAATTGTGCTGCTTTGTAATACACTACCAATGAAATATCCACAAAACAAACCCCAAACCATAAATGTCAATAAAACCTCTCTAAACCAAAGGAACTCATCTCATTCAATCTACCACATATGAAAATAAGGCAGCAAAACACTGGAAACCCCAAAGTGTTCAGTGAATGCATTTGCCAATGACAGCTGGAAAAAAAAAAACAACATTTGCTGATTTCTGTAGGACACAGGGGATTCTGAATGAGTCCTAGTGATGTACATCAGAATAGTTTTTATCAAGTCTGGTCCATGGCAGACTGTACAAATAAAAGTTGTCCATCCATATGTGGTCCTCAGAACAACCTAGCATATGTACTGGCACCAGCAACTTTCCTACCTATCATATCATATAAACACAACATTTTTATGTTGGGGTAAGTGAAATAAGTATTGAAGACAAAGTGTCAGTTCAAATTTTCATGCTTTTTCTTCTGTTCCTCACAAGCAAACGCTCTTTAGGATCTTGCAAAACTCTGCAAGATGTGCGAAAGATCCCTTGGCCAACTAAGGCATATGCCTTGAAATTCTTCCTTAATTTCATTTTCTAGTCCCAATTAGCACCAAAAGATAATTCCTACACTGAAAGTTCCTCAATGCATTTCTTCCTTCATTTACCAACATTTCTTCTCATGTCCAGGTTTATAATAAAATTATTGCTGAAACACGTGATAAAAAAGCCCATTCTAACACATCAGCTGTGGCATTTCATTGATGAGTCAAAATCAGGCTGTAATTTTCTACTTTGCCATGCTTTACAGAAGGATCATGGCAGTATTGTTTCTTACTGTCCTGAAGGCCAGGCTGGCACAAAAACCTCAGACTGGATCAGTCAGAAGCTACGTAACAAAGAACATTAAGCCTTTAAAGATGATTAGCTTCAACAAGTAAGGCTGCTGTACTTTTGAATTGGCACTTTCAGTCACAATTCACCCTGTTGCCAAAGCTTTAGAGCTGTATACCCACCCTAGGTTTGTGACTCTCCAACTGCAGTCCCCTGGACCTCTAGGAACCTGCAAAACCTGTTAAATAGAGGCAAAGTCCTCTACCTTTCTACCCAAAAGACCAAAGTCCATGAGAAACTTTGAGGGGTGATACCAGCCAAAGCAAATATGGAGAGTTATTTTGAGTGGTTGCATATGGTACAGACTCCACTGGAAAAAGAAAAGGAAAAAATAAAACAAAAAAAAACTCAAAACAAACCAAAACAACCCAGCATGTGCAGACCTGTAAGTACCACTTCACCTTATGACAGAGGTATTTTGCAATGCTGATTCAAGAGCAGGAATGTCCAACTAAGAGAAATGCAACAGACTCACTGACTTTTATTTACCTTTCTTCTTATTTTTATTGACTGAGAGACAGATGAGAAAATCCAGAAAATCCACATGACTTCTGGAGAACAGACATCAAGGAGCTTTGCTGGTCAGTACTGAAACTTCCCATACCAGCACTGCAACTGCAACTCTCCAAAAGTAATAGTTCTATTGAGAAAAAGGACTGTAAATAATTTTATTGGTTGGGTTTTTTACCCAATTCTTTCTACCAATGTCAGCATTCTTGCAGTTAGAGCAGAAATAATTAGTTGGATGCACATCTAAGAGACATATTTTGTGTAAATTTTGCTTACATGGTCACAAGCATTTTCTAGTTATCCACAAAGGGAGTCAGGACAAAAGCCTTCTACTGAATAGAAAACTAATCCTACCTTTTTGGACTACCTGAAGAAATTTCAAATTTATTGCCAGGGGAATAGGGAAGAATAAAGAAAAGTGAAGGCAGGACACAAGCAGAAATTGAGAGTGTAGTGGCCTGACTCCACATGTAGGTGGCTAATTTTAATGATATATAAAAATGCACTACTGGATTCATGGTGTAGCCTATTCATAATACAAACATGCTCAAATCAGACCTTTAGGGCCATGTTGAAATAACCAATTAGTAAACCCACTTTTTCCAATTCTGTAATTACTTTGTTTCATTATGCACTCCAAAGTATTGTAAGAAGTTACACTTCAGTCACTATCACATATTTCACATAATCATAAAATTATTTGGGTGGGATCATCTAGCTCAAAACCCCTTCCACAGACAGGAACACCTTCCACTAGACCAGGTTGCTTCATCCAGTCTGGCACTGAACATTTACATGGATGGGGTAACCAAAACTTCTCTGGGCCATCCATTCCAATGCCTCAACCTTCACAGTAAATAATTTTTTTCTAAAATATAATCTAAGCCTACTGTCTCTCCATTTTAAGCCATTCCTCTTGTCCTGTCACTACATGTCCTGGTAAATTC
Source organism: Catharus ustulatus (assembly GCF_009819885.2). NCBI lineage: Eukaryota > Metazoa > Chordata > Aves > Passeriformes > Turdidae > Catharus > Catharus ustulatus. The sequence continues at coordinate 13,314,968 of NC_046225.1, forward strand.
TCTCTCTCCATCTTTCTTATAACTCTCTTCAGGTACTGGAAGCATCCAATTAGGTCACCCCGAAGCCTTCACTCTTCCAGGCTGAATAATCCCAGTTCTCTCAGCCTTTCCTCACAGCAGAGAGATGTTCCATCCCTTTGATCATCTTGGCATCCCCCTCCTCTGGACTTGTTCCAACAGGTCCTTGACCTTCCTTTGCTGGGATCCCAGAGCTGGTGGCAGGCTCTCACAGCAGAGGGGCAGAATCCCCTCCCTCCCCTGTTGCCCACAGTGCCCTGAATACCCAGGATACTCCAATAATAAGCCAAACAAACAGCCCAACACAGCCCAACAAAGTGCCTGTGACCCAAAAAAATGAAACTTTCTTTTTCCCTCTTATTCTCATGCCACTGGAAGATGCCACCTAGCCATGATACAAGCATGAGAACCACTTAAACAAGGCACTCAAAAATTTACTGCACAGCACTGCACTGAGCAGCATCTTGAAGTGCACGTGCACCACAAAACATCAAAGACCACACAGAGCTCCTCCCCACCTTCCTCCACCAGTTCATTCAGCTGAAAGCAGCCCAGCAGCTCTGAAGAGCAAAACACAGAAGTCCAGGCAGATCCCTTGCTTCCACATTATGAAGTAACAGGAAATATATTTCCCCTCCCGCAACCAGTTTCACTTCAGAAACAAACACTGATGACCTGTAGTTTCATTAACTGCTGTCATGTTGATCCTGCAGCATTTATCACATCCAAAAGCCAGAACAAAGTTCAAACCAGGATGATAACCTCTACACATGTGACTGCTGGGTTCTTGAGCTGGAAGAAGGCCAACACACAGACAACACTCGGCCCTGGTTCACCAAGAATTTCCAGAAGCAGGTCAGGGAAAACACAATAGTGCATTTAGTGCAAACAAGAAAAAGCAGTTGGAAACACAGAATTCACTTCCCAAGGAGCAGAAATACATGCAGAAGAGCAGAGAGCATCTAAAGCCAGCATTTTCTAAGGCATCTCAAAGTCTTGGTATCCAGCACTTCCAACCCTGCAAGTAATGTTAGATGATGATGGGGGAAATAGATTTTTAAAAGCTCAAAAGAACACCACTCTTTTTTTTAAATACCAACTGAGACACTATTTTGGGACATAAAGCACATACACACAGTATCAGTATGATTTATTTTCCAGGAAAAACTGTGCATTAGAACCAGTGAGATGGCAATTTGACCAAATTGCATGTTCAACAGACATCACTGAAATCCCTGATCAATGGTAGCACTACCTCTATTTCTGCTATCCCACCATGTGTAAATGTAATTCCACAACTAAATGTGGGACTAAGATGTGAACATCCATTGCTGGGCTTGTGCAAATCCTGCAATCATGGGGAAAAGACCACACACAGCACACATGGAGGAAGCACATCACACTCATCCTCTTAAGAACCACAAGGGCAAAGTGATGGCCAGTATTGCAAGGAAGACTGAATTCAAACATCAACCAAATCTGACCTGCTGCTGGCTGAAGACAAATCACTAACCCACAGGAAGACACAGATAAAGAGTGACTCTGATATCATTTATAGCAGCTCAGGAGCTGGAAAGTGCTACACACATCCATGCTCTCTGCACACATCAGCCTGGCCACAGCACTGGAAACACATTCTTCCCAAATCAAATTGGCACCTGCATGTTTGCTTCCAGCTGCAAACTATCTGCCTAGGTTCATACACCTGCCACTGTTTGAGCATCTCAAGCTCAAAACAGCTGTGGTTAGGCAGGAATTCTGGAGGAGCAGGGTGCAATGATTTCCCAGTAATGAAGCGCCCTGAGAAAATAATTAAATAAATAGTAGTGTATGTCAGCCAGTACTCAAGCATCTTGGCATAAATTGCATTTAAAAGTAGAAACAAATATATTGAATTAGGAAAACTGGCTTCATGCACAAAATAATAGAACCAGGCTCAAGAGACTTTGCTTCATGTTCCAGCCCATGAACAGACTTTGATAAAGGCACTGACTCATGCTGTGCCCCAGCTATTACACAGGAAGGTACCTCAGCCTCTTATCAGCAGGATAAAATCTATTACTGAGCAATACACTCAGCTATTCAGGTCACCACATCTTCCTTTCACCACTTCTGCAAGAGGTGCCCTGGTAATGAAACAGGGCACAGCTATCTCACCAGAATACCTATGAGTCTTAAATGCTTGGGTTTTAAAACAGTGGGCAGAACTTACACTGTTTATATATTAAAGGGAGCATTAGTTATTCTTCAGGAAAAAAAAGGTGCATAAAACCCATAATTAAAACCTTTGAAAAGACGTCTGTATAATGCAAAAACAGCACTTTCGGAACTGAGGAATCTATCTTTTCAGGCAAATCAGTCTACAGCCACTGGCATAATCCCAGTGCAACCTGAAGATGGAAATATAAAAAAAAAATGTAATCAGATCTTCCATTTTAAGAATAGATAGCCACCATAAATCATAACCTTCATTACTCTGTACAGCATGGGTAAAGAAGCAATACCTTCAACTACATACAAGAAATTTGTATCCTCATCACTAGTCTTCATTATTTTTAAACAATGAATGACCCAAACATAACCTCAGAGTAAGTCAAGTGTCTTCATGTAGAATTTTGTTCCGTTTCTTGGCTGTATTTCACAATCATTTTTTAAAGTTCTCTTTACTACTATAACAGAACAAAACAAGATGATGCTGCAACTTTGCACTTTTACATAATACAGACAAATGCTGTAATTTATAGTGAAAGTCCACTGCAAACTTATTGTCAACAAGTTAGGGGTTTATTATCCAGATCACCAGATTCGTATCTGACCTAGATCACAAGCAACGAGGATGATATTGAATCCTCTAGCTGCCAAATTCTTCATCATGCTGTGAAGACATGCCCATCAAGTCACATTCACACTGTGCAAGTATGTGAGCTAAATCAGTCAATATTTATTTAAAACTTTAACGAGCTAGCAATTAAGGGGTTTAGGAGCTCAGGACTCATGGGAGTTGGAAACAGTTTAATTTGCTTATAGCCACACCTGAACTTCCTCCAGCATTTTCTAAATGTTAGTCTCTAACTAGAGACAGAAGCTGTCACAGTTTCTCTCTTGCAGTACTGACATGATTCAGCTGATTGATGGAAGGGAAATTTCACCAGGCATCAGGCAGTAAGTTTCCCCATCAATTCTGCATACGCACAGTTTAGCTAAGTATGAAAGGGGAAAACCAGAAGGCACTATAATACTTCCCAGGATATCCAGGCATCTTCAGGGGAAGAAGACCAAACACTGTTGAAGTCTGTAAAAATAATATTCAAAGTTTTTTATAGCACTAATTCTCTCATGGATCATATCTTCATTTCTGTAAAGTGGGAAACTCCCTTTCCCTGATAAGTTTCCTTTATCCTTGGTTTTAAGAAAAAAAGTCTAACAACATCACAAAAATCAAAGAGAAACAAAAGGACAACAAATGGAAAAAACAAGAGGGCTAGCAATACACTAGGGGGAAAACAAATAACATCACACTACCAACTCCTGTGACACAGCTCAAATAATATGCTATGATACAGCCAGACCAAATAAGAATAAGATACAAACATTTGTTCCAGTTTATCTTCTATTTATTTGAAAAGGCAATGGGGTTGATGATTCCATAAACCAGAATTAACACTTCTTCAGGGAAGTTCAACTCTCACCTCCCATGGACTGGACCAAAGGAACCTCTGGCTTTTGCACAGCACTGCACCAAAGCAATCCAGCAGCCAGATTTGTATAATAAAGAACAGGGTGTGACAAAGCCAGGCTATCAGCTGGAAATTGCTTTAGACAGCTGCAAACCTAGCTTTTCTTTGGCTTTCTTCATGCCTTCAAAGCGGTTTCAGTCACAGACACTCAAGTTCTGTGTCCAAGGCCTGACAGTTAGAGAAAATTGGAAACACAAAAAAATCCCCAAAAACCTACAGATAACACAAGCCACAAGCTCACCACATTTTTTTAATGTTTTGTATATTGGAAGTTTCAATCAACTCCAGGAATTTCATAATCCACTCTGTGGCTCCAAGCAAAACACCAATAGGCAAAGTCGCTTTGCTCAATTGGTGCGACTCCTGCTACCTGCAGGAATGGGCATTTCAGAAAAATGCCACCAACTGTTCCAGTTCCTTCTTTCCTTGAATTGTGAACTTTCTTTTGGAGCTAGAATTAAAAGAAAAGGAAAAAAAAATAAAAGGTGCAGCCAACAAAATTAAATAGCAGAAAGAATTATGAAGGCAATTGAGCAACAGGCCACATTTGGTTGAAAGCAACCACAACTATTTCTGACTATATCCATTTAGCCTGTTTATCAGAGTAATCCAGAAAGATATCCTCTGATACCAGGAAATTAAAATTAAGAAAATCTTAAAGCTAGAAAGCAATGAAACACACTCATCCAAAGTTCTTTGAAAGGAAAGAAGAAAAGAATCTTTACTTCACATTGCATCATGTATCATTACCTTCCCTGCCTCTCTCTTAGGAATTTGCCCAAAAAGAGCTCTCTTTCATTTAAGATCAAGCTAAATATATTTTCATTTCTTAATATAAGTAAGCAAATTTTTATCTGAAGAACACATTAAGGGAACAGAAAATAACTGTTTATGCTTTTTCTTAAATGCCAGCATTTGCACATTGTGTATTTATTCTGTAGAAATGATGCCCATTGAAATCCCAGGTTGCTTAAAGGATTCTTCCAACAGTTAGAGGATCTTGGTCATGTTACCTGCAATTACAGCAATCAAGCACAGGGACACTTCTGCACACTCATGTTTTAGTTGCTTTCTTTTTCTAAATTGGATTCCTCCCTAGTCATTAAAGAAAGCAACAGCAGCACCTAATGCATTGCATGACAGCCTCACTTAATCCAACATTATAATCCATTAAAAAAAAGGGAGACAGGAGACATGAGGTCAGTATTAAACTAAAGAGAGAGATGGTTAAATGTGTTCAGCCCTAGAAAGGACTGACAACATAAGCTCATCCTGTAATTATCAGTATTCAGAATTGAAATGTTTGAAGTATTTTACAATATCTGTACATCTCCCAATCTCTTTTTATCAAACAAGGAAAGTTCTTATGCTTTAGTTAAATATATAAAAACCATCTGGCATAGCAAAACCATAGCCTTTTATTTCAGCACAGAATGGACGAAGCATCTACACATTTTTTTTTTCTAGATGTTCTTTCTGCAATGCTCCCTTCCCAAAAACAACACTGGCAACCCAATACAAACACATTCACTGCTGACAAGCCATGATCTGGCCACATGACTGTCCTGCCTGTATTTCAGGTATTAGCTATGTCAAATCTAATTATCAGAGACAGTTTGACAAAGTCTTTCACATCATTCAGGAAAGGTGCAGTTGGCAAAACCCTAGTGGAGACTGTGGTATATAACAAATCTCACCCAGCTCAACTGAGGCTTGCAGTTCTGCTGACAGTTTTGCCCAATAAATCACTTCACATAAATAATCTCAGTCTAGCAAGCCTCTGTGAGTACTGTGAGGAATTTAGCAACCCATAATGTGTAAGAAATACTGTCCTCAATGTTTACAGTCAAATGAATGAGGTTTTCTTCCCACGTGATGACTGGAACAGAAATTATACTGGTATTAATTGTACCAATTATGAAAGCTTCTGTGTTAGTATGTCAGAGTGCTTCAGGCTATTCTGCCCTCAACTTCAAATCCTGCAATTCAAATAACCACCTAGGAAGGGACAGCATATCAAAGAAGGTGCAAGGACTGAATTACAAGTTTTTCTAGTTAGTGGGCGTCTCTTCCCTTCATTTTCTGTCAGGGTGAAGGGTATACAGATACCAGGATGGAACACTCAAGCACACATCCAAGTATCTGGAGTTCATGGGAGCACAACATAAACATTACTCATATTACCATGATTTTCCTGCAGAAATACCCATCCAAAGCAATTAAATGTTCAGGCAGTGTTTCAAGAAGAAATATCTAACTTAAGACAAGGAAAACTACCCAAGGCGAAGTTTGTTGGCATATCTGCTTAAACAAGTGTCCAGTATAGTGGAAAGCAAGAAAGAAAAGTACGACATCCACTTGCCTCAGAGACCCTACAAGTTCTGCAATAATTTATACTTCAACTCTTTTGTTTCTTTATACAGAAATTATATAAATAATTGTTTAAACAGAAATTACAGTTACATCTTCCAGGAGGTAGAGGCAGAGCAGACAGGGAAAGCAAATGTTCTGCATGGGCATAGGAGAGCCAACAAGAGGGAGTTGCAGCACCTCAGACTTTGCACCAAAAGCTCCAGCACAGGACAAAGCCTGTTACAGACAGGCTCTGGCCCTTACAGAAGTTGTGCTAACCAGGGAGGTTGCACTGGCAGTAAGAGATAATATCAAATCCCAGACCCAGTGCTGCAAAGCATCATTAGCTTTTACTCTGGAAGCTCCAGCAGGGCCTTTCTATATTCTACCATCCCAGCTTTGCACCTGGCGTGTGCAAGGCTCCTGAATAAAACGTGCACCCAGGTGAACATGGGCTCTCACTACTGTCAAGTATTTGTTTATTTTTTATCTTGTTTAGAGGTACATTTAAAGCTGGAAGTGGAACTTGTACTAACATACGTTACCGACCACAAGAATGCTCACCAAAGTACTGTGTAATTGTGGGGTGATGCAAGAGAAAGAAGAGATGCCATAGGATGTCAAGAGACAGAGTTGAGATGAGAAAGAAACCTTTAAAGAAAAATAAAAATAAGATCAGGTTCACTCCTTTGAGAAGACCTCTCTGTTCCTGTGGCCAAAACCCACAGCAAAACACTATGGTTTTTCTCCAGCCCAGCCCACTCTTTCAAAACATGTGATTTGATCTCAAATTTATTTAGAATGTAGAGGTAGTAGTAACAGGCACTTAATAAACCAAACATGAGTATCACAAGTTGATCCTCCCTATTTCTACATTGCAGTAACTTATACCAAAACAAAGTAAAACATACCAAAGACCAGTGTAAGATTCCCAAATAAAGGCAGTACAGTTAGTTTTGAACAGTGCTCACAGTTGCACAGATGATACAGAACTGAGGGCAGGGAATGGATAGTCATCTCCTAATTACCATCTGGTAAACGAAGAGAGTTTCCCCACAAAAATTGATTTCTCTCAGTAAAAGATATATACAATCATTACCTAATCCTTCTGCATTTGAAATTTTAAATAAAGTCAAGACAGGTGAGACAAATTGTTCACATACAATCATCTATATGGATACAAAGGAAAGGAAAAGCACTCATGTTTCCTTTCTCATGTATGGTTGTGGGTAGGAGGAGAGGAATCTTCCCCCAATGTCTCAATCCCACAGCAGACATCTGCAAATGAGAACCTCTGCATAAACAGTCTTCTTGTAATCTTGGTCTGATGTCATCTCAAAACACAACCATCCTCTTTTCCTTATTAGCAACAGAGATTTAAAAAATGTTTTATAAGGTAAGTAAAATTACTAATACAAAAATAGCTTAAAAATTGAAAACTTTGTGACTATTGGCAACTTACAATTAACCTGGCTTGCTGACTGTTGCTCATGAAAAGCCCCAAATCCTTTCTGATTCTCAATTTGTCATCTTCTTTAAGAAAAGGCACACTGGCTTTACATACATTCTATAATCTTCAGTCCTGGCTTCCAAAGATTCATGCTACTCTAAGACATTTGTCCATAATTAATCAATATAAAACAATGGAACCAAGTGAGATTTAGTACATGCCTCATTTAGCAGTTCGGTGGGAGCCACCTGCTTTGTGTTAGGGCAAGACTTGAACTAGGATTCACTTGCAAGGCTTTCAGATAATTTATTTTTTTGTTATTAGTTACCACTGTCAACAGACAGAAAGAGAAGGATCCAAAAATTCAGTCAATTACTTCTAGGGCTGGGTAGCAGCCAGCAGGAATACTCATTGCTGGGTTCAGCAGAGGTTTGCCAGATGATGAGAGTTGTTAGCATCGGCAGGGAAAATTTCCTTTCTTGGCTTGTATCTGCTAAAGGCTACAATCACCAAATTAGGACTAAAGATGGGTTCAGAAGGAAAAATTTAGGGCTAAATTTAGGAGTGGTGTCAGTAGTAATCATCTCTAAGGGCAGAAACTAAGTTGGGTAGGGTCACTGATAGGAAAAGAAGAAAACAAAGTCAAAACTGGCAGTGAGCTTCAAAGGGTGCAGCTGGCTCTGGCTCCGTGTGAGGCAGACTGAAGCAAGGAGCAGCAAAGAGGCAGCACTGAGCCAGGGGACACTGCCTGCACGGGCACAGGGTGGCACAGCCACCTGCACCTTCAGCCTGAGTGGGCTGCTGGGCACAAGGGGAGGTTTGGACAAGCCAAAGCCACTGTAGTGTGATTAGTGCAGTGTGTGGAGATGGTTGCTTGACTTGATGTAGCTCTGGAACCAATTGCTGGAGCTGGGGTACATTTCCAAGCAGCACAAGCCAAAACATTCCCAATTTTAACAGAGAACCAAAGTAAGAACAGTCCCATGTCCTTCATATTCCAGAAAGTACAAAGAATCAAACAGATGGGCTCACCACCTCGCTGGAACATTTAACATGTCTGCACGATAAAACTGAGCATTTAAAATCCAACACACTGTCCTCAAATCTGCAGGAACCTACACCAAGACAGTTCTGATCCCTGGTTAGGGAATTCAATGAGCAGTCCGAAATTCTCACAATCTGCAGCACAACCCCAATGTCTCCATGCTGTCTTACAAAACAAAATATGCCAATGCATGGGTTAAAAGGTTAAATGTCAGGGCCTCCTAATAACTAACTCCATCTCCAGTGAGGACTTGATGTGCAATCCTATCTAATCACTTGGCCTCTCACTTCACCCATGTGTAAACAGAACCACAGCCCTAACTACTGCACAGGATGTTGAAAGGATCCCATTTAAAATGCTTTACGCACTTCAGATTTTTAACTGCTTTATAGGTTAAGAGCTCTGTTTGTTTATTTTTAAGAATAATCTTGTATTAATGTGTACTGAAAAAAACCTCACAGTGCTACAAATAGAACACAAGAAACCATGAGCAAGACCTTCAAATGGGTTGTGACTTGGCTCAGCATAAGTAAATAAACTCACCTTTAATTCTCTTGATGACATTTCCCACATGACATAAATCCTTCTACTGAGTTTTTCTAGCAGCAACCCTAAATAAAGAGCTTCATCCTATCAAGAATCCCAACCACACCAAGCTGCTCACTGCAGGAGTATAGGGCAAAGCAAGGAATTTCCCTTTGGCTCGAATTGCTAAGTATCTGGTATCACTAAGAGTATGCAGAAGAATTAGTCATTGCCAGGAAGACACACTTCATTTTGCTGGGACACAAACCAACAACTCTTGATTCCCTCTATTCACATTCATTACCCACTTGCAGCTGTAACTATGTATCTTCTTGAAATGAAAACAAACATTAAACCAGCTCACATACAAACATCATTATAACTTAAGAAAACAAGCATTAATGGAACTGTTTACTACACCAAGGAATTCTTAGCTCCCTATATTGCACATACCACTAAAACATTCCCATGGGCTTTGATCCAAAAACTATGAGAAGTCCATGAAGTATCAAAAGGCAGAGAGAAAAGTGACTGCCAGAAATCAAATCCAACAGGTTTAAGCAAACAAAAAAACACAAGGGAAAAGGAAAGCAAATTAACAAATTCACTCAATAATGCTCAACAAATGAATGCTACCATTCAATATCATACAATATTATAATGTTGTACAAAACAGTATGGTTTTTTTTCTTTTTCCCCTGCAAAAAGGTTAGAGAATCCATCACCTGAAAAGGTTGAGGCAAACTGCAGTAGAGAGCAGAATGGGTCCCTCTCTGGAAGCAAAGCAACTGGGAATAAGCAAGTGTCTTAAAGAAAGCAAGCAAGAAAGAAACCCAACAACCCCTCCTCAAAAAATGACATGCTCCCTTCCTCTGATATTACTAAATACTGATATCAATCTATTCTACCCACTTTTTACAAAGCCACAAAAGACATATCTTTCTCCCCTTCTAATCGTTCTGCTGTGACTAAAAATTCAACTGATATTGGCAGTGTTGGCCTGGGCATATCTTTTCCAAAGCCCAGCAAAGAATTAGAGGTACATGATCCAGCAATTGTTCTGTCCTACAGTTCTATACTAAAATCTCTTAGGAACCATGAGCATGGTAGCATGTGCTAAAACCCATGCCTATTAGACCTTTGCTGCTCAACCCTAATACTCAAACTCAACATTCACCTGAGTTTGCTCTATAAATGTTCACCAGAAAGGCAGGTAAAGATATCAAATGAGGTGAAGACGGCAGAAATTTCTTCTGACGATGGCAGGAATCATCTGAAAAGTTACATTGTTCAGACCTGTCAGAGAGGACACAGAGAGAGAAGAGACAGAATCACCAACCACTGAGCTCATGTCAACTATTTTCCAATCAAAATTCCTTCCTCACATCCCCCAGTGCCTCTGCTTATCACTGGGAATGCCACCCCAACACACCCATCCCGGCACTCAGAACAAAACTCAGCAGCTGCTCATATCTCTCTCAGCTACCACACTAATAATAGTGTCCAGGAAGCAATGTTCCAATAAGGCTATTCAATAATGTCCTCATGATACGTGAGATCACCTCCAGACCTCTAAAAAATATTCTCTATTTAAAATAGAAACTGAAAGAAAGGGTTTCAGGAAAAGAAGTGAAAATGAAAAGCAGCATCCTTAGTCAAAAGATAAGACTCTTTAAAGATAAATTCTCTTAACAAGGCTTTACTATCAAACCTGACACATCAAAAGCATACAATCCCTTTCATCTGCTCACAAGTCTCCAAGATCCTAAAAGCAAGCAAACCATAGCTATCACTACAGGACAGAGAGCACATACAGAAAGCTTTATTTATAGAAGGACTGAAATTGAAATAAATGTTGATAGAATTATTTGGGGGATATTTGACATTTCTGTGGTATCAGAAGCTTTTGTTTCAGGAGGGGCTTTGATTACTTGTTTTGGTTACATGCTGCTTACAAACACAGTTAAGTTCCACTAAAAGAAACCTTTCTCTGTACTGGAAAAAAGCAGTGGAGGAAGCACTATCAGATAATTGCCCACGTGGTCCAGTTGCTTCCTCCATCCAAAAACACTTGCTGCTTTTCCTGCCTGACATCTTAGTTCCCAATTGCATTTTTAAATGCAGTGATGGTAATTATGCCAAGCTAATTTCCAAGGAGGTATTAAAGCCAGCTTCCTTCTAAACACTTTCATTTCAAGAACAACAAAAGCAGAAAAAAATCCCTCCTCAATGAAGCAAGTCTTGCAATAACTTTACCAACCTGAAGTAGACTTCAGTACATTCATGAAGCCTTATAGCAAAGTTGGCATACCTGTTTTTCTTCACATCTGCATGCTTTTTGTAAAAAACCATGAATGACGAAATGCTATAAACCTTAGAAAAGCGAAACTGCTGACAGAAATTTCCACTGGAATAGTCTGCATGGCAAGGGCAGAACAGCTGCTTTCTGAGCTCATACTGCCATGCCCTCCATCCCAAGATGTCCACCACATGACTGCAGGAGAATATCCTCCTCTCAGATTCTATATTAAGCTAATTTACTTGAAGAAGATAAAATCAGTTTTTAACTATTGCTCAATTCAAATAATGACTACAGAAAAAGAGCAGTGAGTGCAGCCTCCCCTAATGCAGAAAGGATTCATACACAACACTTTTTTGTGACATTTCAATAGTCATGAAATGCTTAACAGATAAATAACCCTACATCTGAAGCAATAGATTAAATAGTGATGGAAAGAAAGATATAAACAGATGAAGGGTTTGCCCAAAGCTGCTCACAAATTCATTTCTCTAGACACAGCTTGGTTTTTCATATACAAAGAAGAAAAATTAAAAGAGAACTAACTTTGCAGACATGAACCATGTCCACTATAGAAAGATCCTCAAGAATGACAGCAACCTATTTGTATACACACAGTAAAATTTTTTGTTAGGCTGTGCGTGACTGACCTTTTTCACAGATCTTCAATCTGCTTGTTTTCTGGTCTCAGTCCTCTAGAAGGGCATTTCTAGTCATAAATACCCTCAACTGTTTGCACTGCTTGGTTCACTAGGTTCCAATCTCCTTCAGTTTTGCTATAGGTCCTCAGCAAAGTCCATCTAAATAGAGTGCCAGGTTCTACACATTCAAGAATGCAACACAAACACTTCCTTAGCTCATTACACTAACCACACAAAAACTTGAGGTGTGTGTTTGGAGCTCAGAACTATTCCTTCACAAAACATTGCAAAAAACTGGAGTGAGAAGAGAAACACAGGTGGCAACAATAAATTTCCATGCTTGACTAGCTAGTTCCCTATCCCTCAGGATGGCAGCCTTCCCCCTCAGGTACAACCCTACCCTCGTGGGACAAGCAGTAATGGTGTTGGAAGACACATAGATGTGTTTTGTGAAACAAAAAAAAAATAAACATGGGAAAGGGGATCTTTTCAGCAAAACATCCTCCTACTTCTTGTGTTGGTTTTGGCTGAGACAGAGTAAATGTTCTTCGTAGTGGCTGATATGGGGCTGAGTTCTGGATTTGTGCTGAACACAGTGACAATAACAGGGATATTTTTGTTATTGCTGAGCAGGGCTTACACAGAGCCAAAGCCTTTTCAAGTTTTTGCACAGCCATGCTGGTGAGGAGACTGGGGGTGCATGGGAGGTTAGGATGAGACCCAGCAGGGACAGGTGACCCCAACTGACTAAAGGGATATTAGAGAGAATATGAGGAGTTGGAATGGACCCACAAAGATCACTGAGTCCAACTCCTGGCCCTGGACAGCACTGTCCCCAGGAGTCACATCGCATGCCCAACAGCATTGTCCAAACACTTCTTGAACTCTGTCAATTGGTGCTGTGACCACTGCCCTGACGAGTCCATTCCAGTGCCCAAACATCCTCTGTGGAAAGAACTTTTTCCTGATATTCAAGCTAAACCTCCCTTGACATAATTTCAGGCCACTCCCTCACATCCTGTCACTCAGCACCACGCAGAAGAGATCAGTGTCTGCCCCTCCTCTTCCCCTCATGAGGAAGTCATAACTGCAATGAGGTCTCTGCTCGGTCTCTTCTTCTCCAGGCTGAACAGACCAAGTGACCTCAGCCACTTCTCATCAGGCTTCCCCTCAAGACCCTTCATCATCTTTTGTGCCCTCCTTTGGATGCTCTCCAATAGTTTCATATGTTGGTCATACTGTGGTACCCAAGACCACCCCCAGCACTGGAGGTGAGGCTGCCCCAGTGCAGAGCAGAGGGGACAATCCCTCGCTGGCCATGCTGTCCCTGATGTCCCCAGGACAGGGCTGTTCCTGGCTGCCAGGACACTGCTGACTCACATTCACCTTTCCATGGAGCAGGACCCCAGGTCCCTTTGCACAGCGCTGCCCTCCAGCCTCTCATTCCCCAGTCTGTCTGTATATTCAGGGCTGCCCCATCCCAGATGCAGAATCCAGCACTTTAGCTGGCTGAACTTCACATGGTTGGTGATTGCCCGGCCTCTGGTCTGTCAAGGTCTCTCTGCAGGGCCTCCCTGCCTTCAAGGAGTCAACAGCTCCTCCCAGTTTTGTGTGATCTGCAGAGTTGTTGAGTATCCCTTGTAGTCCTACATCCAAGTTGTTAATGAAGATGTTGAAGAGCACAGGGCTTAAGATGGAGCCCTAAGGAACCCCCGCTAGTGACAGGTCTCCAGTCCACCCCCTTCACTACAACCCTTTGTGCCTGACCCTGAGCCAGCTGCTCACCCATTGCTCTGGCTGTTTATATAGCCTGTGCAGAAGGATCTTGGGAGAGACAGTATCCAAAGCTTTACTAAAATCCAAAACGTTTGTATCAGCTGGCTTCCCTTCATCAGCTAGGTGTGCTACCTTGTCATAAAAGGAAATCAGGTTTGATAAGCAGAAATTTCTATACCTATGGTGTCACGCTCCATATATAAAGAGGGGCAGTATTTGGAATAAGGGAATATTTGGAGTAACAGTATTTGTCTTTCCAAGTTACCCTAATATATGATTGGGCCCTGCTCTCCTGGAATTGACTGAACACCTGCTTGGCCATGGGAAGCAGTAAATAATTCCTTGGTTTACTTCATTTATGTACTTTATGGCTTTTGCTTTCCCTGTTGAACTGTCTTGATCTCAACCCAGGAGTTTTCTAGCTTTTACCCTTCTAATTTTCTCCCTAATCCCACTAGCTGGGAGAGTGAGCGAATGGCTATGCAATTTTCAGTTGTCAGCTAGGGTTAAGCCATGACACTTCTAAAACTAAAAAAATTAAATAAATATGGGGCAATAATTCCAGGTAGTTTGATTTATTTTAGCAAAGATGCTGAATCTGCTGGAACAAGGGAACAGCTAGGAAGAGGCACTACAGAAATTTGAAACTCTGCATTTAGAAATGACTGAAAGCATAAAATGAAGCACAATAAAAGAACAGTAATATTACCATAGAGCAAGTGTTTGAGAGCAGACTGGATAAAGTCAGCTTTGTTCCTGAAAAGCTTGCAGGCTGAGGAGTAGAACAGACAAAAGCTTTGGAGAAACTGTCCTTTGGCTCGTGACTGAGTTTGTCAGTCAGTCCAGGCTTCTCCAACAGAGAGAGCTTACAACCTGGGATTTTAAGAGGAAAAAGGGATGGACAAGTTACACTTCTTTGCTCTCAGAGCGCTGATGTGTTCCAAAGGCTGACACCATGCAGCACTCACAGTCTCTTAATCCACATAAGCTGCAAGCTCAGCCCCACAACAGATTTCTAAGAACTGGGACCCACTGTCAAATGATATTTTGACAAGTTTTTGTCAGGTCCTCCATGACCTGGCAGCATGCTCACTTCACCTGTTTGCCAGACAGCGGTTATTTCTTTTGAAGAAGCACATTCTAAGCAATTATATTTTTATGCAAAACTGCTACAAGTTTCTGTATTTTCTTCTGTTCCAACAGACCTACATTCAAACATTGTTAATATTTTTCAAAGTAAGCAACTGTAATGACTGCCAAAATCACAGATTAAACCAAACAAACAAAAATACGATGCTCTCTCTCTGCTTGGAAAAGCATCCCAGTTTTTGAGATTTGATACATTACAATCTGATTTTTCTTAAGGCTTAAACACTTGATGCATGACAGACTTCATGCACCTCAACATTTATTCATTCATTATTTCTAAGCCTCCATGCACCAGCCTAATGGAAGAAATGGACACATTTCAAAGCTAAAAACCATTCACCAGCAACAAAGCAGCTGAGAACTTATTCCTGGACACCACACACACTACAATGTCCTTCAAGTCTCAGCTCTGGTACAAAGCCCTGCTCAGTTTCATCCTGGATACTAAATTTTCCCTGCCAAATTAAACAAAGCATTGTTTTTCCTCTTCAAGGACATGCAGTCCCAACCAGCCAGGTGCACATACAAAAGCTGACAAGGACCCAGGGAAGCTGTAACAACCACATCTACTGAGAGACAAAGCCCCTCTCTGACCTACCTACTGAGCTAATAACCTTCACCTGCCCAGTCCTCTCATTTAAAGAGGCAACAACAGGAGGTTTATTCAAAGGTCTAGGCTGTAGTAAAACCACAATCTGTTTAATAACACTGTGATTTTCCATCCCTGTAGATTATTTTTCCCCTCATGCTGTTCTTTTCCCACAAAGGACAAGCCTAGCATGAATGATTTACAGGAACTTCTGATTTGGCCTTGGCCTGTGATGGCCACATAGCTTCTGAGGGCCTGGATATTTTCTCTCTATTTTTATCCTGAAAGATGAGCAAACACACAGGATGGAAAAGAACAACAAAGGGAGGAAACAAAAACAGAGCAGAAGGAATAAAAGACAAAGAAAGTGGTATCTTCAAGAAGCTCCACATAAGCAGGTATGGAAAAGTAACATGACATTGATGTTGTCTGTCAAAATTTGCCAAAAATATCTGTTTAGAAAAAGAATTAGAGGATAGTGTAAACCAGGCCACAGACTTCCCTTTCCATCATCTTATGTCCCAGTGAGATACCAAAATATGTGCTTTGGACAGGAGGCACACATTTATCCCAGATGTATAATATAGGGCTTCATAAATTACTGCCCTCAGTCCATCAAAGTCACACCCAGAGGAAAACAACCTCCACAGGAACTGCTGGGATGAAGCACAAGTGCCTGCTTCAACTCATTGCAAAACTGATGGCCGAGTTTAAATTTGGCAAGGAAGATGGGTTTGACTTAGCAACAAGGCAGATTTTGGGTGCTGATTAAGATTGACAACTACAGTGGGTGGCAGCAACCACCAGTAGAGAGATGTTACATTCCCTGAACAGTAGTTCCTTAAACTATTCTGCCAATATGTGCCCAAGTTTATTTGATCATATATTTTATATTCAATAGATATTCCAGAAAGCAACTGCACCAAGTGTCTTAATTAGACAACTCAGAAACTTGAAGACTTTTAAAAGAGAACCAAAACACTGAGCATATTCTAACATCTTAAGGGCAATACTGTCATAGAACAGTAAATATGGTATTGAAACTCAAAAAAGTGGCATTAGACACAAAAGGAAGCCTATCAGACATGAGAAAATCATAAAAATTATCTCAAGAAGCCACAACCCACACTATCAAAACATTAAGCATATTGCCAAGATTCACAAGCTGTGAACTCTCTCTCTAAAACAGCCAAGCCCCTGGTTTTAGGTTAATGTGCTAAGCTTTGCAGTAGTGACTGAAGCTGGCATTGTAAAACAAAAGAACTACTGTCAATGTAAACTTCATACATTAATTATGTAATGTTACAAAACACCTGGGAAGGAGGAGACAAGTACTGGGATGCAGTTCTTCAGTGTCATTCCAAACATGTTTCCACGTGCTCCCTGTCTAAACCAAGGGCAGAGCACCCAGCCTGTTTGCTACTTCCCAAAACAATAAAATCACCATAGCACTCTCCTTCCTGCCCCCTTGGAAAAAACATCTGTGCCAGGCAGAAAAAGATGTTCTGCCTCAATAAAACTTACCAAGTTATTTCAGACTGGACCTAAGAAGTGTTATCACTGTCATAAGGCCAGCTTGCTAAAATTTGCAACATTTTTGCAATTCAGAGCAGGCAAGCACAGGATAATTTTAGGAACAGCATACACCTACAGCCTTAGCAGTGGGCCGATTTTTCTTTAGCTGCAAGCAGGTGTTGGCACTTTACAGCCTGTAGAGCAAATCCACTCTCTTTTATAACTCATTAAGAAAGACTGAAATTCCATAGAATTCTAAAACTAACTTTCTAAAAGTCATGCTATTTAAAAGAAAAAATCAAGGAAAAAACCTTCTCAACATGATCTACCAAAGAACTTCTCTAAAAATTAGAAACTTATTTCTGTTGATTTTGTCCTGAAGACTGGCAATTACACCGATCAGTGATGATCTGTAATGACCACTCACACGTTTTATCTCAAGCTGAAAACTGATAACTTTTCCCCAAATGATTAAAAGAAAAAAAAAATCATTTAATGGCATTTTTCACATCACTCAACTATATAAATTATATGGTAATTTATCCATATAAATTCATGAAATTTCATATTTTCTGATATCACAGATGTTCAGTAGTACAATGCTCTGCTTTTGATACAGGGAAAAAATGAACAGTGGAACATCTACAGGACAAAGACAGTAATGGAGCTAGCTAGTAATTCAAGCTGAAGAGACGAGATTCAAGCTGACAAACTGGCATCCTCCACAGAATGAGCCTGACACTTTTTATAGCTACTGACACAGTAACGAGTGCTCTACTTGGGGTGGAGCGAAACAAAATGTTCTTTAGAGTACTTTCTTAAATATAAGCATTTCCCTGGTCCTTGTACTGAAGCAAATTTATCTACCAGCAGAAAAGAAAGGAAAAAAAAATAAAGTGTTGTCATAGTTAATTAGGCCCCAGCTGTGGCAATTATCTTGAAGGGAAGGGAAAAGAAACGTTTTATTATGTTATTATCAGCAGCTCTTTCTTAGGGAAATCTCTATTAGATGGGCCCCAAAGTACCTATTTGCCTTAGTTTTCTAATGAGCTCAATAATGGAAATGCCTACAATAGAAAGTTGGGTGTTTTTAAAGGTACACACAGCTCAGTAGCCTTTGCAATACTGACCCTGAAGTAATTTCTATCTAACAAGACCCTAGCACAATATATTTCAAATTTAAATCTCAGAGCATTCACATACAACATTGATTTTCTTATGGTTATCACACCTAAAGCATGCCTTACAATAGAAATAAAGCCTGGGTTTGAGTTACTAATTGAAAAATAAAATAGCTTTCTAAAATGCTAAATGCAAAGATTTATTAATTCAGAAGTCTTACTGAATTCAAGGCAAAATAATCACATATAGAGTCTTAACTAACCATGGCTGACTTAGGAAACTCTGCACACAAGTTCGGCTAAGACCCTCTTGTAATATTCTCCCCTTCCCCATTAAGTAAGAATGGCATTAAGTTTCTACTCAATCTTTGAATTCTATCTAAATCTTTAGTAAACATCAATTTCTTGTCTAGAAGTTATTACAAGCCCTGTCTTAGTGGTTGTATCTAACTTCTTTGACATGCACTGGAATATCAGTAGAACATTTTTGTTGCAAAGAAAAATTCCTAAGACTTTGAAAGCTGGCACACATTACACATGGTTTCATAACTGCAGATTATATTAAGGAAAGCTTTAAAGAATAGACAATTAGTGCTTAGGAAAAAAATGCATCACAGCTCAAGTGGTGTGAGAGGTTTTTATGTGGAGTTATTACGTGGATTACCACAGCTTTTATATTTACATAATAATATATACACCAGGTCAGGGCAAAATCTAACCTAGACCAGTGTCTGGAAGATCAACTACCACCACACACCAAGAGAACTTGCCAAGAAAAAGAATATGGGTTTGGACAACTCAGATATCAAACAGGGGCTTGGGACTGGATAAGGTTCTTCAGTTATATTTATTAAAAAAAAAAAAAGTACTTATTAGTAACTCTGTATATCCCAATAAACTCTTGCTACACATAAAATAAATTTGGTTCCCATTTTGTGTTCTGTCTGGAAGACTACAAGAAATAACTCTTCCATGAAAAACACAAAATGAAAATAGCAACAAGAAGCAGTCATGGAGCATACTGAGCTGCACTGTACAGCCAGAATGGCCACTGCACCAAATACATTCATCTTCAGCAGCCCATCACAAAGTCACTGCAGTTGACTCAAACAGAATTCTGCTCCAATTTGAGCCTAAATTCAAGAATGGGGAGGCTCTGCTTTCAGGCACATGGAACAGCTGTGAGCATGCACTCACAAGCATCCTTTGCAAAGGCCCTGTGAGATGCCCAGGGAGTCATCATGACTCCTCCTGCTCTACCTTGGCATCTCATTAGCAATGGTAGCTCCTGCTGTAGATACACAAAAAAAAAAAAAAAAAAAAAAAAAACACTTCAAAAAATATCTTCAAAAGCCCCCCAAAAAATCTCACACTCCTGTGAAGAAACCAAGAGTTGGACCAACATAGGGATAGAAATTCAGACTGAATATATAGCATTTATCCAGTGTCTCCTTCAGCTTCCCACAAATGGCACTGCAGATTTTTTAGAGCTCAGGAATAAACCTCTTATAGTCCTTTCATGATTCAGAATGGGGATTCTCTTATCAGGCACCTTTAAATTCACTTTCATTGAAGCACAACTACATCCATCCAGAAGTTATTTGTAAACTTGTTGATCCTAACTTGTTCAGCTGAACTGGGATCCCCTAAGAAATATTGCATTTCTATTTTAAAAAGAGTAATTATATACCACTTGTAGTTACTGATCAGTAACAGTAGGGAAAAAACAGGTTTGTACTCCTTTTATGCACATTTAACTGTCATAAAAAAGGAAGAGCCACCTATTGTTTATTCATCCTCCCAATATTTAGCTTGAACTAGACAACTTGGTGATTCAAAACCTTACACAGGAAACAGACAGCTTTGAGTCACTCTCGTTTATCTTTGAAACTACTGAAGCCTTAAAGTGTAAAGATACACTTGAAGTATGCTTTACTCTGGCAAGTCAACAATTTAAAAATGCAAAATTTTTTTTTGTTTTCTTTTTCAAGCAGTATAGTCCTGTACTAACAAAAATCAGTTCTTCTGTGTTTTAATGAAAAATACAATTCCATACAACTGAGGAGACAAATTGAAAGGGATCCACATCACGTTTCTGTTGCGCCCTGCAAGGCACTGATGGCTCCTACAAATTAGAAGGAGTAGTAGCAGTATCTGCTTTCACCTGTCAAAATGTAAGCCAGTGCAGGCAGCATCAAAGTCAAGGCTTACCAGGCTGTCTGTCAGGCAGGAAGAAGGATCTATTCAATTGCATCAGTTATTCACACCTAAAGAATCCCCACAACATCTGCTGACAGCTTTTCAAGCGAAAGAAGGAAATTGCTAAGGGAGGGAAATGCTGGTGGTGTCTATTGCAGTCCCACAAATTACACATTTCCCACAAATTCAAGAAAAATAGTGCACCTACTAAACTTATACTTTACACACCACTCAGAGCAGCTTATCACACTCACATATCAATTATACCAGATGCAAATCTCACATTTTACCTGGGTCTAGAAACAGGGAAATATTTTAGCTATCAGCAAGATTATTTTTTTTTTGTTTTGTTCAAAAGACTAAAATTATTTTCTAAAAATTGCTAGCAACTGTTGTTTAAGAGGCAGTCATGTAAGCTCACCTCACCCTGTTTTATTACCACATTCTCAAAACTGCAGTGAGACTATCTTTGTGCAGAAAATGAAGTTTGGACACAAATGAATAGACCATTGTGTCTAGACCACTTCTCAAGCTGGGCTTTTGGAACAGATACTAATCCCATTTGGTTTCTGAGAGCAAATGAATCAGGTTCCTCAAAGAATTTAGATGATAACGTTTTCTTCTGAAAACACAAGGAGGGCCAATACCCTGACCACTGAGGTTTCAGTGGGTTTTAATCACTGGGCTTCTTGAGCTTCCTCTGCTTCAATTTGCCTTTAAATGTCTGTTGAACAGTGGCACTCCTTCACCAACACTCAGCTTCAAACCTGTCACTCAGGGCACTCCAAAGAGGAGACACAACTGCAGAAACCTGAAATGTGGGAAGAAGGGTCTAACCTGTTTCTACTTTTCAAACAAGTACGCTGAAGATGTTTGTTAGAATAAGGTACAGCAACTAAATTCAAGAATAAACCTTCTGACTGTCATCTCAGAAAGGAAGGCAGTGCTCAGACCTGAACACCAGGTAGGATCTCAGATAGCTTCTCTAAATATTCCTCGTGGGTCAGTCCTCTCAGGCCAGCTGTGGCCAGCACACTTGGTTTCCACCACACACAGCAAAGCACCCTGAGCACTGCACACAAAGCCAAATTACCAGCACAGGATTCTGGTGTGCTGTGTTCAGGACGCTCATTTGAGTTAGGGCTTTCCTCACCACAGCCAGATGCACACTTTCAAATTAAGTTCTGTATACATTACCATACATGAGCAACTGAGGGTTTGGGGCAGTTGCCAAAATACTGTCTAGATGCTGGAGGAGGAGAAGTGGAATTATTTCTCTCTACTGTTCTTATCCAATTTTTGGATACTTTTTTACTTCACACTCCGAGTTAAGATGATTTATACTGATGCTTCAAATCAGATTTTGAATAATCTTCTAAGATCACAGTTTGCAGTAACTGAATGTTAACTGGCCAAGGAACAACAGACAAGTGAAAATTGATATGGCATTTTCCACCAGAGACAAAACCAGAAAACGTTTCTTTATTTACAGAAATGAGTTAATTCTGGTTTAAACAACTTCACCATATCCAGGCAGTTACACAGATCAAACCACTGGCCAAACCCCTATCAGTTTAATGGAAACATCCTGACAGCATGGCTTCCTGGATTCAGAAGTTTACCATACCACAGGTGTTGTACACTTCCAAGAACACAGTGCCATAGCACTGTAAGAGTGGTTTATTTGAATAATTAGTATAGCAAATCATCCTACTAAATATTTCGGTGACTACACAGCTGTGTCTTATATCAAATGGAAAAAATACATTAGCACAATGCTACACTAAGAACATGCATGAACATGGTCATTCAAGGCAAAAGACATGATTCCCACATAAAAGACATTATAGCTAGCTATTTATATACACGCTGTGTATACTCAACAAGTAAACGCAAAATTAACAACACACCGTCACATTTTAAGAGGCCAAAGGCATAGAACTGGTAACCAGCGCTGTCAGCACAAAACTAAGTCTGACAATTCCGGAACACACTCCTTTGACAGAGGTATTTTCCAGCAGCCTCGGCACAGACTGCAATGCACAGGCACGACATGGTTCTGGCCAGGAACGCGATTCACAGCCGCTCACAGCCTGCAGCGCAGCAGCAGCACCTGGGACCGAGTCCTCCCGGCGATTTCGCACGGCAGCGCGGCTGCTCCGGGCTCGGCACCGCCGAACACAGCAGCCGAACACAGGAGCCAGGCCCGGCCCCGGCACCGGGCAGATGCAACAGGAGCCACCCGGCGCTGCCACCACCGCCTCTATCCCTTATTGCCCTCCGCGGAGAAGGGCTGGAGATGACCTGCGTCTCCAAGTGGCTGATGGGGAGCCCAAGGGCGAGGCTGGGGAACGCCAGTGCAAAGCTCTGTGCCACAAAGGCGAGCGCCGCCGGCTCAAAGGCGAAAGCTCCCGGCGCCGGGCAGCCGCCCCCGCAGCTCCCCCCGCTCCCCGCCACTCACTCTTGGTTGCGGCGATCAGGTTCTTCCCATCCTTCAGCAACTCCTTGATAAACTTATTGGTCTTCTCCAGCTCGGCCTCGTGGGCTCTCACCCGCTCCCTGAACCAGGGGCTGTCCAGGTAGCAGTCGCTGAACTCGAGGGGCTGCAGCCCCATGGCTGCCGCCGCCGCGCCGGGGCTCGGCTCCCCGCGAACCGCAGCAGCACCGCCGCCCTCCGCAGCCGCGGCCACAAAGACGGAGCAGCAGCTCCCCCCGCGCAGGGCTGGGCACGGGCACACACAGCCGAGCTCCGCGGAGCCGCCCTCCCGGCAGCCGCGCCGGGACACGCCCGAGCGGGGCGGGCAGAGCCCGGCGCCCGCCCCTTCCGAGCTCCCCGCGGCGGCAGCGGCACCGGGCGGAGCGCTGGGGCCGTGCCGGTGCGCCCGGTGCCCGGGCAGGGCTGCAAGGCTGAGGCACTGCGGGCGTCCCCGAGCGGAGAAGGTGGGCAGGTACCGCTAGCAGAGAGAGCCCTCTGCTCCGCAGTGACACCTCGGCAAGTCAGAGATGGACACTCACCAACCGCGGGGGGCAAGCGCAGGGCTCTGCACCTGGGGCAGGACAGCCCCGGCTGCGTGTATAGCGCTGTGCAAAGCGACCTGGGGTCCTGCTCCATGGAAAGGTGCAGTGCCCTGGCAGCCAGGAGGGCAACCCTATCCTGGGGACATCAGGGACAGCATGGCCAGCTGGGCAAGGGAGGGATTGTCCCCTCTGCTCTGCACTGGGGCGGCCTCACCTGCAGTGCTGGGGCAGTTTTGGGTGCCACTGTATAAAAATAACATTAAGCTACTAGCATACAAAGAAGGACTATAAGAATGGTGAAGAGCCTTGATGGGAAGCCATGTGAGGAGTGGCTGAAGTCACTTGATCTATTCAGCCTGGAGGAGACTGAGGAGAGACCTCATTTCAGTCTTCAACTTGTTCGTGAGAGGAAGAGGGGCAGGTACTGATCTCTGTGGTACCCAGTGACAGGACTTGAGAAAACAGCATGAAGCTGAGTCATAGGTGGTTCAGGTCGTGTATCAGGAAAAGGTTTTTCACCGAGTGTGGTTGGGCACTTGAACAGGCATCCCAGGGAAGTGGTCACAGCCACGAGCCTCACAGAGCTCAAGAAGCATTTGGGCAGTGCTCTCAGGCACATTGTGGGATTTTTGAGATGTCCTGAGTAGGACCAGAGTTGGACTCAATGACTCTGATGGGTCCCTTCCAACTCAGCATATGCTCTGGTTCTATGATTGTACAGCCACTGGGCCCCCTGCACCTCATGGAAACTTCTGTGAGCTTTAGGAAGGGGCTGAGCAGGCTCTCAGAGGGAGGATGCATAGAGCAGCACATGGGCTGCTTGATCCAAAGTCGGCTGTAGTTGTGGTTGTCTGCCAGCTGTGAAGGCTGGTGTGGCTCACCCTGTCCCACTTGTGTCTGCATGTGATAATAAAGTAGACACAGACTCACCTTTATGTCTTCTTTCAATAAACTACTACAGTCTTGTGAACAAGAACTGCAGCAAGACCAAGACCTTGAGAAGACCACTCAATGCTGAATTGTTTCTGTTAAGAATGTTAGGAAATGCATGAAGAAGACAGAAAGGCTTATAGTTATATTTGTATTAATAATTTAGCTGTATTTTATGGTTTCAGTGGCTTGACAGTACTGCAATTCAGAGTGCTTTTGTGGGACTTTCTCAGATGATTGGGGGTATATAAATTTTAGTCATGAGTGTCTACTTTGGGAGTTAATTTCATCTCTTTTTTTTCTGTATTTTGGCAAATTTGCTGTTAGTTCCCTCTCCATTTAAAGCAATTATCTTTGGTATTTATTAAATGCATTATTGTTGGGCCCGCAGTAAAGCCTAAACTGCATGTCTGAGATGAAGATAACTGGTGGTGTAACTACCAAGCTTTTTCTGTATGACCCCATGCACTGACCTGCAGAAGTCAAGTGTGGAAATAGGTGGGCACTTTACAAATCTCGTTTTTAACTACTCCTTTTCATAGAGCTGTGTACTGGGTAGTATTCAATTTTGCAAACATTTGGGGTTTTTAATACCTGTCCACTTCAGAAACCAGACTGAGGATGTGTGTTATTCATCTGGCAACAATCACAGAGCTCACATGAGTAAACACAGAATTTCATGATCAAAGGCCAAGATAATGTCCTCATTGTTCCTGTAGTTAAGGATGATAAGAAAACACAATTATGAAAAGACAGAGGCAGGGAGAAGGGGCTTGACACGAAGGCTCATGAGTAAGTGTAGTTTCTGAAAGTACAGTAATTTCACGAATACAAGCCGCACCAATTTGACTAAGATTTTGCTCCTAAACCGGAAATGCGGCTAATAATCAGGAGCGGCTAATACAACCTCAGAAGTGCCTGCCAGAGTGCTGAGCCGAGCAGCTGCAAAGTCGGCATTTTGCGATTGTTACAAATCGCTACTCTGTTGCACCGCGGGTGGAGCCTGGCTCCCTGCAGGCAGCACGGGGGGCGGGGAGAGAGGCGGGAGAGCTCTCTTTCCTCCTCTGCCACAGCCCAGGGGAGAGACGGGGGGGGGCCCGGCGCCGCCATTGCTGTGGCCCGGGGAGCCGACAGGAGCTGCGCGCAGCCATTGCCGTGGCTCGGGGAGCCGACGGGGTGCTTTGTCCCCGCCCGCCGCCGCCGCGGCAGGAGCGGGGAAACTCCGTCCCTGCCTGCCGCCGGCGCCACGGGCGCGGGAAAGCTCCGTCCCCGCCCGCCGCCGCTGCCGTAGGAGCGGGGGAAGCTCCGTCCCTGCCTGCCACCGCGGGGCAGCGCCGACCCGGGGTGACCGAGCCCAGTGGCAGTGGCGGCCGGCCCCGAGCGGCAGCACTGGGCTGGCCCACCTGGCCCCGTCAGCGGCCCCTAGCGGGCCGAGCCTGCACAGCCTTAGCTCAGCCAGTAAACCCCGCCCTGCCACGGTTCTGTTACTAATTGCACGCGGGTCCTCGCTGCGAACGACAGAGCGGCTTATATTCGGGTGCGGCTTATCTATGGACAAAAACCGAAATATTTGCCAAGACCCAGAGATGCGGCTTATAATCAATGCGGCTTGTATTCGTGAATTTACTGTAGTCTGAAAATGTGTGGTCCCTCCAAAAGAGATGCTACCTAAACATGCAGATGATTTGCCTGAAATCACAGCAGACCAGGAGGGGCTATTGAAAGCTGATCCTGAACATTCAGCTTTTCAACCAAGTGTCCCACCTGCTAGATCACATTATCTGCTGATACTTATTTTCTGATATTACCTAGCTGAGAAGTTTCTGTGCTATTTAAAAACCAGTTTAAAAAGAATTAACAAAAAAAAAAAAAAGAGAAAACCACCTTAAACAAATAACAAACAATCCTTATCTCTGTTTAAATTACTGGAGCAGCATTTCAAGAATAGGTATGCCTTCCATGGATAGCTTACTTTGTTCTGTAGTTATCTTCATCATTAAAGTTAGAATAATATTTTTCATGGCTGTTTATACTTATTTCAATTTCCCTGAAGTTTATAGTTATATGGTTATATAGTTATATATAGTTTATATAGTTATATAGTTATATATAGTTAGTTGGTTATATAGTTACATAGTTATATAGTTATATAGTTATATAGTTATAGTTATTTCAATTTCAACACTGAAGTGTTGTAACACAGTGGGGTCCCATGCTTTGTGTGGAGCTGCTCACACTCAGTTTTTGTTGGTTTTTTTTTAATTGAATGTTTATTTTAGTCCTGGGGTTTTTTTAGCTTGCACAAAAACCCCACCAGGTCTGAAATTTAGATTTGTCCGACCATGACATCAGGACAAATTGGCCCACCTGCCTCAATCATGTGAAGAAAAAATGTATTCTTTTCTAGTTGCAGCTATAAAGAGCAATTAGCCCAACAGAAATACATACATAAAAATAACACAATTTTTCCCAGAATAAAGAGAGTCAACTTCTATTTATGTAACAAAACAAGAAAGCAAATCGATATTCTACACTGTTTATCCAGTTAATTAAGACAACATACTGGATTTCTGCCATCACAGTTATTAAATATATGTTTTCCTAAACCTGACCCACCAGTTCAAAATATTGTTGCACTCTGAAACAACAGAATTGTGATTTAAAACAAAAGATGGAACACTGAGGAGAAATAATAACCTGTTAATTTATGCACAACAATTACCTATCTAATGAGCAATAAAAGGAGCTGCCCTTTTACCTCTAATTAAGGCCTGAAGTGGCTTTATATCAGAAAAATCTCTGCTTTTCCGCCACTCCCTACTCAAGGTCATCAAATTTTACAGCCTTCTTGTAGCCTCTTTAAGAGACCATGACATAGATTGACTATGTGAAGCTGTAGCAATATCCTGTCCACAAGCTGTGTATTTATCTTTGCTTTGGTTACTTTCCTTTGACATTCACTGCAAGCATGGTTTCAGGAAAAACCCTCTTCAAGTCATTTTATACAACAGGCATACACCAGCACATCTTTTGGTTTTTTTCCATCTTACCTTCCTTATGTTCTTTTCAGATCACCATTCTGATTTTTATAAAAGATAATATTCTGATGTGTGGCTGATTGTGTCTCCAGGCTGCACGGTTAAGGAGAGATAGGTTAGAAATTTGTGAATTTAACTTTCAGTTTTACTGATATTTTGTTACAGAGCATTGATATCAGATCCCACCATTTCCAACACACAAAATGATATTTCATATCACTAGCAACAGCAGCCTTCCAAGGAATTATAATTTTTTGTCTTGTCTAAGCACTTTAACCTCTGTTAGTCCTGTCATGGGTTTAATAGAGGGTTTAGAGAGCGTCCTTCTAAATCCCATTTTGCTTATGACTGTGTCATCACTGTTGTTTTGCAAGATCTTAGGGGCCTGATGCATATGTGAGATACCTCGAGGCTGCATGCTCCCTCTCCTCTCATCCATCAGCAGTTCATATATACAAACAGACTGCTCTGCAACCACCCACAATGCAGACCAACATTATTTATTTTGCTGTTAACCAATTGGATTATTATTATTATTATGGCAGTCATGTATATCTCTAATGGGCATTCCTTTCTGGCACTCCTTTACAGCACAAACTTTACCCAACAAAGTATGCTGTATGCTTTGTCAGTGTTACAAAGCATTGTGTTCTGTGGCCATTTTTTCCTGAAGTGTTCCATCAAAAAGTTGTGAGTATGACATTAACAAGTATCCTCCCCAGCATTTGAAATGAATGGACTCTTGTGAATTCCAAGAATTTTACACTGCTATATTTTAGTAATCACCCTTCACAAATAGGTCAAATTATCACACAGCACTATTTCACTCATGCTTAAAAATAGGTACTACAAAAAATGTATGCTATCCACTAGCATTTATTTGCTCTGACAAAAAATACAGCTAAATTAGTATGAAGAACCATGGAGTGCCAGAGATAATTACAGTATTTGGTACAGTCCAGCTCCTCTTACACCTCACTGACCACAGGTGATAATTGGATTTTTTTCTCTTACTCTCTCTCCTTATATCTCACAGCTGCTAACTTTTTTGGCTCATAGTATCAATAGTATCATCTAGCTGGAAAGCATAATTAAGCCAAAGTCAGAGAAGGTTGTTCCCTATCTGTAACTAATTTAAAGTTCACAGGTTTGAGGTTTTTGCTCAAAACTGAATGAAGGCTTGTTGGTACCAGTTGATTCAATAAGGTATTATATCCTCCTTTGGAGCTCACTTCTCATATGAAGCATTTGATACTTATTGATACTGATACTTGCACGTCCTCGTGGACTTCATTCAGCCTAAGTGTTTTCGGTTTTTTTTTTTTAAGTCACATTTTTTACTAGCACAATTTGCAGTTTAGCTGCTACAGTGTTCCATTTAGACTCAAGCTCAATACGTGCTCTTTTCATCTTGTTCAAAATGCTGGCCTGGCATTTTTGCACAACGCTCATTTGTTTCTAAAAAGGGTATGCACACACAATAGCCACAGCTGTAAAAGCATGGAAGGGCTGCATTCACGCTTTAAAAAACGGGAAAATAAAGATGCGCAGCTTCCAAGCACTTCATAATTAGTAAACAATGCCACGGCCTGTTCCTGTCCCAGAAGTAGGACATGACCCAATGAACTCTGCCTTTGCAGGGCTGCACTCCAGGCTCTGAATGGGGCTGCTCCCCGCAGCACGCCCCACAGGGAAGGTAAACGGTGTCACAGGCATGGGAGGGAGCAGGATGGGGAATTTGAGATGTGGAGCAAAGCTCTGAATTTTGCTCCTCGCCACCCCAGAGCTGTCAGTCAAAGGTCCAATAAAAGCTTTTTTTTGTTACTTAAAGCGTGTGCTGTTCTTATCTGAGGCTGTCGAGACTTACCACGAGGGAAATTAAAACTACGAGTCAGGAGCACCGTGAGTGCAGGGCAGCGCAGGGAGCCGTGCCTGCACGGCGCTGGGCAGCATTTAAGGTGGCGGCTCCTCCGTGCCGGCCGAGCAGCCCTGAACAGCACGGACCGCCAAGGGACCGCAGCGGGCATGGCTGCGGATCCCTTACACAGTCCTGCGTCAGCACGAGCTGCACTGCCAGCGTCCAGAGGGCTGGATGCGGGCCGAGAAAGGCCGCGGATAATGGAAGCACCTTTATCCCACAGCACGGGCTCCCGCCCGGCGCCTGCGCGATGGCCGCGGCCTGGGAGCGGCTCTCCGCGCACGGGCCCTGACGGACGGGCCTGGAGCCCGTGATGGACGGCGCTGAAGCAGGCGGTGGATGGTCCTGGAGCCCATGACGGATGTCCCTGGAGCAGGTGATGCCCCGGAGCAGGGCAAGCCCTCACCTCCTCCGCAGCCTGCGGGGGCAGCCCCTCGTGGGGCAGCGCCTGGAGCCCCTCGGCCGCGCTGCCCCGGCCCCGGTGCGAGCGGCGCGGCCTCCCCGGCTCTGCGCGCCCGGGCCGCGCTTGTGTGGCCGAGCTTGTTACCGAGCTGCTTCTTTTGGAAAAAAGTCTGGTCCTGATGGTGCTGTGTTTCTTGCAGTACCTCTCCACGAGACCTTCGTGTTGTTCAGCTTTGGGACCCATCTCTACATACTGTAGCCGTGCTCACCTGAGTACCTTTCAGAGTTACATCGGTAAGGTGTAAAGTTTACAGTGGCAGGTGTAAAAATGTGCATGTTGGTTCTGGTCGCTCTTTTTAATGTTTTCTTAAGGGAAAAAAAGCCGTGGTATCTTGTGTAAAATAAACTGTGAACTTGTTAGCTCTTTCTGTGAGGCTTTGCTTTATGGAGATGCTGTTGTTGAAGGAGAAGAAATTTAACCTGCACGTTTTGTGGTTGATTGTGAAATGTATTGAGTGCGTGAACTTCCGGTGTGCAAAATTGTTTGGTTAGAGGGATGCTAAAATGTCTCTTACCAAAATAGATCTTACAGAGCTAGAAATGTAATCTGTTTCCAGGGCCTGGCTTAGCCTAGATCTGGTGCATACTTGAGTTTTGAATCATGGACACTCAGAGCTGATAGAATTATCAGTAGTATGAAGATTAGATGATTTTAAATCTTTAGGTCTTGGTGGGAGGAGAGATGTCTTTACTGAATGCCAGTGAAAACTGAAATGTTTTTTGATCTGTCAGCTTTGTGTGCAAACGTTTTGGCCTACAGTACATAGTATGTGTGACTGGTTTTCTTTTTCCTTTTTTTTCTTTTTTATTTAGAATAAGTGAATATTTACATCCTTCAGAATGCCCAACTCCAATGCCAAGCTTCATTCTAACCACAGGGGTGGCCGAGAAGCCAGCAGACGGGAATTGGTTTCCAGATCTTTGCAGAGTGCTCAGCATTGCCTGGAGAACCAGGATTTTGGAACTGCATATGCTCACTATCTACTGGTACTAAATCTAGCTCCTGAGTTAAAAACTACTGTCAAAGTAAGTGCTCTTTGAATTACTGGAAAATTTATTTATTGTAATTCTCTTGAGGTCTTTGTGACATGTTTTGTACTTGTGATTTGTTACATGTAACTGATTTTTTTGCTTTTATTGAAGACAGAATTGTAACATCAGTAGTAATTGGGGTGGCCAATGACTTCTTTAATAAGCTCTGTATGGAGGGAGTTAATAGAATCTTTTAGTCTGTGTGCCAATCTCTGTGCTCATTTAATAAAAATTGGAGTATGCATTAATATACATGCAGGCTCTCAGTAAACACTGCCGGGTGCTGATCCTCGTGTGTGGGTGTCCAGGTGTATGTCAGGGCACCTCCAGATGTTTTCAGGGCCCAGTTCTCTCTTTCTGGCAACTCCCAGCACCTCAGTGGTCTATGGTTATTTTCTAGGAAACATTTCAGTTTACTCTCTTTAAATGGGCAGAAGAACTGGATTCTCTGGCACGGATTCAAGATCTGTTTAACTGCTATGAACAAGCACTTGAACTGTATCCCAATGATGAAGTGATCTGTAACAGTATGGGAGAACATCTCTTCAGGTTTGTAGTGATGTATATTCAGTTTTTGTGAGGGTATGTTGTAAATACATTCGAAACACATTTAAATCTGTTTGTCCTAAATAGCTTAAAAAGAGTAGCCAGTACTGAAATAAATGCTATTTATCACAGCAAAAGTGGGGGGAAAAAAGTGCCACCATGTTTTGTTGTTGTTCAGGTCTTCTAAGGCTGGAATTTTAAGACTGAAGTTTTAAGACAGATCATAATCCAGGTGGTTTTAGTTAAGTTAGGTTTCCTTCTTGTAATTATTTTATTTTAAAGGAACACTTCTCTGAGCATTGTATTAAAATATATACAAATATTTGATAGATTTAGGGCTTTTTTCAGTGCTGTCTGATTTGAGATTATGTTGTAAGTATCAGATACACAATTTGGTTTCTTTTTGTTGTTTTAATTTCTTTTTTTCAAAATTGGCACTTGATGCAAAAGCTGGCAACTCAAAATTTGGTGGTTTTGCAGGATGTTCCAGTTAAATAGAGTACTAACATTTTAGCATTCTCTTGAGTTTATAATGTTCTCTTGAGTTGAATGTCTGTGAGACTGGATTGCAGAGCTGCTGCTGTCATGTTGTTGCAGTGAGTTCTTGTAAATAAAACCTATTTTACTTTGTCAAATATGTAGTAGTGGATGAAGGTTGGAGCACACAATGGTGTTTTTGAAGCAGCTTTGCATTTTACAGTGACTTGATGTAAAGATATAAATCATTCTTTTTCATAAAGTAATGCCACTGTTTCTAAAGATAATTTTTCTAAGACCAAATATTTCTGTTGTCTTTAAGTTGACATAAGACCTCTTTAGAGACCCTCAGATGTTCACAGCTGCGTGCATACTTTCCATTTGTTTGTCATTTTTGCTCTTAGGATGGGGTTCAGAGACGAAGCAGCTGGGTATTTTCATAAAGCAGTGAAGCTCAACCCTGACTTTGCCGATGCCAAGGAGAATTTTTACCGCGTTGCAAACTGGCTGGTGGAGCGCTGGCACTTCATCATGCTCAACGATGCCAAGAGGAACCTCACCTACCTCAGGGCCATCGAGAATGCTGTGCTCTCAGGCAGCAAATCCGTCCTGGATATCGGAACGGGAACAGGAATTCTGAGGTGTGTTTGCCACAAATGCATGTTTCGCATGAATTTTATAGAAAACTATTGGTTGCCTGACAAAATTTGGCTGAGAGTGGAAAAAATAACTGCTTTGATCCTTTTATGGAGACAGAACCTAAGAAACAAGCAAAGCTTTCAGAAGCCAGTAAGTCTGGAGATTAGTCTCTAGTAGTATTTTTTGAACCATTTTTTGTTATTTGTTCCAGATGCTTTTTGTGCCAGTAAGTGCTGTTTAAATTGAATTGCTCACATAAGTTTTGAATTTGTAATGTTATTTGTCCTGTCTTTAAATATTGACTGTAAAGAGTGGATTCAGCATAGCTGAGGGAGTGTCCTTGTGCTAATTGTGGTGGGTTTTTTTGCTGATAACATATCAAGAGGATATAACCTTGCACAATATCAGTGTTGAAACAAGAGATACCAATTCATTTAAGGATGGTTTTTAGACTTGGACTGGTAGAAATATGAAGCAGATGTGGAGGAGGGGAAAACCTCCTGGTTCTTTGTTTTTCAGTATGTTTGCAAAGAAGGCAGGAGCATCTTTTGTCTATGCCTGCGAATTATCCAAAACCATGTATGAACTTGCCCGTGATGTGGTGGCAGCAAATAATATGGAAAAAGAGATCAAACTTCTGCATTTGAAGTCACTTGATATAGAAATTCCAAAGCACATACCTGAAAGGTACGTTGGTTGCTTTCTCTTCTGATGGTATTTTGAGTTTGCTCTTAATTTCAAGAAAATAGGAAGTGTCTTGTGACCTAAACAGGAAATAACACTGCTGTGATATTGCTCATAATGTGAGAAGGTTCTTTGTATCTTTTGTGTTTAAAGAGCAGAGATAACAACATGTTCTTCAGATCATCCTAACTTCCGTGGTAGATCAACAATGTTGTTAATTAACAAGTTTAATTCTTTAATGGCAGGAGCTTTGGGGCATATCTAATGATACTGCAGCAACAGGGAAAAATAGATTACTATGTCATAAAAGTAATTTTAACACATTCTGTACTTTTAAGATCTTGTGGCTCACTTCTGCAGCCTTTGAGTAGGATGGAGTTACTAAGATTTAATGAAGTTTTGGTGATAATACAGGTTCATGATCTGAAATGACCAAGCTCCTGTTTAGGCCAATCAAGCCTTGCCTAATTGTGTCAGCTGAGCCACTGTAACATATGTATCCCTTTAGTGTATATAATGAGTTACTA
The DNA here is from genome assembly GCF_009819885.2 of Catharus ustulatus. NCBI lineage: Eukaryota > Metazoa > Chordata > Aves > Passeriformes > Turdidae > Catharus > Catharus ustulatus. The sequence goes on from NC_046225.1 coordinate 13,348,655, forward strand.
GATGTCAACTATTAATAAATAAATTACTGCTGTTCTGGAAGTGTCTCCTCTTACTGTGCTGTTTGTTTTTTGGTTTAATTCCAGAGGACTTAAGATTTTAGGGTTGTTTGTGTAGGAATTTTATTGTGCTGTGATTACAGTTTTGGGGGTTTTAATTCCTTTTTATACACATGCATAAGTACATACTACTGCACAAAATATATATTTTGCAGTATCATTGGCTGTGTGCCCAGGCTGAAACATCTTCCTGTTTTGGCTAGATTCTTCCCACACAATTTATTTATAAATGCTGAGCAAGAAGCTTTACAGAAATTCTTGCTCAATATTTGCTCTCTTTTATCTGCTTCTTCAATAACTTCTAAAAACAACAATTCAAAACACATAATTTTTTGGAAGTATTAAATTGCCCACATGTACTGAAATTCTGGAATGCTGGTGAAAGTTTTGCTCTGAGCTCATATTGGTGTGGTGGGGTTTTTTCTTTAAAAGAATGTTTGATTGTTGACAGGAGTGTTTGTTATACATCATATTTTTCTTGTCTAGAGTTTCCTTGGTTGTCACAGAAACCGTCGATGCTGGCTTATTTGGCGAGGGAATTGTGGAGAGCTTGATACATGCTTGGGAACATCTGCTTTTACAGCCAAAGGTAGGTGATGTGGGTACTTGTGCATGTGCACACATTCCAGATGTATGGGAATGAGAAACAGTTGTCTTGTAAATATTTCATTCCTTTTGGTATGCTAAAAATGAGTGGTCTGGGCTTGCTCCATGAATTTGACTTTGGTGATTGGCAATGAGGCAGAACATACATTGTACTTCTGTGAGCTCTGTGTTCTGACTAAACAGCTATTTGCAAAGCCTTCCCTCATCACTGAGGGTTCACTCTTAATCACTCTTCATTTATTTTAAATCTTTCTTGTCTTCCATCTTTGTAAGCAACACCAAAAGGGTTTGTGTGGATTTTAAATGTACAGTCAGTCTAAGCAGAAAATGCTGAATTATGTTAGAGTTATTTCTCATTGTAAAATTTGGAAACACTCAATTATAATTTGGTAAATAAATTCATTTATTTTTATTGATTTGAACGTTTTTGGAAGAGCAGTTCTGCTGGGTCTCAGATTTTACTTTATATTCTGTGGTTTTGCTAGTACATTAAGCAAAGTAATATGACAAGGGGTCATACATAGCCTAATCTCTGTTAAGCTAATATTCCTTCTAATATGCTTCTCTGTATTTTGTCCTTGTCTTGATTCCAACTAATTTAAAACAAAGTTTCAGCTGGCTGAAACCTTTTGTGTTGTTCTGAGTTGAAACTGATGACCTCTAGTGTTAAGTACAAGAATGATACATAATGAAAAAGTTTTCAAATGTTTCAGTATACTCTGACAGTGATTTTCAATTTGCATTTTGTTGGAATTACACAGAGAAAGTAGTAGACTGAAAAGTAACACTGATGCCTGGTTATATTGAAACAATATATTTTAAAAAACTTCTTTAATGGTCAACAGAATGCCAAAGATTAGGGACTTTACCAGTCAGTAACAGCTTAGTGATGTTTTGACTGTCACTTGAATGGCTCACTAATATCTAACTTAGACTTTTCAGTAATGGTAGAAATAGGCCACAGTCTCATTGCATGGTGTTGTTCGTATTTTCACAGCCTAAAAACCAAGACATTAGTGCTGGAGACTATGGCAGGGTTATTCCTGCAAGTGCTACAATATTTGGGATGGCAGTGGAATGCAAAGAGATACGCAGACATCACAGGTGTGTTTAAACTCCAGCACAGCTTGAACACACATTTTTTTATTTGGGAAGAGAGACTGGTTGTTTTTATTGACCATTTCTCATTTACTTTGCTTTTTATTTTTTTGAATGGCTAATTATCTGTCTAACTAAAATGATTTTTGCTCTCGCCATGCCCACCCCTTTCCAGGGTTTTTTATTTTTTTTTAGGCCCTCCTCCCCACCCCTTTGAGGTTCAGATTTTCTGGACTCATTAATCATACAGTTATGCTGAAATACCTTCCTCTAACACATGCTAAAGAAAATAAATTCTTTCATAGTAAAATTACTTCTTGATTTCTGATTTGGAGATTCTTGGATTAACACTTGGCCTTTATCCTCATTTTACCCCTTTCATAATCTGCTCCATACCTCACTTCTGGATCTAACCCTTGTAAAGCCTAAGTGTTGATAACCCTGGCTGTCTTTATCTGTCTGAATGTCATGTGCCTAATTCTGAACTGGCATACAGTAGGGTTTCTTTGCTGAAACCAGTTCTGACCAGGTATAAATTACTTTCATATTTATTCTAATATTTTAGAACAGTATCATTGTATGGAGACAGTCTCTGTCTGAGAGGTTTGGACTTGGTGTATTTTGTTTAGGATTAATATTGTTGTAGATTAAAGAAAATACTAACTTCTAGAGGAACTCCACTGCACTGGATGAAAAGCAGCCAGGCTGCATCAGTGATTTCTCTAATGCAGCAGACCTGGACAGTGGCCAGAAAGAGAAGGAAGTTCCCATGGCAGATAGTCACAGAATAATTTCTTTATAAGTTAGATATTCATCAATTAGAAGAGGTTTTGCCTTGAAACTGGATATTGACCGTTCCTTACAAAATTTAAATAGAATGAAAGTTAATTTGCTGTTAACTTTGGATTGTGGAATTGGCATTCCATTTTAATAGCTTGAGTTCAGATGATTAGCGGGACTGAAGTTATTGTCACAAATTAATTAAATGATGTAGGAAAACAAAATGGTCACTTTTAAATTTCTTGCCTCTATAGTTTGAGATCTGGTTTTGCTCCATTAAGAATATTTAAGACTATGTTAATAAGTCGTGTTTTTATGTAAAACACATGCCTGCTCTCAGATCTAAAGTATGCAGATCTCTTTGAATCACTCTGATGGTCACACCTTCACATTTCCTCAAGTGTTTTCACAATCTACAGGAGAGCTTTGGGGTTTGGATTTTTTTTTTCTGAGCAGGAGGCCTAATGAAATAGCAGGGTGGAAGTATCTCTTTTCTCATGATTTTTATATCATCTAGCACAGTTTCTACCTTGAACAATTAATACAACTTTTCTTTGAGCTTTTTCTCATGCTTTAATTCTTTTATTGAGTGGTTAGAAGTAGAGCCCATTCAATCATATATTGAATGAATGCATAATTTTTTTTCCTTGAAGTACATTTAAAAGCATGTTTAATTTATCGTCAAACACTGATTCATCTTGCTGAGAGAGAAAATCCCCTTTCAGTCCAGTTGTTGATAATCTTGTATATCACAGCCATCTCTGTGTTTGATCTGATCTACTTTGTATTCTGTCCTATTCTTTCAGCAATTTTAAATTATGCTTCATTGCTTGTGCTCTGATTGGTATTGGCGTTTTTTTCCTAGGATATATTGATATTCTTAATATGTATTGGGCTTTTTTTTAGTTTCTGGTGACAGCATTCAGTTCTGATTTTTGAAAGTGAGGTGTATTTTCTGCACTTTAGAGCTGCTCTGAACATGATAAAACCCCACAGAATTGTTTCAGGTTTTTTTAGCTTCTCTATTCTAACATGTGTACATTTAAAAATAATTAGTCAGCCTAGGGAGAATTTCCTTTAGGTTTTTGGTCAAATTACTTGGAATTTAATTTCTTCTCTGTTTGCCTTTACTCCCAGAGTGGGAATGCAAGAAGTTGCTGGTGTGTGCTTGTCAAATTCAGTGCAGTTCTTCAGTCCCACATATGCTGCTGCTGGCTCAGAGGAAACTGTGGAGCCCTACACCACTGAGAAGCTCAGTCGTATTCCTGGGGGCTACAGAGCCCTCACAGAACCCTGTCAAGTCATGACAGTAGATTTCAATGATCTGCAGGTAATGATTTTTCTTACACCCTTCTTATATAATCTTTATATGATAGTGAAAGTCTCATATCTTATTTGGTTTTGGGTTCAACTTCAGAACAGTTCACAAGTGCAAAGTGGGCAGAGCTGCACTGAAATCCTCTGCTGGTTTTGGTGCTTGTCTGGTTGAGTGGTGATGTGATTCCTCAGATGACAGTCTGTAATGTTTTTGAAGGTGGAGTTTTTTTGTTTATTTGGCATAGCTTAGGGAACTTTATAAACTACCTCACCATAAGATCAAACAGCTACTGGCCTCAGTACAGGGAGGGGAAGGAAGGATGCAAAAGATCCATCCTAAATGATTTATGCAGTTGTGGAGCTGACTTGGTTTATTTCTCTAAAGTCAGTGTTCACAGAGCTCTTGAAGACAGGAGAAAGGCTGTATTTTCCATCAGGCATAAAAATGTAAATGTTAGTGGGTAATGTAAAAGAGGAGATGAAGAAATTATTCTATTCAACCATTTGATTCCACACTTCAGCTCCTTTGTATCTTAGGGTATTTCTGTAATAGGGCATTCTAAAATCTAGTAGCATAATTTTGTGTATTTAGCACAAAATACATTTGTATGTGCATGCTAAATAGGCCTGAACTGGAAGGGAAGGGGCTCAGCCCCTGCAGCTGAGCTTGCTAAAAAGATGATACATGTGATCTCTGGTGTGCTTCTTGCTCATTGACCTGTGGTGAGGAGCTAGCATTGAGTCAGAGCTTAAAATAGATTCTGTTATATAAATGAAATTATTCTTGGCTGCTGCTTGGCCAGGAGTTGCAGTTTTTGAATCAATAGCTTTTCCTAGTTGGCTTGTCTGACATCCTGAAATGAAAAATGAAATAAGACAAGGCTCTTCAGTATACTGTTGGGAGCAATCTCTGTGACCTAATGTTGCTTCTGCTTCCAGCATCAATAAGAAACTATTGCTCTCATCTGAGAGATGTCTGTTCTTAAGCATCTGCCTGCTGGCAAACATGTAAAGATAATTTTAAAGAGTAAAGAACAGTGTTATTCTTTAAATCGTGTTTCAGAAGTGCTCCTTTGAAGTTTCAGTTAGACTAATGGAGTGCTCCTGTCATGAAATGTTAAGATATGGTAAGTAAAAAGGAAGAAATGCCACTATTATGAATCACTGATGTGGCTGGGAATCCTTGGTTACTGTTTGTTGTTACTTTGTCACTGGGCAAAGGTGACAGTTCAAACACTGCTAGGTTACTTTTAGCATGGATTTTTTTGTTGCTGTTTGTTTTGGGGTTTTTTTTTAATATGTTATGTAATGGCCACACCTGGATGTTCAGTCAGTACAGCTAAAAATAAAAAAAAAATTGTCTTTATTCCTATCATAATAAGGAAAAATCCTCCTGAACTTAAAAACAGAACTAAAAACAGAAATTCAGATAAGAAATCACTTAGCACTAGTGAGGTAACGACTAAGACCTGTTTTCTAAACTCCTGTTTGAAAGAACTAGAGGGATGTTGCATTTATTCTGCTTATGCTAACTATCCAGACCTAAAGTGGCAGAACTGAGGAGTGTTCTCAAACTGAGTTGTAGGAATCTTCAAAGACATCAGTAATAGATCAGAGAAATAAGAAGTCAAAAATCACTACTAATAATAATTTTTAAAAAGCAGCTGCTTTATGATGATTACAGTAATTTCACGACTATAAGGCGCACACTTTTGACTAAAATTTTCCCCAGAACCCAGAAGTGCGCCTTATAGTCCGGTGCGCCTTATCTGATGGACAAAGTTGCAACATTTGCCACCCCAGAAGTGCGAGCCCGCAACAGTCCCCAGCCGAGCAGATCCCGCCTGGCACCGGCATCAGGCCAGTGCTGGGTCGGGGCGAGCCCGCCGGCATCGGGGCAGTGGCCGCGCCGGGGTGGGGAAAGGGCGGCGGCACAGCCCGGGTAGGGGGGCAAAGCTGCCCGCATCGGGGCAGCGGCAGCCCAGCACAGGCCCACCGGCATCAGGGAGGTGGCCCCGCAGGGTGGGCCCGCCGGCATCGGGAAGGCGGCCCCCCGGGGCAGTCCCCCTGGCATCAGGGCAGTGGCCACACGGTGGGGGTAAAGAGCGGCGGCGCAGCCCAGGCGAGGGGGGCAAAGCTGCCAGCATCGGGGAGGCGGCCCCGCGGGGTGGGGAAAGCCGCCAGAATCGGGGCAGTGGCGGCGTGGGGTGAGCCCGCCGACATCGGGGCACTTGGAGCGCCAGGGGACTCCCAGAGCACCCATGCGGCACGGGGCGAGCCCGCTGGCATCGGGGCACACAGAGCGCCAGGGGACTCCCGGAGCGCCCATGCAGGGCGGGATTCCCGGAGCGCCAGGGGACGCCAGGGGACTCCCAGAGCGCATGGGCAGCGCGGGGTTCCCGGAGTACCAGGGGACTCCCAGAGCGCGTGGGCAGTGTGGGGTTCTCAGAGGGCCAGGGAACTCCCGGAGCACCGTGCAGCGAGGGGTTCCCGGAGCGCCAGGGGACTACCGGAGCACCCATGCAGCGCGGGGTTCCTGGAGCGCCAGGGGTTGCGAGACACCCGGATGGACAGGGAACTCCCAGAGCAGCGGGGCCCCAGGGACACTCCACGGAGCGGCAGCGGGCATAGCCCAGCCCCGCTGGGTACAGGCAGGCCCGGGGGCCAATGGCTGCCGGGTTGAGGCTGAGCCTCAGCCAGCAACTGTGCGGGGGGGAGCTGGGGGCGGCGCCTCGCTGCAAAATAAAGTGCACCTTATAGTCCGGTGCGCATTATATGATCTACAAAGTTGCGAAATTTGCCGACTCCCAGGGGGTGTGTGTTATAGTCCGGTGCGCCTTATGGTCGTGAAATTACTGTACTTTTTTACTGCTCTTATTACCAGCAGCAGCAGCTCAGTCCCTCCCAGGCAGGGGAATGAGGTGTGGCTGTAATTACACTTGTACCCAGCCAGGTGCTACCTGTGTGCCTGTTTGCTGGCAGCAGATCAGTGCCACTGGCAGGGGAAGTGTTTACCTCTGCAGCCAGTAATTAAAGCTCAGTCTCACCTTCAGGCCCTAAAGGAACTGTGCTTTTGCCAACAGTTACAGATTTTGGCTCTTCCTAATCCTTCATGAGAAGTCATGGTGTGGAATACGTAAGAAATTGTGGGTCAAGACATAGGAAGCTCTATAAATGCATTCTTTTTGTAGATTTTCCTTCTGTTTGTAGGTCTTTCTCATTCAGAGTATGCGTGTGGCATTGAATCGTTTTGGGGTTTTATTGCCTATTCCTGTGCCATTGCTTTATTTCCTTTGCTCTCTCTTTAACAAGACTACTTGATAAATTGCCATCCTGATGTGCTATGGCTGTTTAAATCTGTAGTTGGCATAAATAATAGAAGAAGGTGTATACAGTGGCAAATGTGAGGAATAAATATGGGTTAAGCAGCATGGCAGAGAGCAGGGAAAGCTGAAATAAGCCTTCAAATGCATTTTTAAGTGATGGCAATGTAAGACTGCAGTTACTAGAACCCACTGGATGAGAACCTTGGGACTGCTGCTTATGAGGAATCACCAGGAAGAATACTCTAATAACAAATACACTTCTATTCCTCTCCAACTTTCCAGAAACCAAGAACCAGATGCATGCTTGTACACTTGCTGTCTTATTTTAAGGAGCTTGATGCCAGCAAAGCTTTAGCTGACTACTCTTTTCTTCACTAGCTGAGGAGGTACCAAAAAGATAACTGTTAGCAAAGCACTTCTATTGAAGAGCAGTGAGATCTTAATATGAACTTTGTTACCATCCAGTAATTTTAGCTTGCCCATTGTTCAGCCATCTGACTTGTGAGAAGAGGGATAGACAAGCTCTTGGAGAACACAGAATGAAGAGGCAAGAATAAGAAACCCAGCATGTGACAGCTACTCCTGTTCTCAGAGCAGGACATGAACTTTTCTTTTGCCATGTGTATTTTAAGAAACTTAAAGAGACCAAGTGTTGACGTAAGCAGATCAGGAAGATGATAAATACTATGGAAGGGTTATTACTAAGCAGAATGAGTGACTGAGACAACCTTTGGTCCCTTGTGCTTGACCTCCTGTTAATTGGTTTATGCCCGAATTAAAACATGGGTGCTGGTCCTTTTGTGCTTATGAATGTTGGTAGCAGAAGGTAATTCCTGAGAAAAACAAATTGTACATGGAAAAAGACTTAATTCCTGTTGCATATTCAAAACCTTTTAGGAATATTGGAGAATTTATAAATGATCTCTAGGGTAGACCTTAAGGTCTTCCCAGTAGTGAGACTGTACATGCCTGAGCTTTTACACAAGGCTACACAGCCCAGACAGCAGATAAAACACCCTCAAAGGTATTTGACTTCCTGTTTTTATAATGACTCTGCAGGCCTGTGTTTGACCAAATTCACAGTGCACAGGATTTCTAGAATGGATTGAACACAGGTTTTAAGTGAAACATGTGCCTGAGCATGGGCTTGAGTCCAGCCAGAAGCCTGGCTCTGTTTTTATTCCTTCTCATAAGGCAAGCCCTGCCAGTCTGAAGTCTTTCTTGCAGTTTTCAGGGGTTTGAATATGTGTGTTCTTAGATGTGGGTGTGTTTGCTTCTCATGGATGCAGGTTGTCCATGTGGGAAATGGCTCTTGCATGTGGGAAGATAGTTCCTATGTTAGTGAGTGCTAATGATGATAATTGGTATTGTAGAGGCTTGGTAACTTCAAGTTTCTGTTGGGTGCCCTCATGGATTGGTGCAGAAATTTTAGATTATTTAGTGTAATGACACCAAATTTTTATTTATGGAAATAAACTCTCCTACTTTTTTTTCCCTTTCTGCTTTGGTCAGGAGCTGAAAAGCCTGGCAGATAGAAAGCCCTGGAAGCTCAGCCTGCCAGTCACTGAAGGAGGAATACTGGATGCTGTTGTGGTGTGGTTTGTACTGCAGCTTGATGATGAGCGCTCTCTATCTACAAGTCCCAGTGAGGAAACTTGCTGGGAACAGGCTGTGTATCCTGTGCAGGGCCTCCTTGGTATGTCCTGTGGGTTTGTTTGTTGTAGTACATTAACTTGGGTCCATTTTGGGTTTTGGTTTTTTTTCATTTTGATAAGTTAGCTTATCTCAGAGACTAGGAAGTCTAAATAGGATTAGAAGTTCAACAGCAGGTAGCTGAGAGGTGATTCCTGATTATGTTTCTGGTCTGTAGAGCACAGTCCCTGCATCAGGGCTTGTTTGTGGGACTTTGCTATTAAGCAGATGAGATCTGGGAGAATACTTTCCATTAAGTTATTCTTTTTATGTACTGAATTTAATGCATTGTGGAGCATCTCCAAAAAGTGGGGCTACTGACTGGCTCATCTGTGAAAATGCAACTTAGGAGAGGAAGGGGGGCAAGATGAGGTAGGAATTGCTAACTGCTACTGCCACAAAACCAAAACTAAACATTCCTACCTACCCCTTGCCCTGTGTGGGATTCAGCTTGAATACTCTCCATATACAGGCATTGCCAGTGTCATTTTTAAGTGACTACTCTCTATTCACCCACCTTTTATTTTCCTGTTTCCTAGAATCTTAGAATATCTCAAGCTGAAAGGGACCCATAAGGATCATAGAGTCCAATTTCCTGCTTCTTGCAGAACTACCTAAAATTAAATCACCTGTCTAAGAGCATCCAGGTGCTCCTTGGACTCTGGCAGGCTTGGTACTGTGACTACTGCCCTGGGGAACTGTTCTAGTGACTGATAATCCTGGGGGTGAAGCACCTTTTCCAATTGTCCCTTCTGAACTTCCCTGATACACCTTCATCCCATTTCCTCATGTCTGAGAGAGATCAGCACCTTCCCCTCCACTGCCACCCTTGGGGGTTCTAGACTGTGATGAGATCTCCCCTCAGCCTGCTCTTCTCCAGGCTGAACAAAACAAAACAAGTGCCCTCAGCTGCTCTTCATAAGTCTTGCCCCTGAGGACTTTCTCTGTCTTGGTCACCCTGCTCTGCACAGACTCTGATGGTTTGATGTCCTCATATTGTGACACAGATGTAAACAAAATGAGATAATGGGGTGGGTGGGTTGGTTTGTTTGTTTCAAGTCCCATAAGGCTCCTCAGTGATGTGTCTGTAAAGTAACTGACACAGCTTCTCTTATGCTCTTTTGCCAAGATTATTCTGTGAAGACTGGAGATACTGTGATGATGGAAGTTTGCTGCCAAGACTGCTACTTGAAGATCCAGAAGATTTCTTCTTCGCCTTCGGAGTGTGGGATGGATTTCAGTGACAGAGACGACACGCTGAGTTTGGGCAATGAGGCTGAATTATGTAATGCTCTGGCTGGACTTCAGACAAGCACCACACAGGATGGCAGCACTCCAGTGTGTGTGCTGGAATCCTCAGAAATTGCCCTGCTGAATGACCTAGCCTACCATGAATGCTTTAAAGCTGCCATGAGCAAAGTGCTTCTGTCATTAAATCCAAGTAAGGACTTGCACTCCATGGATGTTGATGGACATGGCAGCGGGATAAACCTCCAAGAGGATCAAAACAAGAGCTCTCTAGGTGTGGATCCTGATGCTTTGTACATTTTAGATGTATCTGAAGGCTTCTCCATCCTGCCAATTATAGCTGGCAAGCTTGGACCAGTTAGAGCCTACAGTTCAGTTGAGAAAGAACAGCATCAGGCAGCACTTCATGTCATTGCAGAAGCAAACCATTTCCCTAAGGAAACATTAGAGTTTTGGCTCAGCCACTTAGAAGAAGAAAGTGTGGTGCTACAGAGACCCAAATCAGACAAATTGTGGAGTATTATTATCTTGGATGTTATAGAGACATCAGGTTTAATCCAGCAGGAAGTGATGGAAAAGGCTGCAATATCCAGGTACAGTATAAAGGGACAAAAATATTCCTAGGAATCTGTAATTACCTGGAAAATTTTAAGAATATTCCTTGTAACTATGTAATTACTGTTACATTGCTTCTGTAGAAAATGTTTTTTTCTCTTGGATTAGACCTCCCAGTGTTTCTGGCATGACCATTTTAGACATTATACATTTTTTAAAAAGCATCAAGATTTCACCATCTTGGATTCCTTTATCTCTTTTTTTTATGCAAGAATATGAATGGATATTCATATAACTTGGTCTGTCAGAAGTTTGCAGGATAGCAAAGAATAACCAAGGTAGCTTTAAGTGCAAGGTTAGAAAAACCCAGATTCATGTACATGACAAAGGGTTGTGGTAATAAACTGGTCCTAAAGACAAACACGTGGTAGAACAGCCAGGGAGGCAGCAGCAAAGCTGCTGTTCCTCACAGCAGGAGCTGGGGGAAGGAAGGTGGAGGAGAAGCAGTAAAATAATGGAAATGGGTAACTAAGTGTGAAATGGACTTATCCCCTTTTGTAGGCCATGGGAAACTTTACTGTTAACCCTTATCTTTAGTGGTGCCACATTATGCTCAGGAGCACTTGACTTCAAAGGAAGAATTAGTGTGCCTTTCTTAAATTTTCTTTCTTACTGTTCTTTCATTGCTGTTGATTGATCAGCTTTACAGGTGAAATCCCTCTCACTTTACAGGTGTTTACTTCACAGTGGAGGGAAGATTTTCCCACAGTATGTATTGGTATATGGGATGCTTGTAGAATCAGAGTCTCTGTTGTTGGAGAGTGCTGTTCAAGGAACAGAACCAACTCTGGGGTTTAATATAGCCCCTTTCATCAACCAGTTCAAGGTAGGTGGCTTCCAGACATGGTTTCAAAGCTGCATTTGTTCAGATTTGGTGTGAACTGTAAAAACAAACACTGTTGAAATTATTGAGAATTTTTTGTGACCACACAGGGACCTTAAGATAAACTAAAATGGGTGGTGTTTGTTTTAGAACTGGTGTGGAAGTTTTGTCCCAGTTACTGTACATAAGAGTAACTGTGCTGTTACTGTTGCCAGGCAGTTGTATTCCAATGTTTCAAAAGGTATTAGAGGGCTGTATTTTGCATTTTTGTCTCTCTGACAGCCATTCCAGTAATTCCTGGCAACTTTTGTGTTACGATTCTGCCTTTTCCCTCTGTAATAGCTGTTGCTGCCTGAAGTTCTGGTCTATACTTTCAGGTCCCTGTTCGTGTGTATTTGGATCTCTCCACATTACCCTGTGTACCCTTGAGCAAGCCAGCAGAGCTCTTAAGGCTGGATTTCATGAACCCTCTGCTGAACAGCCCCAGCAGAGAAGTGAAGGTGAGTTCTGGGCCCAAAGTGCATTTACTCTTCTGCAGCACTGCTTCTTAATTGCTCTTGTGGGCTAAACATTTCAATACAGGATTTACTTGTCTGCAGCTGTCTCTGAAAAGGATTGAAATGGTTTGAACGACTTCCTTTTCAAACAAAATAGTGTAACTGATTGATTATTATTTTAAATATTTTTAGATACAGATTTGTAAGTCTGGCCGGGTCACTGCCATTCCCTTCTGGTATCACATCCATCTGGATGAAGACCATAGCTTGAACACATCTGATGAGTCCTCACATTGGAAACAAGCTGCAGTTGTTCTGGATGAGCCCATCCCAGTTCAGGTTGGAGATGAACTTGTCCTTGATGTCCAACACCATAAAAGCAATATCAGCATTACAGTTAAAAGGTGAAGAATGTCCTGTGTGAAATGAGTGATGTGTGCTTAATTACCTATGCATAAATTGACTGTTCAGAACAACGCTGCTGTTACTTTGTATTAAAGTCTAAATTTTATTTACTGATCAAAACGGCTGATCTGTTGCTTTAATAATAGATACTTAGGTTCCACTTTAGGTGGACTAAAATTTGCACTGTAAGAATGTCTGCTCAAGCAGAGAGGGGAGGTTATTGTCTCGTGTAGTGACTGCAGCAGTGGGACAGAGTTCTGCTACCAGCTCAGCTGTAGTGAGGGAAAAAAGCATCCAGGCACCTGTACCAGGAGTAAACAGCTGTGGCTGTTTGTCAAACTGTGATTCCACTTCTCAGCTGCCAGAGCCTCCTCCATCAGTGTATGGAGATGTTACCTGTGTGGGAGGACTGAGCAGCATTCCAGCTGCAGTATCACAAATCAGTGCTGCACACAGAGCATTCTGAAAAGCTGTAGAGTGCTGTTGGGTAACTCAAGCTGTATAATGGAAGGTAAAACTCGTAAACTTTTTAGAATCCCCCAGAGAATTTTTCTGGGAATAGAGTGGCCATTAACGTGTCTGTAGAAAGTTGTATAAAATACATCAGTCACTGCAGTGCTCCTGACTGTCTTCTACACATTATATCTTGGTATAATGGAGATAACCAGTTCCTTCTATTAAATTTGTATACAAGTGGAAGACTAATAAAACCTTTGAACTCAGCACTGATTCTACCTCTGCAGAGAGGAGGAAGACTGTTAGCAAGATCTTTCTGTAGCTAAGCTTCTTTTTAGTGTGGAGTCTGTTCAATGGAGAAGAGGCAATTCTGTGATCTTTCCTTAACAGCAGCCTGTATAAAGAGCCATCCAAAAATGATTCTTCTGGAAGCTCTGGGCCTGCTGAAGTCATTATATACTTCATTAGATCAAACATTTCAGATAGTTTAACTTCTTTCTATCTATCAATTTCTATTTATTTCTATCAAGTTCGCTCAGTTTAACTTCAAGGATTGCTAGAGCTGGGGTTGGCCCAGCCTCAGCTGAACTGGCACCTGATAAATTGCTGTAATAAAGTTTCTTTTAGAAGGGTAGAGGAAACATCTCCATTTTATTTTTTTCCAAGGCAGAGGCACAAAGTGATGTTTTCTGAAAGATAAAGTAACTGGATACTGTCCTTTATCCAAGGGGTACAATGTATAATGAAATGCAAGTCAATTAGAGTAGACAGAGGCTGTTGATGCTACTTAAAAACCAGTGTTTCTTAAACCCAAAACCTAAAACCATGATCCGTAAAATTTAAATTTAGTCTGACACAACTAAACCTGGCAGGTACATGGTGATTTCACTGGAGTGCAGTTTTATAGAAAAGGTTTCTTGTTTAGGTTTCTTGTGCAGGAAGACCTCTGATAAAAACAAAAACCTTAGAGATTGAGTTACATGTATTTATTAAGATTTTAGTAATTAAGATGAAAGCAAAATGACTTCGAGACAAATGAAAGACATTCTAGTCTCCTTGAGTAAGGCAAGAGCAATCCTCAAGACTTCTGATTAAAAAACTTGGGAGGAGCTTTGGCATAAAACAGCAGAGGAATAAATACAGTTAAGAGGAAATTAACTATTTGCAAATACACTTTTTAAATAAGCGTGATAGGTTATGCTGTGGAGTACTGTGGTAGTGATCTTCAAAAGGCAGAGTAGGTATCATTGCAAGATTTCTATTTATTTTTTAAAATTCAGTAGCAGTCTCTAGGGAAAGGTATGATCCTATAAGCTACTGCAATTAAAAAATATTCTCCCAGAAAAAACAAGCAGGAATATTATATAGTGTAAATAGAATAACTGAATAATAATAAAATAACTTAGTAGCTTTCAAGAAACACTCTGAAAGAAGTAACCAAGACACTTAAATAGCTGTTTGCCTATCAAGGTTCCCTCTGAACATTAGTTTTACACCAAATAGATATAACTTCAAGTATTAACAAAAAACTCTTCAGAGTGAGGTTTTTGAAGAGCTAGAGCACAATAGCTACTCTGCTTGCAGCAGCCCTGCTCCCTCAGATCTTACTCCTACCCCAGCCCCTTTCTACCTGTATACATGCAGGAAATGAGGTTGCTTCTGGTAGTGGCTGCAGTGGGCACTCAGGTCCCAGTGCAGTGTGAACCTGTAGCAGTTGTTTCCTTTTAGAGCAAAGCTGTGACATGCATAAGGTGATACTTGGGGTCAAGCATGGATTAGAAGATTCTGATGCTTCGTAAGCCCAAACAAGTATTCCCGTTACAAGGGAATGTACAAGCCATGAAATACTGAAAGCACAAACTCTTGCAGTAGTTCTATTTTAAGATCCTTTTTTTCCATGAGGACAATTGTAGTCATTCACACTCTTACATTACTGTAGCAGTAAATCAAATTGATAGAAGGAGAACAGTTTAAATAAAATCTTTAATTGCTTATTTACAACAAAGGCAATGAGTTGGCAAATTGAAAATCATGATTTTCACTTTCTCACTAACTTCAGATACAGCAAGTACATACTGAGCTATAAAATATGCAGCCTAGTGAGTAAGGCGCAATATTTACATCACACTAGTACTGCAAAAAAAGCACTTAAGATGAATTTACTGACAGCCAGAAGTTAAACATTTATCCTGGAAATGCTAACAATGCTGAAAAAGAAACCTAAGATCTTGTCATTTAAAAAGTAGTGCTCTACTGGTTTGGTTGTTTTTGTCAGATTGCAAACATGCAATAATAGTAAAAATCTGGTAACGGGATAAAAACAATACCTCTCTGACATTGTCAGTTTTTGCAAAGTAACATTTTTATACAAGTGTACTGCTTCTTGGGCTGAAATCTAGTCCTAGTAACTCCAGTAGTAAGACTAGCTACATAGCTTTACCTCAGCAAAGGTCTTCTCTGGGGGAAAAAACAGCTATTACATTTGAATCCAGGCTATACTAGAAGCATAATACAATCACACACAGACACAAATTTAAGAACACAAATTACTACAGACACAAGATACCCTGCTTTAACAGCTTAAAAAAAACTTAAGTGTTAAAGAACTTATTGCAGCCCAAAATAAAGAAATCAGTTTTGTTTTCTACTTCCTTTTTGATATCCTTCATTCCCCCTCCATGTATTTTAAGGTAGTAACCATTATTCTTATTTTAGAAGGCTAGGGAAAAGAATAGTCAAGGTAAAGTATTAATCCAAAACTTACCATCCTGGCTATCTCTTCTGGACATAAAAGACTTACAAACTATGAGCCTCCAGGACAACAGATACACCAACCACATGATCTGGGCATGGACTTCGAGAGCAAGGCCTGCAGGGAATGTTTTCTTTGTAGAGGTTCTCTACTAATGCTTGGTAGTAACTATCTTCATGAAGGGACTTTATTTAGCCATGTAGGAATGGGAAGAGGTTGGCATCCGTACAGAAGCTATCATTTCACCCCACACTCATTTCAGCATTGAGTATGGAAGTTAACCATCATTAAGACAAGCCAAGTTAACACAAACAGTTTTTGCTACTGCTCTCCTTAAATTACATTCTTGAAATTAGGCTTTCCCATTGCTAATAGTACTTGCACTTGATTTTTATATAAGCAGAGGATTTCAAACGTCTCTTTTGCACTAACGAAATCCAGTGTAATTTTAATATGATGTGGAAGCATTTAGCAGTTGAAGATGATGCTTAAATTTATGCAGAAACCTTTACAGTGTGCGTGTTTCAGATCCATGGGGTACTCACAGATGCTCACATCCATTGTAGATTCTGGATTCAGATGTCAGTTACAGCCACACCATATCCTCTTCCTGTCCATGCAGCAGCTGTCCCAAGCTTTTCAACTTTCATCCTTAATACAGGACACATGAGGCAAGTACGTAATGACTCCTTGACACATCCAAAGAAAAGGCGAGTTTAACTTTTATCCAAAGCTTTCTCTGCTAAGTTGTTCTCTAGTTCAGGTGATTCCTCAGCATCCTGACTGACAGAAGGGTTAAAAAGCCCATCAACTGCAGGGGCTGTTGTTGGTGTTGTGAGAGGGGTCACAGTGTGTCCAAACCCCTGATAGTGACCCATGGGTGAAGATGGCATTGAAGAAGCATCAGAAATTGGGTCTTGAGTAGATGAAGACAGTAAACTGGTATGCTCATTTTGTTCATGATCCTCAGCAAAAAACATTTTCCTTGGCTGGCCCAAAACTGTCCTCCCTAGAATTATGCAAAATGAAAAGATTTTCTTAATACTTCCAACACAAGTTTTTGAACATATCAACTCTAAAACAGTCATGTTAAATTAGAAGAGGAGTGTTTTGTATTGGTTTTACAAGGGCATTGTTAGTTTTAATAAAGAAAAGTAGGTCTTTCCATTTAAGAGAAAAACAAAGTACGTTCCTCTACTTACCTAACCTTTTCTTTTTAAAAGAAAAATTAAAAACTAGACTCTAAATCAATCAGGAATTCTGGAAAAAAAGAAGTTCCAGATAAACCATGAAATCCTCTAATGATGCAGCCACTGATATGGCAAATGAATGTTCTCAGGCTACTAGAAAGGTAGGCAATAGCGTCACATGAAGCTGGAAGTACAGATGCTGTTGACAGATTGTACAAATCTTACTGCTGTAAATCTGTTACTCACCCACATTTCGAACCTGTTCAGAGATATCTGCCCTTAGATCAGAAATATCCCACATTGCAAGGAAGGAGTCAAAGCATGAGCCTTCTTCAGCTTCTTGAACATAAGGTTTATAGGAAAAACTGTAGTGATGTGCAATAGCAGCCAGAAACATCTCCACACAAATGATAAAATCCTGCAATGACAGAGACACTGACTTAATCATTTGTAACTGGAGAAAAGTAGTCCTGGGTTTCTTCTATAACTGAAAGGCTGCAATGGCCCTGGGATACTGACATCAGCTACTTTTCCACCAGGATATTCCTGGCAGTTTTCAGAGAGCCATACATACAGGACTTGACTTAAACAGATAATTTAACAAGCAGCAGCTCTACAGTGAATACCTGCAAGAAGAAATGCAAGGCTATCCAGACATATTTCACTGGGGCACATTCCTTCTGCCCAATACAAGGATATAGAAGTGTTGAGCATAAAACTCTCATGGGCTCATTGGCTGAAACTTAGCCCAGCTTAGAATAAATCATTACTAATTGTAACGCGTTAATTACAGTGAGTGTGATAATATTCCCTTGAGATCAGATATGTCATCTTACATACAACCATTCCTCCCCTGAAATAACCATCTGCTCCTACCTGCAAACCTGTAGCCACAGCTTCCACACTTTGCCAATCCCAGGTGTGTTTCTCAGAAATAACACCAACTTTCACCAGCAATGCAATGAGCACAGCCTGCCTATAAAGATGAATTATTATAGGAAGTATTTGTATTATAATTGTAACAGCAGTGCCAAAAATCTGCAAGCAAATCCAGTCATATGTATATAGAGGAAGAATCTTAAAAAAACCCTTTTCTGTTTATATACTTAGATTTTAAGAGAAGGAAACAAACTTAACAAGAGATGTCATTCATCCCTGACCCTAAAGACCAACAGAATGAACAGAGAACCAAAGGAGTGTTTGTTGTTCCAGTCAGGCATTAGAACAAGTTGCTTCTCTTTCAGGATGTTGCTGTAGCTCAGAGAGTAATGCTCTGATAGTCAAATACACTCCCTCAATTAGAAGCTAAGTTGAGCAATGCTCAAACAGCAATTTTTATTTAACTTACAGTAAATTATTTTGAAAAAGGAATTTTTACTTTTAAAAGGGAAAAAAGTTTTGAAATAACTGCAAGTGAAGATTCTAGAATAAGTTATGTTCTTGAGAATCACCTTAACAAAAGAGCAAGTCTAAAATCTTAAGTGAACAAGACTGCTCTCTCCAACATATTTGTACCCTCTTCCCCTCACTGCAGCTCACTAAGATTATGGGTAGATATTTTAAGGCCTCTAACCTCAGCCTAATCCAGCCTTTTTAGCTCTTTTATGATCCGCCCTGAGAGCAAGAAGTAACGAGTGAAAAATCCACTTACCAGAAAGAAACAAAAACTACCATCTTCACACAAAGGAACTTGCCAACAGGCTGGATAGGGTTCAGTTCCTCACGCAGTACTTTATAAAACAGCACCAGACAATACATGGCAAACTGACAAGGAAAAAAAAATGAATGAAAGCTTTCAAATCTTGTTTATTTTGTGAGGGAGTTGTGTTACACCATCTCTACATTTAAAATATGTATCATAGTATGATACAACCTTAAAATGCTATCTGTTTTTTTTAGAAAAGAGACTGGTGTTATGGAATCTTTGCCTTTCTGTTTTCAAGCACTTCTTTTTTTTTTTTTTTTTTTTTTTATTCTTGAAATTCCAGTCATTTTAACCAGGACACAGGCTGGGACTGTTGTCACAGCAGGAAGCAATTACAGCTCCTTCTGTGACAGTCACCCATCAAACACAGGGGTAGCAGTAAGAGGAGGACAGAATTTTCAAATGATCCCAGCTGTTATGCAGTTCTGACTCCTGCTGCTGTTGCCAAGAGAAATAAAACCAATCCATGAGCTCCAAAATGAAACTCTCAATTTTAGGGGCTGACATCTTACCAGACATTATCTGACAGCTGACCCAACAAGAAAAGGTATTGGGGAGGCCCAACTCTCTGCATACACCATTTTCATTTTTTCCTGTGAATGTTATCACCATTTTTAACACAGAATTTTTAAGATATTGATTATTTGCATGAGTGCTGGGAGGAAGCTGTGGGGGCAAGTGGAGTCACCTCTTACCAGAGAGGGGCAAGTCTGCAGCTCTAATGCCTGTGCCATACCACCTCACCCATCAAATAATTTGGGGTAAAAAGGTGCTTGTTTTATAGAGCTTCATAGTAAAAATAATAAAAGTTTTGTATTATCTGGTTTTCATACATATTATTTAACAGACAGCAATTTTGACTTACAATGGAAAATATTCAACCTGTTAAGAATTACCAGACATTGTTAATGTCTGCCAACAGTTCACATACAAGTTTCACATAATACTGATGAATTCAAAGAGCAGAAAGATGTACTCCTGATACTCACTAGTTGTGACATGTTGTTAAGTATAACCAGGTAAGTCCATGCATTGTTGAAGCTGAAGTTTCCTTCATCATACACTCCCACTAGTTCACAAATTCTGGAAGAAATTTTAGAATTAATCACTATGGAGTAACAGATCACTTCCCTTAAGTGCTACATCTTCACTATATCAATCAACCCTTGGAATTCAAGACCTCTTCTGGTACACAAATAAGGGCACTGGGGGCCTGCACAAGAGTCATATTCCAACAGCTCAAATATATATGTAAATATAAAAAATACAGAAATATTTACATGGATATTCATTGTGAGTAGCAACTTTTTGCACAGTCCCACAGAATTAACACTAATGACCATCAATGCAAAGCTCTGAAATGAAGCTTTCAGCATCATCATGCATGACTGCCTACTGCTCCTTTACAAACACAGGCTGTATGATATGAAGGTACACAGTCAAGCTTGTCAGATACAAAGTTTAAAACAATTTTAAAAGTTACATAAAACCTGCCTTTAAAAATACTCAATTGTTGAAGTAAATGAAAAAAGGGAGCAGAAAAAAATCTAAAAATTAAGAGATCATAAAAATGCATCTCCCACCCTAATAGTACTTCTATCCCACTGATTACAGAAGCTGGCATTAAGTATTTATGATTTCAATTCTGCAAAAAGTCATTTGCTATAGAGAAGTCATAAAGAAATCATAGGTTGATTCAAATTGTTGGGACCCATTTAGCATGTAACATGAGTCTGCTTTCAAACTGCCTTGATCCAATATAAAGGGCATGAAAATTCTTTCCAGTGTAACTCATAATCATATCCTGAAGATCAATATTAATTATTTATCAGTGTACTTACAAAGCAATAATGGTAGTAAATGGTCTGACAACAGTGTACTGCAAAACACCCAGTTTACATCTAAATAATAAAACTCTGAAAGAGAAACACAAAATTCATTGTAAAATGACTTAAGTACAATTCACTTAAGGAAGATTCCTATTCTCAGTAGATCTACTAAGGTAAATTTTAATTTTATAGTAATTTCAACTTCTGCTTCCAGGACTTCAGATACTACAGTATACAGTGTGTATACACAAAATAGCTGGATTTTTACAGACATATTACAGGAAATATTCAATGATTCGCTGATTTTAGCCATGAAAAGCTTCTGGCTGGGCTATACTAAGAGAATGCAATTTTTGATGTTTTTGAAGATTTAACAAAAACTATGAATCTAAATGTAAGAGACTTAAAAATCATAATAATTGCCCTAAACACTTAAGGGAACCAAAGCCCTTTGCCCACTAGGTCAAACTGTACAAAGAAGCTGTGGCCACTGAAGCCCACCTTCCCCTCCCCTCACCCCAAACAGCTTTATCAAAACCAAAATCTCCCAAGAGAGAGATTTTATCAGTCTAAACATTCAGAAATAAACAGTTTAGGTGCATAAGGCTTTCATCCTTCACCTGAAGTAAAACCAACAGGCTACCCAGTCTACTCCCAATTCCATGTGAGGTTTGTGGCAAATGATAGCAAAAGAAGCAGATTACAGGAGACCTTTTTTCATATTTTTCAAAAATAATAAATGTTCCTTCAGCACCCCTTAAGTCAATCAGTGCATGTTAGCAACCAAGCCCAGTTCACAGGATGTTTTATAGCTCAACTCTCACTTGTCCACAGCTGCTTTCAGCAGAGGTTCACAGCTGGTCAAACACATACAAACCATAAACTGACCGTGTCAAGCAGCAAAAGTTATGCTGCTAAATATGAAAACAAAATGTTTGGATCTGCCTACACAGCCTAAAGCTTGAGGATGCCATCATATACTCACTCTCCCATAGCCCACGATGGACAGCAACAGAGAGGGGGCAGATGCCTCTGCTGATCTTTCGCCTCTATTATTAACACCAGGTTTGGGTACCGGTTGGTTAAGTAATTTGAAAGAAAAACCATAAAGTTATAGATGACATATGCTTCATAGCATTCTCGACATGTATCCACATATATTGCAATCTTGGGGTATTTCAAAGCTATCCACTGCAAGAAGAGAGGTACACAAAAGGTTACGTGCGAGAAAGACAAAAGGGATTCACGCGACAACACTGGTTCAGCAAGCTCTTGAGCCAGCAGGCACTGATCACACAGGGCTGGGGGCACTGGGCTGAGGGGAGGGCAATGCTACAGCTACAAAATAACACACACACAACTTCAGATCCACCTGTAGTAGCCAACACTCTTGAGTTTCAGATCAAAAACGGATTTTTTTATTTTTAGTGAAACTGTGGTTATGGATCAGTTGTCAGAGCTCTCAGTTTCTGAGAATCACAGTGCTGTTGCACTTTGCAAAGGATATTATCCTTTGTCCCCTGAACCAAAAAGGAATCATTTTATCACTAACCATAGCTCAGGAAAGAATTCTAGTAGTAACCCTAACTTGGGTAAGGAAGGTACAGCACTGAATTTTGAGTCAGTACTTGGATCAGTTTGGATCAGTCTGGTTTCCACTTCTGCTATTAAGACAGAAGGGCAAAAAGCAGGCTCCTGTCTCCACATCCATCATAAAGGATACTCAAGGACAGGGTTAAGAAAGGTTATCAAAAGCAGCCCCAAATCTCCAGAAGAAGAATGTGGTATGAACTATGCTCCTGACATACTCCATAAACAGGAATGCCCAGAAGTTTCTAGGACTAGCCCTCCTCATGCAGCACAGTTTCTGCCGTGACATTGTTTTCCCTCACTCCCACAACAAACAGAATTTGAT
This sequence comes from Catharus ustulatus, assembly GCF_009819885.2. Taxonomy (NCBI): domain Eukaryota; kingdom Metazoa; phylum Chordata; class Aves; order Passeriformes; family Turdidae; genus Catharus; species Catharus ustulatus. The sequence continues at coordinate 13,370,966 of NC_046225.1, forward strand.
TGAGCTGGTAACAGTAAGAGAACACTTACACTGTCTAAACTGTAAATTGGGACCATCCACAGAATCCTGTTACAACAACAAAAGAACATTTTATATTACTAAAAGTATTTTTAGTCTGAATTACATCCAATATTTGTAGCACAGGTAAAATGTGAAATATTACCTTATTATTGGTTTCTGTAATTCAGGTTGAGTATAATGGACTAGGTGTTGTAGTATCCCCCAGAGAGATATTGGTATAGTCATCAGCAGAAATATCCCAGCGATAAACCATGCCTTGGTATGAATTCCAACCTTACAAGATCAAAGTTTCAGTCTTAATACTTTCAAGTATTTTCAAGTACACAAAACATCCCACAAAAACAGACTAATGCCCAGCACTTAATCTACTGAAGCCCACAACAGATTCCTTGCTTTATGTACAGAACTTGTCTTGATTCAGTGCTGCATTATAAAGTTTCTGAAAACCTGTGGATTTGAACACTTTTTAGCTTTAAAATCAAGTTCCAAATAGTAATCACTTGTTTTCATTTAACAAACTGAAAGACATGCATGTAGATACATAAAACCACAATGTCTGCTAAAACACAGGGCTGAAATTTTAAATCAAAGTTCTCTGAAAAACAACTAATAATCCTAAGTACCAAAACCTGAGAAACACAGGAGACTGTTCTCAGTTTCCTTTGATGAGAATCTTTTCTCTGATCCCCTATCTTACATCAACATCCCATCCCACATCTCTTGTTGTTTTCAAGTTTTACTTCTGATCGGTTTCTCTACAAGTATCAAACTCAATGGTATAAACTTGGATATAAACATCTATTATGCTGGACATGCATTATGCATCAGAACAGGAATTCAAACCTGAAAATTTTAAAACACATTCAAGACAGATCTTACTGTCATTAAGCCCTGAAAATTATGCCCTGAAAAAGCCTACCTCCAGGGGCACAGACCTTTATCACACTGAACAACACATGTATTTTAAGGTTAAAATTTTGCTTCTTGTTAGAGAAACGATGCGATCATGTGTGTGTAACTCACACACCACAGTTATGGTACTACTAGGATGAAGGAGGAGCTTCTCTATCCATAAAGATGCTCTACTAAATTCTCCCAAGACACACAGAAATACCTTTATGAATACCAGCATTAGGACTAAGTTTCAAAATCTAAGTTCTGGGATGAATTTATGGAGAGAGCCAGACTCTTCTTGATGGTGCCTAGCAATAGGATAAGAGGCAATGGCAGAAACTGATGCCCAGCAAGTTCCACCTGAATACGAGGAAGAACTTCTTCACTGTGTAGTGACCACACACTGGAACTGATTGAGCAGAGGGTGTGGAGTCTCAGTGCAGATATTCAAGAACAGTCTGGACACAATCCAGCGCCATGTGCTCTGGGATGACCCTGCTTGAGCAGGGAGGTTGGACCAGGTGACACAGTGTGGTCCCCTCCAGCCTGACCCATTCTGTCACTCTGTGACTCCTGGCTGACTCGAATTTCTTCAGAATTGTACCAGCTGCTCAAACACCAACAATTATGGAAACACAAGGGGAAGAAACTCTGCCCTGTTCCACTGAAGTTCACTGGGGCTTCAGCATCAGGACAGATGTATCCAGCAGCACCGTGGAACTTCTCCAGCCTCTCCTTTCACGGAATGGGCCAGGTTGGAGGGAACCACACTGTGTCACCTGGTCCAATCTCCCTGCTCAAGCACACGGCACAGAATTGTGTCCAGACTGTTCTTGAATATCTGCACTGAGACTCCACACCCTCCGCCCAATCTGTTCCAGTGTGTGGTCACTGCACAGTGAAGTTCTTCCTCGTACTCAGGTGGAACTTCCTGTGTATCAGTTTCTGCCACTGCCTCTTGTCCTATTGCCCAGCACCACTGAGCAGAGCCTGGTTCATCCTCCTGGCAGCCCTGATTTCGATACTTTTACAGACTGATGAGGTAACACATTGCCCTGCCGGGGCCGAGCCCGCTGCCAGCAGCCCCGGCGGAGCGGCCCCGGCCGCGCCCCTCACCTCCAGCTTCTGCAGCTCCCACACGCAGAGCGGCACCACCACCAGCAGCCCCACGATGTAGAGCAGCACCACGAGCGGCCGGATCCATCGCCGCCAGTTCCCGCAGGTGCACGGCATGGCCGCGGCGCCGCCGCCAGCGCTCCTCGCCCCGACCTCAGCGGGCCGGCAGCCCCTGCGGAGTGCGCATCACCGGCGGGGCCGCCGCCTCAGCTCCGGCGCTCGGCTCCGTATCCCGGCCGCGCAAATCCGTATCTCGGCTCAGCTCCGTATCCCGGCCCCGCTCGGTATCCCGGCTCGGCCCCGTCCCGCCCCGGCGCTCCCAGCCCAGCCCAGCCCTGCCCTGCCCCGCTCACGCCCCCGCGGCGCTTCCGCCCAGCGCTGCTTCCGGCTGCCCCGCCCCGACGGCCTATCTGATTGGCTCCTCGCCCTGCCCATCACCTCTGCCCCGCCCACCGGGGACAGCCGGGGGACCTGTATCCCCCCCAACTCCGGGAGGGTTGGTGTGTTCCACCCGCCCCCCCGCCGCTGGCAGTGGGCTGTGCCACGTTCCCAGAGCGGCTGGAGCTGAGGGAATGGGTGTGAGGGAATGTGTGGGAATGGCAGCGATGGCAGCTGAAGCGGAGCCGCGGCTCTGAGTGCTCCGCTCAGCACGGCCTCAGACACCTCAGGGAGCCCCGGGCGGGGAGGGGTGAGCGGTGCCCCGGAGAGCCACGCCTGGCAGTGCCAGCCAGCAGTGATTGCGGCATAGCCGAGACCTGGGAACTCCAGCGGGCGCACCAGTAATGCAAAATAATGCAGAATAGGTGTTCAACTTCAGCAGCTGTTGAACGTTTATTGTCGTGTTTCGGCAGTGCCGTAGAAATTGCCCGCTGAGCCCGCAGCAGTCAGCGGCAAAGGCAGGCCCTGAGGTGAGGAACTCTGCCAAATGTGCTGGGAGCTGCAGCTCCAAATCCTTGCAAGATTTTACTTTGAAGCGGCACTAAAACGTACTTGAAGAGCCCCCATGAATGAAGAGGTAGTAAGGAACAGCATGTATTATTTCTGTGGAAAAGCTGTAATTGAACTGTAAGAGAAGGGATCAGTGTCCCAAGCGTGGGATGGGTTCTCAGCAAGCAGATCTGTGCTGCACTAATTCCATCTCCAGAACACACAGGTTCTTCCTGGTTTTCAGCAAAAAGCTACTTGTGAAATACTGGTAAAAACCAAATCGACAGAGTTCACTTTCACTAGCTATTAGAGCTTCTAATCTTTCTAGAGAAAAGATTAACAAAGCTACTCCCCAGAATTTGCAGGTATCAGCTGTACTGGCAGCATTCCCTGCTGCTGCAAGGACTGATGTGAATTACTGTTGATGTCAATCATTATGTACGTTCTGCTCTCATGAATTTCAAATTTATTTAAAGGAGAGTTACGTTGAAATATGTTAAACTGGGATTATTCCTTACTGCATGTAACCCTATAAAAATTTACTAAATTAAAATGGCAAAGAAAATAGACTATTTTATAATTGTGTTTGGAGAACTATGTGCTGTTTATTATCCACGAATTATATTTTTATTTGAATGCCATTTGTTTCATAGGTTTCATCATTTTTGTTCTTGCTTTGTGTTATGCAAGTGCAGATGCATGGTGATAACAGCTGCACTTGCCTGATCATAATTTCCCTGTGAGGTGGGCAATAAGGATTAAATTCAAATTCTCATACAGTGAAAAATCACAGATTTCCCCTCAATTGTAGTGGTCTTACTGTCAGCTCTTTGATATCACATCCAACAGCAAACACCTGATCAGGCTCTCCTCTCTGGTGCTTACACCATCAACCCTTCCAGAGCGTTTTCATTAAAACTTAATGAGCGGTAAAAACTCAATTTAATTTCATTTTTCCTTTCCATCATTATTTCTCTGTCAGAGGGTTGTCGCCAGTTATAAGAAATGGATCTTTGATACAGAAATGCTGCCACTACATTCTGATTACTTCCTTGTTTTATTTGGGGGTGATCATGGAAGAGAGTGGCTGGGTTTTGGATCCAGAAGCATCTGTAAGCAGTAGTTTGGGTGGTAACTTTAGATGCAGCTTCTTGTTTTTTGGTCACTCTGATTTGTGCATGTTAATTAGCTGGGGACTTTTTAGCTACCTCCATAGATTCCTTCAAACCTCAAACATTCAGATTATGGCATTCATGGAAATAAAATTGCTGCCATAATAGTATGGGAACAAAATATGGTGGAAAAAGTTGCTGCTCAACACCTCTATAATAAATTTTTTCAGCTCTGGCAAAGATTATAGAAACAAATCCCTCCCATACTGCATCACCTGTGAAGAAAGAAAACTGTCATAGGGACCATGACCAGAGGTCCCTTCCAACTAAAAAATCTTTCATTAAGCATAAAAATATATTTATTTCTAGCAAATAGTATTACCTGAAGAGCACCTTTTCTCCTTTACCTATTGCGTGTCCTCATGTTAATAGATTTTTACTGAGAATTCCTTAAGTTAACTATTTAATTTACAGTAAGGATTCCTGAACTCTGGTGTGGAAATTATCCCAGAAAATGGGCAGTATTGCTGCTTAGGCTGTACCTGCTGTAACAGCCACTGTCGATGCTCCTTTAGGAAATCTCTGGGCACTGACAAAAAACCCCTCTGTTATCTCTCACGTTACAACTCCGGCTTTAAAACACAGAGTATGTATCCAGCTGGGGTTGCTAACAAAGTTGAGAGTGCTGGAGCCTCTCCCTTCTTTCACTCCCCTTCTCAGGACAGAACTTTTGAAACCTCTACAGCGTTACAGGGAATAATGGATTCGCCTGTAGATGGGGCACAGGGACTGTTTCTGATCAGCTTTTCCTCTCAGCCAAATTAAGACATTAGCACTGAGTGTAACATATCAAACATGAGTCAGGCAGCAGAAGACCATGAACTGAAAAATGGGGATCATTTTAACTGGCTTCTGATTTTTGAGCCTTTGGAAAAGCCACATATTAGTAGCAGAAAACCTGTTTCTCTGATATTTAAACACTTTAACCATAAACAAAATACCAGAAATTGGAACAACTGAAACTGATTCAAGAAGGGGAAAGAAATATGTGAGTCCATGTACAGAAGGGTCACTGCCTTTCTTCCTTCATGGTATCAGGATCTGCTGCAGATGTGTGCTTCCTGATGATTATTACAGATGTTCAGCAGGCAAGTGACAGAATAGAATAGAATAGAATAGAATAGAATAGAATAGAATAGAATAGAATAGAATAGAATAGAATAGAATAGAATAGAATAGAATAGAATAGAATAGAATATATTTCAGGTGGAAGGGACCTACAACAATCATCTCTTTGACAACTTCACTGCTGTTATTAAAGGCCTTGTCCAGATACCTCTGAAACCCTGACAGGCCTGAAGCATCAACCAACTGACCAGAAATCCTGTTCCAGTGTTTCACTCCTCTCTTGGTAAAGAAATGCTTCCTGATGTGCAGTCTAAACCTGCCCTGAGGCAGCTTTGAACCATTCCCAGCTGTCCTATCACTGGATGCCGGGGAAAATAAATCAGCACCTCCCTTTCTGCTTCCTCTCTGGACAGCTTTAGAGATTAAGGGGGTCATCCTTCAGCCTCTGTTTCTGCAGATTACACAATCATGGAGTTCTTAGGTGCTCCTCATAAGATGTTCTCCCAAACTCCCTTTCACCAAAATGCAGCATATTTTGGTGCCTGTTAAGGATACAACACTCCAGTCACAAGCCTGCTTCTTTAAGAGCCAAGTCACCTCATCTTTCCTATGGAAAATATGTGTTATGAATATGACAATGCCAGAGTGAGAAATACGCTGAAAGGTTTTGCAGCTATGCAGAATTGTGGACGTACCTGGGAGAAAATATCTTGAAGGTTTTCCATGTGTGTATCCCCTACTTCACAACCCTTTCCATATAAAGTAATTTAAAAATCTCTAAATGAGACTAATGCTGTAATAGATGCATTTTTGATGCATAAATAGATAGCTTTATTGATTAGCCTAGTATTTATGCACATATTACTGAGCTCATATTTCCCAGGTAAAGCTGCCCCTGTGAAACTGAGGTTGTTATTTCTTATTGGGAAATGAAAACAAAAGAACAAACTACACTACAGTTCTGCCTAAAATTGGTTAAAATTATGCATATTCAGAAGCACATTTTTGCTTAAAAGACAGATGGAACCAATTGTAAAGTCTTCTGTGTTCCTGAATTATCTCAGTTTTATTAATTGGCACATAATTCCAAATTGCTAACTTCAGTCTTTGTTATTCCATGTAGGAAAGGAAGAAAAGTGCATGCACTGAAGGATGCCACAGGAGTATTTATGCAGCTGTGACTGAGGTATAGTTTAAAAGCCATGGAATAGTGTGAGTACCCACTAGGATGTGCTGTTGGCCTAAAATTGAAGGTATTTAAGAAACTGAAATTTCAAAATTCTTAAGTATGATGTAAACATAATCCCCTTAGTATTCTCATTTGGAGATCTCAGAGAAATAAAAAATACAGGATTTTGTAAGAAAAGGCATGAGATGGTTGAATGATTGGCAAATTTTCCTGTCATGCAACTATCCTTAGCTGGTATACTTGAAGTGAGAGTTTCCCAATGGAGTGTCACAGCTATGACCCTATTAAATTTATTCAATATCTAACATTAGAACTTCTACAGCTGGAAATTTTTATTGGAAGGTATGGTTTCTGTGCTAAGACCTCCTGTATATATCATATGGACAATAAAGGTAACACCTTTACAAAAAAAAAAGAAAAAAGAAAAAAGAAAAAAAAAGGAAATGTGTTGTATAAAGAATTACTTGTAGTTTTGGTGGTTTTGCCTGTTGTAAATGTATCAAACAGTTTAGCTAAGATTTGTGGATTTAAACTGCTCTGTTGTATTACTGTGTGTAAAACAATGTGCATTTATCAAGCTTTAGAGTTCTGGAAACTGGTATGAGGGAAATACTTGATGCATCATTGCTAGAGCTTGTGGTTAGTCATTTCACTAGTTCTGACATTTATTAGTTTTGATACTTTAGCCTAGAAATGGTTTCCTATGTAAGAATTTTCCAGCACTTGCAACTTTACAGTGGCAAACTAACTCTTAAGTTGTGTCTGTAGAAAATAGATTGATAAGATGTGCAAGAGAACTTAGGGAAGGGAAGGGTCTTTTTGAACTGTTCAAACCTAGAATGGGATATGAAGGCCTTGGTCCTTTCATGCCAGCAACAGTTTTTGCAGGCACCCAGAATTTTAGAATTCCTTCCGCCACAAAAGGGGAGAGAATCCTCCTATTAATTTTCTTCTGAGTTTTCCATCTTAAAAACAAAGCAGGAGCATAAAATGTTAAAGATTCCTAAAATACTTCAGTGTCAGTGTAGTACAGACAGTGCTTCCAGTGGTAGTGATTAAGTGTTCCAATAAGCCTTTTCTTTAATTTGTGTGATTAACTGATGCATCAAGCTGGCATAGAATTAAATATGGTCTTTCCAGTCATTCCTTTCTAACTCTAGAAAAAAACTGAGTTTTACTGAAAGTAAGTTTTGGTCATGTTTTCTCAGTTCTTTACCCATCAGTGTTGCTAATTGTCTACTAGAACTGAAAAGTAGTGCTGCAAAGTTTTGTGTATACTCTGAAAGATCCCCAGTCTACATCATAAACCACTTTAAAAGAAAAAGGCCTTGGTCAGTTAAAACTTGTCAACAGCACAACTCTTCTTTTTGAAGAGCAAGATTTTTTTCTCTTTCTGAGAGCCATGAACTAAGCTCTAGTCTGAGAGCCAGGAATTCCTCCATTCTCATTCTGATACTGACTCTGCTGTAGCCTATGGCAATTTATCACAATTTTTTGTGTATGTAAAATAGAAATATTTGCCATGGGGCAATATGAAGATTAATTACTTAATATTTATAAATCGTTCTGAAAATCAGCATTATGCAGATATTATGATTATTTCTGAGCTGTGGATTCTAATCTGGGACGAGGCCCAGAAAAGGACGTAAACAACTGATGCTTAAGTCAGGTGGAATTTAGATGCCCTGGGTCAGAATTGCAATCCTAAAAATATTTACACACCTGCTATGAAACCCTGGAGGTTCATTTGGTTGAGTAGAATCACTGGCAATTTTTATGATGAGGTGCAGTTTGTACTCCAGCAGTTCTCCTTCATGCTCTCAAAGGTACTTAAGTCCTAATAGGAGCAGCTTTGCAATTAACTCAGGCTAATGCCCAGTAGGTGTCCAGAAATGAGGCATTCCTCTGCATGTCTCCCTGGAGAATTCAGTCCAGTAGGTGAGCTCTGAAAATGTTGGAAAAATATTTCTCTTCAGGCTGCAGCTCTGTGTTTAGTAGGGACAGAAACGTGGATGAGGTCCAGGTTCAATTCCCCTACCTGTCTCAAAGGATCCAACCCCTTATTTGGACTATGCTTTAGTCAGCAGGCAAAAGATATTTTGGAATATAGGAAGGATTCCCTTCTCCTCTTCCATTCCCCTTTCCATTTACTATTTACTATCAGTCTTACAGTTATGGCACTATTGGTAAAAAAGAGGAATTCTTGTGAAATTTTACGGAAAATAGAGAAATATTCAGTTCTGGACAAGTACAAAAATAGTTGTAGAAGCTGGGACTAGAACCTGGTGCTCTTCAGTGAGTGCCTGCTTGTACTAGTCTGGTCTCTGTACCACATGATGATTTTGTGGGTGAACCAAATGCAAAAAATGTCCTCCATGCTCTGTATAAATACCCTAGCCTCTGGATTCAATTATGCAGATGGAAATCAGATGGTGTGGCACTTGGCTGTGCAGTGCTTTGTCTTCTTCCAGATCTGTCCCAGGTTCAGCCATAGGGATCTGTCAAATGTAGAAGGACCAGACTGCTCCTCCCTTTCTCTCTTGCCTTGTTTCTCCGTTTCTCTCCAGGCTTGTGGTCAGTCCTTAAAATGAGCAGATAAGAAACACAGTCTGAGCCTGACCTTTTTCTCCAGGAGTCAAAGGGAAAACTCCTTATGATGTTCATTAAATTAGAATGGGCCTCCAAGTATTAATGGAAGAGGATTTTTTGGAGAAGTTTCCTGTATAGTACCCATTACCTAAAACTCCTGTACTTCTGTTCTGATTTTGATGCATGCCTCAATATTTTAAAACAACTTAATTAAAAAGCAATTTTATAGTAATTTAAACTCAAATGCTCTGAGATGTTGTCTGTTAAGTGACTGAAAAGACAGCTAAAAAGGAGGAAAAGAAAAATAAATAGGCTTTTCTTTCCAGAATACATGCATGCTTGTGCTTTTATCCTTGCAAGGATATGTTTAGCAAACTTATTCGTAACAGCTTGTGTCTATGACTAGGCATAGTGTCACATAGTCATTGTGCCACAAAATTGTGAAGACAGAGTTTTCACTTGTTGAGAAATGTTGGTGTAAAGAAAAACAAAGAGTTGGAAATGTAAATGGACTTTAATCCCTGCCAACATGTAAACAGTGATGTATTTGAAAGAAAGTCTTCACACAAAATACTTTTGTAAATATCTACAAATACATAGATAACTATTAGTGGGGGGAAAAACAGTTTTTCAATAATCAGTGAAGTTCATAAGCCAAATTATTTTCATTCTAAATCAGCATTTTTATTTAAACATGATTAATTTTAAAGGGTTTTTTTTCTGTGCTGCAGCCTAGAAAAATCCATGAAACAGACTGAAACCCCCTGAACTGGGCCCCTGCAAAGAAAAAAAAGGAGCTTTTCCATATTTCAAAGTGGCTTTTTAGGCCTCTTGAGTCTTTCTGGCACATCATTCTCAGACCCTTATGGACTGGGATGCTGCCAAACAGCTTTTTTCCCACAAAACTTTAATAAACTTTGAGTGCTGGACAGAAGAGTAGTGCAATTCCCAAAGAGAGATTTCACTACAGGATTCCAAAATGTGTACAGTATAGAAGCTAGCCTCTGAATGAACCCAGCAATACTTTTCCTTGGATTTCTTACAAATACATGAAATGTAGTTCTGTGTCTTACACTGGTTTAGCATTTTGCTCTTCTCCTATCACCAAAATGACTCCTAACACTATTTTATAAATTAGATGTGCTTATTCTAATGCAAGGATACTTTAATTGCCAGACATGAAGCCATACTTATATTTACCTACAACCACATGAAAATACTTCCAGCTACGAAGTGTTTAGACACAGAAGAAGAAATTTACAGGAGGGGACAAAGAAAGAACTACAGCAAAAAATTCCCATTAGTCACTTCAGACTCCTAGTCAGTGCTACAGCTGCTGCTCCAGTTGTGGGCAGGAGCACTGATGCTGATTGTTTCAGTTAATTTATAGAGTGTTTATACATCAATACACATCGATCATTTATGCAGCAGGGGATCATTATCACAAGCTTGGTCCTGTTTTCTGAGCCAGCATTCCCAGGTGCATGTGAGCACTCCTGTGGATTTGGCTGGAAGTTGCTTTCCCATAATTCAGAAACATTTGACACAAATGGTTAACTCAGTTCCGAAAGGCACTCTGACAATATCTGAAAGAGGACTGGACTCACCTTTTCATTTTCTGGTCCTTAGCCTGTTTGTTCAGGCTAAACCTCCACTGACCTCCAAGAAGAGAGTTTAGAATGCAAACCAGCAGTTAATTCCATTTCAGTGTGAGCTTTGCTAGAGTGAAGAGAACACCATTACTTACCCCCAAAAGTTAAATTCATGGAGGAATACCCATAGTTTACCCAAAATGTACCGATTCTCACCTCATTTTGGTGGAGGCCTGGGCACTTTGCCAGGGAAGTGTAGATGTATCCTTATAGTGTCCTTACATCCTTTCCTAGGTGCCTGCTTTGGGTTCTCGTGGGTGACAGGAAGGTCTGACCCAGAAGAGCTGCTTTAGGTTTACAGATCCTTTTTGTCCTTAGCACAGAGACAGCTCATACATGTACAAAACAGAGCTGGTCAGGAATGTGTTAATTTTACATGGAGAGTTTTAAACTAATCTATTTTTATAGCATTTTTTTTTCCTGTATGATTTCTTAAACAATTACTTTTACTGTTGAAGGGCCTCTCAAGAAATGGGCTTGTTCACTCCTTAAGCTGTATGCTACCAAAACTGAATGTTTTAAATCAGTTGTGCAGTCTGAATGCAATTATTTCACATATAATCACACTACAGTCACAAATTAAATTCTTACCTTTTGATGCTTAATATCTGCATGGATTAATCCCAAACTGCACTTCTCTTTCTTGATGCCATATTTCAATTGCAAACTCATCACTTACTTGGTGATCACAGTCACCTGGAGGTCTGTTTCCATGATTCCATCTTCCCATTAGAGAGTAGCTTCTGATTATCTTCTTTAGATGCATTGTTATCCTTTTTTCACAAATTGATGCCGTTTATCTTCTGTCTGTATTTATTTTTTTAGGCTTTAGTCTGTTCCATGATGTTATTATAAAATTAAATTGATTTACTTACTCGTTTATAGCAAATCCTTTATCTTCTAAATCCCTTTGGGTTTCTTTTTAAGTAATACTTCTGAGAAGTGTCAGGCTGATTGTCCCAAAACATAAATTCTCCAGCTATTCTGGATCATGAACAATAGAGGAAGAGCTGTAAACTCCTATACTGTTAAATTTCACACATTGCTCTATTAATACACTTCAAATTTGACTTGAAAGGACTTTTTCTAAGCCGTGTTTATATTAGTGAAATTTCTAATGTCACACTCTTGCCACTTCACAGATAAAAACTAATGGTTTAGGTTTGGGTTTTCTTTCTTTTCCTTGTAAGAATGCACTTCTGGGGCAAGAAGCTAGTTTGTGTAAAATTGCTCTTAAAGGATTCATTTTTTAATTGAAGTCCAGAAGAGGTTTTGTAATCTGGACCTTTGTTCCTTTCTTAAAATTTATAACACGAATCATGAGTGCCAAAGCTACATTTGATCTTTTTCTAAATTAATTCATATGGGTACCTGTAACCATGAATTGCAGTTGCATGTCATAATGTTTGCTGTGCTGCTTAGCAAAGTTTGGGTTCTCTAGGCAAAGTTTTTTATCTGAGTAGTGGGATTAAAAATACTGAATCTAGATTAAAATTACTTTGGCTGTCTGTAGTACAACAGTTCTGAAACAAATCCTTTGCAAATTAGACATCAAAATCTTCTATACTATGTATATCTAAAAGTTTAAAATGCTGTGTATTACTCTTAGTTTAGTGTAAACACTGCATAAAGTCTGTTGCTTCCTTGATGTGAAACAGAAGCATTCATCTTTTTATTGATTCTGATTCTGAAGAAGCTTTGAGACAACAGTTGCAGAAAATGGATAGAAAAACATTCCTAAAGATGGAAAACTCATTTCAATATAATCTTTAACTGGTTTTCCCTTGTTGATTTTTCACTGTTTCCTATCATCACCTGCTCTAAAACTGTCACATTTTGATCACTTTATCATCAGAAACTACCTGAACAATTCAAAGTATGTTCACATAGGAACTTTTGTGATGGGGCAGTAGTACTTAAGGCTAGTTTTAGGCATGGATAACACTAAAATCTGAAGAATTGGAAGCAGTTAAAAGTTGAGCGTAAGTTAATTAATCCTGCTTATTGGCAACAATAAGTCAACAATAAGAAAGGATCTCAAGAGAGAAAGACAACAAAAAATATTTCAAGGGCAAACTGTAAGCACTAAATCATAGAAATTAGAATTTTAAACTCCCAATTTCTTGAACTTGTGCATTACATTTTTTAGAAAAAGTTTCTCTTAGTTTTGAATTTGCAGAGCTCTCAGGGTTCTGTAGAGTTTGGATAAGGAAACAGTTAACAGTGGAAATTTCTTGCAGGTCACTGCTCATTGTCAAACTTGTAGGATTATACATTATAAAGTTGCATTTTTAGTGTTCCATGAAATTCTTATGCAGCCTATGTTGCCATGGGTTTGCATAGCTTAGTTTTGGAAAAAAATTAGTGAAATATTTGTACAACAGGCAGTTAAAGCAGCATTTGGAACAGATTTTCAGCTCCCTGGTGAGCTCAAAATGGTTCTTGAATTGTATTGATTGTTTATTTGGGTCGGTCACTCCTTTCCATTTTCCATCTTGGCACCCACTGTAACAAATTGTTGCTAACATGTCTGGAGCGGTTAGCCAGTTCTGTGGGTAGCATGGCAAGTCAAAGTAGCCTCACTTGAACTAAGACATAAGCAGTATGTTAAACTAGTTATCTGCATTCAGTTTTGAGACTCAACATGGAAAAAATTAATCCTATTACCAAGTGGATCTTTATAAGAACTGTGTCAGGTTGGCTTAGTTAGAGAGGGCTCCTTTTCTTGTGACATCTAATTATTTTTCAGGTAATACATTTTCCATATTATTTTACTTGATTGTTTTATTTGCATATAGAGCAATCATTATGAAATCTCATCCTCATGGCAAAAAAACTGCAAAATGGAAAGGGCTGTACATGAGAGTTCTCATACAGTGTTTAGTTAGAGTAAACTGTGTTTTCCCAAAGCCTAGAAAATACATTCCTAAAACAGCTAAATATATAATCAGCTATAGGACATGAAATTTTCTGAAAGGAGGCAGATCCCAAAGGCCTGCATACTGGGAGAACTGTGAGGGTTTTGGGTTTGACTTAGGAGGGTAAGCTCCTACAGAGAAATTTTTGTTCATATGGAATTCTTCAGGAATACAGCATGCTACATCCCCTGCAGTAATAAATATTGATCCATGATTCCTCTGACATAGGATCTCTACAGTTTTGAGGCATGTGTGCTCATGCTATAATATGTCCACATTGATTTCAGTGTAGGCCAGAATTGGTTCAGTAAAACTGATCTGCATAATTGCAGCAGGCATGTCAGGGATACATGGTGGGAGGATATTCTAGCCAATGATACTTTCCCAATATTTGCCTGAACAGGGAGGAGGACACAGCAATGAGGACATTGACACAGATTATTGCATTGATATCTGTGCAATAACTGGTTTAAGTAAAAGTCACATCTTGGAGGAAGGACAGGATCAGGACAATACTCTGGATTTTCAGAATACCAGCATTCTACAATGAGGATTGCTCCTTGCGAGGAGACAATATTCCTTTTCTTCTGTCTATGTTGGTGGAGTAGTGTGAAGGGAGAGCATTGTTACTTCTGATTTCATTTGTTAAACTGATTTTATGGGAAACAAAGTGTGCCAAGGCTTCTTCCCCGATCCGAGCATATGAGATGATAATTTCATAATCATTCATCCAAGCCCCACAGAATCTAATTACTTCTCTCCTGCTTATCTGTCGTGGTCTCAGTCACATTGCCACAGTTACTATTCCAATGGACTCCATCACACATGCTGACTGAAGTCCCAGTCCTACTGAAGTCAGTAGGTTCAGCACTTTATCCCAAATTACTTCTTGAAACTTGACATTACTTTATTGTCTGGTTTTAATTTTAATTGAGGTCTTATACTGCTAGAGTAAATGGAAGAGAAGATTTGTTTGGAGCAGGGGTATATTAATAATAGACTTTATATGGAAGAAAAACCACTGTTTAAGCTTCTGCTAAGCAAATTCTTAAATGATATGTATATACATATATATACAAATATGTACCAAAAATAGTAAAAAGGAACTAATTCAACACTGGATTCCTTGATTTTGGAGTAATCCTCAGCATTGCCATTATTGCAGTTCATTTGTGGTACAGGAAAGCCAGAACATGCATGATGTTAGGAAAAATGTTAGTCAAAGATTTTTTGCAGTACAAGAAGGCAAACTCAGTAAGCTTCTCCCTTTCTTCACAATTATCTCCGAGTATGAGATGTGACTTGAAACTAGTACTTTAGAGAAGCATTGCAGTGAAATCAAAGAATCTTGCATTGGAGTGTTAGGTCTTCCTAATCCCCAGAATTTACATGTACAGTAATTTCACAACCATAAGGCGCACTGGACTATAAGGCGCACCCGCCGGGCGTTGGCAAAATTCACAACTTTGTAGGTCAGATAAGGCGCACCGGACTATAGGGCGCACTTTTTTTTTGCAGCGAGGCTCCGCCCCCAGCTCCCTCCGCGCGGTTGCTGGCCGAGGCCCCGCCTCAACCCGGCAGTCATTGGCCCCCGGGCCCGCCTGTACCTGGCAGGGGCGATGCCGCGGGGCCCCAGGCCCGCCTGCATCCAGCGGGGCCGGGGCATGGCCGCCACCCCTCCGTGCTGCCTCTCCGGGGCCGGGCTATGGCCGCCGCCCCTCCGTGCTGCCTCTCCGGGGCCGGGCTATGGCCGCCGCCCCTCCGTGCTGCCTGCACGGGGCCAGGGGGTGCCTCTGGAGGGGCCGTCCCGCTTGCACGGGGCTGGGGGGTGCCTCTGGAGGGACGGCTCCGCCTGCACGGGGCTGGGGCGTGCCTGTGGAGGGGCGGCTCCACCTCCACGGGGCTGGAGGGTGCCTGTGGAGGGGCGGCTCCACCTCCACGGGGCCGGGGGGTGCCTTTGGAGGGGCGGCTCCGCTTGCACGGGGCCGGGGCGTGCCTCTGGACGGGCGGCTTCGCCTGCACGGGGCCGGGGGGGTGCTTCTAGAGGGGCCATCCCGCCTGCACGGGGCCGGGGCGTGCCTCTGGAGGGGCGGCTCCGCCTCCACAGGGCCGGGGCGTGCCCACCCCTGCTCCGCCCCACCTCCACCTGGCAGCCATGGCCCTGCCGGCTCCCCCCGTGGCTGGCAGCTCGCACTTCCGGGTAGGCAATTTTTTTGAACTTTGTCCATCAGATAAGGCGCACCGGACTATAAGGCGCACTTCCGGGTTCCAGGGAAAATTTTAGTCAAAAGGGTGCGCCTTATAGTCGTGAAATTACTGTATTTTATATAATGGAGCATGAATATTTATTGCCCTTACAGTATTTTATTCCAGCTCATGAAATGTAGAGTTTCTTATTATTCTTGTAAACACCTGCTCTTTCTTGAATTAGAAGTGGTATGATTTCTTCTTTATTTATTAAAAAACAATTTATTTTCTACTAGTAGTACTGAACTGTAGTCATTTGTCCCAAGAGTACTCTCTTAATTTTCTGCTTAAAACTTGACTGTAAAAATTTGTGACTTTTCTGGTAGTGTGGGTTAATTGTTCTCTATTGTGCATCTGGAGATGAATGCTTTATTAACACTGTCTAGATGTTGGAAAGAAAACTAATCCAAATGTATACTTTATTCAGAGGCAATACCAAAGAGGCCACTGTGCAACAATTGTAGAGGGAAAAAGACAAAAAAACCTTGAGACACAGACGTTTCACTAAATATGAAATGTGGCTACAGGATGGTACAGTGGTGTAACAATGGATTTCTAATCTCCCCCTTCTCCAAGGTATGTTCTCTTGGAGAGCTCGAAAGTGCTTCTCATTAATTGTTCTGCCTGCTTGATTCAGTAACTTCTCAATCTTTTTGCTCCCAAGGACTGAGACTGTGAGATTGAAGTAAAGGCCTTGTTCTGAGGTGCACCAAATAATTGATTTCAGAGCAGTTGGCAGACACTCAGTTACTTTCAGAAATGTGGGCAGAGTGCTGCTCAAGTTCAGATTGTTGGTTTTTTTTCTTACCAGTTTCAACACTTACTCTGTTGAGCTTTATTATTGTAATAATAAGCTACTGTAACTAAGAGGACTGCAAGGCTGTGACTCAAGTGACAACTCAGTTCAGAAGCAGTGGTGTTTGTACAGGGGAAAAACTGATTCTAAATGAGATTGTAGAGGCCAACTAATTTCATCTTCCTTTAGAGAAACTGGAGATGATCTACATTTTTTTATTTAGTTAATACCTTCCTTTCCCACACTTGGATTAATGATGAGCTGTTTATCTTTTTAAACATGCCTGGGTTTGGTGTCTTTTTTTTTTTTTATTATTTTCTTCTATGCAACTTGAGAGCTGTTTCTGGCCTGAAAACTTTTCATGTGTCTTCTTTTACTCTGATTTTGGAGAATTGCCTTTATTTAGTTTTTGAAAGAGTGAGGAGTGTAAACTAGGAATACTTTGCTCAACCAATACTTTGCAGCACTGATTGTGTGGAAGAAACTTTGCAAGGCAATGTTAGCATGCAGTCCTGGTGTTTCTTCTAATGAAAATGCGTGCTTTGCCTCAGGGACATTTGAGCAGGCATCTGTTCATACAAATGCAGGAGAATTTGAATTTGTACCGTGTCTTCTCACACACTGAAACCCATAAGGCTTCACAGAATCAAATTACATAGTAACAAGATTGCAGTAAATATGTAAATGATGAAAGAGAGGCAGGAAAATAAAAAGAAGCAGCAAGTAATTCCACAAGCAAGGGAACTTACAAATACTGGCTTCCAAGAATTTGTGGGTTGTGGTTTGATTATCAGATGTTTTACAAGTTACATGCTTTGATCAAGGTTTTTCCTGCATCTCTAATGTTTATAACATCTTTCTATCAAGAATTAATTATGATGCACAAAGTACATTTCAGAAATTTTCTGCTTAGAGTACGACTAGAATTTTCTTCTTTCTGCCGTCCTGAAGTTCTGGTGAAATTCTCTAGCTTCATAATGATGACAACTCTGTTCTGTAAAATTTACTGAAATTGGACAGGGGTTGATAGTTGGTTTGGGAGGGACAGACAGGTAAACACCTGAAATTGACTGTATTAAAATAAAAAATAAACATATTCAGATGTGAGCATAGCATAAGTATCTTTTCTCAGAACCAAGCTAATGGTTATATCAGGTGATATTTATGGTACTATATAACAGTAATTTCATGAATAAAGCCGCACTGAGTATGAGCCGCATCTCTGGGTGTTGGCAAACATTTCCTTCTTTGTCCATAAATAAGCTGCACCTGAGTATAAGCCGCTCTGTCGCATGCAGCGAGGACCCGCGTGCAAGAAAGGTGCCAATTAGTAACAGAACCGCAGCAGGGTGGGGTTTACTGGCTTGGCCCGCTCGGGGCCGCCGATGCGGCCAGGTGGCCCAGCCCGGCGCTGCCGCTCGGCGGGGCCGGCCGCCGCCTCTGGGCTCGCTCGCCATGGCCCAGCGCTGCCCCATGGTGGCAGACAGGGATGGAGCCCCCCCCCGCTCCTGTGGCCATGGTGGCAGAGGTCCCCCGCCTTCCCCCACCGGCCGCGGCCATGGCGGCACGGGGCCGCCCCGTCTCTCCCCCGGGCTGCGGCAGAGGAGGGAAGGAGGGAGCTCTCCCGCCTCTCTCCCCGCCCCTCGTGCTGCCTGGAGGGAGCCAGGCTCCACCCGCGGCCCAACAGAATAACAATTATTAACAATCGCGAAATGCCGGCTTTTACTAGCAGGTGCTAGGCTCGGCACCCTGGCTGGCACTGCTGAGGTTGTAAATGTCAGAAAATTAGTCACATATTACCCGCTCCTGAGTATAAGCCGCAATTCCGGTGTAGGAGCAATATTTTAGTCAAAATAGTGTGGCTTGTATTCGTGAAATTACTGTATCATAATTATTTATTAGATATAATGCATTATGGAAATGAGCGGGGCCGCAACGCATTATGGGTAGGGGGCCGCCGCAATGCATTATGGGTAGGGGGCCGCCGCAACGCATTATGGGTAGGGGGCCGCCGCAATGCATTATGGGTAGGGGGCCGCCGCAATGCATTATGGGTAGGGGGCCGCCGCAATGCATTATGGGTAGGCGGGGCCGCAATGCATTATGGGTAGGGGGCCGCCGCAATGCATTATGGGTAGGGGCCCGCCGCAATGCATTATGGGTAGGCGGGGCCGCAATGCATTATGGGTAGGCGGGGGCCGCAATGCATTATGGGTAGGCGGGGCCGCAATGCATTGTGGGTAGGCGGGGCCGCAATGCATTATGGGTAGGCGGGGCCGCAATGCATTATGGGTAGGGGGCCGCCGCAATGCATTATGGGTAGGGGGCCGCCGCAATGCATTATGGGTAGGCGGGGCCGCAATGCATTATGGGTAGGGGGCCGCCGCAATGCATTATGGGTAGGGGGCCGCCGCAATGCATTATGGGTAGGCGGGGCCGCAATGCATTATGGGTAGGGGGCCGCCGCAATGCATTATGGGTAGGCGGGGCCGCAATGCATTATGGGTAGGGGGCCGCCGCAATGCATTATGGGTAGGGGCCCGCCGCAATGCATTATGGGTAGGCGGGGCCGCAATGCATTATGGGTAGGCGGGGCCGCAATGCATTATGGGTAGGCGGGGCCGCAATGCATTGTGGGTAGGCGGGGCCGCAATGCATTATGGGTAGGCGGGGCCGCAATGCATTATGGGTAGGGGGCCGCCGCAATGCATTATGGGTAGGGGGCCGCCGCAATGCATTATGGGTAGGCGGGGCCGCAATGCATTATGGGTAGGTGGCCGCCGCAATGCATTATGGGTAGGCGGGGCCGCAATGCATTATGGGTAGGCGGGGCCGCAATGCATTATGGGTAGGCGGGGCCGCAATGCATTATGGGTAGGGGGCCGCCGCAATGCATTATGGGTAGGCGGGGCCGCAATGCATTATGGGTAGGGGCCCGCCGCAATGCATTATGGGTAGGGGCCCGCCGCAATGCATTATGGGTAGGGGGCCGCCGCAATGCATTATGGGTAGGGGGCCGCCGCAATGCATTATGGGTAGGGGGCCGCCGCAATGCATTATGGGTAGGCGGGGCCGCAATGCATTATGGGTAGGGGGCCGCCGCAATGCATTATGGGTAGGGGCCCGCCGCAATGCATTATGGGTAGGCGGGGCCGCAATGCATTATGGGTAGGCGGGGCCGCAATGCATTATGGGTAGGCGGGGCCGCAATGCATTATGGGTAGGGGGCCGCCGCAATGCATTATGGGTAGGCGGGGCCGCAATGCATTATGGGTAGGGGCCCGCCGCAATGCATTATGGGTAGGGGGCCGCCGCAATGCATTATGGGTAGGGGGCCGCCGCAATGCATTATGGGTAGGGGCCCGCCGCAATGCATTATGGGTAGGCGGGGCCGCAATGCATTATGGGTAGGCGGGGCCGCAATGCATTATGGGTAGGCGGGGCCGCAATGCATTATGGGTAGGGGCCCGCCGCAATGCATTATGGGTAGGGGGCCGCCGCAATGCATTATGGGTAGGCGGGGCCGCAATGCATTGTGGGTAGGCGGGGCCGCAATGCATTATGGGTAGGGGGCCGCCGCAATGCATTATGGGTAGGCGGGGCCGCAATGCATTATGGGTAGGGGGCCGCCGCAATGCATTATGGGTAGGCGGGGCCGCAATGCATTATGGGTAGGGGGCCGCCGCAATGCATTATGGGTAGGGGCCCGCCGCAATGCATTATGGGTAGGCGGGGCCGCAATGCATTGTGGGTAGGCGGGGCCGCAATGCATTATGGGTAGGGGGCCGCCGCAATGCATTATGGGTAGGCGGGGCCGCAATGCATTATGGGTAGGGGCCCGCCGCAATGCATTATGGGTAGGCGGGGCCGCAATGCATTATGGGTAGGTGGCCGCCGCAATGCATTATGGGTAGGCGGGGCCGCAATGCATTATGGGTAGGCGGGGCCGCAATGCATTATGGGTAGGGGGCCGCCGCAATGCATTATGGGTAGGGGGCCGCCGCAATGCATTATGGGTAGGCGGGGCCGCAATGCATTATGGGTAGGTGGCCGCCGCAATGCATTATGGGTAGGCGGGGCCGCAATGCATTATGGGTAGGCGGGGCCGCAATGCATTATGGGTAGGCGGGGCCGCAATGCATTATGGGTAGGGGGCCGCCGCAATGCATTATGGGTAGGCGGGGCCGCAATGCATTATGGGTAGGGGCCCGCCGCAATGCATTATGGGTAGGGGCCCGCCGCAATGCATTATGGGTAGGGGGCCGCCGCAATGCATTATGGGTAGGGGGCCGCCGCAATGCATTATGGGTAGGGGGCCGCCGCAATGCATTATGGGTTGGCGGGGCCGCAATGCATTATGGGTAGGGGGCCGCCGCAATGCATTATGGGTAGGGGCCCGCCGCAATGCATTATGGGTAGGCGGGGCCGCAATGCATTATGGGTAGGCGGGGCCGCAATGCATTATGGGTAGGCGGGGCCGCAATGCATTATGGGTAGGGGGCCGCCGCAATGCATTATGGGTAGGCGGGGCCGCAATGCATTATGGGTAGGGGCCCGCCGCAATGCATTATGGGTAGGGGGCCGCCGCAATGCATTATGGGTAGGGGGCCGCCGCAATGCATTATGGGTAGGGGCCCGCCGCAATGCATTATGGGTAGGCGGGGCCGCAATGCATTATGGGTAGGGGGCCGCCGCAATGCATTATGGGTAGGGGCCCGCCGCAATGCATTATGGGTAGGCGGGGCCGCAATGCATTATGGGTAGGCGGGGCCGCAATGCATTATGGGTAGGCGGGGCCGCAATGCATTATGGGTAGGGGGCCGCCGCAATGCATTATGGGTAGGCGGGGCCGCAATGCATTATGGGTAGGGGGCCGCCGCAATGCATTATGGGTAGGGGCCCGCCGCAATGCATTATGGGTAGGCGGGGCCGCAATGCATTATGGGTAGGCGGGGGCCGCAATGCATTATGGGTAGGGGGCCGCCGCAATGCATTATGGGTAGGCGGGGCCGCAATGCATTGTGGGTAGGCGGGGCCGCAATGCATTATGGGTAGGCGGGGCCGCAATGCATTATGGGTAGGGGGCCGCCGCAATGCATTATGGGTAGGGGGCCGCCGCAATGCATTATGGGTAGGCGGGGCCGCAATGCATTATGGGTAGGGACCCGCCGCAATGCATTATGGGTAGGCGGGGCCGCAATGCATTATGGGTAGGTGGCCGCCGCAATGCATTATGGGTAGGCGGGGCCGCAATGCATTATGGGTAGGCGGGGC
Organism: Catharus ustulatus; assembly: GCF_009819885.2. Classification (NCBI taxonomy): domain Eukaryota; kingdom Metazoa; phylum Chordata; class Aves; order Passeriformes; family Turdidae; genus Catharus; species Catharus ustulatus. The sequence goes on from NC_046225.1 coordinate 13,392,829, forward strand.
CGCAATGCATTATGGGTAGGGGGCCGCCGCAATGCATTATGGGTAGGGGGCCGCCGCAATGCATTATGGGTAGGCGGGGCCGCAATGCATTATGGGTAGGGGCCCGCCGCAATGCATTATGGGTAGGCGGGGCCGCAATGCATTATGGGTAGGTGGCCGCCGCAATGCATTATGGGTAGGCGGGGCCGCAATGCATTGTGGGTAGGCGGGGCCGCAATGCATTATGGGTAGGGGGCCGCCGCAATGCATTATGGGTAGGGGGCCGCCGCAATGCATTATGGGTAGGCGGGGCCGCAATGCATTATGGGTAGGGGGCCGCCGCAATGCATTATGGGTAGGGGGCCGCCGCAATGCATTATGGGTAGGCGGGGCCGCAATGCATTATGGGTAGGGGCCCGCCGCAATGCATTATGGGTAGGCGGGGCCGCAATGCATTATGGGTAGGTGGCCGCCGCAATGCATTATGGGTAGGCGGGGCCGCAATGCATTATGGGTAGGCGGGGCCGCAATGCATTATGGGTAGGCGGGGCCGCAATGCATTATGGGTAGGGGGCCGCCGCAATGCATTATGGGTAGGCGGGGCCGCAATGCATTATGGGGAGGGGCCCGCCGCAATGCATTATGGGTAGGGGCCCGCCGCAATGCATTATGGGTAGGGGGCCGCCGCAATGCATTATGGGTAGGGGGCCGCCGCAATGCATTATGGGTAGGGGGCCGCCGCAATGCATTATGGGTAGGCGGGGCCGCAATGCATTATGGGTAGGGGGCCGCCGCAATGCATTATGGGTAGGGGCCCGCCGCAATGCATTATGGGTAGGCGGGGCCGCAATGCATTATGGGTAGGCGGGGCCGCAATGCATTATGGGTAGGCGGGGCCGCAATGCATTATGGGTAGGGGGCCGCCGCAATGCATTATGGGTAGGCGGGGCCGCAATGCATTATGGGTAGGGGCCCGCCGCAATGCATTATGGGTAGGGGGCCGCCGCAATGCATTATGGGTAGGGGGCCGCCGCAATGCATTATGGGTAGGGGGCCGCCGCAATGCATTATGGGTAGGCGGGGCCGCAATGCATTTTGGGTAGGGGGCCGGCGCAATGCATTATGGGTAGGGGCCCGCCGCAATGCATTATGGGTAGGCGGGGCCGCAATGCATTATGGGTAGGCGGGGCCGCAATGCATTATGGGTAGGCGGGGCCGCAATGCATTATGGGTAGGGGGCCGCCGCAATGCATTATGGGTAGGCGGGGCCGCAATGCATTATGGGTAGGGGGCCGCCGCAATGCATTATGGGTAGGGGCCCGCCGCAATGCATTATGGGTAGGCGGGGCCGCAATGCATTATGGGTAGGCGGGGGCCGCAATGCATTATGGGTAGGCGGGGCCGCAATGCATTGTGGGTAGGCGGGGCCGCAATGCATTATGGGTAGGCGGGGCCGCAATGCATTATGGGTAGGGGGCCGCCGCAATGCATTATGGGTAGGGGGCCGCCGCAATGCATTATGGGTAGGCGGGGCCGCAATGCATTATGGGTAGGGGCCCGCCGCAATGCATTATGGGTAGGCGGGGCCGCAATGCATTATGGGTAGGTGGCCGCCGCAATGCATTATGGGTAGGCGGGGCCGCAATGCATTATGGGTAGGCGGGGCCGCAATGCATTATGGGTAGGGGGCCGCCGCAATGCATTATGGGTAGGGGGCCGCCGCAATGCATTATGGGTAGGCGGGGCCGCAATGCATTATGGGTAGGGGCCCGCCGCAATGCATTATGGGTAGGCGGGGCCGCAATGCATTATGGGTAGGGGGCCGCCGCAATGCATTATGGGTAGGCGGGGCCGCAATGCATTATGGGTAGGGGGCCGCCGCAATGCATTATGGGTAGGGGCCCGCCGCAATGCATTATGGGTAGGCGGGGCCGCAATGCATTGTGGGTAGGCGGGGCCGCAATGCATTATGGGTAGGGGGCCGCCGCAATGCATTATGGGTAGGCGGGGCCGCAATGCATTATGGGTAGGCGGGGCCGCAATGCATTATGGGTAGGGGGCCGCCGCAATGCATTATGGGTAGGGGGCCGCCGCAATGCATTATGGGTAGGCGGGGCCGCAATGCATTATGGGTAGGTGGCCGCCGCAATGCATTATGGGTAGGCGGGGCCGCAATGCATTATGGGTAGGCGGGGCCGCAATGCATTATGGGTAGGGGGCCGCCGCAATGCATTATGGGTAGGCGGGGCCGCAATGCATTATGGGTAGGGGGCCGCCGCAATGCATTATGGGTAGGGGCCCGCCGCAATGCATTATGGGTAGGCGGGGCCGCAATGCATTATGGGTAGGGGGCCGCCGCAATGCATTATGGGTAGGGGGCCGCCGCAATGCATTGTGGGTAGGCGGGGCCGCAATGCATTATGGGTAGGGGGCCGCCGCAATGCATTATGGGTAGGCGGGGCCGCAATGCATTATGGGTAGGCGGGGCCGCAATGCATTATGGGTAGGGGGCCGCCGCAATGCATTATGGGTAGGCGGGGCCGCAATGCATTATGGGTAGGTGGCCGCCGCAATGCATTATGGGTAGGCGGGGCCGCAATGCATTATGGGTAGGCGGGGCCGCAATGCATTATGGGTAGGGGGCCGCCGCAATGCATTATGGGTAGGCGGGGCCGCAATGCATTATGGGTAGGGGCCCGCCGCAATGCATTATGGGTAGGGGGCCGCCGCAATGCATTATGGGTAGGGGGCCGCCGCAATGCATTATGGGTAGGGGGCCGCCGCAATGCATTATGGGTAGGGGGCCGCCGCAATGCATTATGGGTAGGCGGGGCCGCAATGCATTATGGGTAGGGGCCCGCCGCAATGCATTATGGGTAGGCGGGGCCGCAATGCATTATGGGTAGGCGGGGCCGCAATGCATTATGGGTAGGCGGGGCCGCAATGCATTATGGGTAGGGGGCCGCCGCAATGCATTATGGGTAGGCGGGGCCGCAATGCATTATGGGTAGGGGCCCGCCGCAATGCATTATGGGTAGGGGGCCGCCGCAATGCATTATGGGTAGGGGGCCGCCGCAATGCATTATGGGTAGGGGCCCGCCGCAATGCATTATGGGTAGGCGGGGCCGCAATGCATTATGGGTAGGGGGCCGCCGCAATGCATTATGGGTAGGGGCCCGCCGCAATGCATTATGGGTAGGCGGGGCCGCAATGCATTATGGGTAGGCGGGGACCGCAATGCATTATGGGTAGGCGGGGCCGCAATGCATTGTGGGTAGGCGGGGCCGCAATGCATTATGGGTAGGGGGCCGCCGCAATGCATTATGGGTAGGGGGCCACCGCAATGCATTATGGGTAGGCGGGGCCGCAATGCATTATGGGTAGGGGCCCGCCGCAATGCATTATGGGTAGGCGGGGCCGCAATGCATTATGGGTAGGTGGCCGCCGCAATGCATTATGGGTAGGCGGGGCCGCAATGCATTATGGGTAGGCGGGGCCGCAATGCATTATGGGTAGGGGGCCGCCGCAATGCATTATGGGTAGGGGGCCGCCGCAATGCATTATGGGTAGGCGGGGCCGCAATGCACTATGGGTAGGGGCCCGCCGCAATGCATTATGGGTAGGCGGGGCCGCAATGCATTATGGGTAGGTGGCCGCCGCAATGCATTATGGGTAGGCGGGGCCGCAATGCATTGTGGGTAGGCGGGGCCGCAATGCATTATGGGTAGGCGGGGCCGCAATGCATTATGGGTAGGGGGCCGCCGCAATGCATTATGGGTAGGGGGCCGCCGCAATGCATTATGGGTAGGCGGGGCCGCAATGCATTATGGGTAGGGGCCCGCCGCAATGCATTATGGGTAGGCGGGGCCGCAATGCATTATGGGTAGGTGGCCGCCGCAATGCATTATGGGTAGGCGGGGCCGCAATGCATTATGGGTAGGCGGGGCCGCAATGCATTATGGGTAGGGGGCCGCCGCAATGCATTATGGGTAGGGGGCCGCCGCAATGCATTATGGGTAGGCGGGGCCGCAATGCATTATGGGTAGGCGGGGCCGCAATGCATTATGGGTAGGGGGCCGCCGCAATGCATTATGGGTAGGGGGCCGCCGCAATGCATTATGGGTAGGCGGGGCCGCAATGCATTATGGGTAGGGGCCCGCCGCAATGCATTATGGGTAGGGGGCCGCCGCAATGCATTATGGGTAGGGGGCCGCCGCAATGCATTATGGGTAGGGGCCCGCCGCAATGCATTATGGGTAGGCGGGGCCGCAATGCATTATGGGTAGGGGGCCGCCGCAATGCATTATGGGTAGGGGCCCGCCGCAATGCATTATGGGTAGGCGGGGCCGCAATGCATTATGGGTAGGCGGGGCCGCAATGCATTATGGGTAGGCGGGGCCGCAATGCATTATGGGTAGGGGGCCGCCGCAATGCATTATGGGTAGGCGGGGCCGCAATGCATTATGGGTAGGTGGCCGCCGCAATGCATTATGGGTAGGCGGGGCCGCAATGCATTATGGGTAGGCGGGGCCGCAATGCATTATGGGTAGGGGGCCGCCGCAATGCATTATGGGTAGGGGGCCGCCGCAATGCATTATGGGTAGGGGGCCGCCGCAATGCATTATGGGTAGGCGGGGCCGCAATGCATTATGGGTAGGGGGCCGCCGCAATGCATTATGGGTAGGGGCCCGCCGCAATGCATTATGGGTAGGCGGGGCCGCAATGCATTATGGGTAGGCGGGGCCGCAATGCATTATGGGTAGGGGCCCGCCGCAATGCATTATGGGTAGGGGGCCGCCGCAATGCATTATGGGTAGGGGGCCGCCGCAATGCATTATGGGTAGGGGCCCGCCGCAATGCATTATGGGTAGGCGGGGCCGCAATGCATTATGGGTAGGGGGCCGCCGCAATGCATTATGGGTAGGGGCCCGCCGCAATGCATTATGGGTAGGCGGGGCCGCAATGCATTATGGGTAGGCGGGGCCGCAATGCATTATGGGTAGGCGGGGCCGCAATGCATTATGGGTAGGGGGCCGCCGCAATGCATTATGGGTAGGCGGGGCCGCAATGCATTATGGGTAGGGGGCCGCCGCAATGCATTATGGGTAGGGGCCCGCCGCAATGCATTATGGGTAGGCGGGGCCGCAATGCATTATGGGTAGGGGGCCGCCGCAATGCATTATGGGTAGGCGGGGCCGCAATGCATTATGGGTAGGTGGCCGCCGCAATGCATTATGGGTAGGCGGGGCCGCAATGCATTATGGGTAGGCGGGGCCGCAATGCATTATGGGTAGGGGGCCGCCGCAATGCATTATGGGTAGGGGGCCGCCGCAATGCATTATGGGTAGGCGGGGCCGCAATGCATTATGGGTAGGGGCCCGCCGCAATGCATTATGGGTAGGCGGGGCCGCAATGCATTATGGGTAGGTGGCCGCCGCAATGCATTATGGGTAGGCGGGGCCGCAATGCATTATGGGTAGGGGGCCGCCGCAATGCATTATGGGTAGGGGGCCGCCGCAATGCATTATGGGTAGGCGGGGCCGCAATGCATTATGGGTAGGGGGCCGCCGCAATGCATTATGGGTAGGGGCCCGCCGCAATGCATTATGGGTAGGCGGGGCCGCAATGCATTATGGGTAGGGGGCCGCCGCAATGCATTATGGGTAGGGGGCCGCCGCAATGCATTATGGGTAGGGGGCCGCCGCAATGCATTATGGGTAGGCGGGGCCGCAATGCATTATGGGTAGGGGCCCGCCGCAATGCATTATGGGTAGGGGGCCGCCGCAATGCATTATGGGTAGGGGGCCGCCGCAATGCATTATGGGTAGGGGCCCGCCGCAATGCATTATGGGTAGGGGCCCGCCGCAATGCATTATGGGTAGGGGCCCGCCGCAATGCATTATGGGTAGGCGGGGCCGCAATGCATTATGGGTAGGCGGGGCCGCAATGCATTATGGGTAGGGGGCCGCCGCAATGCATTATGGGTAGGGGCCCGCCGCAATGCATTATGGGTAGGGGGCCGCCGCAATGCATTATGGGTAGGGGGCCGCCGCAATGCATTATGGGTAGGGGCCCGCCGCAATGCATTATGGGTAGGCGGGGCCGCAATGCATTATGGGTAGGGGCCCGCCGCAATGCATTATGGGTAGGCGGGGCCGCAATGCATTATGGGTAGGGGGCCGCCGCAATGCATTATGGGTAGGGGGCCGCCGCAATGCATTATGGGTAGGCGGGGCCGCAATGCATTATAGGTAGGGGCACGCCGCAATGCATTATGGGTAGGCGGGGCCGCAATGCATTATGGGTAGGCGGGGCCGCAATGCACTATGGGATTGGGACCGCCGTTTGGGGGGGAATAAACTGGGGGTCCCAGTGGGAGCTCTGGGCCACCCGCATTCAAAATTTGAGCTGTTTTGAGCAGGGGGGACGTTTCAAGGGGCGACCTCAAATCTGCCCCGCTGAAGAGGGGCAGGGTCCCGTTTTTGGGGAGGGGGGTATCCTGTTTTTGGGAGTAGTCTCTATTTTGGAAGGTTCCATTTTCGGGAGGGGGGTATCCTGTTTTTGGAAGTAGTCTCTATTTTGGAAGGTTCCATTTTCGGGAGGGGGCCCGTTTTTGGAAGGTACCATTTTTTGGGAGGAGACCTCATTTTGAGGAGGGGTCGCATTTTTTGGAAAGTCCCGTTTTTTGGAAAGAGCCCCCATTTTTGGGGAGGGGGTCCCGGCCATGTCCGAGCCCTTCAGCCACTTCATGCACGCCCTGGTGCGGGCGCTGCCCCCTGTGGATTCTGGGGGGGATCGTGCCTGTTGTCCCCCCACCCTGTGACCCGCCCTGTCCACACCCCAAGCTCAGGCGGCTCTGTGGGTCCGCTGGGTCTCTGTGGATTCTGTGGGAGGGTTGTGCCCGCTGTCCCCCCCCCGCCATGACCCCTTTGTTCCCCTCCCCAGCTCCCGGGGCTCTGGAGGATCACTGCGGGTTCTGGAGAAGTTGTGCCCGCTGTCCCACCCGCCCCCCCTGGGATCCCCCTGCCCCCCTCTCCAGCTCGTGGGGCTCTCGGTGGATCTGCGGGGAGGGGGCTCTAACCTGGTGTCCTCCCCCCGCCGTGACCCCCCCCAACCCCTTGCCCCCCCCCAGCTCGGGGGGCTCCGGGAGGTGCTGGAGCAGCTCCAGCTCTGCGTGCTGTCGGTGACGGACGAGGGGGCAGCGCTGGACGGGGGTGACGTTCTGTTCACCGCAGAGTCCGGGGGGCACCAGGACCCCCGGGACCCTCCTGGGACCCCTTCCCGGACCCTCCGGGGGTCCCAACCGCCCCCTGCCCCCCAGAGTCCAGGAATTCTTTGTGGGAATCTCGCCCTGGACCAAGCTTCGAGGGGCCGAGGCCGTGGCCGACGCCTTCAGGGTGAGACCCCCGGGGGGCTTGGGGGGCTCAGATCCCCTGGGGGGGTTTGGGGGGCTCTGGGTGGGATTTGGAGGGAATATCAGAGGGAATTTGGGGGTTCAGACCTGCAGAGGGTTTGGGGGGATCTTGGGGGAAATTCGGGGGGCTTTGGAGGTTTTTGGGGGGAATTTGAGGGCAATTTGCGGGGGCTTTGGGGGGTTAAGGGGGCTCTGGGTGGTTCAGACCCTTGAAAATTTTGGGGTTCGAACACCTGGGGGGTTTGGGAGAAATTTGGAGGGGCTTTGGGGCGATCTTAGGGAAGTTGGGGGGGCTTTGTGGGGAAATCTGGGGGAATTTGGAAGGTTTTGGGGGACTTTGAGGGAGCTCTGGGTGGGTCAGACCCCCAAGAAATTCTGGGGTTCAGAGCCCAGGGGGGTTTGGGGGGAATTTGGGGGCAATTTTTGGGGATTTTGGGGGAAAAACTTGGGGCACTTTGTGGGGAGTCTTTTTTGAGGGTTTTTTGGGGGGGGTTTCTCGGTGTCTGCAGCGGTTCCAGGGAGGTTTCTGGGGGTCCTGAAGCCACCCCACGCCCCCTCCCCAAGACTTCACGGTGTCCATGCTGCAGCCACAGCGTGCCCTCAGGGTGGGGAGGGGGCTTCAGGGGGAAAAATCCCAATTTGGGGTGGGGGCTTAAGGGGGGGAGGAAATCTCAATTTGGGGAGGGGGGGAGGGGAGGGGGAGCCCCCCAAGGGGGTCCCAAAAATCTCAATGAGATCCCAGAAACTCAATGAGATCCCTAAAGGGATCCCAAAATTCGGTGAGAGCCCGAAAACCTCTGAGACCCCAAAATCCCAGTGGGACCCCTGAACAGTCCCTAAAAAACCGGGTGAGAGCCCCAAAAAACCCAGTGAGACCCCCAAACTGCTCCCAAAACCCCCCTGAGATCCACAAAGGGCCCCCAAAAACTCAATGAGACCCTTGAAGGAACCCCCAAAATTCGGTGAGGCCCGAAAAAATCCAGTGAGACCCCAGAACGGCCCCCCAAAAACCTCCGAGACCCTCAAAAACCTCCTGAGACTCTCAAAATTCCCCTGAGACCCCCCCAAGGGGACCCCAAAAACCTCTGAGACCCCAGAAGGGCCCCAAAAACTCAGACACCCCCAAGCAGCCCCCCAAAAACCTGGTGAGACCCCAAAAATCCTGGTGAGAGCATCAAAAAACCTGGTGAGAACCCCAAAAAATCCACTGAGACCCCTGAAAAAATGCTGCAATACCCAAAAACACACTGAGACCCCTGAGCAGCCCCCAAAAACTCAATGAGGCCCCCAAAACCTGCTGGGATCCACAAAAGCCCAGTGGGACCCCTGAACGGCCCCCAAAAAACCCAGTGAGACCCCTAAGAAACCAGGTGGGACCCCAAAAAACACACTGAGACTCCCGAATTCCCCCCAAAATCCCACTGAGACTCCCCCAAGGGGCCCTCAAAAAACTCAATGACACCCCTGAAGGGGCCCCAAAATTCAGTGAGGTCCCAAAAAACCAAGTGAGACCCCAGAATGGCCCCCCAAAAACCCCCTGAGATCCTCAAAAACCTCCTGAGACCCCCAAAATTCCCCTGAGACCCCCCCAAGGGGACCCCAAAAAACTCAATGAGACCCCAGAGCAAGCCCCAAATTTCGGTTTGAGCCCAAAAACCTCCGACATCCCAGAAGGGCCCCAAAAACTCAGACACCCCCAAGTGGCCCCCAAAAAGCCTGGTGAGACCCCAAAAATCCTGGTGAGAGCATCCAAAAACCTGGTGAGACCCCCAAAAAATCCACTGAGACCCCCGAAAATCTGCGGCAATACCCAAAAACACACTGAGACCCCTGAGCAGCCCCCAAAAACTCAATGAGGCCCCCAAAACCTGCTGGGATCCACAAAAGCCCAGTGGGACCCCTGAACGGCCCCCAAAAAAACCCAGTGAGACCCCTAAAAAACCAGATGGGACCCCAAAAACACATAGAGACCCCTGAATTCCCCCTAAAATCCCACTGAGACCCGCCAAGGGGCCCCCAAAAAACTCAATGAGACCCCTGAAGGGATCCCAAAATTCGGTGAGAGCCCAAAAACCTCTGAGACCCCAGAACGGCCCCCAAAAAACCTGGTGAGGCCCCAAAAATACCAGTGAGACCCCCAAACTGCTCCCCAAACCCCCCTGAGACCCCCATAGGGCTCCAAAAATATCAATGAGACCCTTGAAGGAACCCACAAAATTCAGTGAGGCCCGAAAAAATCCAGTGAGACCCTAGAACTGTCCCCCAAAACCCCCCCTGAGATCCTCAAAAACCTCCTGAGACCCCCAAAATTCCCCTGAGACCCCCCAAGGGGTCCTTCAAAAACTCAATGAGACCCCCGAGCAGGCCCCAAAAGTGAGTGAGAACCCAAAAACTTCTGAGACCCCAGAAGGGCCCCAAAAACTCAGTGAGACCCCAGAAAACCCGGTGAGACCCCCAAAAAACCGCTGCAATGCCCAAAAACACACTGAGACCCCTGAGCAGCCCCCAAAAACTCACTGAGACCCCCGGAGACCCCCCAAAACCCCCCTGAGCCCCCCACCCCTCACCATGTGCGGGTACTTCTCGGGGTCCGTGACGCTGATGTGCGCCAGTTTGATGTTCAGGTATTGGGGAGGGGGCAAGGGAGAGGTCAGAGGGGTCTGAAAACCCCCCAGGACCCCCCCAGACCACCCTGGGACGCCCCCACTCACCTGATCCACTGAGTGCAGCGTCCCACAGGTGCTGGGGAGAGACACGGGGGGATTCAGGGGGTTCCGGGGGGTCCCAGGGGGTTTTGGGGGGGTGGTCATGGGTGGGGCTTGGGGGGGTTCTGGGGGTCCCTCTGAATTTGGGGAGGGGTCCCTGTGAATTTGGGGAGAGGGAACATGGGGGGTAAGAGACCCCCAGAGACCCCCCCAGACTCAAAAAGCTTCCACAGGGACCCTCAAAAACCCCCCTGAATTCCCCAGACCCCATAGAGCTCCCCAGAGACCCCAGACCCCTCTGGAGCTCCTGCAGGGCCCTGGGCCAGACCTGGTGGGGCAGGGGGGGTCAGAGACCCGTCCTGAAACCCCCAAACCCCCATTACCCCCCCAAATCCCCTCTGTCCCCCCCAAAACCCGTCTCTACCCCTCCATAACCCCCAGAAACCCTTCTTTCCCCTCCAAAACCCCCCTCTGTACCCCCTATAACCTCCCCAAATCCCCCATAACCCCCCCAAAACCCCTCCCTCCCCCCCAAATCCCCCCCCATAATCCCCCTCTGCCCCCCCTAACAACCCCCCCAAACCCCTCAGGGACCCCCAAATCCCCCCCAAACCCCCTCTCCGGGCGGGGGTCCCAGGCCAGGAGGTGTGGGGCGGTCCGGGGAGAAGCGGGCGGCGATCAGGACACGGGCAGGGATGTCGGCAGAGTGGGGGGAGGCAGCAGCAGCACCGGGGGGTGGTCATGGCTGGGGGGGGAGATGGGGGTCATTGGGAGGGTCCTGGGGTGGGATTTGGGGGTCCTGAGTGGTCACAGCTTCAGCCAGAGCCTGAGGTTGTGGCTGTTCCGATGGGCACCTGGGTTAGGAAGAGACAAAGTTACACGGCGTGTCTGGGAGTGAGGTGGGTGTGCTCATGTGCTGTGAGATGTGCAAATCCATCTGCCGCACTTGGGAAAAGTCTCAGAGGCTCACAAATGGACATTTTACACCGTGCTGCCTTCGAACCACCCCCACCCACTCTAAGGTAACGCCTAACTGGATAGCCTGCTCACCCTCCCTCTCCTGGTCACAGTCCTCCCTTTACTCGCCTGAAGCTTCAACCTCAGACATATTTAACACAGGTCAGATGCCTTTTGTCATACAACAAAGGTGCTGAAAAAAATCTCGGGTGTCATACTTTACTCAACCTGAAATTTCAGGAACCAGTATTCCGCCAAAAAAAAAAAAAAGAAAAAACACAAAAAAAACCCAAGAACAACTAAAAATTACAAAAGCATCTTATCACCTATGAACACGCAACCCAAAACTATGAACTTAAATGCTCACTGTATTTAATGCCATTTTCTTCACACAATCGTCAAAGCCTCTGCTTTAGATTCCCAAAAGCATCTACTGAAAAACAAACTGAGATAAGGTGAAACACCCTCTTCATTGAAATGAGAGGAGAACCCTTATCCCAGCAGATTCCCAGAGAGGGAAGGGAGGCCCTTAGCAAAGGCTGTGGTTAATATACCCCTATATATATAAATATATATATATATGGGACCGCCTCTCGTTTGCACGAGGTATAAAAGGCCTCAGAATAGCTGCAGCTGTTTGGCTCCTCAGACTTGAATTCGAGGTGAGGAAATTCAACAAGAGAAAGGTGAGTCATTTTTCAATGCAAACAATTTTATAGGAAATGCACGTGCTTTCCTTTTTGCAACAAGTGCGTTCAGAAAAAGGGGTAAAAATTGCATCAGAAATAAAACTTTGTGTTTCGGCAGCGTAGCTAGATAATGTAGAGCATTTGTTAGGTGGCAAAATTAGTCCTTAGTCAATGCAAAAACTTACTACACGTGTAACTAACTAGGATGGACAAGAACAGGAACGAGAAGAATGGTGTAAGTGTCACAGAGACCTCTATTCAGGGCTATCTATGTTTAAAAAAAAAAAAAAAAACCACGAAAAAGAGTAAATTCTCTGTGAAGTAATTCTCACCCACCCACACATGTCCATCCTGGGCAGCACCTGAAAACAATGTGGGAAAGTGAGAGTGTTTTCTGTCAGAAAATTAGTAACTATAATAATAATAATAATAATAATCAGAACTTCTGGAGAAATTTAGTAGCATCACTTTCATATTAAGCACAGGCCCTGCCCATCCTTCCGGCCCAGGTGAAAACAGGAGGGAGAACTACAGGAAAACCAGAGTCCCCGATTTGAATGTATTTCCTAAAGACTCTACTGCATTGGATGCTCTTTGTGTTCTTTTAAAAAATGGATTGCTGCTAAAAACGTCCCAGGCCCGATTTTATCAGCCACAGCCAGGACCGGGTGAGCTCCAGCTGCAGAGCCAGGGAGATGCAGGAACTCAGCACCCCAAAGGTAAGAGCAGGGGAAGCGGGGTTTTTCTGCTTAACCTGTATTTCAGTTCTGCTTCCCTTCACGGCTCCTATTCTGCCAAGGCTGGAAATCCTCACTTAGGATTTCCACATCACATCTGGATTTGCCAGGAAGCGTGCACACGCCGATGCGCATTTCTGTGATAGGTCACGCAGAAATCAAGCCAGAAAAAACCCAAACCAAACAACAGCCCACAAAACAGAGAGCTTAGTGCGGCTTCATCTTCATGTTCTGCCCAGGGATGGAGAGAAAGGGGGAAAACTGTTCTTCCAGTTCTGCACCGAGCAGTTTGAGAGAGCCAGCACTGCCCTCAGCTGCAGCTGTGCAGTCTCTCCCTCCTCCCCGCAGCCCTGCCCCGTGTCCTGCTTTGGAGGACAGGTTAAGGGGGTCTCAGGCAAAGATACGCGTTAAGCAATAACAGTTCTTCACTAAGATATCTACAGGACATCCAAACCACCACCAGCTATGACAATTAGCGACAGAACAGAGCAGCAGAACGAGTTCCAGCCCCCCTCGGCCCCAGGCGCCGTCTCCGCGCTCTCGGTCCCGGTTGCGGGGAGCAGGGCCGGTCCCCCCGCAGCTGCGGAGGGCAGGACAATGGCCCAGGTGGGAGAGGGATGGAGGAGGGACCCCCTGCTTACCTGTGGCCCAAAGGGGTGTCCGGAGGTGTCAGGCTGCTCGGGGCACAGCGGCAGGGCGGCGGCGAACGTGGCTCCCCGCTCGGGGATGCCCGGGGGTCAGAGCCCCGCGCACCTTCCTGCCCGAGCACCGAGCGAGAGAGAGACAGAGAGCGTGTCCCGGGCACACAGAGCTTCTCCGTCCTGCCCCCAGCCCGCCCCTGCTCTCAGGTGTCCTCCCCGCCTCTCCTTGTGTCATTAAGCACCGTCCTAGGGTGTAGCCAAAGACTTTCTAAACATTACAATGGGGACCATTGCACAGAGAATGGCAGAGGACACCCAGCCCAGGAGCCTGAGTGCTGAGCGGCTGGAGGCGCTCCAAAAGAATCACACCCAGCACCCAGCCCCTGCCATGCCAAAGCTCGCAGGTAAAGGAGCAGAGCAGTGGCACAGAGGGGTCCAAAAGTGCCTAAGAGAGGTTCAAGTTCACTGTGTTTGGGCAGGATTATTTGAAACTGTGATATATGTTGTTATAATTCGTGTTTATATATAAGAATGTTGTATAAAATAAAGAAAGAAAGTAAGAGAATCTTTCAGCCACCTCCAGCACCCGGAGCCATAGACAAAGGTCTTAATTAGCATATCAACAAACCCAGCTCAACGATCGATCCTGAAACCACTCCAAACCGATCAGGAACGATCATGGCTAAAGAACTGTCAAGTACCAGAGATCAGGCAGCCGGGAGTTCCCCCCATACCAATGCCAGTTCCCCTAAATTCTTTCCACTGGGAAAAATTACATTCCAAAGCTTCGGTTCCCCGTAAGCGAGAATCAGCCCTCCCAAGGAAAATTACACATCATCAGGATTGATCGACGCGCAGCAAGGACTTTGTCCAGGTTTAATCTGAATATGAGAAACCCCAGCAGAAAAGCGCTGTAATTACCCTACCATCGTGGGTGGGAAATTTCCAATCATTATCAATTCTGGCCTGAATGGGCCTTTAGAGCAACAATCAATGCCACATTTACTAAACGAGCAGGAACATCCCCCTGATGCTACATTAAGCATTTATAAAATACAACAATCACTTAAATGATTAAGTTATGATTCCGTAGCTTTTTCTGCATTGTCTCGGTGTAATAGACATAATTGCAGGATATTGTATGTGATAATTTACCATTATTAAAAAAAAAAAAGAAGATATTTTTATTACCAAGCTGGCCAACTGAAGAATTAAAAAAAATCTTCTCCAATTCTTCTCCAAACCCTGGGATCTTATTAAGAAATGTTGTGCTAAATATTTTTAATTCTTTTGATATGCTAACCTACTTTGATTTCTGTTGTTTTTTTACTAAATTGCTGGGGATATATTTGAGTCACACCTTTAAGCTTGTTTCTGCACTCTTAAAGCATAGATCTTATTTTTTAGTGGCTTCTGGGATTCTCCAAAAATTCACATTACCCAAGGAGCTGGAGTTTCTTTTAGGAAACCCTAAATTCAATAATAATCATAATAAAATGCTAAGTAGTGGCGACTTGGGAGTATTTCACATGCTGTTGCAGCTCTTTTTACCCTAACCCTGCTAACAGCTCTGTCTATGAGCACTGCAACTCCAGTGAGAGCTTCAAATATAAATTCAGGCTCCAGATTGGGCATTAACTCTAATTTAGACTCTGACTATAATTTACAGACATCACTCTCCACCAGCTTTTTCTGCAGGGCTGTAGTGAAAACACTGAGAATTTTGGGTGAAGATTTTTTTGAGATAAGTGACTTTTGTTAAGTTCCACATCACCATCAGAACGTTTACTAAATGCTTTAAGGTATAATTAATTTTGAGGGGTTTAAATTCAACTTGCTAGAAAACACATTTCATCTATAACTATGGATATTTATTATCACGAAAAGCTTTGAAGAGTCATTAATCTCACACTTGAATCACTCCCAGCACAAGCTGTGCTCCCAAACTCAGACTGAGAACACTGGAAATTGTTTCCTAGAGGGGCTTCATCCCCAAATTCATCTCCTGTGGGTGATTGGGAATAATTGCACAGTTGTTCTTGGTGTAGTTTGGAATCAGAGGATGTTAAATCACCTCTCCAGCAGAAAATGAAACAAAGGGACAGGAATGTAAAGCATATTAAAATGTAGCCTGTTCCCCGATTACAGGTACAGTCCTCAACACAAGAAGTTTGCAAAAACCAACACCAGCCTCCTCTTGATCCGTCATTCACTGAATACATCATTGCTCTACCAAAAATACAACCCCAAAATATGCCATTTGGCCAGTTTCTTATTTAACTTTTCTTCCCATTTTCCTGCTGCTGCATCCCCTTCCTGACTGTCCTCAGGGGGAAAGCCAAAATCTTCCCTGTGTGAAATTCCAAAGCTCCTTTCCATCCCTCAGCTCCCTTCTTTCTCCACACTGGTTGAGAAAAGAAGTTGTCAATGCCTAAGCAGCCAATGCACTCCCTCATCCCCACCTACATCCTCGAATGAAGTGGAAAATCCAAATTTTTCCGATATTGCAGGGAGAAGAGGCGCTGGATGGTGCTGTAACATCCCCTTCTCTTCTGCAGGTTTTCTCTGGCAGAATTATTCAGCTGGGTTCGGTGAGCTTCTGTTTTTAGAGGATTCACTGCAAACAGTGGAAAAGTTTGATCTACAACGCTATCCTTTTAAATGAGGAGTTTTGTGTCTCTGCTGCTTTGACCAGGCTGTTTAAAAAAGAGTGTGGGTAGTCTAATTAAACTGGTAAAAGTTCTGTGTACTTCTGCCATTGATTTCTGCCCTACCAGTACACTGGCTTATTATCCACCCAAACCTGCTATTCCAGGCACAACCAAACAATTTCTCCAAGTATTCTGAAAGAAAAAGTGACTCCCCACCTTTAGACAATTTACTAAACAATGACAGTAGAAAGCTGCTATAGGACAAAAAGAAAATCTATACTCTAGATGTGAAAAAAAAAAAAAAAAGTTACAAAAAATCCATGGAGCCACTTCCTCACCAACAGCCCCAGCACTGAAGACACTTGTCATGTCCACACGGCCATGGCAATTCCTGGCTTTCCCAGGGACCAGTTGGACTTGCTGCTCCCTTTGTCAGCACTTTGTTGCACAAATCTGGGAGATGAGTTACCTGTCAGACCCCAGCAAACAGGAAGAAATTCCTTCTCCAGCTGCACGAGCAGCCCAGCTGAGCTGCCAGCTCTGCACACCCCCGTTACCAGCTGTGCCATCCCAAAACACATCAGCAGAGCTGGCCATGTCCACACCAAATGTACCCTAAGAGGACACAAACCACGGAGCAAGGTGACTCCAAAAGCATCTCTTCCAGATTTAAATTCTGGGTCCATGGGCATAGCAGCTATTTGCATACCCTGCATCACTAAGTGTATTAATCTGATGAAACAAGGTATCAAGCATGGTAGGAAGACGACTCCAGCTACTGAGCACAGGATAAAGAATACAATTTTTTTCCACTATGCTCCCGAGAATAACTGTTCTCACCAAGATGCCTGGAGAATGGAATTTCACTTTTGAATTGGGACATGTGCCACCCTTTTTATTTCTGTAGCAAGATCCCTTATAGTTTCTCCATAATCAATTTCAGCACAACATTCTGTTCTAAGGCTATTTGTTCTATTTCGCTTTCAGGATCCATGCCTTCCTTGTTTCTGGAGAAACAAAAAGTGTTATTGAATTGGGCACAAACCCGTTTGTCATTTTCTTCAAGTAGGTCGATGATGATTGGTTTACCGTCCGAGATTAGTCCATTCTCAAACTTAAGATTTTTGCCCACCCAATATATTTTTCCTTCTATGACACACATATTTAATCGGGTATTGTCATAACATAACAAATTCACCTGAAAATAAGCTACGTATACCGACTTTTGTTTTCCCCCTACCCACACCGAGCGATTGGCATTTCTCTTCTGGATATTGTGAGCAAATGTCTCTGACTGCCCTTTCTCATGTCTTGCCTTCAGATCATAGCATATCATTTTCTTTCCCCATTTACACCTCACATACTGAGTGCCGTTAAATGTTCAGTCTCCTCCTTTTCTTTACGGGTGCAGTTGGCCAGGACAGAGCGAGTCGGGGTGCTAATTAGTGGGCATCCCCCACACTCACTGTTACGGCTTTGTGCCGCAGAGCTCGTAGAATTCCTTGGGTATGGGTTAATCGGTTAATGCATACCTCTCTGCCTCTGCCTACGCCCACTAGTTTGCTGCTAGCGGGGAGGCAAACCATCTTCTTGGCAGCAGAGGTGTTCTTTAGGGGACCAACGCAAAGTCCGAGCTGCATATCGTCTCTTAAAGACATCCCACCTCGATAATTTTATCGTGTCCGTCCAACAAGGTACTTTATTTGTTCTCTGGCACTCTACTCTTAAAATTTCAGCCCTGCAATTTAGTTTCCCACTAACCCCGTGTTGATATAAGAGAGCCCACTCTACAGAATCTAATTCAGCAATATTCAATTCAGCGGCAAGTACTAGAATTCCGTCAGTCAAAGACAGCTCTTTTCAAAACACTCAGTACAGAGCCCTTTAGGTCAGATCTCCCTTACACAATGTGTAACCTAAACTTCACAACAGATTTGGCACTTGAAACGAACAAAAGGAAAACATCTGCATCCAGAAGCTATTCACCTTATCTGATCTAGGTTGATCACCGGCTTGTTCGGGGCAATTTTATCTTGAGGTCTCCAGGGGAGGAAGCCACTTTGCACTTGGGTGTTTCTGGTTTTCACTCTGGAGGCGTGTGTCCAGCCTTTTTCTGCTGTCGGGACTGCTGTGTCTGTGGTTAAAGGACAAGAAAAGGACCTTCCCAGTGAGGAGAGAGAGAAACCTCTTTCCAGGTTTTAATGAGGACCCGATCTCCCGGCTGTATTTTGTGTATGGCGAACCCCAAAGGAGCATTTTGTGTGACATTTTCTTGTTTTCGCAATTTTTGTAAATTTTTATTTATTGTTATCAAGCAGGGTTGTATTTGTCCATCTTCTATTTTTGGATGTCCCACTGGCATCCCATGGTCATAAGGCATCTCATGTAACATTTTAAAAGGAGATAGCCCTGTCTCAGAGTGAGGCATCGTCCCAATATTTGATAATGCTAAGGGGAGATATTTTGGCCAGGACATTTTTGTTTATGTCATTAATTTTGATAGTTGAACTTTTAAGGTCTGGTTCATTTTCTTAACTTGTCCAGAACTCTGGGGATGCCATGGTGTATGATATTCCCACCGAATTCCTAGGGCTTCAGCCAGTTGTTTAATAACCTTTGAGGTGAAATGTGTTCCTTGGTCTGAGTCTATATAGTTGATTATACCATACCGGGGGATGATTTCCTCCAGAAGGAATTTAGATACTGTCTGGGCTGTAGCCCTCGAGCTTGGGTAAGCTTCTACCCAATAAGTTAGTTTGTCTACTAGTACCAGCAAGAATTTATGCCTCCCAACCTTTGGTAACTTAGTGAAATCCACTTGGATTCTTTCAAATGGATGATAGACTATAGGGCAACTACCCCAAATTACCTGTCGTGTCCTGGCTTTGTTAACCTTTTAGCATATCAGGCACCCCTGCACTTCCTGTGTAGCTAATTCATAAATCCCCTTACACCCGAAGAATTTCAGAAATTGTTCTGCCAGAGCCTGTGATCCCCAATGTGTTTGCAAATGTAGTATCTAGAATTTTTCTGGTGCAATCCTTAGATATTAATTCCCTCTCATCTGGTAATTTCTATTTACCTTCTTCTAATGTACTTCCTATCTTTTTTTTTTTTTTTTTTTCCCTTCAATCTCTTTTTGGGAGGGACAAGGGGGATATCCCTGAGTCCCGCCTTCTCCGAGTTCTGGGGTGCTTACCGTTAGTAGTGCTGCATTTTTGGTTTCTTTATCTGCTGAATTGTTTCTTCTAATCCGGAATTGTATTCCTGTTTGATATCTCTTCACATGCACGACCGAGATTGCTAAAGGTTCTGGGGGGTCCTGAGGGGGTTTAGAGGGTCCTGAGGGGGTCGGGGGGGTCCTGAGGGTGTCTGGAGGTGTCCTGAGGGGGTTCAGGGGGGGTCTGGGGGGTCCTGAGGGGTCTGGGGGGCTCAGAGGGATCCTGGGGGGTCCTGAGGGGACTCTGACGGGGTTCAGGGGAGCTCTGGGGGGGTCCTGAGGGGGTTCAGAAGGATTTGGGGGGGCCCTGAGGGGTCCTGAGGAGGTTCAGAGGGGTCTGGAGGGGGGGGCCTCTCCTCATTTACACAAGTGAGGGTTTCTCTCTGGCTGAGCTAAATTTTGGCTCCAAGCATGGCATTTACACTACTGGGAATAATATCCAAGAAGTCACGACTGACAGGAAACTTCTAATTGACTGTGATGTGATTCATTGGGAGGCTCACACTCTCTGAGTTAAAACAGCATCACTAAAAAAAAAAAGAAATCACTGAAACCCCCAGACTGTCTGGCAATCCATTGCCCCAGGAGCCTTGATGTGCTGCTGCGATAACCATGGAAATACATTGTGTCATCTCATTTTGTCACAGAAGGGAATAAATTCCTGAGCTCCACCGCAGCCTGCAGGGATGGTGGGGGGGGAATCCCACTTTTCCATCTCCCTCTCCAGCAGGGCAGGGTGGAGATGTGGCTCAACACCACACTGTGCACCCCTGGGAGCATCCTGGGAGTGGGGTCAGGGACCACAGAGCCCCTGCTCAACTCTTCTTCCCAGGGGATGAACCTGAGGCAAAACAGGTGCTTGACCCACAGCAACATCAGGGCGACAAAGCTTGCCCTGCTATTTCCCAGTGTATTGTTTTTGGGTTTTTAATACCCCTTTGAAAGCGGTGCAGCCAGCTCAGCTCTGCCCCTTGGATGCTGGCAGGCTGCCAGGCTCTAATCAAGCCTGCTGTTATGTCTAATGCTGGTGGCAGTGTTTCAGGGCACCAGCACCGAGGCTGTGGGAGTGGGAGCAGGAGATGAGGTGGCTGCAGAGCTGTGTGGTGACTTGGATGTTCTGGCTAACACACCAAAGAGTGTTGATTTTATCCTCCTCACTGGTCAGATCAGCTCGTGAGCACAGATCCAGCCAGGGTGTATAAAAACTCCTTTTCCTGCAGGGAAGAGGAGAGCTGAGAGCAGAGAGCATTGGTTTGAAACCCCACTCCTCACTTTGTGGCACAAAAGTGCTGCCAGAGAGCTCTGAAATTCCTTGGTACCCAGGTGAGTGCCCACAGCACAGAGCCAGATCTGCAGGCTCGCACTGCACTCACCCACAGCCTGTGCCGGGGGCAGCCTGCACCTGGGAATGGGCCTGAGCTGGTCTCCAGCCAGGGGACAGGAGCAGGGACTGAGGAGAGGACAGCTTCAGCATCTCTCCCTGTGCTCAGGTTACACTGCAGGTCAAGTCTGGATAATTTTCCCTCCGCTTCTGAATTTGAGCAGCTCAAATTCACATCATCCCCCATCATGTGCATCCACAGAGTTGTGGCCAGGTACATCTCACTGCTACAGAGCCTCTCTTGCTGCAAGTCATGACTTGATTTCAGTGCATTCTTCAGCCTCACTCCTCCTCACACAACTCCCAAGAGCACAGCTCTGTTCCTCTCCTCTCCACGCAGCTGCTGCCGCCTGTGCAACCCCAGGACTGAATTGCAGTGCCACTGTGCAATGCCCATGCACAGGACAGGATAGCGAGGCACAGCCAGGAAATCCAATCCCAAATCCAGGTTCCTGCAGCTCCCTGTACCCCCAGCCAGCTGTGGATGCTTTGGAAAATCAGCCTCACAGTGCAGAACATGTTGGGATGCTAGCTGGGATGTGGGACTTTGCCACCACCAAGTGATCAGTAGAAAAAAGAGAGAACAGCGCTTGTTTAATCCCAGACTGGTGCCCTGTGATTTGTATTCTGCCTCTTGATCCAGCAGCTGTGCCCTGCTGCCCCTCCTGATCTCCATCAGAGCAGTTCATCTCTCCCTCAGCCCCACAAGGCTGAGCTGATCTGCTCTGCTTGCAGATAATGCCATGGACAGAGCCATGTTGCAATTAAATACTCTCCTGGTTCTATGCTACTGAGAAGCAGGAACAGAATGCACAACGGCAGATAATTACAGGTGAGCAATTACAGACACAATCTTCCCTCTTTCTTGTCCTTGTTTGTTTTTTTTTCCCACCATTCCACACTTGCTGAGAGCCTGACACAGTGCCCAGAGCTCTGAAGATGATGAGCAGAGTAATAAAAAAGCCCTTTGAAGCACATCCCTGAAGCTCCCTGAGCCCTGATCATCCTTCATGCCATGTTTCTGCAGCCCTGCTGGCCAGGGTAGTGAGCAGGAGGTCCACTTCAGGTGGTCTGAGCTGCTAAAAGCTGTGTCATTAAAAAACCCCAACTTAATAATGACAATTGAATTGAAGGAATATTGTGGAATATTTCCTGATTGTTTTCAAGAGGGCTTGTAACTTGCTAAAACTTTTTGAAATCCAGCTGCTATAAATAGCAACTCATGTGCTTTCCCAATCACTTACCTTTCTTGCTCGATACCGAATATCTATTTAGGAACTGGTTTTCAAAACATTGTGCACTTTGCACAATTAATTTGGGGAAGTCTGTGGTGTGTCCCAATGCTCAAAAAAAGTGCTCTGAAAAGCTGAGATCACATGTGCAAAGTCGACCTATAGAAACAAATAAGCACATTTTCATACATGCAATCTCTGGCAGGATTGCTTAGAAATCATGAAGTGTTTTAAAACAATGCCATAACATTCTTAAATGCCAAATGTCACATGAAATGAAATATTATTCAGAATCACTTCTCTCTCCTTCCCAACCTGCCTGCAAACAAGTGGGATCTGCACAGCTTGGCTGTGGGTGCTGGGAACAGCATCAGCTGTGAGTGGAGCATTATTAACAACTGGAATTATTAACTCTGTTTCAGAAAGCTGTTCTGTGCCTCTACACACAGTCGTTTGGAAGATCTTTTGGAAAATTCATCTTGCACCTGATCCCTCCCTTTTTTAATGAACCACATCATGCTGTCAGACAATGCTGATGGACAGCATAAAGCAAGGAGAAAGGGAAATAGCACCTGAAATGACAGGTAGGGCCAAAACTTTTAGCCACCAGGAAGATTCTGATGGTACCTGGCTCCAGTTTGGTCCCCTCCTCTATTGCCAACCTTCATCAGATAATACTCCCTGCAAAATTTTAATACTGCAAAATTTAAATGCCTGCAAAATTTTAAGCCAGGGATTTTTGTGTGGTTGACATTCATTTTCAAGTTTCACAGTGTCTTGTAGGTCCTGTGAAAGAAAGAGAAGAGAGATGTGGGAGTGATTTCATGCTTCCCCTGCCCTGCTGGGATGATGTTTCTCAGTCTCCACAGGGAGGAGATGTGTGTGAAGCAAAAGGGTAAGAGGAGTTAATTATAATAATTTGGAAGGAGGGGGTTTACATTCTCCATTTCAAAGAGAAGTTCCTGCCTTTCTCAGCAGACACCTGTCCTCCAAATTAAAACAGCAACTTTTTGTTCTTTGTCCATATATAAGCCACACCTGATTATAAGCCGCACTTTGGGTTCGGACCAAAATTTTAGTCAAAATGGTGCGGCTTATAATCGTGAAATTACTGTAAGTACTTTTTTTAATGCACAGGAGCTGGCTAGGTCAGGTCTGAAAAGCAGAGTTTCATATATAAACAAATAAATACAGACATAGATATTAGTGAAAACCCATGTATGCTGTCTCCTTGAAGAAAATAAGTATAAAATATACCAATGAGGAAATGTTTAGTGAGGTAGTTTGAAAAAATGCATAATGCAAACAAGGAGAACAGCTGTATTCTAAAACTAAGTTAAGAAGTGGGACTGTCAATGAAATTTTACACTGGGTGGTCTGACAAAAGCTGGGAATTCTGAAATCCACAAAAAAGATGAATGTGACAGTTAAATGGATTTTAGTTATGGTGTACAGACAAAAAGTTTATGAAGTTAATCTAAAGCTTGTGGAATAGACACTGTTATCTGTAGAGAGAAAAGCTAGGCTTGGTTTAGTTGAGATAAATGTGAACAGCAGGATTAAAAACATCTATAAAATAAGGAGAGAATGGAAGGATACTTGTGGAAAGTTGTACTGATGTAAAAGAGAAAGCAGGTTCAGTGTGACACCAGAATTGTGGAATACTTTTGTTGGTTCTGTTTGAAGGGCAGCTTTTTTCAGAATTGAGGGTAGATACTGTACTGGAGGAATATTTACCATTCTTGGTGGGAAGAAAAGGAGAGAATTAAAAAAGTACCTTGGGAAGTTTTTCAGAAGCATTTCCCCCCCTCATTGCAACTGCTACATCACAACACCCTTTGTTTTTACAACTGGTTTGTGAGTGGGAACAGCAGCCACCAGTAAAAATACAAAAAAGAAAACATGGCAAAAAACTGTGTGAGACCTCCTAGGACCTCACTTGTCACTGTTATGTAAGATCTCTGTCCTTCCACAGGCTGGAGAAATGGAATGAGGGTCACCAGTTAGTTTTTTGCAGGCTCTGATCCTTAAGTAAGCTAACAAATACAATTCTGAATGATTCTAAAAAGTACCTCTCACTTCTGTTAGATAATTTACCCTCTTCTTTTCGTTAGTTAAAAAGTTTTGTATTTTTTAATGCTGCTGCTAAGGTCAGTCAGCATTATGAGGAGTAGGAAGATAGTTTTTCTGTCTTGGTTGAACTGATTTAAAGGATGCATTGTGAGTGCAGGTTCATGTATCTCTGCCACCTCTTGGGTTGAAGGCAATTGATATTGGAAATGTCAGTGCTGGAAGGAAAAAATTTAAATTTTCATGACTCATGGTTTGCATCAGTGCTTGTAAAGCATAAAAGTGACCATAAGGTGTATGTAATTTTTTGGTTCATCTAGCCATCAGGTAAGCAGCAGAAAAAGGGAATGCATACAAAGCTTTCTCCCACCTTGAAATAAAGAAGGAGCAATGTACAACTTAAATCCATTCCTCATGTCTTTTTTCTGTTTACCTTTATCATCTCCTTGATACAGCAGCAGGGAAGATTTCAGGATGTAAAGAGACTCAGTAACTCAATCTTCTTGAAGGAGAGCATTGTCACTCATTTACTGTGATTTCTGATACAGTTTGAGGATGAAATGTTGTAAGTGAAATTCAGCCAAGTCTCATTCCATACCATGCTCTTAGGCACTAGCACAGAGCACTGTCAGAAGACTGTATTTAGGTTTATAACATATGAACATAGATTTATATGTATTTATACACACATATATGTCACAGAGACAAAAGCACACAAAAATTACACAAACCAATTAGAAGAACCTTTTTAAAAATATACTTCAGAAGAGTGGTGTGAATGTAAACATTGGGGAAACTTGTGCAGCAGAAGTCATTGCAGGCATTAGCATTTTGACCTCTTAAATAAAATTATGCAGGATTACATCTTTCACTGGAAATGAAACAGATGTTTGAAAATTTGTGGAATTTTAATTACTGCTTCTTAGCCTAGCACAGAAGATGCTATAAATTGCCTAACAGGTTTGTGCATGAGGCATGTTATATATGACACCACACTATTGAGTTTCACTAGTTAATGAAAGGCTACCTATTAAAAATTTTTATAGGCAAACCAGGAATCTCTTGCTATGTAGCCTTAATGGATGGAACTAATAAGGAAATCATAAGTTTACATATATGCAAGCAATAGTTTCTATATATCATCAATAGCATTTGTATGGTTAACAATGCTGATAACCTAATAAACCCCATTAAAATCTTTGAGTGTTGTGTAAGACAGAGAACTCTGTAAGAAATAAGGCACAAATATCCTTCTGCACATCCAACTGTTATGGACTTCCACATTTCTACATTCACTCTGACTATAACCTCATGTTCACAATGTGAAAAGAGTGCATAACTGCTCTGATAATAACCATATTCTCAGAATGCTGTGGACAGCTATAATAATGTTTCACTGTGTTCCATTGACCCTCATTTCAATTTAGATTTTATGCAGCTATAGTCTAAATAGATTAAAAGGTTCATATAGTTTAAGAATTAACATGTCAGGTTAATAAAAACACATTGTAAGGTGCCCATTTGTGAGCATCTTCCATTCTTTTTGCTGATACAGATAATGTTTATTTTTTACAGAGCATTAGAATAAATAACACAGTATATTACTGTATTATTAATACCTCTTTTTTTGGTATTAATCTGTGCTTAAGTGCCAAATGTTGATGCTGTTTAAATATTCTGTTCCTATATTTGTATACTGAAGTGCTACAAACTTGAACTGCCCAGCTAATGTCTCAATCCATTATAATATAAGTATGTAAAATGCTGGTGTGGACCAAAATGTTTTCCAACATAAACCTGAAAAACAACAACAACAACAACATGCAAAACAAACTGGTGCGTGGAATTTATCCACCACAGAAATAGAACTTAAAAGACAAATGGGCAGAGAGAAAATATAGTCACAGACAGATTCCATTTTGATATCTTCTCAAAAGTTCCAGAGTGATTAATTCTAGGTGACAATCAGGTAAAAAGATTGCATTCTACCAGTCACAGACACTGGACAGTTCCTGCCTGCTTCAGAACAGCAAAACCACCTGTGTAGTTCAAGCCAGTTTTTTTGTGTCATAATCACATCAATATCCTTTTCAGAGGCAGAATTACCATCCAGGGGATCTCAGTTCACAGAACATCACAGTTACACTCACTCCATCTACTCAGTCACCTCTAGAATTAGGTACAATGGTGCAATGTCTGAATTCATTGTGGAACAGTCACTGGGCTTCTTGTTGTAGTAGCTTTGTAGTGACTTTTCCTCTTTCATTCTGAAACGGCATGAGAGTCCTTAATTTTCAGTTTATGCTGTCTTTATGGCTGCTTCGGTCTGTATTGTGATTGTTTAGTTCCTGGTTTTTCCATTGGATGCTTGTTCCATTCATGGGCACTGAAGTCACCAAACTCTTAGACTGGGAGCAGCAACAGCAAAGACATGACTGAAAATGAATAGAAATAAATAAATAAACAAACAAATAAATAAATGTTAGGACAAATCTCTCAGTTCTATGCAGATTGCCAGCCTTATTTTTCATCCAGAAATGACAGATAATTCTAGCTGAAGGGAATGCTAGCTCTATTCAGGGAAATTTTTATCCTAGGACATAAATGATTCTTGTGATTGAACATCACAAATGCAGCAAATTATGCCCAGCCTGTGCCTCTTATGTACAAAAAACTTTCACAGTATGAAAAGGGAGATTTTTTTTTTTTGGACTAAGGTAAATAGATTGAGAACTGACAGAATTCAATACGTATTTTTAGGTGCTGGGTTGATTGTTTTTTCCCCCTCTTTATAATTGTACTTGACAAGCTTAGGGAGCAGCATGCTGCTTAGCATGGAAAAGAAGAAAAATTCCACAGCCCGTGGCTTAGGTCTCTTCTCACATCTTAGAAAAAGACACAATTGTTTCAGAAAAGGTTCAGTGAACATACTGAGGTGTAACATCTTGCACAGTTAGGAATAGAAGCTGACTTCTTACTTATCATGTGAAAATGCTCCCTTAAAATAGTTTGTTAATCTGAGCACAAACAGGTATTCCCTAAGTCGAATAATTCTTTGCATTTTTCTCAGTAGTTTGGATTCTGCCTATTCCCAGGCTCAAAGTTTAGCGGTACAGTCCTGTCATCCTTTGTTTTTCATTGCAGATAAAGCTATTTCAGTCTTCCATTTCATTACTTTCTTTACTCTCTTTTTTTATTGCTTCCTGTGTTGCCTTGCATAGGTGGACAGGGTCTTGCAGAGGTCCATTGTCACAAGGAAATTATAAAATATGTTTGCATGTGTAGGAACTGGAAAATGCAGGTTGAAGACATAATGCATATTTGATTGCCAAAGTCAACTCAGGTGCCTGATTTGGTATTCAAGCCTGAAAATTTTGGTCATTAATGGGATTGTTGAATGCAGGCAGCTTGGTGTCATCAAGAGTGGAAAATGGTTATCAACCAAATTCTGTTTCATGTGCATGTCACATGCAGATAAATAGTATTTACAAGAGCATGTCTATCTCTGTTTACATTTCTGAGGAGTATGTCAAACTTATTTATTGGTTTAGTATTTCGGATAAAGTGGATAGTTTCACTTTCAGCTTGGTACATGTGCTATGTGGACTGCTAGCTGCTAAACCAGACAATTTATATTCTTTCATTCCTTCACATGCCTCTTCTCCCAGCTGTTAAAAATAGATAACAGCCAAGTGGTTCAATACAGTTAGTTAACTGGACATAAAATCTTATCAAGAGAAGCTTACCTGGAAACAGTTTTTAAACTTCTTGCTCACAAAATACAGAGCTATGGGGTTTATACAAGAGTTCATGGTTGCCAGGTTGATGCTGATGTAATCCAAGGGCAGCAAGAAACTAGGCAAAAGGAAGAAAAACATTTAAACAGTTCACAGGCTACAGAGGCATCCGTGTTCCCTGTGGTTATGGCCTCTTCTGTCACACAAACTAATTCTCTCTTACCTAACTCCCTCAACCTCATCTTGTACAGGTCTATAATAACCTGTCTCACAGATGTTCAAAAACTCCAGAGCAAAGTGATGGAAATTATGACAGGCAACATTTGTTGAGATATGCGACTCCATTAAAATTGAAACCTCTGCAAATGGGTGCAGCTTAATAAACACCACAGTTGCATTGCACAGTGACATTCCTCATAGAAATTCTAAGCATGCAGCATTCTATTTTTTCAGTACAAACTGTTGGCATAGAAAATCAAGTACCTGAGCAGTTCACATCTGCTGGGGTCTTTTTCATTGTATACCATTTTCTTCAAAATCCGGCTCAGATGAAGAGGGAACCAGCAAAGAGCAAAAATCACGACTAAACAGAAAACTGTCTTGGCAACTTCTCGGCGCTAAATAAAGGAGATAAGAGTATATACTGAGTGCCCAATTCATACTAGCAGGTGATTGTAGTTAGCAATGTTGGCAGCAAAGTCAGTAATGTAGATAAATTATGAAAGGATTCCCAAAGTGAAGCCTCCAGACTACCTGCTGTACTACTCTTTTTTTATGGGTCATGTTCTTGATCCTGGCCATCCTCAACAAAACCTGCTCATCACTGAGGCTGGAGCAGCTGGGCACACAGGTATTGGTATTGCTAGAATATTGTAGGCTTCTCTCTGATATATTGTTCTGTAAAGGGATACTACCCAGTATCTTGATTTTGCTATGTGATCCTTTCTATGAGATCTTGATGTTCTCAAGTAAACAGTTCCTCTACAAACATTTTAGAAATGTTAGTATTACAGCTTAATCTTGTAATACTTAGGAAATAATTGCACTTTCATGGGTATTTTATGTGGCTCTGGAGAGTTACAGATGTTTTAGTGGATATTTGGCAATGCATACAGTGGTGTTTGATAGGCATGAGTTTGATAAAGAGAAGCATAAGAAGGGATAAGGATTCCACTGTAATGTAACAGTGACAAGCACTGCTCTGTCATTAAAGAACGTGAAGTAAAATGAGTGATTACAGTCTTGTTAGGCTTTGAATATGACTGTTATAGTTTCCTCTTTTTTTAATAGCAGTTTTTATCAGAATATGAAAAGAATTGTTATTAGACATGAATGTGGCCAAGGAAGGAAGGAAAGAAGGAAGAGGGGCAAAAGGTGAGAGTTAAAAAGACAAGCATTTGTAAATTGTGACATAAAGTCATCCTGCAGCAGCCAGTCTGAGAAGCTTGGTGGGCACTGCATTTTAGGATGGGAAAGGGTGAATTCCCCCACCTCCTAGTACATACCATTCTAGTTCTAGTGGGTGGAGTAGCCTGTGTGTGGCCCTAGGACACTGTGTTGCAGCCCCAGGGTCTGATGAGGGAAAAAGGTGAAGAATCTGCACAAAGGGAGGATTTTCCAGCCAGCCCTGATCTGGAATGAACCAGCAGAGGAGGAACCTCTGTGAGAACTCACTCTGATGCAGAGGGGACTGCTTTAGGGATTTATATCTGTGAAGACGGAAGTTAAAAGAGTGGAGTTTGAAGGGCTGATGTTAACCCAGGGGAAAAGCTCCAAATTGTTTTTAAAATTTCAGTTAAGCATTAAACATCAGCCAGCACTGCCAAACCAGCAAAGAGACCTGATGGACTTTGTTCTGTGATTGTTTGTTTGTTCTGTTCTCCTGTTGCCCTTTTCAAAGCAGCTACAGCACTGGTACTGCAACAGTGCAATAACCCTGAGAAACAAAATCCACTCTTTTCTAAACTGGGTTATTCTACAATTGCTTTTTATATGAAACTGCAGTTACATATCAAAGAGTGCCAAAAGGAGGGAGGATCCATGGAGTCATATCTTTATACAGAAAAAGAACCATTTTTTGACAAATCTTTGTAGTTAAATTTCAAAGCATTTAGCCAGTAGTGATTTGAGGTTAAAGAGAAGGAGGGCACAACTGTCAAAATAAGAGAAGAAAGAAAAGGGTTAGTTTCCTGAGCATGCTGTCTTCAGTACCTCCTTATACTGTGATTTAAATTTTTGTTCCAGATTTAAATGAATGCCTTAACATCATAAATAACCCACACCCTCACTTTCTATTTCTGTAGGTTACTGTTTTCAAGTACACTTTGAAATATTTCTAATGTAACCCATGGAGGGAAGAACAATATTTTCAAGCATTGGTGTTTCTAATTTATTTACCTGCTTCAGGTGTTCACTGAGAGCAATTCTCAAGTTGCTGTTTCTTCTGTTTAACATTTCACAAGTCATTAGCGTATAAAAAATGGCAGTACATGCCAGTGGCATGCAGAAATAGAAACCAAACAGCCACCAATCCTTTGCATCTTTGTAAAACTGTAGAGAAGGGAAAGAAAAGAGCAGATATTTTCTGATGATTCAATGCAAAATACCACAGAAAGGTCTTGGAAAAGCATGACAGTTGGTACACTAGTATCTTTGTTTATTATTAACCTCTTTTTGACCAACATCGAAATAGGAATTGTCACAGTGTAAACATTTACAAATGTTTACATTGTAAAGGTACACCTTTGTTGCAATCTGTCTTGGGTTGGAATTAATTTTTTTTGTTTGTACTTTTTGAACATTTATATTCATTCATGAGAACTGAACTACAGCTGCAAGAAAAAGACATGCCAAAATGTAGACAGTGTCAGTCTGAGATAATGAATCTTGCTAAAAGCCTGTCTCAGGAAATGCCATTTACCTCTACAGCTTCTGTCCTGATGCCAAAAAAGGAAAATTCAAAATGTCTTGTAAGTTTAATCACCTTTTGTTATCAGTGAAAAGGTTGGCAGTTGGTTTGCTTATGTGCCGGGCAGATAGGAGCCACTTCATAAGTGTTTGTCTGATATGTGCAAAGCTTAGGGATGGCTTCCAGTGGTATTTTAACCCCTTGACTACCATTTCCACCATTTGCCTTTTGTGACAGGACACTGAGGTATGGATAGAATAGCAGCACTTTGCTCTGTGTAATTTAAAGTATTAGCTGTGATGTAAGCAGTTTTGTAATTTATGTATTGTGGGAAATACTACATTGGAGAAAACATTTAAAATGGCTCTTTTCTGTAGAGGATCATGTTTTCAGACTTCAGAAAATATTGTGTCTTAGTTTTTAACTTTCATGCTCAGCCAAAAGTATGCACTGAAATATGGCATTTCAAATACTTCCTGTGTCTAGGTTATTAGTATAAAAGGGATGTGTCACTCTTTCCCCCAGCTTGTTTGTTCCTAGAGGATGTGCTTTTGTAACATCACAGTTCCCACACCAAATGTCAGAATTCTTATGCCTGAGGATTTTATGAATCCTGTTTGAAAAAGTCAAACTTTTGACATTGTGTTTACATTTAAAACCAAACAGTGCTAGACTTGAAAAAAAAAGTTGATACAATTAATATACTGGTGTTTAATAATATTATTCTAAAAATCTACTTCAGTTACATGAAAAAGTTGATTCACTAAGAAAAATTGAATGCTTTTGATTTTTTCCCTCAGCCCCAACACAGCTGCATACAGAATTTGCTAGTTTAGATTATGCTGCTGGTTTCTAGGCCACAATCTGACCTCAGTCTGGGACACTGTTGTGTTGATTAACTTGTTTCCTCCTCCTCCTCATTAGCCTCCTCCCTGAGGAGGGGCTACAGTCTCCTGCATAGCTGCACTTTCCTTGGAGGCAGAATTTCTCCCTCTGGGAGCAGAGCTTTGCCAGCAGAAAAAGCAGAAAACAATATGCCTCGTATTTGAGGAGTTTGTGCTGAGGGCAGATGTAATTACTGCTCCTTCTGTAGAGAAAAGATTACAAATACATGGAGACAATTATCTTTTCCATGGCAAATTCCTCCAAGTCAGGCTGGAATCACATTGGCTGGGCAGCACAACAAAATGTGTACTGTGTGAATCCATGCCATGTTTACAAGGAAAACTTTATATCCTATCAGTGTTCCAGCCTCCCTGAGCCTTGCCCGTTGGTCAAGAAAACACACGAAAGGTCTGTGTCACAGCCCTGACCAATACATCACTCCTGGATGAGGAGTTGACCTTGTGGAGTTATAAAACCTACTCTAAAATGTCTGTAAATGATTAATTGAGGAATCTGAGTTTCACAAAGCTCACATCAAAGCACAAAAATGGGTTGATTGAGGAGAAGTAGATGTTCTTTTGTTTGTCTTGAAAGCCCACATGGAACTGGTTTTCTACAGGAAATGTGCATTTTAAACAAGTTTCCTAGTGCACTCACAGCCTCTTGGGAATCATGGTCTAGCATGAATCTTTTAAATCTTTCAAAGATAGTTTTAAACATGAATAAAGCTCCTATTAAAAACTAAAGCTAATAATAAATCCTTCCTGAAGTTTAGTGATTGTTTATTGTGGT
Organism: Catharus ustulatus; assembly: GCF_009819885.2. NCBI lineage: Eukaryota > Metazoa > Chordata > Aves > Passeriformes > Turdidae > Catharus > Catharus ustulatus. Next base: position 13,424,827 of record NC_046225.1, read on the forward strand.
GTTTGTGGTAGTAAATACTATAGTTAAGGTTTAAATGGTATTTCCACTTTATTCTCATGTTTGTGCTTGCTTGCAACACATTGAAGCACAAATTCTGAAGCTCTATTTTGACTGACACATCCAACATTTACTCTCAGCGTGGACATAACTGCAGGTTTGTTTCCTTAAAAATCAAACTGCTGTGGGGAGATTGGCACTTCTGAATTATACTGAGCAAGTAAGAGATACTACTTTCTGCTAGGAAAACAAACCAAGCTATTCTACTTAGAACATTAAGAGCAGAACACTAATCATTAAAGTCAGCATGTCTATGGAAGACCTGAACTATAATGTTTTTGAGAAGAGGGAAAGCTATTCTTTTTCTTTGGGATAGAGGGAGTGAAGATTGTCCAGGCACATTTGAGGAGAAAAACAACCATTAGAGAATGGAAGTTTTGCTGCAGTGTGTAATTCATAAATCACAGTCTTATAACTACAGTATCTACAGTCATATAGGCTGTGGAGTAAAGAAACAATAATATAATAAGCTCTGGGAAATTCCACTCAATCTTTGCCTGCATTATTTCCATTAGGGAATTACTTTTGTCTTCTCTTTCAATAATCTTATGCTCTTTTTGTCATCCCTATAGTCTCTGTAAGTCTACCAAAGTTGGGGATGTTCCTCTGAAAAAATAATCATCCACACTTTTTATTTTCTAAAATTCCTAGCTCCACTTTACTCTCTTTACTCCAATTCTCGGCCAAGTTATCTTCTGGTCTAATAAAAGGAGAAGCACTAGACATTCAAAAAAGAGAAACTTATACTCTATTATGAAAAATTATAGTCCAGAAAAAAATACTGAGTTTTTCTCAAGACTTAAAACATGGTGCTATCTGCCTTCTCTGTGACAAATCAAAATATTACTCTTTCATAACTGGATGCATGGTACCTGGCCTTTCTCTGGATTCAGAAATTTTAAAATTAAGATATTTTCTCATTGTAAGGCCAGGTGGAAAACCACTGTACCCCTATGCAGTAATCTATCGATTCTGTAGTGACTTCTCACCTGAGCTGCTTTGCAGAGGTCGGTGTGGGTACTGACAGCTGGTAATGTGCAGGAGCACAGAGGCTGCAGGGTAGGAAACATGCCAAAGCTGCCTGGTGTGTCTCAGGCACTCCTCTTGCTCTTGAGCTGCTGCATCTAATGGCAGCTAACACTGCACAAGCACCTAGCTGGAGGTGTGGGTATGTCAGCTTTGTTGTCAAGATTTCTTGTAAACTGAAGGATTATTTTTTATTTGACTTTAATGCATGTAGCATGGCCCCACCTTTTTCTTTGTGTGCCAAGAAAGCTGACTACTGCATACAAAAGGATGACTAATCATGATAAAACATGTGTTTTGACATTTACAAGCTCCAAGGTGTTGTACCTTGAAACTCAAAACTGTTCAAGGCTCTAGCTGCCCTGATACATCTCTTGATTGTACTTTAAGCAGGTGTGATTTGCAAATGTCTCTAGCAAGAATCCTCGGTAGCAAAGATGAAAATGTTATAAAGCCCCATTTGATCTCTCTGGCAGAAAGCAGAGACAAGTCACTGTGAACATAGGATCCTCTTTGCACCAATGCACATTAGAATAATTTAATGCGTGAATAAACTTTATTATCATCCAGTACCTTAACTGTCTAGCCCGTGTGCTGTGGGTTCCAAAAAAAGAGAAGACAGGATGATACTTACCAACATGAAATTGTTGGTAGGATTGAGCATGCAGGTAACATAACTTTCATCCTTGTACTTGAAAGACACCACAGCAAAGCCAATTGCTTCTGGGATGGCCAGTATGAAGGACAGAAGCCAAATGGAGAAAATTTCAATAGCAGTGATCATTGGGATTCCAATCCCCTGAACACGGCTCCAGGACGCAACTGCTCTGTACCTGAAAGAGACAGGCGTTAGTTTCCAACCCGCAGTTTCCTTCCTAAAAGATCCCAGTTCAGGGTCATATGGCAAGTAAAATCCTAAAGCTGACATCTGAGACTTGTATTACTTGGTTTTTTCTGCCTATTCCAGGGCCTCTGCCAGCTGTCAGTTTACCTAGGACATTACAGGGCACATGAAGGGGTGGAGAGCAGAGAGCCAGCTGCTCCTGTTCTACTTGGGTGTGGGATTGTGTGGAATTCTGCTAGGTGGACTGCACTAATGATTTCTAATTAAAGTAGGAAAAGTTTGTAAGGACAGACCATATCTTTCACTAAATAACTGACATAACAGAGGAAAAAACACTTCTGGGCACACAGCCATTCTAACAGATACAAAGCATCCATCTCCTTCGGCTGCCTCAGCTGTAGCAGCAGCGCTATCCAAAGCGGAGCTGTCAGCTTCCAGGTAATGAAAGACCAGGAAAATACTCTCGATGAAGTGAAAATGCATTTGTTCTGTTTACACAGTTCAATGAACTGAGAGGATCTTTCTCCTCTACTTGTCTCTCAGTTTTCAATGAGCTTGTAGAAATTTATCGGCTTTGAGACCTCAATATCTCTGTCAGCTTTGGTCAGAAGGTTGTAAAATTATTCAGAGAAGACTGATAGGCATAGAATACAGAGTACAATCCAGTCCATAAATTAAATTTTCAGTAGTAGATTTAACTGTTGTGCTACAATGACTGCAGTAAACTACTTACTTAGCATTTCCAACAATTTATCTAAGACAATCAGTGGAAAGAACCAATATTATTTTTGATCTTGTAATAACCTGAAATTCATTCTAGAGAACTCTCTGTCATTAATGATGTAACAACTTCTGAACTGTTTATTTTACATCCCTAAAATAATAGCACCTTCCTGTTTGGAATGACAGTGCCATATGGATGTATCGTGGCATCCACTGACAAAACAGTATTCTTTAGTTGACGATTTAAAAAGTGAAGAAAGGTTGTTCATGTGCTTAAAAAAAATCAGATTAAGAAGGGAAATACTGGATTTTGAATTTTTTGAGATCACAGAATCACAGAATTAACTAGGTTGGAAAAGACCTTTTGAGATCATCAGGTCCAACCAGGATGGAAGGAAGGAAGAACTTCCAGAGGGAAAGTTTTTTGAGGGTTACAGGACCTAGGCTAGAAAGATCAGGAAAATTTAGTCACTGGAAGGCTTTCTCAGTCCTTCTTTAACCAATACAGTAACACTGGATTCACACACAAGGCATTTCTTCTCATTTCTTGTATCACATCCCCTTTTTACTTTGGAAGTGTGCTTATTAACTAGGTGGAAGACATGGAAATTCCATCCACTGTAGTCTCAGTGATAGGGGAATGACAATGCCTGAATACAAATCCAGGCTTAAGCCCCTCACAGAAACTTCAGCAAGCACTGTCACCCAGCACAGCCACAGGTGCACTGCACTACAGATGCTCTCAGAGCATCATTTCTACAGAAATGTGTGTATAAACACTTTGAGCATAATAAACAAACTACAACTTGGAATTGCACATTAAAAATAAAAATATCATCTAAAGGCATCCTTATCTTCCAAGAATGTGAAAAAGCAGAGAGGCAATGGTTCACTGATGGGGAGGGGGTCTCTGAGATTAGAATTCTGAGACCATCAAAACAAATAAAAGTATACTGGGAGAATTAAGAAAGAAATATCCAGTATCATATCTTCTCACGAATATTCATGTAAAATCCAAATTTAATCTAAAATAATTTGTCATCCTCTCATATTTCATTTTGCCAAATATCAAATTCTGGCTTTCATTGCCAAATGGAATATTCATAGAAACTTTACCTTTGACACAAATGCTCAAGTATTTGTGAACTTTGGAAATTTAACCATCAGTTCAAAGTTTACTTTCAACAGACTGGCATTTTTACAATCATTTCCATTGGCTGCACAAGGTACTACCCAGTCCTTGACTTGTACACTGTATATACTTTTCAGGTTGCAAATGTAAAGTTTGTTTTGTGTTACCTCTGCAACAATATAAGTGACAACCAATGGGTTGCAAACTGTGAATCCAATTATTTCATTTCTTGTATTTTTGTACCTGTTCTTTTGAGCTACAGCTGTTTTGCACATGAAGAGATCACTATGCACAGCAGTAAGGATTTGGGTCCTGTATGTATTTTACTGATTTTTTTTTCAGTTTACAATTCAAATAACTCTCAAATAAGGAATTGTTAGCTGAATAAATTTTTGAATATTTTCAGCTAAAACATAAGAAGCTCAGTAATTCAATCAGAATTTTCTGAATATGTATTAACCTGCAATTACTTGGTCTCTTTACTGAGTGGTGTAGGAGTGATTTGAAAAATAGTGGTAGTAATTATAATTTTAGTAGTAATAATTTTTCAGGTGGGTGTTCTGCGGGTTATGTAATACAGAGGATCTTTGTCTAGCCGCAAACCTCCCACAATTAAGAGTGAGAAAGTACTGCAGGGTTTATTTCCCTCATACTTAGGAAAACATAGGATGTCTGCCAGGGAGCTAACATAAAATACATGCATAATGAGTTACATTTAATTCCTCACTTAAAATCTGTGTGAGATTTGTCTAACTCCTTTTTTTCTGTTTATTTGCCTCTTGTCTTCCAATCTTGTCTAAAATGGTCACTTTTTTTCCCAGGTCACTTCCTGTTCTCTCTCTGATGCTGTGATTCCTCCCTCCCTTTTTCATTTTCAGTCCATGCATGTGCCGTCAACTTGTGTACATATACACAGTTAAATACTTTGCACTCCTATCTAGTTATAACATGCTTAAAGCATTTATTTCAGAAGGACATCTTGTCTGGATCAGAGAACATCAGTGGGTGCTTTTGTTCCCCTATTCCTTTTAACTTAGATTAGAAATTAGGTGTTAATTAGAAAATTAGGTGTTCAAATGGCCCTGTAATATAACAAGTGTCTGTTGTGCGAGTATCATCAGCCCTTTTAAGAGTGAAAAGCAATGCAGGAAACATAAGGGACAAGATCAAGCAAGTATGAAGCAGTCTCTGTCAAGATAAGCGCCAGGACAATTCCTAAATGTCCCTACTGTAGCTGATGCCAAACTGTTCTGTTTCGTTATTGGTAACCACAGCTGTTCTTCGTTTTATGCAAATATATTAATACAATAAAACTCTTAGAGCTTTATTTTAGTGGCAAAATCTGGATTTGTCACATATACTTACTGTGAGTTGGTCCTGACAAAAATATCTACCTTAGGATTGCTGTTCTATGCACTGTGTTTTGCAGAGGAGGCAAGAAGAGGGTGTATACACGTGAATTGAGATCTATATCTTCACTTTTCTTCTTCAACCCATTTCTTCACCAAAATCATTATCAAGACATAAGCTATAGTAAAAACTCAGGCAGGGAAGTAATATTCCTCTTAGTCACACTCAGGCACTGTTTAGAAAAAGAGTCACACTATCTCACCACCGTGACCTAGAGTTTAAAAATGCCCGAGGGGCATCTGAGGCAACTTCGAAGTGAGCTCCTCCAAAGGGTGAATGGCTGGCTTTCTGTCAGCCTCTTAAAAACCCTCTCCACATGTGAGTGGTCATTGTTCCCCTTGGGCATGCACAGTTAAACCTTAATGCACTGTCAGGGCAAGTCACTCCAGGGCACTAGTAATGAGGGGAGTTTCACAATAGGATGTAGTTAGCACAGAGATTTTCCTGACAGCAAAAAAAGAGAATCCTGTTCTAGCTAAAGGCTGTAGTTTGCAACACGGGCAGAGAGTCAACAATGACTAAAAATATGGAGCTCTGAATTCACTCTACCTATTGACTCCATCTTTTCTGTGTCATAGAATGCAATATATAGAGACCCAACATAATTACAAACAAGAAAGCTTTCAGGAGCTTTTTTAAAAGCAAGAGTTAACTTGTCTATGGACCAGAAACAGTCCAGCTGTGACAGCACACAATTTCATATTTACTAATTTTCCATTCTGGAAAGCAATCATCAGCTGATGTGGAATTTTGTGTTAATGTGCCCAACATTCAGTGTCCAACCTAATTTATTGAAGGTGCTTTGAGCTTTCACGGTGATTGAACCTAGATTCAGTTCTTGCTAGCCAGTATCAGAATCTGGCTCTAATCATCTGTTTTCTAACACACATCCTCTGCAACCACTTACTAGAGTAGCAACAGATGATAAAGAATATGTCCTTGGCAAAGTGTCTAAGCTAAGGGAGGAAATTAAATAGTCTGAGTCTGATCCCATACCAGACTTTATACTCAAATGGAAACAGCATTTGGTTGTTGTGAGGATTAGCAAATCTGTCCTTGTAAAAATATGTATGCATCTACAAAAAAGGTAGCTTCAGCTGAGTTAGTTCCAATTCATTAAAATGTACATAACAGTAGAACTTCATCTAGTGAAACTGCACTTGTCAGAATTTGTCTAACAAACTGTCTGTTTCATGTTCTTGATCTATGATTTATTTCCTAGAGAGGTCCATGGGATTTTATTTAATGGTGGGCAGATGTTTGAGAAATAGAATGCAGTAAGGAACTGTATTTCAGGTATGAATACTACTAAGTGATTTATCCACTGCAAACCTTGTATATTAACTTTTTCTGTAAAGTCAAACCAAGATTAATTTTAAATCTTCTTTGCATCTCTGTACTAATACACGTACTGCTCTTTATTTAACAGTATTTTCTGTATTTAGAGGTACTGATATTTTGGAGTAGAACACAATCAAGTAACTCAAGACTAAAAACAACTTTTACAGAAGTCAAGCATTCATCTGCTATTGCATTTTGTGTATTAAGAAAAAATAGCAGAGGCATTAGTTTTCAAATTATCAATGTCAAACTATCAAAGCAAGTTTCCAACGTGTTTTTCAGTAGAGCTCTGTTACTTTTGAAAGTTGTCAGAATAAACCCTTGTTTATTGTCCATAGGCCATGAGTCAAAAAACTAATTTTTAATGCCTAAATATTATGATCTTGTTTGAATACAAAACAAACATGAGCTCATATGAAAGAAAGAAATCTGAATACTCAGTCAAACCCAAATGAATTTTTGTTTGGTAAAAGAAGTTGAAATAATGCTTTACCAGATCTTTTAAAACCTTTAAAAAATGTGTGAAGTTCATTAGTCCAAGGACTTAATATACTCTGAGCCACAAATGTGGCGCTTGGCGTTAGCCAGAATATAAAAGACCAGAATCTAAGTTAGATTTATATTGTAATTTGCCTGCTAAGAGGACCATGCTTAGTGCTCCCAGATCTAGGAAATCTGCAGGTGCAAGAACAGTGCCAAATGAATAAAACATACTGTACCTGTCCACACTAAGGGCACACAGGTTAAGGACTGTGATTCCCACTGATGCCTTCTGGATAAAGGGAAGGAATTTGCAAAGAAACTGTCCAAATTCTGAATTTCCAAAAGGCCACTTCTGAGCGAGGAGCTAAAGAGAAGATACAAAATAATCAGAATATTTAAACAGTAACCTAGAAAGTACGCCACGATTGTAGTTATTTCTTGTCTTAGACACAACCACTGTAACCTTGAATTCCCCATACCTCAAACATATCCTTAGCACTGAGTGAATCTGGGAAGTAACTGCTACTGAGGAAGCACGGAAGTTGAAAGTTTACACTTAAATGTTGACCTTGGGCTGTTGCAATAGTAAATCGCATTGTTAAAAGTTTTGGTTTTGTTTTTTTTTTGTTTTTTTGTTTTTTTTTTTTAAATTATTGTGTATCTGCCAGCAGTACTGAAAAATGAAAATCTAACTCAAGCCTGTCATAAATGGTTGTGATTGCCATGTCCCAGAACCAGGCAGTCAAAACATAACTCAGGGTTCATAATGAAGTGCCTCAGAGCCAAGTCCTGATGCTGCACGCAAGTAGATTCTTGTCATCATAAATGTACCATTGTGTAACTCATGGCAGCATTCAGTGCCAGACTCTGAGGAGTGTGAAGAAAACACTCTGCATACATAATTGCTTCCATATTACATTTTAAAGGACAACCGTGCAAACATGTGGGCTGTGCTTCAAGGCAACAGAGAGGCATCCATTGGAGAGATGTGAGTGGCTGAGGTTGAGAGTAGTATTTCCAAGGAGACATTTACATAATAAATATTAGTGCAGTGATTTATGTGCACAGTTGTGAAGAATTAGCATATAAATAGCAATATTTCTAGCTATAAGTGTTAAAGCTTTGAACATGTCTTTGAACTGAGCTTTGATATCAAGTATCCACACAAAACACAGGACACAAAATTACTCAGGATAATCAAATCTACTGCTGGCTGCAGAGTCACAGAAAATCACTCTTTACTTATAATGACAGTAAAATGGCAGATTACACTCAATGTAAGTGTAATAAATGAAAAATTATTGATTCCATACAAAATACTGAGCTATTTTAACTCAAGTAAGGGATATTTCAGCCCTCATTAATAGACTTTTGAAAACCAAAGTCACTAAACCTTCTCACTCTTGCACTACCATTTTGTTCATCATCTTCTCTAAGTCTCTGCTGCAGTAGGATGTTCATGTTTTGAGAGGTAGCTTTGCAAACACAAGCACTAGAAATATTTTTCAGAAGAAACTTAGGTCCTGGAACACACTTATCTGGTAAAAGTGGGTGTATTCTAGCTATAGAATTAGAAAAACAAATTCTGGTCATAGCTCAGGACTGTAGTATTCATTTTATTTCTATTTAAATTAGTGTTAAATTGAAGCATGCTAATAATCACTGCCTTTAGCAATATGAATGTTAACTGTGGGAGTTTCAAATTCACATCTGTCTTTATCTCAGTTAAGTGTTAGCTTTCTGGTTTTTCATAGCATGAGTTTTTCAGAGAACTTTGCTGCAGAGTACAGATGCTTATCACAAAATTCTAGAGTAGTACAAATTAATCTTCTCCTCATAGTCCTGCTGTGGATTTTTTGCACCCCCTCTGTTTTATAGTCATTCACCACAATGCTGAATTACTTGTGATTTTGTCCCCCAAATGATAGCTTACAAATGCTGGAAGCAGCTATTTAGTCCAGGTTGTCTGTGTCACTCTAGGAGGATATTAATGTTGTCATTTGATTACCTGTATTGCAGGGCAGATTTTAGCAACTAACAGCTTTCAACTAAGTGGGTGGAAACTGTGGATCAAACCTATGTGTACAAGCACCTTTGCTATGGTATCCCAGTTTAGGATAGTCACATTTGATGAAAGGAAATCCCCCTTTTCTCAAAAGGGTAAGGATTGGATTGCTAGGATTGGTGATTTAACTGTAGTCAGTACCTTCAGCAGCAAAAGTGGTAAGTTTATATCTGCAAACTCTTGATTAGTTCCTCTGATCCTATCTGTGTTTGTAGACTGAGTGAAACACATGGAAAGCTCCAGCAGATTGTTTTCCAGATAGGTTTGCAATAGTGTAACAAATGTTTGCAGAGCATATTCTGCATTTTGCTTGCCTCGAACTCTCTTATGAGATTTTAGTTCTTATCAGAAAAAAAAAAAAAAAAGTTGAAAAAGGAAGGTATGATCAGGATCCATAGTAATTCAGCCATGTTGTAGTCACATGGAATTCAGCTCCAAACTCTTGGCTAGGTTTGGGTAAATTCAGAGTAGTTCTCAGGCTGGGAAAGCTAAATTACAAATGGCATTGCCACGGAAAAGCAACTCTAGCAGACTTCTGTCAATCCCCTGTGCCAGCCTGAGCCCCTAGACCCATTTATCATTACAGATCACACTTTAAAAGGCAACTGGAAGCCACCTATTCATTTCAGTGCCCTGACTGTGGCTGTAGCTACACCAGCAATAAAAATGTGCAAGCACTTTGTAGTGACTGTGAAACTCTGTTACTACAAGGCAAATATTAGCTTCAAAAAGAAAAGTGTTGTACTTGAAAAAGGTTCACTAACTCATTACTCCTCACGGGGAAGCTTTATCATGCTTCCAGCATGTTCACTTCAACCCCACACCCCAGGAAGCTCTCCTTTTTGAGATTAAAAGTATTTTATTCCTTTTGTTTCTTACACTTTCCACTAATTGAAGTAATATCAGTACCAAATCATTAGACATTCTTTTCAAGTGGATTTTAATCAAAATCCCTGGGACCAGAAATAAGGTTTTTTGATTTCAAGATTCACTTTGCAGTCATTTCTGGGGGTGTACTCCATTATCACTATGTATTCGTTACTTCCCCTTGGATCAGATGCCAATTTTTTTTTCTTCTGTGGATATTTTTAGTCAGCAAATCTGATCCTGTCTTCAGTTTTGCTAATTTTTGCATCATAACAAGTCAATTTCCCTCTGTTCTGCCCTAGCATGGTATGGAAATTTCAGAAGGAAATAATACATTTATTTTGTATTTAAGAAATGAGCCCAGGAATTTAATTTAATTAATCCTGATTTATTTAGTTACAATATAAGAACTGAAACTACTAGCTTTGCTCTTTGAGTGCTTTTGCATATTTTAATATCCAAACAAAATAATTACGAAATTCTAGAAAATTACATTTTCTCTCAAGGCTCTAGGATGGAAGAAATCAGACTGATTGCTCCTACTTGTGTCCCAGTTCTCTATGAGTTGTGGAAGTGGATTGTGGATTGTGCATTTGCAAACCCACTTACAAAATCTCTGAGGTTTCAAAATAAGACGTGGCAAAGGAAACGCACTTTTCCCTTGTGCAGTTTGCAGCTTAGGAGTTGCAATTGTGGTGCAATTCCTGAGAAAAGTGTGGTCAACGTGTATTTTTGCACTGAAACCAGAAATCAAGACTGCTCTTTAAAAACTCAGCAAAGTGACCAGACAGCCACAGCTTCCTTGAGCATCCTCCCTTCTCTGCTGCTTTATATGGCCTCTCTGCCCTGAGCTGCGGCTGAAGACAAACAAGACATCAGCACTGAGAACATTCCTTTGCAGTGATTTTTAAATGTCACTCCCTTGATTTTATTCTGCTGCTGCTATTTTCTAACCCCCCTCAGTATGGTAGCTGTTGTACAAAACATCAAGTCCCACTGTGCATCCCAAGCAATTTATATATAGTCTGAAAGACAGAATGTTGTAACCCCATCACATGAGTGGTGGCCAGAGCATGCTCATGTGCAGCCACTGTGTTTATCTCATGCCAGCCTGATACTGTGTGCTTGCAGATGGCCCTGGAGCTCAGCCCAAAATACATGGACTTGGTTGGGTGCTGGATATGAACTGGCTCTGAGCTGCTCTATTAAAACTCCTTCAGCTCAACAAGTGCACGTCAGGAGGTCCCCTCTCTGCCATGTGGCATTGAGGATGGCAGCAAAGGCTTCATACCTGCCCTGTCTGCTCTGATCTCATCCTAGTGGTCTAGAGACTGCCTCTTCCTATATCCACTTGGGACCACTGTGCTGACACACAAGATGTTCTTCCCAGAAACTGAACTGTGCTCCTTACACGCGGCGCTTGCCCCTCATGCTGCCGCCATCTAGGACACTCTCCTGACTTTCATGACGTTTAAATGTTCCATGATACTGCTGGAACAACTCTGGGACAACCATGGAAGTCAGTTTCTATTCTGTCTTCAGGAAAAACAGAAATACCTTCTTTATTCTGCAACTGAAGTTACACTTGTGCAGTAATGGAGAGAGGCACCAAGCCAGCAGGTTTTGTCTGTATAGACATGATCCAGTTGTACAAGTGGCAAATACCTCCTCACTGGGGAGCAGGAGTTACAAAAACAGTGTAATCTGGGGTGATTTTCTTTCCCTGCCACATAGCCCAGAATGAAAGATAAGGGAAATTCTTTTGGTTTTGTCATATCAGCACGTTTGGTTTTGCTAGATTGTTTTGGGGGTTTTTGTTGGGTTTTTTTGGGGTTTTTTTGTTGGTTTTTTGTTTGTTTGTTTTTGTTTTTTTCTTTTCTTCTTTTTTAAGCTAGTTTCCTCTAGGAGGTATTGAGCTGTCTTGATAAAGCTCTTCTTAAATTGTGTTCTACAATTATATATGCTCTTGTCTGCATGGGCCAGACAAGATATGTGGTGTTTTGGGTGGAATCCAGGTGATACCTGGCTCAGCACAGAAGTGTCTAAGTTCTATACCACTGAGCTGACTGCATTAAGTGACAAAAGATGATGGTTCTGACTGAAGTGTCTCACCTATCTCTGATCTGTAAGATTGCTTAGTTAGGAATAAAGATGTATTGAGTCCTCAATAATGGTATTTTGGTTGTGGTGACTGAAACAGCACCTTTCTATCCTCATGAAATGTCACAGGGTAAAATTTCATTGAATGTTTTCAAGCCTTTCCCTTCTTCCTGAAGCCCATATATACAGGAGAGAATTGCATTGCTGGACAAAGCTCATCCATTTCTTCCTTCACAACTCAACTTTGCAGAAAAGAGGGAGAGCTGTAAGAATGGAGGAGAACACAGCCTGTCTCTAAGTATTCCTTCCCACTGCTGAAGTGATAAACCTCAGACATCTAAAGGACAATGACTGGAGGAAAACAAAGAGTAGAGAAGAATGAGGGCAGCCTTTATAATGCAGGGCATAAGACCAGTATTGAGTACATGGCAAGATGATTGCTCAAGCTTCTGCCAGCTTTGGGATCATGTGTTTATTTCCTTATACTTAGATTCACAACCCTGGCATGCTAGAGAAAACATGCTGTATCTCATCAACTCTTCTTTGCAGGAAATACATTCCTGATTTTGCTACAACCAAGAACTGTCTTTTTTCCACTTGGAGTGGATAAAAGACTAACTAGTTTTCTTCCTGGAAGGAAAAAAGGTTATGTGGGGATGCATGAGAACCATCAAAGAATTTTTTACTCTGAATTGCCCTGCCACAGTTTTTCCTGCTATTTTGCTTATCATAGCCCAGCTGAGTAAAGGTGAAGGTAGCAAAAGGTCTCATGCCATTCACTGAATGCCTAGAGTGTTTTTCTCCTGCTTAGGCAGCTATGGAAGGGAATGTATAGTTTTTACACAAGGGAAAATAGATTATACTTCAAGAGATCCTGAAAAGTAAGGAAACAAATACCCTGGTTTTGCAGCAGAGCATTCTGTCTCAACTAACTGGGAAAAAAAAGAAATCCCAAGTTTTAGATTCTTGTTAAAATGCTTATATTTATTACAAAAATCTACTTAGCAGTAAAGCATTCCTAACAACTCTAGGCATCTCTCCTGTGGTATTTTTGCTGTTTACAAAGCAGGATTACTTTCCACGGTGTTGGCTATTTTCCCATCCTGTTAGGTAAACTGTTTCTCAAGCTGGGCTGCTCTTCTTCAGGGAAATGAGCTGCAAGGTGTGCTTATGTGCATGGTGATTTGTTGAAAGGAATTTTTTCAATCCCTGGGCATATTATTTCTTTTGTTATTCTTCCAGCTGTGTTTTCTTTCACGTGTTGCTAAAAAGGGTGACAGGATTTCTAAGAAGTTACTGCAGAACCGGTAAACCCTGGGTATGCGCAATCAAAACAATTCTTTGTTATCTGTAGAGTTCAGCTGTTTGAGAAATAAAGACAGAAAACACACCAAAATATTCTCTTAAACCTAGGGTCTCTAAATACTGTACACTATTTCAAATCCACAGAGCAGCAAGGCAGGCTGAGGAATTGAAGATGAGGGAGGGGCTGTGCACAGATAGGAACAAATGTCCCACTCCTCAAAAAACACCCATGAGTTAAAGGAAAAGTGGATCTTGAACTAAGACCTAAAATATAAAATCTCTTCCTTAGCTGCTACCCTGGTATGCACATTAAACACATTCTGCTGGGAAGGTGCAGTTTCCAAATATAACAGATTCCTGATGGATTTTCATTCCCTGCTCCGTTTTGGGGAATTTCTGCCTTCAGGATTCAGTGATCAATTCCTGTGGTACCTCTGGGTTTCTGCTGTGTTTAGTCACTACATGGAGACATGCATCCAAATAACAGGTCCTGCTTGGAGCAGGTTCAATGGATTTCTGCATTACACTGGGCTACCCAATCATTGCTTCTTGGAATCCCTGATAAGAATTTATTGAAAGCCAGAATGTGGTTGTTAAGTTGAGGCCTCAGAATTTCCTGCTTGTGTTGGTACTTAATTGAGAAATACACATAAGCATATGAAAAATTCTGTCTTTAAAGAATGGTTTATTTTGTAAGTGCCCTTAACTTTTTGTGTGCTGTTGACTTGGCTTTATATTTCTTTGGCACAAAAGATGCCACTTGTTATATCAGCTACAAGATCAGTGCCAATGTAGTTAATTATTGTCCTCATGTAGGTATAATTATTAATTCTGTTGGTAAACATATTCAGATATGCCAAATAATTTTTTAGTCAGAAAGAATTGTGCTCTGATGCTTATGCATATGCTCTGATGTTAAAAAATATCTGTGACTAGAAATGCCTTAGCTGAGTCTTCCTTTACTGAAGACAAAATGGGTAAATATGTTTGCTTGCTGTCAGCTACCTTCTGTATTTAGATTTTTAATGTTCTAGGTGAACTACTCAGATTTAGATATTCTTGCAACTAAAGTAAATATGAATGCCAATTAACTAACCAAAAATCCCCCTGTTTTATTCAAGAAAACATCTTCTTGAGCCGTCTGAGCAATGAACACTTGCTTTTTTCCTGGGCAGATGTCTTCCTCTTTATACCAGTGAAATCGTTAGGAAAGTGTTATTAAAGAAACAGGTATAGATGCCTAATTTGCTTCATCCACTTTATAAACGAATGGCTTGAGGAGTTAAGCATATTCTAATCTAACGCAATGCAGTTTATGTAGGCTGGTTTCCAAGAAATAGAGCTCATTTTTATGTTTTTCTCTAAAGTCCATAAAACTGGAAGCAGAGACAGCTCAGGACTTCCCAATAAAATGTTGCCATTCTAAAGGTGAGAACCTTGGTCTAGAGTGTTTTGAGCTCCATGAGCTCAGGGAAGAACAGTGGACAGCAATAGCTGCAGTGAGTACCTGTTCCTGATTCTCTGCTAAACTTCAGCCGTGAGAGCAGCAGCAGGAACAGCCATAAAGGTTTGCCAGAGCTCAGAGCAGCCAAGGCAGCAGTGGTGCTGTGGATGGATATTCTGCTGCTGCCTTTGTACAGCCTTAGGAAACAATGGAAAGCCTTTATGGAAAGCAGCCCTCTAAAGAAGTTTCCTTGCATTGCATCTGAATTTATTTGTTAAAAAATGCACGTGGCAGTGATGGGTAATGCAGGTGATCAGCAGCTTTCAGTTACGTACTAATGCCAGCTGATACAAGAAAAGGAGCCCATCTCTTCTTCAGTGCCTTAACCCTACCTTTACAGTGGTGTAAAATATAAAAATTTCATTTTCTGCTCTCCTTTTCCCTGCAGAGAAATAGTTCTTAATGATACAGGGCTTTAGGCTCTCGCATCTTGAATGTCTGAGATGGGTATGTTTTGGGTAGAGGAGACTGTTTGGATCCTGATGGTATAAAAATGTGATTGAAAATTAAATTGTCTTAGTTTGGTCTATTAAAGTTGGATTTGTAACTGTCACTCTTCCTGTAAAACTCAGTTTATTAAGATTTTTAATATTGATTTGATACTTCAAGTGGATATATTGTGGTAATTAATTGTAATGGGGCTTTAATACATCCCAAATATCTTCAAAGGACAGTGACTTACTCACATCATAATCCACTTAACAATAAGGGGAATCCACCATATAACTGGAGTAACTGGAGAAAGTAAGGAGTGAGTTTTTCAGCCTACTGTACCACAAAGAAAGGTTAAAAATGTCAAACACCTGTGACCACTTTTAGTCGATGTAAATTACATAATTATTTTTTTCTCAGCATCATATATTTTTAAATTGTGTAAACACACAATAGAATGGAGGAGTCAATTCTCCTGGGATCTTACATTGGCAATTACTACAATTTTAGAGCTGCTTCTTTCTAAGGGTTTGTAAAATGGATTTGAGTACCAGTAGGATTATTTACTTCTCTTTTGAAAGTAGTTTCAAAATAGTTAAGGCTACATTATGCTTCAGGAAAATTATTATAACTATTTCTGATATTCACTTATAATTATAGGTATTATACATTTTGTTCTTTACAATGTGGCCATCTTAACACTATACTCTATGTTATTTTAATATGCAGCTGAATGCTTGTTTACTCTGATTTCAGATCTGTTTTGTCCTAAAAATGAAGATCTGACCTAAAAGATATTAAGTGCTTGACACAACTAATTATGTAGGACACTAATATATGGTTCAACATGAGGCTAACTTTGAATCTAAAAGAATCTTTTAAAATAAAGTTCAGAAGGGTATAAATTACTTTAAAACAAAAATAAAAACATATTAATTTTTTTCCTTATAAGCCTGTCACTTCAATTATCCAGTCATAATATTTCCAGTGGCCACCCTTCCCATTGTCACTCAGCAAGAGGAGCTAAAAGGTGACACAGATTTTAGGATCCCTAGTGGTACAAACAGGAATGGCATTTAATGAACTTTAAATCAAACTTCTAATGTAAGCATACACAATACTGAATGGTTCATATGAAAAATGGACTAAAATAATGATAATTGCAATTCTTATGGGAAGTACCAGAGCTCCTTTATAAAGCCATAAATGCTTCCCTGTATCACAGTTCTTGCAGCTAACCTCAGACAACAAGGTGGTTCTATATGATAATTTACAAGTAATTCATTCTGAAAGCTGGGTAACTAAAAAACAACCAAAACCTAGGATTAAGCTTTAAACGTTATTTTAATTCTGCCTTCTTACATGGGGAAATTAACAGACATTGGTGGTAAGGGGCTGCAGTTTTGTTCACAGCCTTTACTTCTCTGCAGCACAAAAATAACTTCTCATGTGGGCTAAGGAAATTTCATTTATCAAATAAGAACCATAGTTCAGTTCATCATATAAGATAGAGCAAGACAAATGCACCTATGGAATTCCTGAGAAGCAACAGAAAAATAATAGAAAAAAATTGTATTCCAAAATAATAAAAAGAATATTTAAAATATTGTTGGTTACTTTCAACTAAACTTCTAAAGAATTTTCAGAAGACCATCAAAAGGCAATTATTTAAGACATAATTAATTCCAGATTTCCATTCCTCTTTGCAAAAAAAGAAGCAGAACTTTTGAAAGGTTAGAAAAAATTGCCTAATAAAAATGCTTGTTCTTTCTCAGACTTTGGTCTGGAAGGAACTCATGCCATTTTTCCTCAAAGTGTACTATCAGATATACCGTGAGAAGTGATAATGCCGCCTTAGCAATTATCTGTAAAGACATCAGGGTAATTTGCTAGGGAGGAAACTGGAATACATTATGGGAGGTGCAGTCAGAGACTCACTGAGTGGTTTGGGTTGGAAGGGACCTTAAGGATCATCCAGTTCCAGCTCCCCAGCCATGGACAGGGACACCTCCCACTAGCTGAGGTTGCTCAGAGCCCCATCCAACGGGGCCTTTGTAGGCTCTGAGTTCAGATAAGAGCCCCAGTCCAATGTCCCATTAGGCATTCACCCAGCTGTGGAAGACAGATGAATCTTAAATCACGCTGAAGCTAATCTTTCTCATCAATCTGTTAATCCAAAATACTCTGCAGATACATTATTGACAATTGACAGTTTAACTTACCAGGTGGAGTATTGAAAAGTGTAGACTAAAATTTCCATTATCACAACCATAATTATTTGCAGTCATCTCTGTTATATTAAACCCTATATCACAGAGTCACCCGGTTGGAAGAGACCTTCAAGATCATTGAGTCGAACCCATGCCCTAACACCTCAACTAAACCATGGCACTGAGTGCCACATCCAGTCTTTTCTTAAACACATCCAGGGATGGTGACTCCATCACCTCCCTGGGCAGACAATTCCAGTACTTTACCACCCTTTCTGTAAAAAGCCTTTTCCTAATATCCAACCTGTATTTCCCTTGGCACAGCTTAAGTCTATGTCCTCTGGTTCTGTCAGTGCTACCTGGTGAAAGAGACCAACCCCACCTGACCACAGCCACCTTTCAGGGAGCTGTAGAGAGTGATAAGGTCACCCCTGAGTCTCCTTTTCTCCAGGCTGAACAAGCCCAGCTCCCTCAGCCGTTCCTCACAGGGTTTGTGTTCCAAGCCCCTCACCAGCCTTGCTGCCCTCCTCTGGATGTGCTTAAGGGTCTCAAGGTCCTTCCTAAACTGAGGGGCCAGAACTGGACATAGCACTCAAGGTGTGGCCTCACCAGTGCTGAGTAGAGGGGAAGAATGACCTCCCTGCTCCTGCTGGCCACACCATTCCTGACACAGGCCAGGGGCCATTGGCCTTCTTGGCCACCAGGACACACTGCTGGCTCATGTCCATCCTGCTGTTGACCAGCACCCCCACGTCCCTTTCTGCCTGGGCACTGTGCAGCCACACCATCCTCAGCCTATAACACTTCAGGGGGTTATTGTGGCCAAAATGCAGGACTCAAAACTTGGACTTACTAAACTTCATCTTACTGGACTCTGTCCATCCATCCAACCATTCCAAGTTCCTCTGCAGAGCCCTCCTACCTTCCAACAGATCGACACATCCTCCCAGTTCAGTGCTGTCTGCAAATTTACTAATGAAAGACTCAATACCCTCATCCATGCCATCAGTAAAAATACTGAACAGAACAGGGCCCAGCACAGACCCCTGAGGGACAGCACTGGTGACTGATCCCCACCCAGCTGGATGCAGCACCATTCACCACCACTCTCTGGGCCCGGCCATCCAGCCGGTTCTTAACCCAGCAAAGAACTGAGCTGCCAGCTTTTCCAGGAGTGTGCTGTGGGAGACAGTGTCAAAGGCCTTGCTGAAGTCCAGGTACACAACATCCACAGCCTTTCCTGCATCCACCAGCCTGGTCACTTGGTCATAAAAGGAGATCAGGTTGATCAAACACGACCTACTCCTCCTAAACCCATGCTGGCTGGGTCTGATACCCTGGCCATCCTCTAAGTGCTGTGGGATGGCACTCAGTATAAACTGTTCCATAACCTTACCAGGTACTGAGGTCAGGCTAACTGGCCTATAGTTACCAGGATCCTTCTTGCCACCCTTTTTATGAATGGGTATCACATTGGCCAGCTTCCAGTCATCTGGAACCTCACCAGCGTCCCAGGACTGCTGGTAAATGATGGACAGAGGCTTTACAAGCTCATCTGCCAGCTCCCTCATCACCCTGGGATGGATCCCATCTGGTCCCATAGATTTATGAACATCCAATCAGCTCAGCAGTTCTCTGACTGCCTTTTCCTGGATAACAGGGGGACCATTCTGCTCCCTGACACCATCTACCATCCCAGGAGGACAGCTGTCCTGAGGGCAAGCCGTCTTCCCACTAAAGACTGAGACAAAGAAGGCATTGAGCACTTCTGCCTTCTGCTCATCTGCAGTTACTAAGATCCCTCCCACATCCAGTAGTGAAGAAAGGTTGGTCTTACCCTTCCTTTTGCCATTAATGTATTTGTAAAACCATTTTTTATTATGCTTTACAAAAATGGCCAAATTAAGTTCAAACTGAGCTTTGGCCTCCCTAACTTTTTTTTTCCTACATGCCCTAGCAAACCCCTTAAATACTTCCTGAGAGACCTGACCTCCTTCCAAAGATGATACATCCTCTTTGTACTCCTAAGTTCCTTCAAAACCAACAGTTTGCCCATCCAGGCTGGACATTTGCTTCGTTGACTCATCTTTCAGCACAGGGACAGTCTGCTCCTGTGCCCTCAAGATCTCTGTCTTGAAGCACATCCACCTTTCCTGGACTCCTTTGTTTTTAAGGGCTGCTTCCCAAGGAACTTTCTGAATAAGTCTCCTAAATAAACAAGTCTGCCATCCCACTGTAAAAGTCTTATTGATGCTCCTCCTGATTCCACCAAATTTTGAGAACTCTATCATTTCATGATCACTGTGCCCCAAGCAGCCTCCAACCACCACATCTCCCACCACCCATCTCTGTTTGCAAACAACAGATCTAACATAGTCCCTCCCCTGGTGGGCTCACCCACCAGCTGCGACAAAAAGTTGTCCTCTACATACTCTAAGAAGTTCCTGGACTGCCTTTTTTCTGCTGTACTAAGTTCCCAGCAGATGTGTGGTAGGTTAAAGTCACCTACAAGAACAAGGGCTGGTGATCCTGAAACATTTTTCAGCTGCTTATAGAATAAATTGTCCACCTCCTCTTCCTGGTGTGGTGGACAATAACAGACTCCCAGTGCCTCTGTACAAATGCACATAGTGAGAATTTTTTTCCACTAATTAATTCAAATTAATTATCATCCTGTCCTATGGATACCTGTGTTAAAAATGCAGTTATGATGTTAATGTTATAAAGATGCAAAATGCATGTTTTAAAATCATTGTCTCTTTAATTTTAAAATCCAGTTTGAAACCACAAGGCACTAGTTGTTATAAAACCGTGCATTAAAATGTTACATTTAAAGTACATGTAAATAAAAGCCATTAGAATCTTTAAGGGCTGAAATGGTGAAGAACATTTTTTCTTAATTATATGACTTATATATGTTATATGACTTAGTGTTTTAATTGCAAACAGAAACACCTCATGTTTCTACTGAAAAAAGAGAAAGTCAAATATCCTATCAGCTATGCACCTGTGTACGGTCCACAGAGACAGATATAAGCTTACATAATTCTTTGATGATTTTTCTAAGATAAGTTAATATCAATTAAATATATTTTTAAAAGGCTCAGTTCTGTTCATTCAAGCATGTTCTGGCTTGAATTGTATTAGTGAATATAAATTGCATCAGAAAAAGCACTGCTTTATGGCTTTGTTTAACTAAAATGGAAAATCAAAACACTGGGACAAGATAACTTTATACCAGATAAAAGGATTGCTGAGGAACGTTTTTACACTTTGACAAATCCAGATGAAATTTAATATTTCAGAAATGGTCTGTGATGTAATTGGAATAGTTTTGAGACTCTGCTATTAACGAATATTAAATGAAAACCTTAAGGCTCAGCTTAACTGACATAATCTCTCCTTGCAATGTCATAATATGAAGCCTGCATATCACAGTGAGTATTTTCTGAAAAAATATGGAGTAAGGATTGGATAATATAAAAATAGCAACTAGTCCATCAAGGAGGAGAACAGTTTATAAAAAGTCTTCCCTCATAAATTCTTTCGCTAGCTGTAGCAGCTATGAGAAATGAAGAGCTCCTGTGAAATGCCCAAGGCCACACTTTGGTTGAGAGTTAAGAGCTACATCATCTTTAACGGGAGATACACTTTTTCTTGATGGAGGTGAGACCTGAGAGCAAGGGGTTTGTTGCAGAACAAAAAGGAGTTGTATTGCTTCCTTAAGTGCACTATTCATTGACAAAAGAGCACTAAATGGAGGAGGAAGGCAGAGAGCAGCCAGGGAGCTGTAAGGAAGTGCAGTTGGAATGGATGTGGTGTCCTACCTTGTACACGATGATGGGGATGTCAATGACGATGTAGATGAGGTCTCCCAGGGCCAGGCTGGCTATCAGTGCGTTCGGGCCGTTCCTCATGCACTTGTTCTGGTAAATGATCCTCAGCAGGGTTGCATTCCCAACCATCCCAATGATGAAAATAGCACAGGACACCACGGTGTTGATGTATTTGAAAGTTGTAGCAATCTTAGTCTGCTGGGAGCATTTGACAGTTTGGTTGGACACCGGGGGCTGTGGGGTGGTGAGGAGGAGGCTGGATTCAGCCCCTGAGAAGGTGGAAAGGGGGTTTCCCGAGTCACTCCGATTGGAAACGTCTCTGTCAGAGCTGTCACTGAGGACAAATCCCGGGACAAGCAGCAACAAGGAAACTCTTAAACACAAGGCTTCCATCCTGAAGTCCCCAATGAGCAAATTCAGTGAGACAAGGGTTTCGCTTTTTTCTTCAGTATTTCAGTGAGATACTCCTCACATTTTCACCCGCAGAGAGAAACTGTAAGCAAAAAAAGAAAAGGGAAAAGAGCACATAATCAGTACAACAGGTAGTCTAACACATCCTGTTTCTCACTTAGGGAGGGGATCTGAATGTTCAGCCTCCGCAGCACATGTGTATAAACGCCTGTCTATACTCACTGTGCTGCTCTGAAATCTAGATTATCCCCATTACCTGTCTGACAAAAAATTCCTTAAGTAAGTGATAGTTTATGCAAATAACATCCCACAAAACCCTGTTAACTTGAGACAAAATTTGTATAGGGATGGGAAAAGTAAGGTGAGTGAAATTCTGTTTTAAAATATAGTCATGCAGGAAAAGTCAACCTGTCTTGGTTGGAGACTGCTGAATGGTATTTTAGCTAAAATAAGAACTTACTATTTTTTCTTTGAAAAAGAAAGGTAAAAGCCCTACATTAAGAATTAAAGGTAGCAAATTCATCAATTTTCTGAGTATTTTTGATGTACTGCAACAATTAGTCTTTATATTATGTTTGTCTGACTTATTACCTGGATTTCAAATTAAAACTGAAAAGACATGTGTTTCAAATCAAAACCTGGACTAAATCCAGAATCCCTAAATATTAGGAGGAAGATTTTATAATCCTAGGATAGGCTAGCCAGGAAAATACCTTCAAACTTTGTCATTTGGTCCTGAATGTAACTGCAACTCATGCTCAGTACTTAGCCACAGTGAAGTTAATAATAAAAAATTAAGCTCTTTAAGGATAAAAAAATTACTTGGTTTAGTATTCTAAGCAACAACTAATGACATTTCTAGGTAGGGAAGAAAGCATCATAGAATCCTGCCCTGGTAAGTGTGACTGCCTGTGTGTAACCACTGCCACAGGGATTGTAGATACCAAACCTCCAGTGAAACCAGGGATGCCACTTCAGTCCATTTTCCTGAAGCCTTGGTTTAATTTAAGATTTTATTTTTACATGGTTTTATCTGCAAAACAAGACAAAGTGCTGCAGTGTTGACAAAAGAAGAGTAGAAAATAAAGTATTTATATCTTTCTGATTTCCAGGGACTCGCCTGAAATATTTGGGAGGATCCTTTTAAATAAACGAATCCTAATTTCATTCCCTGTGGGGCAGTTAAATCAGAGTTTATAGCAAGACATTTACCAGAGAAGGAGGGAGAAAATTTACTGATAGTACTTGTGGAGCAGGCACAGTATAAATATTTACTAGTATTGCAGGATGCTGTTGTATGTGGTCTGTGGGAGTGTGTGTACCTCTGCAGAGCAGCAGATGCTATGCTAACCCGAGTATTCCTGTCTGGAATGCAGAGTGCTGTCCCTCACAGAGCAGGGACCCACCTTTCAATCCTGTAT
The DNA here is from genome assembly GCF_009819885.2 of Catharus ustulatus. Taxonomy (NCBI): domain Eukaryota; kingdom Metazoa; phylum Chordata; class Aves; order Passeriformes; family Turdidae; genus Catharus; species Catharus ustulatus. The sequence continues at coordinate 13,447,994 of NC_046225.1, forward strand.
TTGAGATCAGGAACTGGCCAACTGCAAGTTCCCATGGACTTAATTTCAAAGTTTAATGTATTACATAGTAAATCCTTCCTTGTTCAATTAAATCAAATGCTGGTTATGACCGTATCTCAGGGCACTTAGCAGCAGCATGGTGCAAGTGTGTTCACTTTAGGTTTCTAAATCTTACCAGAAACAACAGACAGGTTTGACTGTGATTCTTTTCAGGCAAGGATTCATTACTTGTATTATTCCCTATGACTACGGTTCCTCAATTTACAAATGGCAAACCTGCATCACTATTAAATGGCTTTCCCAAGTGAATGTGATGAAGCTGTGAACAGAACCCACAGCCCAATGTTTTAATAGTTCTATCAGTTTCCTCCTTGCTTTGTGACCTTTTTTGTGAAAATTTGATGTATGTGTCATATAAACATGGTGGCAGCATGGCAGTCATGCCACCAGCATGCAAATCTGGGAACAAAATTGCCAATTACCATCTTTTCCCTGTCCCGGAAGAAACTTTTCCCTAAGAAGCAAAACTAGAAAGTTTTTAATAGGCTAACTACTAAGGGTACTTTTAATAGATTTCTGACAGCCCTTCATTCCTCTGTGCATATTTTTGAAGTATTTATCTTGCTGCAGAATATAACATGCAGCCTGCTTCCTATGAGTAACACACTGGCATCCCTGATAACTTTGTGTGATAAGGTAATCTAGGATTGTCCTTCTTCATGCATGTAGCCTGGAGGGTGTGAGGGTGCTCTGTGAATGTGGGAGCCACCCGCCTGTGCTGTGCCTGCGCTCCTGCGGTGCTACAGAAGCAGCTCGGATGCAGGGGGACAAAATTCCAGACTTGCCTGGAGTATCAGAAAAATTCCCGTGCCGAGGTTCGCAAGAAGAGACCGTACTAGTGGAAACGAAATTGTTCCAAGTATTAAAGACCAGCTCAAACCTTAGGAGAGCTTGGTGAGTGTGAGGCAGCTGAGATGTGAAGGGAGCGGAGCAGGGCAGGAAGGCACTGCAGGGAACAACGCCGGCAAGGGGGATTCTCCTGGCTGCTCCCAGCCAGCCCTGCCGGGGAAGCCGCCCGCTGCTCCTTCTCCAAGGCGAGAGGAAACACGCTCCTTGTAGCACCAGCGAAGGGTCAATTCCAGCATGCATTGGCAAACCCGTGCTGCCTGCCCTGCAGCCTATATGGAGAGCCTCTGGCGAGATCCATCCATCGTTAAACTTTATGGAATAACAGTTCCCCCGAGCTGCCTTGTGCCCGGCTCTTGTTCTCTCTCCCTTGCTCTCCCTCACTCTCACAGCCGCACACAGAGGTACCCCACGGCCCCGAATCCCCGTGCGGGGCGGAAGATGCCCGGGCAGTTCCCGGCTGGGATCGGGATGGGCTCCCGCAGCATCCCGCGCACTTCCCCCGCCGCGCCTCCCCGCCCGGCTCACCCTCATGCTGGCGCTGCTGGCGCCGCCGCCGCCGCCTCGCAGAATTTCTTCGGAGTGGCTTTTCCTGGGATAGTCTTACCAGACCCTCCTGCTGCGTCTGACTGGGTGGAATTGAAAATCTCCACCTCCGCTAGATCACTGGAAGAGAGACAGAGTGAAGAAGTCGGAGCGTCCCCTCTTCTCTGCCCCCTCCCCCAATTAAAACAAACCTCCAGCCCGAACTGAGCCCCTGCCAATGTTAAACACAAAGGCTGCCTCCCGGGCACGGGGGAACACGGAGCTCTTTAACTCTTTCCTCGCTGAAACTGAGCGCAGCTGCTTTGCTGGACTCGTGTAAAGCACAGCCCCGGGAACCCTCTGCTGCAGCTGCCTGCTGATGGCACGCAGGATTCCCTGCCAGGGTCTCTACCTGATCCCACCGGATGGCAGAAGAACCGTGAGCAAACTGGGAAATCTCATTAAATAAACCGCTTTGGCTTTGCATTTGCCCCGGGACTGGCCGGGATCAGCTTCTGAGACAATCAGTAAAATTGTGTGTGAGAGTTTCAAAAATGTTGGTAAAGAGAAACTGCTTCCGAATGAAAATTTCATTGATTCATCCAGGACTCACCTTGCTAATACGTTTTAGTTGCATTTGCAAGGATGATAAGAGCGTGGCTTTTTCTGTCATCCCTGTGTTTCCTATTACTATTCTTCTGTCAAGACAGAGGTGCAAAAAAATTGTGCAGAAAAAGTGGAAAATTCACTTATACCTAAAAACATTTTCTCACAATGAGAAAAGAATGCCAGTGTATCAGAGGGAGCAGCTTGTACAGGGAAGAGTGTCAAAATCCCTTCCTTCCTGCTAGCAAGTTTATGAAATTGAGTCCTTCGTTGAATCATTTCAGATTTGTCATTTTCTGGCAAGCTTTCATCTGGTTGTACCACAGAAATTATTTTCTAAACATATATGGGCTTCTTCTGATTAAAAAAGGAGACCTTCCTAAGTAAGATGTAAACTATGTCATCTTAAACCCACAAAAGCAGACTGAAAAGAACAATAGAAAATGTGATGCTAGTGGCCTGAAGAATTAAAATATCTGGCACTAAATCATATAGGGATTTTTTTAAACTTCTTCAGTTTTGCATAGTTAAAAGTATGCTTCTGTAATATGTTTGAAATCATCTGATAAATCTTGAACAGGAAAAACCAGCATCTGGATCAACTGGATTAGCAGTACTTTGTTACTTCAGAAAGTCATCTCAGTTAAATGAAGTGTCAAAGCACAGGATCTTTGAAGGAACATGTTCAGGCTCAGAATCACAAGGAGCTTACTGTTTAAAAATTGGGTAGAAAGTTTAATTCAAAATCTCAGGTTGCTGTGAAGTTGAATAAATGCTGATAAGCCACTAAATTACCCATATATTACTAAAAAAAAATTCTTTACAGTTTGGTCATAGATGCTTAGTATTAATGATTTGCTTTGTCAAGAAACATCTTGATACTAACTTGTTGGAAAAACCACTGAAGAGCTGGAAAGGCTGTTCTTACAGACCATGTGCACTTTGTGGAGTGCTTTATGGGATGCAATTCTTAAATCTCTTCTGTGTTCTCTAAACATTTTCAAGACCCAATTCCTTTCCTAGGATCATTTGACCTTTGAGTCTAAACAATTAGAGCTGTAAAAAAAAAAAAAAAAAAAAAAAAAAAAAAAAAGGCAGCAAAACAAAACAAAGCCAAAAACTATATTTCTGATCTCACTCAAACACACATTTGTTCTTCCAATTCATACCAGGATTTCATGCATAACTATATTTACTATTACATGAAATAAATGTAATGAAATTATCAAATTTACTATGCTGTTAAAGATCTATTTCTAGACAGTCTTTATAAGTGCTTCTTTTACTGGTAACCCACACAAGTAGTAGTAGCTATAAGAAATTACTGATCCATGGTCTTTGTTATTTTTACTGTTGCCGATTTTTTAAATGAACCTTTGTTTTGTCTTTAATCCTCTAGCTGTCTAAAGCTTAGTTGATATCTTGTCTTAAACTAAGATAGATTCAAAAATTATATTTAATTGTTCCTGCTTTTATGGTGTTCAGGAAAGTAACATGGAAAAGGAAGTTTTCACATAGGAATGATGCAAAAACTGCAGTTGCAGATGCAGCTGGCCTCAGCTACTGAGAAAAGTGATAAAATGCACTTCTTTACATCAAGATACTTTCAGCTTTTACAGACACTTTCACCATTGTTGTAGGACTGCTGTCCTGTGGAGGGAAGAGTTCTGACTGGGGACTCTCTGTACCAGTTTCAGTACAGTGAAAGTGTTTCCTCTGACCTTTCCTGTTTGTGTCTTCAACAAACTGCTTAGCTTTTCTTGCATAACTCCAGAGATTCAGAGTAAGGACAATGTATCAATCTTATTTAAAAAAACCGAAATAATTGGATTTGCAGCTGGAATCAAGAAGACTATCAGCAAATACCATCTTGTGTAAAGCTATTAATTTCCATGCAGCCTTCAGATATTAGAGAGAAATACTTCCATTTTCTTGGATTGAAAGGTGTGTTAAGCAAATGTATTATCTTTAAAGACACTTAGCTCCCCAGATTTGGTATGAAATAGGAATATATGATCATCAAGTCATGGAATCCTAAATTGAATTGCTGAGATTCAAAAGACTGAAATAAATACCAGGCATTATCTATAACTGGCATTTCCATAAGCCATCAGTTGGTAGGTTTATAATCAGTAGTATTTTCAGAAAATCAGAAGTTATTAATCGCAAAGATTGCAAATATCTAATTATCCTGAATTCTTTCACTGGATTTCTGATACAGTTTTTATCAGAACCAATACAAACAATAGACAATAGGAGCCACTTGAAGAATTTGGAAAAATGCACCTAAATACTTTGGTTACAATACTGGATAACTGTTTCCCTTTGAATTCAATATCTAGATCTAGTGAACAAGAAATCAACAAGTACAAAACTTCTCATGGAATCATACTAATTTCAAAAACACTTGTTGGGCAGGTTTCCCAGCTTCTATTACCCCAGTTCAGTCAGAAGTTGCATCTCACTGAACAAAACCAAGAATCATTCAAATCATAAAGAGTATTTCTATCTTGTGTAGATTATACGTTCTTCTACAAGAGATGTACCTACGCAGCTGCTTTAGCAGAATTCAGTTAAAAAGGGAACTCTCCAGAAAATCTAAATTAATTGAAACTCAGGGGTCATTAATTCCAGTGATCACTGAACCAGTTGTTTATTTCTATTGCATAACATTTCTGTTTCCCAGCAGCTGCTTTATTTAAATTGTGTCTCTACTAATGCCATATCTATAACTCTATTTATGTGCTTAGCACAAATAAATCTTGTTTCTGACAAGACTGTCTTGCTCCTCCCTCTCTTCTTGCCCTCTCCTTTCCTCCCTCCATCTTTCCTCTCTTTCTCCATCTCTCTCATCTGTTTCCTTCCTGTTAATTGAAAATTTTGGCAATTTACAGTAGGAATTTATATTTAAAAGAGAATTATGGTGAGACTATTATTGTATGAGTTTATTCTTATAACTGGAAAGGTGTTTGTGTTAGAACCACTGAAATATTCCTGCCCTTGGACTATGGAAACATGAAGCTATGAGAGAATCAACAGGGATAAACAACTGAAGTTTAAATTATGAAATTGGCCATGGAACCAAACAATTAATATAGGAATAGCTGCAGGAGCTACTGAACCCCAAAAGGGAATATTGGTCAGGAACTGGGGATTGGGTATATCTAAATTTTGCAGAATCTTGATGGAAAAGTTTGAGTAAGAAGTGAGCTTCCTGGGCCTTTAGTGTGCAGATTGGAGAAATAATAATATGTGTTAATTCCCTTCAGTTGCTGAGCATTTCAGATTCCTCTGGGGAGCATTTATCTATTGTGTTAAATGTGATGGCCTAAGAATATTACAGAAAAGATTTACTGGGAAAGGTAATGCTATTGGTCTTCATTTCCATAGATGGAAGCCCTAAATTTCAAGGTCTGGATTTTATCAATCTATTTGGTGGGAGGCAGTAAAGAAGAGCCAACCAGACTCTTCTCCCTGATGCTCAGTGACAGAAGAGGGGGCAAAGGACACAAAAAATGTGTTCTTGAAATACAAGAAATTAAATTTGAATATGGGAAAAACCACTTTCACTGTAAGGATCATCAGAGTGGCACAGACCAGAGAGGCTGGGGAATCTCCATCCTTGAAGATATTCAAACCCCAACTGAACACAGTCCCAAATCACCTGCTCTAGGCAGCTGGGCTCTGAGCAGGACCACGATTCCTAAGGGTCCCTTCCAATCTCAAGAGCCTGCACATCTGTGATTCTGTGATTTAGGTGAGACTTCCATTATGTCAAGAAAATTTTGACTTGAGCTCTGGAATTAGGGTGTTCAAAATTCTTTAGGTTATATTGCTTGTATTAGGAACTGATGTGGTGTTGAATTGAGCATGAACTACACACACACACAAAAGAGTGCTTGTAAGTTATTTTCCTGTGGCAAGTTGGATACTGTCCTAAAGGATAATGGGTGACAGTAACTGAAATATTTAGCAAAGGGTGTACTTTTAAAATATCAGTTCTGTACAATTAAGAAATTATTTTCTTCTTCCCTTTGGAGGCCAAGACAGCAAAATGAGTGACTTTAGGGAGCATTTAGGGATCTTCACCCCCCTTCGTTCAGGCAACCCTGAAAGTAACTGGGAGCTAAGGAACCTGCTCCAAAAAGACCAGTCTTCAATGGTGGCAAGTAAAAATATTTCTACATAAACCCATCAATAGACTGTAAAATACATATACACAAAGAAGAATAAAATAGCAATATGTCACAGAAAATGGCAGTTATGTAATCATGCAATAAGTTAAATTATGTAATGCGTGATTATAAGCACACAAAACCAAAACAAAATAGAAGAACAGAAGGAAGGAAAACCAGATATAAATTAAAATTTGATTTGAAGAACAGTAAGAGGAGAGAATGTCTTAGATTAGAAAATCTTCCATAATTTAAAAAAGTGTCAATCTGCAGTTGTAGATGTGAGCCTATGCAGAACACAAGTTCTACGGTAGAGGAATGCTGTTCTGCTGCCAGATACATCTTTTATTATCTGAAGCACTAATAAAATTATCTAGATAAGATAGTGAGATATTAGAATGCCATTTTATCTTAACCTAAATAAGGTTAAAATTATTTCTATTGGCTAATCAGCAGTGAAGCTGTTTTTCATGGAAAACCCTGACTCATCTCACTTCTTTCTAATGGTTCTACATTATCTAATTTTTTTTAGTGTAACTAAAGCTGAGTTGAAATAAGCTGCCTGTACATTTACTTTGATTCAGTTAAGTCCCATTCTTATTCAATACGGTTAGCATAAAACATCTTACTCTAAGCCATATATGTAGGCCTATTTGTAGACTTATTAATAGATTAATTACAAAATTCTGAGTGTTTTTGTGGATGTAAGGCATTCCCTGCAACTCCATTTTGAGATAAATGATCAAGGTTTCTGGAAAAAGATTCATCATTCTTTTCTACTGTCTATAAAATATTGTTTATTGGAAACCAAAGCACACATTTAGGTAACTAAGTTAAGACAGTGTGAATAGAAAAACCTAGATATGTAATATTTGAGAGAGAAAGAGCTGAAATTTTTTCAGATTTTTGTCATAAAGGTTCTCAATCCTTTAAAAAAGGATCTTTCTATTTTTGTGTTCATGCATGAGAGTATTCTGACTGTTTATTTTAACAGTACAGCTGGCTCCATCTCAAGTTTGGGATATGATTGTGTTCCTGGCTATAGGATTGGTATGATGTGCTGTCTCATGTGGTCATGGCCTTACTGTGACCTGGATTTGCACTGCAATGACTTGTACCTAGTGTGTGGAAGAAGTGTTTTTATGGTGTTTGGCTGTGTTAATGCAGTTCAGTGATACCAAATTTCAGAATTGTCAAGAAATCTGAATTTTGTCTTGAGGATTCAGAGAGTTGGGAAGCAATTAACCTTGGCTCCCTTCATTCCTCTTCCACCTAAGCTTCTTCATAGAGAGGCTTTTCTCTTCTGCTGTGCTCTGTCTAGTGAGAACCCCTCACCACAGCCTCAGCCACCGACACCAGTGTTCATCACTTGTCCTCCTCTTCCTGATCCTTGTCCTTCTGACGACCCACTGTGGTTTCTCCAGCAGCTGGGAATGTGCCCATTTCTTCATACCCTGAACAGTAAGTGGTTGGATGTTGCTGTTTTACCCTTAATCCCAGTCACAGTGCTGGGGCCTGCTGGGGTGAGGACAGACAGACAAGCAAAGTGGGAGGACTGTGGCATCCCCTTGGCTGCTGGCCATCCCTTGCTGCTCTCTGGCAGAGGGAGGGTGTGCTGGGAAGAAAAGAGGGAGCAATTTTATGTCTTAGTCCAGAAAAAAGATCCAACTCATTTGTGCTATCTTTGGACAAAAATATTTCTTTCTCTGGTAACAGCAATTTTATTTGGTCTTATAAAATAGCTTGAAACTGAGACGATTTCCCTGTGTCAACCCACTATATCCTCTCAAATGAAGGCAAATTATGAAAAGGTAAACTAATGATTCTGCTAAAATATACCAGCACATAACAATACATTCATATTGTTTAATTTTATTTTTATTCTTGTAACAGTCACTACTTATAGATGGTTCAGAATATGAAATGAGAAGGAGCAATATGTATTGTTGCCAGTCTCCCTTTCCTGGCTGATATTCTACTACAGTTAAAAGGACTTTTATTTTATGACTTTGGATTTTTGTCATAAATAACATACAGAAGCGAGTATACAGTAAGTCCTTTTTATTAAGCTGTAACACAAGACTGTTCTGCTTGTATAGACTAAAAAAATAAAATTTGAGTCTTATGCAATTCCTGGGCACAGTGAGGTCAAAAAAGATAGTAGTTTTCTATGATAATTCTTATGACTTTAGCCAAAAGCAAACTATTGTCGATAATTAAAATCATGTATTTAAGGTATCAAGCAACATAAGATCAGTTTTTGTATTTTTAACTAACAATTATCCTAGTCATAAATTCTCATCTCCTCTCAATTTATTTAATGTGCTATTCAATTAAACTATTTAGGAAGGAGGTTAAAAAATACAGCCAATAAATGCATGCAAATAGAAGTTTATGTACTCTTTGAACTAGCAAGTTTATTATTTGCATCATACTTTCCTGGGGAAGAACACCTGGAAAAATGCTTTCCACTTACTTTCAGATGTAAAACTCATGTTTTCTAACCCATGAATAAATGGTATCTGCTCAAATTAACTCGATCAGATCTAAGATGGTGGGAATGTAATGTTCTGTTTTCCCCATGAAGTGTCTGTAGTTATTTAGAATATTGGATTATGAATATACTAATTCCTAGGAATACTGTTGTCAAACAGGTGCTGAAAGCATACAGATCAAGCTTGTGGTCATGTGTTATTTCCTGCAGACCCACTGAAGTCAAAGATTTCTTGTGAGACTCATACAGCACTGTTGGATTGGATTCTCAGCTGGCATAATCAAGTGTAAATCTCTTGTTGGAAATGAAAATACATTTATTTGTATTTTCAGGGAATGATCATAGATCATTATTTTCAAGTCACATTAGTGGACGTTGGAGGGAACCATGCCATCATGTGCATGTTTCTCAAAATATACCGGAAAGGGAGCAGATGCTGCAATTTTCTGCAAAAGCTGATCCTGCTTTGTAAGAATTTTGATTGATTTGAATATTTTTTAGTACTTCCTGAATTTTTAATGATTTTTAATTTGCTAGTGGCTATAATAATCCAGATAGGCAAGTTTTCAATATGTGTTGAAAAAAAGTTGAAAATCAAATTTGGATTCTGAAATAATCTCTAATTTGAATCATTCCCCTGAGAATAAAAATATTTAAAGAAATCTTCATCCAAACAGGCTTTAAACTGAAATAAAACCACTTTATACTGACATTCTGAATGGGCCCTACAGCTTGAGTGAGGCCATTTTAGAAATTAATTAAAAATAATGTATATGTGTGAGGTTATATTGATCACTAAAGTTTACAAGCAAAGTTATTTTAAAAATGCAAACTGATTATTTATACAGCCATATGAAAATGAAATGAGTGGGCAAGGCTGGATTATTGTAAATAAAATAGTTTAGCTGTTTGGCTTATAGTCATAGTGAAATATCTGGATCAAAGCATCAGCAACTGCCTGTGGTTGATTTATATATCCAAGTAGCTATCTCCTTTTCTTTCTGTTTCCAGTAGGTGATATTTAAATCTCATTTATACTATTACTTTTGAAGTGATGGCCAAGAGGAACAGAATTATGAACCAGAATTGTGAACCATGTAGGACAGAAATGCCTTTTGGATTTAGGTCTAGAATACAATAACAGTCCAGCAAAATGCAAGAGCTTAACTTAGAGCCTTTATTTCATACCTTAGACTGAACTTTATTTGGATCAGGAGCTGTGTGATGACTTCTGGAAAAATAGGGAAAGCCGTACCAAAAGGCTCAATATTATTTGTTGTAATTTTGTAATGTTTTCTTGGAATTTTGCAATATACTGAAATACCTGAGGGAGTTGCTTGTGAAAAACTCCTGGTGAGATATTTTGGTGTCTGTAACCATTTTTACTTCAGCTTGAAAAACAAATCTATGAAAACTGTCCCACCTCTGAGGAATATTTGCTTCACTTTGTGTTTGTTAGCACCTTTATTTCTTGATAAATGCCCTCAGATTAAAGAAACTCACCCACCTTTGTGGTTCTTTAAATACATATGCCTGTACATATATATCAGATGCAGAACACTGGATCCCATGTATTGTCAAAATTCATATCTGCAAAGAAGTCTTTCAAGTTATGCAGAAGTAGGAACAAAAAGTGTGTGATTTTTGCTGCTAGCATTTGGCGAGACTAAAGGGAAATGAAACAAACAGATGTCCTAGAAGCTGTCAAGACCTAATAAGTCTGGTATTAATAGACATGTCTGGGCCAAGCACTCTCCAGAGATAGTAACAATAATTGTTGCCTCCAGATAGTCACATGCCTCATCTCTTCAATTTTCTAAAGAGTTCAAATTCTCAATTGTTGTGTTTTATTTCTTTTTTAATTAATCGTTACAGATTGCAATGCTGTCTTTAGATTTAAGTTCCCACCCCTAATGAGGTGTCTCAACATGAAACAAATTTTAAGGGTTTTCTTGGTGGTGAGTAGGAACAGATAGTTTAATTCCTTCTACCTTGGAAGGTTGGTATCATTTGCAATATAAAGAAATTCTAGTTTGAGCAGAAGTGTTTGGCAATTTCTGTCAGGGTCAGGCTATCTCCTTCTAGAAGTCTGTCCCATTATAGTACCCCTTGCCTTCCACTGTCACCTGAAAGTGTAGTCAGTGCACACAGAGAGTCTCCACTTAGCACTTTGGATGTGTAATGATACTGACTCAACTGTTTAAAAATTGTATTTGTTCTGGTAGCCTACAGCAGGTTTTGGTCTCTTATTTAACCACTGTCAAACCACTTATGTGAAAACACATTGGCCCAGTGGGGGACTTCAGTTTTGCATCACAATGTTCCTTCATGGAATACGTGCTCAGAGCAGATGCAGGTAAAGAGAGGGAGTGGCACAGAGTACAATTGTGTTCTAATATTTTCCCTGGCTGAGCTTCACACCACTGACCTTGCTGAACAAGGGATGGCATCACTCAGTCACCATCTTAGGAAGGTTCTTCTTCACAGAAAGCAACTCTTTCTTGTGCTTTCGTATTCTCTAGATTCCTTGAGCATTCTTATGTTTATCATATTTTCCTTACTTCACTTGATTGTGTCCCTATCATGATCTACAGTATTCTGCACCGTATTTTAAGATTTATATTGAAGGTTGTATCACTCTACCCTGTTTTCTGGAGCACAACTGCAAAAGGTACCACTGCAGTGTATGCTTTGATTAAGCTGTGTTTCTTAGAGGCCAGGTGCTTCTGAAAAAATATAAAAATGTTCTGTTATTGCCTTCATTACAGACTTTCCTTGGAATGTATTGACAATGTCTTGTTTAGTTGCCAATTTCTAGAGCACTTTACTTATTGTTAAGGTTTTATGCTTCATTGTTTCAAAAATGCAGTTCTTGAGATTAACTTTGAGTAATGTAGAGCAGAGATTCATCCAAGCCTCTAATAAAAACCACTGTTCTATTTGGAAGGCAGCACATATCATGATATGCATTGCATTTATCTGAAGGGCCGGGGGTTCATTGCCATTTGCTTTATTTATGCATACATAATAAACCTCAGAGAAACATTCATTGACTGTGTTTATCCTGGAAAGCATTCAAAAGACTGAACTGTCAGTTTAACCAGACCCTTCATTAAACCTATCTAATTGTCTCCTCCCTGTGCTCACAAACATCCAAGGAAATCAAACTATCAATATTTTTTAAAAACACACTCTTTGTATGTAATATCACTGTAGATGCATGTGAAATTCTCTGTGGCAGTCCAGTGGGTTTTTTTAAGAAATAAAGGATTTTAGGATTTTATGATTTCAAAATGATTGAGTCAAATGTTTTCAACCACTTGAAGAAAACAAGCTGGTACTAGGAAAACAAATGGTTGGCACTAGGGGAAAAAAAATCTTTGCAGAGAAATTAGAACACTTCTGCAAGCCTGTGGTATTCTTCTGGGGTTTTGGTAGAAGGAACCAGTATACAGAATGTGCTCTCTACTTTGAAGTAAAATAGCTGCTCTCTCCCAGTTCAAAGCAGGCCACAAGCAGGCATCTTCTGAATGTAGTCACCCAAATTTCATGTGATGCTACCCTCTGTTGCTTGTCATCAATCAGAAGCTGAACAGATCCATCTCCTAAAGCTCTCTTACAGGAAGAAAGGTTATAAGTATTTCTAATTACCTTCATGCCAACTCCTCCTGATGATAATCCCTGCTTTCACTTAGGCATGATATCACCACAGCTGAGTTGGTCTGAAACAAATAAAGAGAACCTTGGTGAGGCCCTCTGTCTGGGAGAGTGGGCAGTGAAGAACAGGTAATACTGTGCAAAGGGATGTCAGTTTGTGGCTCTGAGTCTGGAGGTTGTTCTAAAACGCAGGAACATTTTTCAATTATTTTTATGCCAAGACTGTGGAGTACTTCTAGGAAAGAGCTGGTTAGCTGGTGTGTGCTGGCAGTTGCTAAAGCTTAAACTTTATAGAGAAAAGTTTACACAAGCTGACATTTTAATTAACTGCTTTCTGCTTCCTCTTTTGCACAGTTTGACTTTTCCTTATATTTTTATTTCTTATTAGCTTGTGAGTATTGTTCTGATGAGCCCAAATCAGATTGCTTCACTGATACCACATGAGTGTGCTGACACTTCTCACCTTGGCTGCTTTTATGTTGTGGTCAATTGGTTGAAAAAGTTCTTCAACTTTGGAAGATGAACTTCTAAACAGAGGGAGAAGCTTTAACTTTGTTTTTTGTTTCTTGTTATTTGTAGTTTCTCTTTTATTTTACTACTGTTCACTTATGTTTATATTTACTTAATTCCTTCAGTATGCTTTCTGAATAGGTGCCGAAGTAGAACCACAGATTCATGCCTAATCAACATGTCTGATTTTCAGCTTTTAAGTCAGTCTATAAAATAGTGTATTTGTTTTGTTTATGATTGTGGTGTATGTGACTCTTTGGTGGGAGGCAAATTTAATTCAAAGTGTATTTCTTGAAAAGAACATAATAGTTGCTCAGCAAGAATCTATGATGAGAAAGCTAACCAACAAATATGAAAAAAATTACCCCAACTCCAAATTACACAGGGTGTTTATGAAAACAACTTCATAAGTTGAAGGTTTAACATCTGCCTAGACTAAAATGTCTAAATTATTAGAATAACTATTGCTGAGCAAAGAGATAATATTTCACTCTTGCATATGTGTTTTACATAGTAAAACCTATTTTGAATCAGATTGGAAAGATTTTTCTCTTTCCACTAATCTGTGCCAGGATCCAATTATAGAACACATCTCAGTAATGGCAATAAATAATAGTTATAAGAGGAGTATGCATGCTACAATTTGTTGTTGCCAAATAAGACCCTTTAATAAGAAGCCTGGATTTTCCCTTTTAAGTGACATTTTACAAAGTTTTCTTCTTCATTCATAACTAAAGATTTGTTACACTTCCAGTATCTTGGTGGATTTGAAAGTTAAGCAAGCCTATTTTTTGTATTTCAACAGCTGCTTCCTCCTCTGAATAAAGTATCTGAAGCATATAAGGAATGAAATCCTGACCACTTTGAAGTCACTTGGAAAATTCTTTTTGTCTCTCACTGAAGCTAGAATTTCACCCCAAGTGACTCAAATATTACATTATTCTAAATTGCTTTGTGGAGGAGGTTAGATTGCCATTTTATACCACTTCCCTGTTTCAGACTTTAAAATAAATTCCAACTGGTATCTTGCTTGAGAGATTATTGAAGAGATTATTCTTTTCAGCTTCTCTACCTTGTGACAGAGGTCTGAGAAGCAATATGGATTTTTTTGACATTTGCATACGGAGAAACAGAAGGCCTCATGAGTGTTCATGCTCCTCTGACTGTGCACCAGAGATTTTATACAGAAAGACTTCTTCTGGAGAAGTAAGAGTGTTTTCTGCAACAAAGCAGCAAGTCCAACAGTTGTGATTCCTGGAGAGTGAGAGTTCCTATTTCACTGACATTACATTAGAAGATTTAGGGTTTCTCACCACTGCTTACAAATTTATTGCAGAGGAGGGGTTGGGCACATTATGAGTCTTTATTTATGCATTTCCAGCGAATTACTTTCCTTCCATTTATTTGCTACTGGTTCATTTATAGTCTGGAAATACTGTGCTTCTTTTCTGATGACTATCACCACAGCATTCAAGATTTTGGGGGTTGACACTAATTCAGCAGACATAAGTTCCGTGTTGGAAGGGACACTTAGTGAGGTCACAGCTGTCAAAGTGATGACTTTAGTGACCTGCTAGCAGTAGGACTTAAAAATCTCAGCAATTTTTATGGAGCTTTTGGAGCCTTTTAGTTCTAAACCCCTTTCCCTTTTCTGTGTCTGGCATAGAATATTCTGTGGATACAGAACTGGTAGCTTGTCCAGGACAGATGTAAACCATGTCAATGTTACAAATGATATATATATATTTTTTTTATTACCAGGAAAGTAAATTGTAACATTTCTGGGATAAAATATTGGGCAGAACACAGATGTAAGGGAAATGATAGTAGACATCTCAAGAAAGAGGGTGAAAAGCTAAGGATATGTGTTGCCAAGAAAAATTGTTTGTGTTTCCAGAGCTACAAGAAGCATAGTATGTTTTTTACTATAAACCCAGTCCAAATTCCTTTCAATGAGCGACATCCTGTAGAGGGTATCCAGTAATATAGTCCATAAATAAGTATGGCTGGAGTAAGTAAAGCTGCTAAATAATAAATGATAGCTTGTAATCCAGAGAACAACTTTATAGTTGAATGTTTATAGGGCATGGGAAAAATGTAACCCCCCATAGAGATGAACAGGTTTTTTTATCTCTATACCTGGGTTCTTGGCTCAGCCATTATCTATTTTATTTTGCCTCCTGTCCCTTTCCTTTAGGAGGAAGGAAACAGATAATTAAATTGAAAATTTTAAAATGTGTACATATAATGACTATGTCACTGCATATATCCCATGTGTATGAAGTTAATGTAACTGGATAAAGAAAAAAAGCCAATTTTTCTCTCTGCCATAAAACCAGTGTCATATAAGATCAGTTTGAGTCCATGATGAAAAAGTTTTCAGTGGTCTAGATTCATATCTGAGGTTGGTCCAGGATGTAGTGGCATTGCCCTAAATGAAGAGATAAGATTATACTGTGTGACTTGTCAGAAGAATTGGTAGTAAAGACCTCAGGTCACAAAACTCTGCCTTGCAGATCGCATTCATATGAAGACAACCTCTTTTTTACCCTGGTGAATTCCATATATTTCAACTAATTTGATTGCCTGATTTTGTGAGTATTTTGTCAATTCTCTCAACACTGACACTAATTGTTTAGCTGTAGATTTTGACAGAAATAAGAGAATTCTTGAAAAGTAGTTTAAAAATGAAGTTTCTTTCATTTTTGAGAAGCATCTGTGCTTCCAAGAAAGCCAGAGAATTGTAAGATTCGATGATGCTTCTTGAAAATGTATTGCCCACTTTCGAGGTAAACAGAACTGGTCTGGAAGTCTCAGGAGATTAGTGTTTCTTGGAATTGTTCTCTCTTTGATGGAAATACCCTTCAGACTGTCTTCTCCACAGCAGTTTGGTGCTGTGAGACTTGGCTTTGCCTAAAGAAACTTCTTGAACGTTCAAAAATGTAACTTAGCAAATCTCAGACAGGGCTGATGTCAAGAGTCAGTGAAATTGGTTTGATTCACACAAATACTTTTAAAAAGTGTTTTCTTGAGGAGGACACTTATAAATCCAAAGCATGGACCTTGTTCTACCTGTAAATTAGAGAGTTTCAGTAGTTCCCTGTTTATCTAATGTATGTGATTTGTGTTCTTGCATTTCTACAATTTTTGGATTTCTTAGCAGGTGCTGGATTCTCCACATAGAATCTTACCTCCCTCTGAAGAATTTAGAAATTTTTTTGTAATCCAGGACAAAAATAAAAGAGCTTGCATTTACATTTACAGTATCTAGTCAACATTTGAATACAAACCATCAATATTAAACAGATCACAGACTTGCAGAATAGCTGGGGTTGGATGGAACTTTAAAGATCAGTGTAGAAAATGCAGTATTTAGATCCAGTGGCAGGTAGGAGCATTTCCCACGAATTCAGGGAAGTTCTACAAAGCTCTGGTGAAATCCCATGTGTTCTGCTTGAGAATGCATGTTCCTGCTGTGCATATTGCATTTAAGTTTCATTTGCTTGCCTCTGTACGTAAAGGTTATCTGTTCTCCTTCAAAGATGATATCTATGATGATGATATACCTAATGTTCTGATTTGCATGATCAGGGAGTGTTTTCACAACCTTTAAATGTTGGCAATGAACACACAGAGGTGTCTGTACTCATCCCACTGAATTGAAGCACCTAAGCTAGCAGGGTCATCTGTCTATAATCTTTCCTAATCGCTGGGGAGAGAGATCTTTCTTTGCTCTAAAGGCAAACCCCAAATCCCTGCACCCAATCCCATAGGCACCTACGTGTGATGATTTGAATACCCTCCTTTCCGCCTTCAGCCATCTTTATTAACATATTCCTGCTTTGTCTAAGAATGTATTTGTTCAGTGGCCAACTTGGTGTGAGAAGACTTTGCTAGGTGTGTCTACTAACTCATAAAGAGTGCTGATCCTAGCTCCAAAAGACTTGGAACTTCTAAGGAAAGGGGAAGAGATACCAAATGATACACATATGATGCTACCTACTTAGAAGTAGTGTCAGATTTAAAAGTGCCTCTCTCTTGCTATGGTTAGGGAGATGACCTTTGAAGTTTTTGTCACTGTGCAGCTGAAATTAGGCATAGGCAGCTGTTAATAAATGATGTGCATAGATGGACGTTTGCCAGGCTTTAACTTATGAGATTATGTTTTGCATAGTACCCTCATAGGAGTGTATCTTGATCAGACACTGAAAGAGTTCTAGAGAGAGGAGGCTAAATATAAAGAAACTAGGAAATGATCGTTTATCTAACTGATAATACATTCTTTTTGTCTTTGGGCTTTTTTGAAAAGAAACTTCAGTGTATATATATGAATTAGAGAGTTTATTTGCGATAATTTGCATCTCTGTACTAAAAAGTGATTTCCACTTTGCCACTCCTCATGCAATATTTCAGTGATGTGTGATTTTCACATTCTGCCTGTCATCTTAATGTTTCTAATTTACTGAGAAGTCCCTTTGTGTCTTTAATACTTGGACTCTCAAAGAGTGGCTTCCTCAAAATATTAAATTCTTAAACTAAATATATCTATATATCTGTATGATATATCTATATCCACTTCTGTGCACACAGATTCACAGAATTGCCAAACCACAGAGTGGTTGAGGTAGGAAGGTAACTCTGGAGGTCATTTGGTCCAACCCTGTGCTCATGCAGAGCCACCTGGAGCTGGTTGCTCAGGGTCTTATGACAACATCACAGTCAGGTGTATTTTCTGACAGTCATTAGCATTTGTATTTCAAACTGAATTTGTTGTGAATAGTGCTTGGAATTTTAAACATCAGCTAATTACTGCATAAATCTTGTATTTTGAATCTGTAAAAACCACATAACCACACTTGGGAATATTAAAAATATCTTATTCTCGTAATTTACTAAATATTAAGTTATTGGATCTTGAAAAAATGGGTTTCAAGTATTCAACTCTCAAATGCAAGCTGACAGAACTAGAAAAACCAGCTTGAAATATGTAATTGTTTCCTTCTTTCTGGTGGCAGTAATAGCTTCTGTAAGATGCCTCCATCTCAAGTTTAAACAACTGCGATATAGATCCTGGCATCCACCTCAGGAATCAGTCTAGAGTTGGTTGTCCCATGGAAGTTTTTCAGTTCCAGGACATCCTTTTGCCCTCACAGAACTGTTAACTACTTCAAATATTCTCTGAAAATATGGACACTTGAAAGAAGTTGAATTGCAGGCTTGCTGTACATAGCAGTAAAAATAAAGTTAAAAGGCATATTGTGAATTTTATTAGATTCCCTTTGTGGCTTATTTTTCCAGAGAAAAAATTGCAAATACACAACAAAAAACAACCTTTGAGCTCAAATTGGCACACGTTGCCACGGTTTTTCATGGTAATGTGAACAGAGCTTACTTGTAAAAATGTTTGTCTTTGTCTGAGCACCATGCTCTGTTCACAGATTATATATTGTTAAGTGTGCTTGGAGGAGAGTGCCACTTTAGGTGTATCTCTACAAGATGATCACAGGTATTCTAGTTCATCCACAACAACTTTAAAGAGTAAAAGCTCTGTTGGAATCTTCAGTGTAAATGTACCAATCTGAATGTGTGTGCTTGCAAGCTTCACACTTCTGCCCATGTAATTATTGATTTCAAGTTAGTTGGAAGCTGGTCCAACAGCCTAATTCAAATTCTGGAATTAAATGGATTCTAGTCCTCGACACAAACTTTGGATGATGTATCATTTTCTAACTTCAGTAGTAGTGTTTGGAGTTCCATTGAATTTATGAGATGACCACTGAATTTATGAGATGTGCTATTTAAAAATGCTGGTATAAATCATTGCTTTCTGAGTTTCCTTCCTTATTGAGTAAATCCAATATTAGGAGAACCCATAGCTGTATGAGACACAGTGAGTATGAATGTATGTCAGTGGCTAAAGAGTGGAAACTGAAATGCAACTGAAACAGAGCAGTGCAGCTCCAAATATACAGCAATCCATAGGCCAGATTCTGGTTGCAATCCATGGGTGCAGACTGTGTCAGTAGCAGCAGTTCTGTATTTACAGTGATATCAAATAGATTTGAATTGAAGCTGGTGTGAATTAGGTCAGAATTTCAGAAATGGTCAGTTAAAATTCAGCTTTAAAGTTAATATTGGGCATCTTGATTAAATGAACTCATTCAGCTGGGATGAACTTCTCAGAATTACATTGGAGGTGAAAATGATCTGTGCTCAACCTCTCTAAAACTTAGGACATAGTATTATGATTTTTAGACTGGCTTGGAGAACATATGAGAAAATTACCATGAAACTTTGCCCTATGGATCAGTGCAAAACATGACTGTTGACCACTAGCATGGACTTTGAGCACTTTTGATTTGTAAAAATACACCAGAGTTTCTGTAACTGTTTTACAAAAGTGATGTTGTCATTATTTAATTTCTTTAACTGTATTAGTACAGCAGGTAGTAGAAGGGGGCTTTCTCCATAATAACAGCCCAAGGGTGTTACAGTGACACAAGTGCCTACATCAGGTGCTCTTAAGACATTATTTAGCTGTGTCCTCTAGACCATAAAGTATGTATGGAGCATATGTTTATTTTCTCAGGAGATATAAAGGCTTGGCATGTGTAGTAGATTCAGTCAGTTAAGGTGTACTACAAATGTCCCATGTGTGCACTTCTGAAATTCCCACCTCCTGTGTCCTCTTCTCCAGACAGTGCTGGTCTGGTTTGAAACATATCACATTGCTCACTTTCATTTGTATAGCAAAAATTCCACTTTCTAAAATTGCCTATATATTGATAACATTATCAGAGAATTCTAATACTGAAACTGCAAAGCAAATGCTGTGCTTATTGAGCAGGCAGAGCTGTATAAAAGTGTTTATTACAAATGGGAAGGGTTTTATTCTTCCTGCGATGGTTTGGATGGCATTTTTTGTTTGGCTTTGGTATCCAGGATTGTTTTAGCTTTTTGTGTTCTTACTATTCTTACTCTGATCAGCCTACACCAAAACCCTTTGGGAAATGTGTACATTTTTGTAAAAACTTCACAAATACCTTTGGTCACAAAGAAATGGGGCACTGGGGAACAAAAGATGTCAAGGCTGAGTCAGCTTTGGCTAGATATCCCGATGCTTTTGTCCTGGAAATTGTGCAAGAACTGTTGCCTTATGAATTTTTATTACGTCTCTGTGTCAGCTAGATCAAAAGTACTATAAAAGTAACCTCTCTCATGATCTCTGTCTCATTTTTTTCCCCTCTTGGTTCTTTGACTCCATCTTTTGCATATTTCTTAAAGGGGACAGTTCAGACTGAACAATATATTATTTTGAAACGTGTGTTACATATGCTTTTGTTTGTAATTTTCAAGGAGAGCTGGTATGAAGTAGCTTTCCTGCTTATAAAATTCTTCTGTTACAGTCTGGACTTGGGTAAAAACTCAGTTCAGGTATCTGAATTCCAGATGTGAGTATCTTACCTGTTTGTCTTTCAGAATGCTGAACTCAGGGGTGATCCAGAGGCAGGAACAAGATATGTGGCATGTTGAAGAAGGACAGCTTGAAACAGCAGCTTCAGGTAGTGAGAGGTGATAAAATGGAGAAGGGATAGAGAGACATTCTTGAAGGGCATGTGAAGATGGGTCTTTGGTGTTTGCTTTTAAGGCAGTTGGATGCCAACGAACACTTCTGGTGTGAAGGATGGAGCTGAAGAACATGAGGGAAATTAAAGAGGAATAACTTTTATAAAACTTCATATTCGAAAGTTAATTGCTCTTCTGAGGCTACAGAGAACAGCTTTTAACAATATTCTTGTAAAATTTG
Source organism: Catharus ustulatus (assembly GCF_009819885.2). Taxonomy (NCBI): domain Eukaryota; kingdom Metazoa; phylum Chordata; class Aves; order Passeriformes; family Turdidae; genus Catharus; species Catharus ustulatus. The sequence continues at coordinate 13,468,674 of NC_046225.1, forward strand.
CTATCCCTTAAATTATTGAAATAATGCATCTTTGGAATATTTGAGGTTTTCTAACTGGTATTTTTCCAGTGAATAAAATTCCTTTACTACTTTGATATCAGCTATGTTGCCACTTCTTCTGCCTCTTTATATTCATACTGCCTGGATGAAGGACAATAACATTCATAACTGCTTTCAGTTCAGAATATATTCACTGAATTCTCAACTCATAAAGGATTAATGCCAGTCTGGACTTGTGAGCTGCTAGTCTCCATTCATCCTGGTGGTTAAAAGTTTGAGTCCTCAGTCAAAGTTTGTTTTTTTTAAACTTCCTGTTACTCATAGTAATTCTGGGTCTGCATTTTGATGACAAAACATGAAATATGTTTCCCAGCTTTCAGATGAGGCTTATCCTCTTGTATTACAGTAACTTTGAATGTTATATAAAATTGCTGTTAGGCAATAATATAAAGGAATTATTGAGTAATGTCTCAATCTATAAAACAAAAATCCTGTGGTTCACTGGTGTTCCGTAACTGACGTTCTGCAGTCCTACTTTTTTTCTCTTCCCTATTCCTTATTCTTTAAAAGGAACTTCATGGTCAGTATCCATTTAGGAGCAGTAACTAATTTCTCTTTTGGGAAAAGTAGAACAGGGTGAATGAGTAATTAGTTCCTTGGCAATATATGTTAGTCTTAAAACAACATTTTTTTCAAGAAAAAAACTGCCTGCATTTGACTGGGCTGATTACTGATAGTTTCCAAACATTGCTACTCTTTTTTTTTTTAGTATTATTTTGCCAGCACAAACATCTTCATACCTACTGGGATATTTCTAATGAAACTCTGTCATCTCCTTTTCTTCTGGATACCTGGCAAGGGCTTTTGAGAATCAGTGACTCATGAGACTTCGCTGATTTATTCTCAATGTTTTCATGGAAAGCAGTGTCCAGCATTGGGCCCAGGTTTTGCAGTTTGGGAGGCATTGAAGTGAAAAGACTTTATTTCTTTTCTTACTTAATAACTAGGTTAAGATGAATTTTCCTCTTCCATGCAGCTTCTTGTGAATTTAATGGCAAAAAGAACAGCAGTGCAAATTAAATCACAGGCTTTCAGCAGCATTTGCCAACTATCACTTTTGCTTGTACTGTGTTAAACACACATAATGTTCTCTGAAAACCTGGGTTGAAACTTTTGTTGAAATAAGAGCACTAATAAGTCATTAGGAACTCTGGATGAAAACAGAAGTCGGGACATTGTGTTTTATGTTGCTCATTATGAAGCTGGGATGTGGTTGAATTCCAAGTACAATGCTGTTGTAAAAGGGGTGCTATGTAGGCAGGGTGACCAGTCTGTGGTTATGCAGAAGGTCAGGTACTGGAAGGGTGAATTTTCCATTGGACTTGCTCACACAGGAGTTTTTTGCTCCAACAACGTGCTATGCTTAGCCCTCAGGGAGTCCTATTGGAGGTGCTGCTCATGTAGAAAAGTGATTTGGCTGGTTGGCAAATACACAGGTCACAAGAGTCCTTTGAGCAGTGTGTTCCTGCCCTTGTGTGTACATGGTACAGTGCATGGCCAAAAGCATGGGAAAGAGGAGAACCTATGTTCTGCCTGCATTCTCCAGAGATGTATTTGAACAAATAAAATCATGTCAGGGTTCCCAACTTCTGAATGGGGTTTCTTTAGGGAAAAAGAGTAAGAATTGGCGGTGTCCTGGGTGGTTAGGAAGGTCTGAACAGTTCATATAACTAAAGATACTGAAAAAGAAACTAGGTCTTGGTCTCTGTGGACAGATTGGCCATTTTTGAATTGGATCATTTCTTTGTGCTGTTGCCATGGAAATCATTTGGCAGCAAAGCTATATGTGCAGGTTGGTACTAAGAAAAGTCCCCCCATTTTCCATGTTAGGGAAGGAGGAGAAGCAGTGACCAAAGTGGGAGGAACATCTTAGGTCATCAGATTTGTGCTTTTGCATTGGCACAAGGCATGGGAAGGCTGATAGATTAGCTTGGAAGGATGGCAAAGGGAAGGCACACTTGATTTAGATCATATGCCTCTTATATTAACTTTTTAGGCTCCTACCTAGTTTAGTTTCTGGTCCATGTCAGCTCCCAAGTTCAGTTCAGTTCAGAGGGACTGTGATTAAAAAACTTTATTAGTTTTAATGAGTGGGAAATATGAACCCGGAATTACACAAAGAACAAAGTGAATGCAACTGCACTTTAAATGCATTGAAATCCCCCATCTCCAACATGGTCTTTCTCCCTGCCTTCAGCCATCTCTGATTTCCTGGAAGCTCCTCCATATGTATGCAGACCACCTACGCCTTTCCAAAGATGGTAAATTAAGAACTGTCACCTACAGTCCATCTTGTAGTGCCGGCAGGTCCTGGCAGGACTGTGCACTGCTGCTCAATGTGAAGGGTTGGTGGTTACTTTTTACAACAAGCATACCAAAGGAGTTTTTCCTCTTGTTTCACTTAGAGCAGAAACCCAGGAAAATGGAAAACCAAATACGTGCAGAACTGACTTTCTCATGTTTTCAGCCAAGTAACTTTGTCCTACATTATTTAATATTGTTCAAGTGGATGAAGTGTCTGACCACATTATATGGTCTCATCATCACGAATGAGAAGTATCACATATCCTGCAGGGATGCAGAAATGGGGGAATCATCCAGAATAGTGGAAGAAGTGACACTTGCACACCCTGCTGAAATATGTGACCCTCTTTAGCCACGATGATGGAACTGTCTTGCGTGGTCAGGGCTGGATAATTTCATACCCTGTGTGTGAGCCTAGAAGCACATGCTTGAATTTTATTTTATTCATTATATGCTCATGACCTTGTGGATTTTTTTTTTTTAAGCTGTACTTTCCACTTCTATTTTGTGTTTCAGAATTCTGATTTGTTTTGACTTGATTTCAGTAGTTTGGTGGATTTTTTTTTTTGGGGGGGGGGAGGTTTAGTTTTTTTAAATGGATTCCTCATGGTTTTATATCAAGAAAGTTTTAAATGTCTGAAGAATTGCATAAGCTACAGTTCATTTTTTTGTGTGTTGCCACTTGTTGCTTTTTAAAATAAGAATATAGCTTTTAGGTTGCTTTTTTAAAGTGCCTTTCTCTTATTTTCCTAGTGATAAAATCAGGGTGCCAAATTTCGCTCCCTGAATTCACAGCTGTCAGAAATCAGTCAGGTATTACAAATGTTACTGAGTGAGAATTTGGCCTAGACTGTGTAAAGCCCCAGGGAAATCCTATAGCTGTGTGGGAAACATCTAGCTTTTCTTGTGCTTTCCCATTCATTGCTCCTCCTCTTTCCTGTTTAGCTTCTGGGATTCTCCCCAAAGAAGACTGTCTCTCTCAATACACGTAGACAGAACATGACACAATATTGGATTTTGTGCCTCTTGAAAGAATAAATGAGTGTAAGTTCATATTATTTCCATTTCATGCAGTGGTATTAGCTCAGTTACCTGTTTTTATGACAATAAAAGAAAAGTCCTTCAAACAGATTGTGATTTAGCCTCTATAATTTTTGGCTGGTTAAAAGATCAAAAATAAGATAGTGTAGGTTTCGAGATAAACCAGAAAATTAAAAAGCAGATTTTATTCTTTTATTCATCTGGAAGGACATTGTAAGTTGTGAATTTTCCCTGAGACAGTCAGTGTTAGCTCCAGTTAATGCTTTGCTCTCTGCTCTTACTTGGACATGCTGTACTTCATGTTATTAAACTGTTTTGACTCATGATCAAAGTTCATGCTACCACAAATCACCAGCTGGCTGGAAGGATCTGTACAGTGGCTGTGGGATCCACAGGCTGCAGCCCACATACATTTCCTCAGACTTTTGAAATTCCTTGCTATCCTTGTTCTGGAAATATGGAGAACACAGAAAAGAGAGTTGCATTACCTGTTTCTAATAAACATTAAAAACATAGAAACAGTCTATAATCATCTGAGGCTGGACATATGAAATGAATTAAGCTTTGAAGTGCACAGTTACTTTCAAATCTGCTGGTTTCTCCCTTTAGCCCTCATGCTCCATTTTGCAATTTGCTATGTTAAGGCAGGGATGCATTTTGTACAATCACTACAAGATAAGAGAAAACACAGAAAACAACTTCAGATCCCTCTATTTAAGTGATCAGAGTCGGGTGCATTTCTCCCAAATTATGATTTTTCTCATCCCAGTACAAAAAAAAGTAGCTCAAGTAGGTTATATATATCTATATATACTTTTTTTTTTTTTTTTTTAAATTTAGGGACTTTGTGATCTGATTTATTTGTGGAGGTTCTTGTTCCCATGCTGATTTTTCTTCTCTCTATATTTTCAATCAACGATTTCTTTCCCCTCTCTGCTATATCCACTCTGATCAAATTACCATATGTATAAAATTCAGCTGCAAGATTTCTGGCTTGCCCTGGGTCCTGGGAACATACCACCCTCATTTTGATCTCTCTAAATTAGCTTCCTGTACAATTTCCTGTCAAACATGAGTTTCATGAGATTTGTCCTTGAATGTGTGTGATCATCCCTTCTCCCTGTAATGAAATTTTGGCTTCCTAACTAGCTGGAATATTTTCACCAAGCCTGTTTTTATAAGAGCTAATACTAATGAGATTTATTTTTATTTTTTTTAAGTAATGACTCTTGGAAATAGATCTGCAGAGATAATTCAGGTTAACTCTCATGCAAGAATTTTAAGCAGGAGTATCTGATAATCATGTGTTTGTGTGAAAGAATCTACCCCCCAGCATGTTGTAAATTACTTTTCATATTATTTATCACGATCTTAATTTCATGAATTTTCTTCCATCTAGATAAAATAAAATGAAATGCAGGAAGAAAGCATTGTCTGCTAGCTAACACTATTGCAGGAGTAGTTTTTATTGCAACTTGATGTATTACTAAGATGACATTAATAAGCATTCTCAAATACAAATGTTATTTCCTGAGAGATAAATCCTGAGGATATTTTGTGTCTCACTGAGTCAGCTTCTGCTGCAGGATGCAATTATCCCATCTGAAAAATCAGACAAATATGACTTTCTTTGAGTCTAAAATCAGTAGATGCTTTCAAAAGTATTTCTCAGATTACTACTTTCTTTTGGGTATTATAAGATTTAATTCTGTGTGTGGTGCAGGATTGGAAGTGTAGGCACAAAACTTGTAAAAATCTCATTCCTCACTTCCCAATTTGTTTCACAACTGAATTATCTAAGGATTGTGTTCTCAAATTGAAGATTTGCAGGATGCAAGGCAAATTATAACTCTGCTTCTGGCAGAAGAGATGCTTTTTCTGCTGACTGACAGATGTAAGGAAATAAAAGGTTCAAAGAAACCTCTCCAGGTAAACCTGGAATTGGAAAGCTGATTTATAATAGTTTGCTGAAAACACCAATTCAGGAAAGCAGTAAAAAAGTATGTTTTTCTTTCATGCATTATTTTTAGGATACCGTTCAAAATAAAAAAGTCCTTACACTGGGATTTTAATGAAATTATCTAATGTGAAGAATTGGTGACTCCTGCACAGTGTTTTCAGGATGAATTTTGCTCTGACTTCGTCAAACAAGAAAACTTTGCACCCACAGCTGGGAAACCTCAGGACAAACGAGTTAAAGGGACAATTCCTTCAGCTGTAGAGCACTTCTTGTAATCTGATTATTTATGGGGGATGTTTACATATACTCCAATTTGTCACTTTTTTCTTGGCATACTGGATTTAAGCTTTAATGGAGTGATACCATTTGAATAATTGATCAAGTCTGATCTTCTCCTTCAATAAGTTCTAGTTAAAGACGTGAAAACATTTTTTGTTTTCAAGGTTTTTGCTTGTTACCATTCCTTTTGATTATTGTTCTACCCATGATGTCTCTTATCCACATAATTTAGGACAAGAAAAATCTTGTGGACTTTTTTGTAGGTGTTAGGGATAAAAGCATGAAAGAAATATGATGTGCCCTCTGGCACTTTTGGTGTGCATTTTGAGGCCAACAGCAGCTTTTTTGCTTTGTAGGAGAGCTGCCAGTATATGGGGTCTTGATGCTGCAAACTTTATAGAGACACCAAGATTGATGAGGCAAGGGCTAGGGGTGAGATAAGAATTGTCATTCAAGTCTGTGTTCAGATACATAGTGGCTGATAAAGTATGCTGACTTCTGACTTCGGATGTAACTTGGCAAGGGCAGGACATTCCTGACCGTGCAGAAATGTGGATCTGCTGGGATGGGGGACCAGGCACTGTTTCCTGGGGTTGACCACAACACCAGAGATTTGGTCCCTGACATTTGAACTCAACCTTAATTTTAAAACAGGGCTCCTTGAGAGCAGATAGCCCTGAAATGGCTGCAGACCCTGTGGAGGGGCTGCCTTTGCCTACCCAGACACATTTTTTTGATTTTGCCACCCATTCCCTATGATCTGACATCAATACTCAGTCTAAGCTTGAACAATGTGCAGCCTAGTTCCAGGCATGCAATCAGCAACTGCTACTGGCTAGGAAAGAGTAAGAAATCTTGTTCTTATGACACAGCTCCTGCGCTCAATTCTTTGCCAAAATCTAATCAATCCCTGCAGCCCATACCAGCCTGAATCCTAAGCCTAATACTTAACATCACTCTAACTCTAGAAGCAAGAAGCAGTCAGAGGAGCTTTGCAAACTCTCCTAAATCCAGTTTAGCAGGTCCAAGGAAGTCCTCTAGTACCAGTAGAGTGGCAGGGAAGTTAAGGGTAAATGAACACTTCCTGGTCTTGTCAAATCTGGGCAAGAATCTAAAGCCTAGCTGAAATTCTGGGATGGTGGTTTGGGTTTCACCTAAAAATGGTTGGAGATTATTTCAACCTTCTTTCCCTTAACAGTGCAATCTGCCACAAAACTGTGTGGGAATGTTTTTGAGTTTCAGGTTGTGAGAGGGTCATTCAGGCATGGTTTGTGAAAGGAAAGACAATGGCACAAGTACTTTTTAAAATTTGGTATTCAGCCTGGCTGGGGATAACTATAAGGTATGTGTGGGGTTATGAACAGGTTTTTCATGTGAATGCTTGACCACATTGTAGGATGATACTACACTTCATGAAAGAAGTAAGAGAAAGTAGGGCTAAATATGGATTTTAGCTTCTTTTTTTTTTTTTTTTTTTAATGAAAACTCATCTTCAGAGAAGTTTTTCATCCATCTGTCTGGATAGGGCTACTTGCCTCAATAGGGCTGCTCATCAAGTAATGCACTTGAAAGAAATAAGGAGTTTCTGATGGTTTTGTTAACCTGTTCTAGGTGATTCTCCAGGCTGTTTGGGGAACTTGGCTGAGGTTTTTGGTGTGTGGGTTGGAAGGAGGAGGGAGATATTTGAATTTTCAAAATGGGTGTCAGACCAAATCAGTGGCTGATGCCAGGATATGTCAGCTGAGAGAGTTTCTGAAACCTGAAAGAAGCTTGGTTTATGGCTAGTTGGAAACAGGATGTATTTAAGGTACAAGGGTTAGGAGTTCTGTCTGGTTGTGAGCTGTGATCCACAAAAATTGAAGAACTGAGGAGTGAGGTCACTTAACTTGATGCCTCTAGTGTAAGTAGCCATAGGCCTTACTAATGTCTGTGATGGAAAAGTGCCAAACAGGTCTCATCTGTGCTAGGAATAGAGAGCCTTGCAGTGTGAGATTTGCCTGCCTGCCCCCTTCCCGTCCCTGTGCCCCACACCAAACAGAAATTTACCTTTTTTTGTAATAGAGGAGAAATAGGAGCAGCCATGGAGAGAGAGGATTTTGGAAGGTATCAAGAACAGAAAAGCAGATGGATTGAGGAAAGGATAAGGAATAGTGTGAATACAAATAATTTCCAATTGTAGGTAATTTGCTGAAGGCGGAAGGAAGAAATTGAACCCAGTTAGATGTGGAAAATATATCAAAGCATTTTGAGAGACAGTAGTTACAGCTTTACCCTCTTATCTTTTCTCTTTGAGGCATGTCTTTGTCCCACTCTATATTTAGCAGATGCAATGTGGCAAATGTTAGATGAGCAGTTGCTTATCTTGTCAACCCAGAACACGTGGGCATGTGTCCAAGTACCTGAAAATGCATCACAGAGTTCCTCCCACTTATTCCTACCTATTCTTAGAGGAGACAAATTTTTCCCAGATATCATTCATCACTGATTCACAAAGAATGATACCTCTTTTTTAAAAAAACAAACTCATTATGGTTACAGTCTTACACTTGTGCATTCTGAGTAGCAGATCACTACAATATCTGGTAAATTTAGGTAAATAATGAATGTGGAATGGCTACTCTTCCAGAGCTTCTGGACAAAGAAAATATATTTTTATGACCTTATTATTTTCTAATTTATCTGCATATAGCCCAGGATTTGTTGTGAATTACCTCCACTTTACTGGTGCAATGAACAGCATGCAGACAGCAGGGATTCAGAAAATCTCTTTTCAGTATGGATCCTTATTTGATTCAACATTATTGTTATAGTTATATAGTTATATATACATTATTATGTTGGTGTTACACTTGCATATGTCCATTATCATATGTTTTACTCTTGACCTATGCTACTTTAAGCAGATAACAGAGCTCACAACCTGAACTAAATGGTCAAGCCTTACTAGCGAAGTTTACCTTTTGATTCAACAATAAGGGAGCTTTCACAATGATAACTTCTTTTTTTTATTATTATTATTCTTGCTGATCCCTATTTTAATTATCATTCAAGCATACAGTTTTCATGCAAGTTTCCCAAGACTACTCTTTTTTATATTGCTGACTGCTGTACTCTGAACATTTCTGCTAGACTGTTGTTTTTGTCATTGGGTAGAGATCCTGAATTCACACTTCTTGAGGATTGAGATTGTTACTCAAATATGGAAGCTGTTCAAGACTCTGGACATGTACCTAGTTAAGATTACTAGGTGCTTAGATCTCTTGTGTGATAAAGCCTACTGTAGTTTGCCCTTAGTTTAAGTGTCTACATTCTGCTTAAACCACCCCTTAGGTACCTGTATCTTCTCTTTCAATCTGTCCTTCAACCAATTTTTACCTCATTTGGTCAGTGAAAGTAGTAATGTCTTTCTTTTTGCAGGATAGTTTGTGTTTGTTTAATCTTCAGGTAATCTACTAAAGACAGGTCATATGAATGCTTTGACAGCTAACAAGGCCAGAAATGTGAATTTATCCCAGAACAGACAAGGTTGGGAAGGTGAAGAGTCTGGACAAAAATTGTACAGGGTGTTTGTGTGATACTGAAGATAGTTCTTCACACTTGCACACCTTTTTGTTATTTCCACATTGTAATAAGGTAAATACGTTTTTATTTTTTATGGATAGATAGTGGGAGCATCAGAAAACTGTTTTCCTGAAGACTAATGCATCATTTAGCACAGGAAACTGGTTCAAATACACTGAAGTTTGGCTACCAGCCCAAGCATTACAGGAAACAATTATCACTTAAGGAACATATTTCTTACTGATTTGTAGAATAAAATTGCTTCCCAAGTATATCCTACTCAGGAAACAATACCAGGTAGCTCAAATGAATTGGTGCTTCCTTTAAAGATAAAAATTAAATTATTCATAGCAAACCTGATCAGTCTCATGTAATTTTTTTTATACAGAAGCACCACGTTTCTTTTAAATTCAAGGTTGTCTACTCATTTAATACAACAGAAAAAAATCTCAATCTTACTTGCAAATAATTACAGTGAGCAAGAAAATACTTTTCTGAGAACTGGAACATGAAATACATATGAGCTCATGATGGATACCTCTAATCTCAGGAGATGCTCTGTGCTTTAGTGGGAACCCACAACTTCTTTCCTAGAGGTTGGCCAAGTGCCCAGTAGGAAAATCAACTTTAACTGTTACATGCTGCATTCATTTGTAAGTCATCAAAATATTTAATCTTAAATTTGGAGTAAGAGAGAAACTGCTGCAAATAGTGCTGCAGGTAGAAACTTAATGGTTCTTTCAGAGAAATTATGTTCAGCTATTATTTTTCCACACCCTTATTGCAATAAAAGCTTCTTGGAAAAGAAAAAAGGGAAGAATGTTTTGTGAGAAAACATAGTTGTTAGAAAATGAAGAGAAGCCCTGGGAGTTCCTACTGAAAATTAGCCAGACAAGCAAAATAATCTGTCTGTAAAGCATTTGGATTTCAAAAATTATAAAAATATATTATCCTTCTTTCTAAAGTGTGCTTTGTCACTCTGTTCATTTGAAATGGTCAGCAAAAGCTTGCAGAACACGAGCTTTGATTGTTGCTCAAGAGAAGTACAGCCAATGGCTCTAATGAGTTGCTTCAGTGACCCCTCACTAATGTGGTCTGATTTGATCTCAAAGATCAAAAAGTTCCATTGCTTCCAGAAGACTGAAAACCATTTGCTCATACAGAGGCAGCCCTCCACGCAACTTTGAGCAAGCTCATTTGACTTTAGCCTCAGGTTTGCCACTTCAGAGTCCCTGTCCCTTGCCATCCTGGTGGCCTGTAGCTCTGGCCAGGCTCCAGCTCCCTTCTTGGCTGCCTTTCACAAGAGCAGCTGCTTAGCCCAGGCTGAGTACCTGCCAGCCTTCTCCTTGGTTCTCTTTCTGCCCATGTGATCTCCTTTCTTGGTGTCAACCCTTTCCTTAACCTTCCTTTAAGTAAACCCGGTTTTGTAACTGCAAGAGAACAGTTAACTTCAGTCCTCTTATCTTTTGCTGTACATGCTTTATTAAGTCAAGCCTGGAAAAGATAATTTTCTAAAGTGACACTGCAGCAAATCCCAAACTGTTTTGCTTAGTGACTATTATCACTTGTTTAATCTTTGACTGTTTTTTAAATAGTAAAACCATCCGAGCCTCTGATTTACGAGCATGTTTTGATACAAGTAAGAGTGCCTTCCCCCTTCCCTCCAAAGAGCACTTTCTCCTCATGCAATACAAAGCAAGGTAGAAAAAGCCCTGACTTGTACTTGTAGTGTCATTCCTATCTTAAGCTGCATAAAAAATGGATTTATGGACATGGAACCTTGAAACATCCCACTTAAATAAACTGGCTTTTGTTTTAAAATAAATTATCTTTGGACTTAGGCAAGCACAGAGGGAAAGGGAAGAGATGGCAGGAGCGCTTTGCGCTGCCGGAGATGTCCTGCAGAGTGGAACAGGCTGTCCTGTAACACGGTTCTCTGAGTACCAGTCAGCTTTTCTGGTTCCATGCTGTTCCCAACTCACTTTGGGCTGTAGTTTGCATCTAAATCTAATCCTGTCCTTTAAATTCCCCTAGGTTTTGAAATAAGGGTGAATTTTTGGCAAGAACCGCTCTTGGCAATTTAACAACAGCTCAGGAGAGGTATATAGTCAGTTCTGGGTCTGCTGGGTTATGCAGAAGGGCACGGTCAGACCTGCTCTGAGAATTTTCAGATGCATCCTTTAAGACATGGGGTTTTTTTTTTTTCAAATTTTACTTAAACACAGTTAAATACTGGACAACAGTATTGCAGCTGCATTGTAAAAATACTCAGTGAAGCCATTACTTGACTTTCTCTAGAAATCAACGTGGGAAGGGAAGAGACTTTCTGTTTACTGTTTGTCTGGTCTGATGCAGAAATGGAGTCCAGCTGCCAATGCTGAGGTCTGGCCACATCTGCTAAAAGATAGTGATCATTTATCAGAAGGGAAAATTTCCCGGTATCCAGGACGTTAAAGCTCCTCCTCTTCTGTCTTATGTTTATTAGGAGTTTATGGTCTGGTACTTTTCACATTTCTGAGTGAATTGGGTTAATAGAAATGAATTCCACTTTGAAATGGAGTGTGTCTCTCAGAAAACTATCACATTTGATTTTAAAAAAAAAAAGATTATTCTTAGAGAAATCTATCCCAAGTGTTTAAGAAACAACCAACCAACCAACCAAAACATGTTTTATTTTTGCCTTGAAATTCTCATTTTGAGTCCTATTCATAGTATCTCCTTAGAGCTTTGATGTTGAAATATTTTCTATCATATTTGTACTTCCTGGCCAGTACTCCCAGCATGGACTAAGTTACTCCTTTATCTAGTTTTGATTAGACTAGATTATCAGTTACTCCCATTCCCCTGATCAAAGTTGTATTTGTGTTATTTGGACCTTCCTTAGAGCCCAGACATGACATCTGAGCATGGTATTCTGTTAACACGAAACCTCTGCCAAATACTGGGCCTCAACTGTTCCCCATTGATCTTCTGGATTCCCTTCTATAGGTACCCATTGATTACATTTGTCCTTTTGGATGCTACCAGCACAGCAGAAGCTTCATGGCTACCCATCACCCTCCAAACTTTCTAGTCCTATCCACTGTCATGGTTTTCCTGGAAAACATTTCATTTTACGTATTTATGCTTTTTTTCCCCTTAGACAGCCAACTTAACTTCAAAAAAACCACATGCTGGTTGCATCATCCAAAGTACTGGGCAGTCCTGAGAAATCCAAATCAGCAAACTGTCCTTTTTACCAATACTCTTCCTGGAATCATTGAACTAAATAATAATTTCATGTCTCCCTGGTCAGCAAAAGGATTGAGAGGCTAACTGCACAGCACCAAGCAATGATTATATGATTTTGTGCCTTTGGATATGCTGGGGAATGCAAAACATTGGGTATGTGTGCAAGTTGTGGCCATATCCTTATGCAGCACATCTAGCATTTCCTCCTGCACACAGGTTTATAGAAAGCTGGTGTGGAGGCTGGGAGCTCTGATATGCTGGGAGTCAGTTCCAAAATGGGTTAAAGACTGCACAATGATGTTTGAAGCACAGTGGCCACGTGGCTTTGTAGAGCCCAGTGAGTCCCAGCTGGAAATGTGCCTGTTCCGCGAGGATTTCTCTTTGCAGCTCTACTTTGACTGCAACCTCTGGTACTTTCAGCCCCTTAAATGTGTGCCATATGGTTTTAAGGTTGTTCTGTCTTCTAAATACAAATGACTACATTCACACCAAGCTGAGCTTGCTTTGTTGCTCCCGAAAGAGGCTGAAGCTGCTTCCTCTCCAGATACACAATTATACAACTGTCCTGGATCTGTGTTCAACCTCTGATTCACTTTGATTATTAGGCAGCACTCAATAGCAAAGGCTTTGCAGAAGAAAGTTTAAGTAGGACTTGGAGTTCAAGCAGGAGCATTCCCTGCTCGTGTGGAATTGCATTAAAAAATTAGACACACACTAGATAACTGCAGTTATCTTCCTAACCCCTTTTGAGGACAATAACCATGCTTTTTGTCCATGATTTTGTCAGAGCAAAGTGGGAAGGTAGCTGGAACAGCAAGAGAAAGTCCCTCATATTCATCTGCAGAGAGGTCTGTTTCAGAGGCAATTGCAGAACATTTCGTTCCACTTACCAAGGTCACAGCATCATTCTTGCTGTTTTCACTTGTTTCTTGTAGTCTCTTTTAAAGTAAATTGCTGCCTTTAAAGAAAATGACTTTACTGAACTGCTTGGGATCTGTGTTTTTCCGTGACTCTTTGAAAGAAAAATTTTTCCTTGCTGTTTGTTTTTTTTTCTTTTTCTTTAATGAACAGATTCTGCCTGCCTGCCTTCCCCTCCTCCTTCCTGCCTTTTGGCAGAACTGGATGTGTGAATTGTGATGTTTGCCACTGTATGACCAAAATGCTCTGAACTGTGCTCCACAAAGCAGCAGTGAACTTGACAGAGAAAAACATCAGCCTGTTTGTAAGACAGAAACAACAAGGACTTGACACTTTTCTTCTGATGTTTGTTTGTTCTTATCTGCTGTGAAAATTCATTTGGTTTTGCTTACAAGCCAACTGGATATTTTTGACTGCTCACTTTTTTAAATCAAATTTATGCAAAAATATTACGTAAGAACAATCTTCTATTGCAGTTATGGGGCTTTTCAATGGGAGCAAGAGTAGAACAAAGTTTTTAAAATTGACTTTGTTACCCAGACTAGTGGTGAGTTAGGACAACTTTTATTAAGCAAAGCTCAAGTGTTGCAAAATGTGCGGATTTGGAGGTTAACTGTGACAAAACTGCAATGCAGAAAGGATAGCAGCAGCTGCTCCAGCTACTGAATCAATGCTGGAGCATATAATACAAGTGTACTTGTGTCCAAAAGGTTTTAGATGTCTCACACAAAGACAGCTGGGCTTTCCCTTTCAAGTAGTTTTAAAATGTTCTGATAAGCACCTGAATTTATTCTTGAAGTTAAACAATTATATTTTCAGGATTTTCCATCAAAGATCATTTCTGTCTTTACCAAATACTTACAAAAGCTTAGTGAAAAGGAGGTACTGATAACTAGGCTGGTGTCTAAGATTTAAGAGGTGTTTCTGATATTGTGTTTTAACATGTTATTGGTTATCCAAGGCTGAAATACTGGAACAAGTTCTTAGAGAATTTACAGTCAAATCCTACTGACAAGCAATTGCTGAGGTGAAAATAAAGTGAAGGGGTCTTTCTGAATTTCTTAATCTGTATCCATCAAAATATATCTAAACTCAAGAATTTCTACAAAACAATTCAAGTTTTCTAAATTGATTTTCCAAGATGGTAAATAAAGCCTTTATTTGGCCCTCACTCTACACACGACTTTCCTCTGTTTCTGAAATGTCTCTTGCCACTCTTTCCCCAACAGGCAGCTTATTATTTGCAAGCTTCTTGTAGAGATGCTGTGCAAGCAGAGACAGCTCAACAGGAAAAATAACCAAGGAGGATTTTGCTAATGCTTCTGTCCATGTGACACAGACATTCAAGTTACTTATGTGCACACATCCAGAATCTTTTCCCAGGCTACTGTAGAAAAAAATATACAAATTGTCCAACTTCCTTTTTGTTGTATCAGTGAATTCGTTTTGATTTTGTTTGTTTGTAGTTTCTGGGAGTCATATGATAACAATGCATTTCCCTCTCTGGTAGCATCTGTCTCTGATCTGATTACAATTCTGTACTATTGCAAAATGTACATGTATTGTTTGTTTCTTAATAGTAAGATCACAGAAGACAGAATTTTAAAGAATTGAAGTGGAATAAAAGTATGTGTGTTCATGTGTAAATGAATGGCAGCTTTTTTAGCTATATCACAAGGAATTGTTATTACCTTGGAGGTTTCCATGTGATTTTTCCGGTTTTCTTTGATTATTTAGATTAGACCTATTTTCATATCCATGTATATCTAATGTTATTGATAAAAAAGGAAGTGAATTTACTTCAAATATAATCTCAATATGAATTCTATTACTTGGTTTTCTGATATATGTCAAATTCCTCCCTTCCAGTTTAAGTATTCCTATTCAGGGTAAAATGACTATTCAGGTTGTCAGATTGAACAGGACTGGTGTGATTAAAATGTTGCAATATTTTAGAATACATGCTTGCCCTAAAATTTTTTTTTCTGGAGTGAACTGCCTTTCCAATATCTTCCTAGGGAATGTGAAATGTAATTTTTTATGCTGGGCCCTCTTAGGTTGAAATGTCTTTGATCTTTCCTGTAACTTCTGAAGAGAAGTGGTCATCACAGACATGCCCATGGCATTGAGGTAAAAACGTACACATTTGTGCAGAAACAAATTTTCCACCATAGTGGAAGCACTCTGGATTCCATGCTGTGAATCCAACACCCCATGTGTATTGTGTTATACACAGCTCCAGATACCTGCCTTACATTTTCCCTGGGATCATTCCCAGCCCCAGCTGACTCACTGTAGTGGTTCCAACTAAGCTGTTTTTCCTTCTGGTGACGGTTTGTTCTTCTTGAATGCAACACATGTGAATCTCAGTTTCTGTTGCTTTGTTCAGGGGTTGGCCCCATGGTTACAGTTCTGGTCAGAGCACTTTTGCTGAATTAAGCTGTTCTTTAGTACAGCTGTGTCCTGCTTTCCCGCTTTTTGCTGGGCTGATTTCAGTATCTGGAATTTTTTAATATTTTTTTACTTCCTTTAAAGTTCAGTTTTTTCCTAGGATTGGTTGTAACAGAAGGGCTGGGACTCAACTTGTGTGTGGCAAATCTTCTCTGGAGGGCCGAGGTCTATAAACAAGAATTTGGTGGAATATTTTCTCCCAAGCATCTCAAGCACAACTCTGGATCAATCACCCAGTGGTCCACAGTCATGGACTATAGCACTGTCCTCTCAGTACTGTTGTACATGGAAAAATGGGGCTCCAGATGTTTCCTGCTTTCTGTTTCAACTCTTTCCCCATGCTATTAAACATTTTTAGTTGGCCTTTGGGAGAAAAGAAAGTGCTGTGATAACAGAACAAGTGCTAAAAGTACGAGGCTAACCCTGTCTTCTGCATGCACAGCATGTTCCTCTGGAGCTGCTGAAATGCAGCTGGTGAAATCAGAGCTCAGGCAAATCTGAAATGATGGTGTAGAAAAAAGTTCTTTTCATAACTTGTACTTTATTTCTTTCCTTGTTTATGACAGCTGCTTTCGGACACTAGTTTTTATTTATTCAGAGACTTCTCAGTGGTTCCAGAAGCTTAATAGTTTCAGTGGCAGTGCTTAGTTCCATCTGTGATGAGTGAGAGGAAGGTCCTAAGTTCAGTGAAACACATCACAGCAGTGATCCACACATGACCTTCAGGTTTGGCTACCACGGCAGGAATTTGTGTTCATTGCTTGTGTGGGTATGAGCAAATGTATCAGTGAGTGACTGCGTGCATTTCAAATGCTGTGTAGCTTTGTGCCCACCAGCACACTCCTGTTTATTTAGGAGGAAAGGGGAGATCTGTTTTGAAAAGTCTGAAATGGAAATACTTACACTGACTTCAGTTGTTGAATTAGTGATGCTATTATTCAAGACTGTTCTATAAATAATGTTATATTGTCATAAGTATACACAGATATCTAATTTTCCTTTTTTGTGATTTTGAGTGAGGTAACTTGTGTGTGTTTCTTACCTGGAATTTTATTTGGCTTATTTGTTCAATACTTTGACAAACCTTGGAAAAGCTGCAAGTGTGAAGGTGCATGGCACAATTTAAAAAAAGGCAGGAATGTGATACAGTGATCCTTTTGTGCTACAGTAAGACTAGCTCTTTTTAACACACCACAAAGGTATATGTACTGAGTCTCAAGGAACTTTATAGCTGAATAACAACCGACTTTCAAAGGTTTAGAATTTGTTTTTCTGTGCCAAGTGTGTATGGGAGAAGCCTAGGAGGTCAAGAGAAAATAAGCAGAAGTCAAAGACAGATTGTAAGACAAATAGTAACATCTGGTAAATGACTTTCTTCTGCATTTGTGGAGCCCTTGTTTACTGCAGTGAATGTGAAATGTTTTGCTTGGCAGGATTATAGCATTAAAGTCCACCAGTCTGGGAATAAAGTTCACACAGGTTTATAACATTGCTAATGCACAGTAAAAACCATCAAATGTATTTGCGTTTAAAACCTGTATGTCATAAAAAATAATCATCATCAGTGGTGCTAAAAAGTTAGAAAATACATAGGTTTTATAGCCTTTTGTCATTTTTGAGAGGCATTTTGAATATTTCTTCTGGTTCATATGCCTGTATAAAGTGCTTTTACCGTGCCCTCTGTGAACTGACTGTCAGTAAATCCATCTTTGTGCTCATTAAAGGCCTGTTTCAGAGAAACAATGGAGTAAAGGAGCTAAAAATGCTTGGCTGAGGACATCACACAAATGAAGGTTTGTGTCTCTCTTATGTGGGACCCCTAAAAGGGAAAAAGATACGGTGAAGAAAGGTAATAAAAGAGGCAGAGCAGATTGATTTGGTGAATTTCTTATAGTTTCCAGCTGATCCCACACTGCTATTCCCTCCTGACAGACTATTCAGGGAGAAATGGTCATGCAAACAGAGCTTGATTTCTGTGGGAACTGTCTTCCCAAATGAATGTTGTTCTTCTATGATGTAAAAAAAATAGGAGTACAGATTGTATAATTTTTGACAGCATGGGTATAGCAAACAAACAACTTACCCCTTCTTTCTTTGTAAGACTCAAATTCTGCAGAGGTTACAAAAAAGATCAGGGCCAGCTGGACTCATCAAACAGAAGTTGAAGAGGTTTATTCAGTTGTGGGAGTACTTCACTTCATATTATCATTAAAAGTTTTATTCTCTGAAAATTCGTGTTCCTGTGGTATTTTGCGTTGCTTGGACTTTGTTCAATGAGAAATAGTTTAACTGGAACAACAGCAGTGGTGTCTTCTGAGATCAAGACACTTGGATCAAAGGCAAACGGAAAAAAATCCATGGGGCTTGCTGATTGAAAGACTAAAATCAATGCTGTAGTTTAATCTCAAATGCATTGTGGAAACTCCTCTGTAGCTGTTAAAAGTTTTAGCTGTAATACTGACTGGAGTCCCTAAGGCTATAGAAATTAAGATTTCTTCATGCTTGCAGGAACCAGAATGTTGAAAGAGAAAAGAGTTGTTCATGTAAATCTCTTTGTGTAGGATTCAGTTTAGACACATTTCTAAACAGTTCCAAAAGACACAATTGTAGTTTGGCATTGTGTTTGTATCTGGTATCAAATCATGCTTGCATTACTTGAAAAATCATGCCAGTTTCTAGAGAACAAAATGTTTCTGTGTCAAAATTCTTGCTTGTTGCCTACAGATGATTTGCTAGCTGGTGTTCATGCCAATCTACCAGCTTGGCTGCATCAACTTGAACAGAGTCTCTCCTGATTTAAACTTGTATTGTGGAGCCTGGGCCTTTGCATTTATATTTATGAAGAACTCTGTTTATTGTCTTTGATAAAAGCAGAAGTCAGTCTGTTTGAAAACCAGTGTGAATTGTTCAGTGTCCTTGTAAAGAGGGACAGTTGTATTTTGCTGTTATCTTTTGATTAATGTGCTCTTCAGGACTACATGTCTTCCCAGCAGATTTCACCAGCCACATGTCAGCAAGTGTAAGAGCCAATTTCTTGCCCTTTGTAAGTCAGACCAAGGGGAGGTCTTGGGAGCAGAGAACCATAATGGACCGTGGAAGTCTGAGAGCAATTATTTCTAGGATAATCAAACACAAGAAATAGCAGGAAGCAAGGTTTATTTATGGAAGAGATGTCTACTAAGAAACTTACAGTTTTTATTTACTACTTCCCTAGAAGATTACTAGAAAAATGAACAAAATAAAAGTCTTGCAATATTTGAAAATAAAAACAGTTTTAAAATTAGTCAGAAGAGGGAAAAATCTCATCTATTCAAAAGATGCAAGATCATTTTTTCTGCTTTCAAAATAATGTTTTTTTTAAAAAAGATGATAATATGATTAGGACAACAGAAAGATGGATGTTTCAAGGTGAACTAAGCTTATTTTATTTTGAAAGGTCGTAGTTAAGGAAGTTTTAAGATGTAGACTAAGTTATTTATGGTCTGGATTGAGGCCAATGCAGTGCTATATCAGCCCCTGGGTAGCTTAGGGGCAAATTTCACCTTAAGCAGGAAAGAACTTTATTTCTCTCTGTCATAAAAAGCTTCCCAAAGCTACCCCACTTCAGGGAATAACAGACTATCAATTTCCAAGATACTCTTGTTATTTCCCACTGTGCTACCATATTTTTCTCTTTGGGGATGCTGGAGGGGACAGTTCCTCCCTGATGCTGCAGTAGCACAAGTGTCCCATGCACTTGTCCCCAAGCAGATTCTGTGTGGATTGCTCTTGGTACCCACCTGTCCATTACGACTGTCATGGTCTGCCTCTGCATCTGGCATCAGCCTGAAATCAGATGGAGGCTGCTTAGGTTGGCAGCAGACTTATCACAAAGAGCAAAACCTGATTATTTTTTAATGAGAATTGTGTCCTACATATCTTCATGATGATGTATTTGATGTGCATGGTGTATTTATTTGGTGGGCTGCCTTAGGAGGAGCATGGAATCGATGCTTGCTCTCTACTCGGCACCTGTGAGGCCGCCCTTGGAGTGCTCTGTGCAGCTCTCCAGCACAGAAAGAGATGGAATTACTGAAGAGAGCCCAGCAACAGGCTCTAAGATGATTGAGGGACTCTCATGTGACAGCTGGGACTGTTCAGCTCAGAGAATGCCCAAGGGGAGTCTCATCCATGTATATGAATGTCTGAAAGCAGGGTGCAAAATTAAAAGCTGGTTTTCTCATCTCTCCTGTTTACCATCTGGTCACACTAGACAAGCCATTTTAATACAGACTCAACTCTGAAAATATTTGACAAAGGTCTCCACCAACCAGTCAATCACAGCCTGAACTAAATATTGAAAATCACTAGAATGTCTTGGCCCAACTGCCAGGCACATCTGGATGCATTGGACTATTGTTCAAAGGTTCATTGTGCATAACTGTGATTCTGACATACGAACAGTCTGCCAAGATTATTAAAGAAAATAAAAAAAAAGCTGTCTGTTTATTATACTTGCAGGTCATTTCCTGCATATGCAGTTCTTGGAGACAAATGCTGTGAAGAATGAAACAGTGCCTCTTGTACATAAAATTAATCCAAGAAGGCGCAGTGGTATTTATGACATCATAATTACATGCAAAGGAGAAGAGGGAAAACCATGCCTTCAGGTGAAAAAAAGCTGACCAAGAAAAAAAATCGTGTGAGCACTTGAAATGGCCTTATAAATTAAAAAAGCAAACAATAAAATAGAGCTTCAGAAAAACATGCATTGGTTGCTAAATTGAAGCTTTTCTTTATCCAGTTACAGGATATGATTGGAAAGACTCTGAGCCTTTTCTGTGTATCTGTTTGGTAACATTTCTGGTACGCTTTGGCTGTGTGGATTTTCCCAGCAAATGCATGAGAGATTCTGCCCTGTCACTGATGTACTGGGACAATGAAAGCAATTTTAATTTCTCTTTGGTGGCACAGGCTGTTCTGCCTGTCTGTGATGTGTGTTAGATGGACAGTGTGCTGCTCTGGTGACACAGAGTGTCTGGTGTGTGTTTATACTTGAGAGCTTTCCTGTGGGCTTCTGGAGGCTCCTGGACTAGATCCTCAGAAAACAGGGACAATTACAATTTTATCAGATTTGCCCTATGGGAAGCCCCTTTTTTTTACCTGCACTCACAATTATGAATGATTAACAGTTTCATTTTAGTTCCATTTAAACAGACCTTAGTAAAATATTTACTTGAAGAACTATGTGTAAGCTGCAAGAGAAATCAGCATATGTTCAATTTGTTCTTCTTTGGACATTGGCTTACTTCTTTACAGTGCAGCAAATAATGTATTTGTAAAAAAGTAATTGCACTAATATTACAAAAGAGGTATCCATGACATGCCACTGCTTTTCCAGAGGAATGGAGCCTAGGTGTATTAGTACTGTCTAACATTAATAAAGGTTAATGTCTTTTTTGGAAATTGTTCCATTATAAATTGCCCTGGACCCTAAATAATCTTGGCACTCTCTAGCCATAATAACTACAACTTTCATAGCCCTAGGAAATACAGTCATGCAGAGGTAGTACAGGATTTTGCCAATTGATTTCTTTGTTTCTGGCAGACAAAAAGATAAATTAATGTTGCAACCTGCCTTTCCTTTTCCTTTTTTAAGAGTTTGCTTAAAGGACTAGGACTAAGATCAAGAGCTTTGCAGATGTATCAAGAATTAATGACTTGTGTAAGTCACACATTCTGTGCCAAAAAATCTACATCCCAGCTGAGGTGATGAGTACAGAGACAAACTCTGACAGGGAATATGTCATGGGAGTAGCAACTGTACAGGAACAAGTATTGGGAATGACTTCTTACAGGGAAAACAAAAGAAGATTAAGGATTCAGAAAAAGACATGACCAAGATGTCCATAGAAATGAAAGCTGACTAGTCTGACAAGTCTTGAATTTCAAAGTTTTGTTGAGTGTATATCTAGACCCTAATGGGTCTGATTTTTTTCTCAGTGTCTTTTATGGCTGTCCTTTGTTTTAGTATGAAATAGAGGTATCCTCCTTTGCAGTGACTCCCTAGAGCTTCTTATCTGTCTTTTAATCATAGTGAAGAATACAGGCCTTTTGATATGATCCCCTATCGCAGAGGAGGTTTGCTCAGGGTTGAGGGGAATTGCCCACTCCACAGTAGGCAAGGTTGAGATATATTTAAAGGAAAATTCTGTCACAGAACTCTTTATTTTAGCTTTTTTTCTCCATGTGCTAGAGACCTTTTGTGGAGAGAAGAATTAATGCATTCTTCTGGGGAAGAGATTTGGAGTTACTACTCCGCCAGTGTCAAATTCAGTGTGGTTTCATAAGGGACAGAGGGAGTTGTGGCCTGTAGGGACAAACTCGAACTTGTAGGCTGTGATAGATGGGGTCATCACAAGGGAGAGAGGTATTAAGCCTTGATGTAGTGTGTAAAACTATTTTAAGGTGTATTTAAGCTAGTCATGACAGAAATTATTCAAAAGTCTTATACTTTTTTGTCTGTGTGGAAGTTCTGGGCCAGATCAAAAGCCTATGCCTGGACCCTTACTTCTGCATCAGGCTTAAATCAAAACTATGTGGCTCATGCTGTCTGTGCCCTGGAATAGGAACAACCAGTGCTGCAGTATAACAGAGTCTTTGCTAATGTGATTGAAGTATTTAGGAAAGAAAAGCAAAGACCAGATGTGAGTGTTATTGTTGTAAGGTAGCCCCTGCAAATAGCAAAATGATTGACAAAAGGATTAAGGCTGTAGTATCACAAGGAGAGACTGATAAGTTTGGGACTCTCAAGTATAAGGAGAAGACTGAGAGAGATGGAATCGATTTTTACAAAGCTATGAAAAAGATAGTTCAAGTGCAATCCATTATTCACTAAACCCTGAATTAATAGCATAATTTATTTGGCTTTAAATCAGTCATCTTCTGGTTTCATTATTAGGCAGTGTGCAAAGTAAACTTGTGATATGAGCTGCCACACAGAAGACTATGGGAGCAGACAATATCAACAGATTAAAAAAAAATAAATTGGAACACCATAAAGAAATAGTTTGCAACTACTTGTGATTATACCTAATGTTGAAAAGAAAAAAAAATTATAAAAACTCTGGGAAAATATGGTTTTAGAGCTTAATATAATTGTGTGATATTCAGAAAAGGCTACTTTGGTTAATTTTGTTATTCTCAGCTAGTACACTTTATTTTTTGATGTCTTTGATGGAATAAGCTGCTAGATCTGACTAAAATTGGCAGACTTCATCCCTTTTTGGTATCAAGTCACTTTATTCTAGATTTGAGTTCTTTATACTCTGTTCTGAAGAAGTTTGTAATTATACCATTTTTGATGAAAGAAAATATTATTTCTTCCAATTTTTTCTTCCCTTTGAGTAGTAATTGTCAGGTTTAAGAGCATGGAGCTTCTTGCCCTGCAAGTCAGTGACATGAGTCTGTCAATGCAGTTATGTTGAGCAGCCTTTTGGATCCATCTTTTAGCTTTGGACAGTCATGCCTTTATCCTGTGAGGTGGCTTAAGAGAAGACTAAACTATTTTGCACAATATATACACTCCAGCAAGAGTTTTTCTGCCAAGATTTTTGAGTTTTAGGGGTTAATACACTTTTTTGCTCTCTAAAAACAAATGTGGCAAAGAAATAACAGCACCAGAATGTCTGCAACTCTGTTTTTGAGTTAGTTCTTTCAGCAAAAGTTAAAAGACTGTGCACAGTCTCAATGACACCCTGGAGTGGCCAGTTTGATTCTGCAGTTTCCTACTTCTGCCTCTTATTCTCTCCTGGAAGCAGGACAGGCCTTTCCACACATGGGAAAGGAATAGGCAGGAAGCATATACTCCTTTCTTCAAACATTATCTCTTTATCTTTTCCCCCATAAAATGCCAGAATATTTCATCTGAGGTGAGCAGATCTCAGGCAAAGAGCAAATGAGCCTGTGCTGAGCTGCAGGAGCTGGCAGTACAGGAGGGGATGGAGGGTGGGTCTCTGTCCCAGCGGTGCTTCACACATCCTCTTCAGTCAAATCCTTCTGCAGAGGTCACAGAGCCCTTTGCAGCCATTCCTAATAAGATCAAATTCTTTCAAGCAGGAGATTTGTGAAGAGAAGAGCCCCACACCTATCTGCAGATACCCAAATCGTTTTGCACTTGCTGTTTTTGTGAGCATCACAATAGTTGGTGTTATCACGGGACAGCCAAAATCTGTGTCGGTGACAGCGAAGATTCCTCCTGCAGTGTCACCTCTGTCACAGCCATTAGCACTGAGACAGTTTCCCAGCCAAACTTAGCTCACTGAGGAGTTTGGGGAACCAGAGCTGGTGTTTGACAACCTGCACCTGGGAGAGTACATGTACCCTTTTGTACCTTATCACACAGCTGTACCAGCGGCAGGAAAAGCTGCAGTGACAGGAGTGGGCTGCCAGTGTTCAGCAAGAGAACTGGATCCGAAACAGAGATATTTAAAGCTGTATTTTTGTGGTATTTTATGTGACTATGATGAAAGAATCAGTGACCTTTGCAGTGCTGTTAATCATCAGGTCTCAGTCAAAAAGCTACAAAGCAAGATTGTCATTCTTATAGCAAAGAGATTTTTGAAAGCTGGTGTTTGGAAGGGGGAAAATTGTAGGAATATCTTTTCAAAGTCCTGCTACTTTTTTTTAGTTCTCAAAAACAATTTTAGAGACTTGGAGTATTGGCCTTTTTCTTTTTTTTTTTGGCTTCCACCAAAGTTGTGTGACAAGGCAAATGACCCTGCAGGCCTTTAGTCTCTTTTTTTGATGCTCACTGATGGCTGGGCTCTCTTACCCTTTCAAAGACTGATGTGGCTTGACATGATTTAGGGCTGCCTCAGTTATTAGCTTCCCAAACAAGTTAGCTTTGCTGTAACTTCAATGGCAGAAAATAAACACACGTACACTGAAAACCCAGTGAAAGTCAGGCAAAGTCTTTCCAGGGTTTTTAGTTTTATCACTACAGCCCTGCTCAGCTGGGGAGCCTAGAGAACAACTAAAGAGTAGAAGGAAGAATCCTGCCTGCCTTTCATGTAGAAAAACCTGGCTTCTTCATCCTTTTCAAGGCAACAGAATGTCAAGTCAGGTTGTGTTGCCTAAGGCTGCTATGCAGTAAGGGGATTTAAATGTAACCTCTGCATACAGAAAAAGGAAGTCCCTTAATTCATTCAATATTTTATTAGAAATCTCTTAATGCTGGTCTTATTCCTAAAGGTAAACATCTCGGAGGCTTTTCAAAGCCTGTATTTCATTATTTAATAATCTGTTTTCACTAACACAATTCCCTAGCTCTGAGCCTGTAACCAAGTCCACAAGCTGGAAATATCAGCAGTCCAAGAACTGTTAAATAATTAAGCCAGTGGTGCCTGGAAGTGTTAGTGCTTAAATCACTCATGTTTTATTTTCACAAACTGCTGGGAAAAAGGGTGTCATTGCAAAAAAAATTACTTATAGCTCTCTTTCAGGACAAGATGACTTTTTTCAGAATTGGTACAGATCGAAACTGTAAAAATGTTTGTTTAAAAAGCAGGATTTATAGGATAAGATTGAATAGTGAGCTGTACAGACCTGGTTCTTTGTTTTTCATCTTGTATCTCCACTTATCCCATCTTCTGGACTCACTGGAAATTTTGCTTCCATTCAGAGCTTTTTATAGGACTTGCATATGATCACCTTTTTTCAAGAATTCCCAGGAATAGCCATTGACTGGAAAACAGTTTGGCTGTGTGTGTGCATATGTGAACATGAGCACAGATTTGCATCTGTCCCATCCTTAAAGCAGGGGAATGTCTCTGAAGGTCACTGAAGGCCAAATATTTGGGCTACTCCTTTTGGCATCTCAGGCTGAGATCCACTGAGGTGGGTGTGGGCTCATTCTGAACACACAGGAGATAACCCCAACTGCTCTCTAACTTCAAGCAGATGGAGACAGGTCAGTCCACTGATGGAGTTTCTCATCCATGAATGGTGTATGTCATGATTTTTCTCCATCAGAGACAATGGGATTGGTTTTACCATAGTACCTTTTACTCTGGAGAAGGACAAAGCAGTACAATCATGGATATAGTGTATGGGAGGAGGAGTTCAGGGATAACAGCAGGCTTTTGACAGCACTAATGACATGCTCTCCCTAATTTAGTCCAGACAGAAAACACTCGAGTGTCATGGCACTCTGTTAGGGCACCAGATTATTTCCTTTTGTAGACAGTTTGAATCCAGTTGCTATGTGGAGTGAGATGGCTGGGTGGGGAAGAGGAAGAAAATGAAATTTTGATGAAATGTTGTAGGACATGAGAATATTTTCCTTGCCCTAAGTGGAATTCTGTAGTTAGCAGTGCAAAAACCAATTTAGTGCAAGGCAGGAAGTAGATATAGACTGTCTTGAGTACTAGGGTTTCTACTGTTCTGTTGCACATGGTGATATGACAGTGTTGCTTTTCTGTGTCCATCATCAAACATACTTACTAAGCTGAGATCTGGAAAAAAGTGTCTACAATGAATATTTTTTTTCATTGCCTGTTTGTTTACTTTGGCTTTTTGAAATACCTTGTGACTCTTGTCATCTCTAATGGGAAATCTGTCTGCATTCCCTTCAGAGTTTATTTGCTGTATTTACAAGCTTAGACAGTATTGACATAGTTACTAAGGAGAAATTATGTTTTGGCAATGCTGGAAATTTTAGCAAGTTTATGTACACATTTAAAATTTAAACATACAAAAATGAAAGTAAAAAACAACTTTAAAATTATTTGATTTCAAAGTACTCATAAATAATGAAATACTGGCATTGAGCTCACATCTACAAGCTCACATCTCTGTTATACCCCTCTGCCTTCTGTATGTTCAGCATAAAATCGTATGAAAATATTTTTCTGGTAACTTTGAGCAGAACTCAAAGAAGAAGTCCCTCAAACATGTAAATTATCAAAAACACAAAGCTTGCTTTTCAGGCTTAGGATTGACTGGAGTTTTCTGGAGCCCTGATTTAAACATCATATTGGTATGTTACTGTGGTTAGACTCAAAAAAGAATGTGGAGATGTTCCATGATTGCCTTCATGACATCCTGTGTACTGAGCAGGCTGTGGACTCTTCTGTAACTGAGTAATGGTGAACAGCAGACTTAAACACCTCTTTGGGGGGGTTGTATGACTTGCAAGACAATCAAAAAGAGTTTGTTGTTATGAAGACATTCCCTTTCTCTAATAGCTCCAGTTAAATTACAAAGAACTTTTTTTCCCAAGCAGGTAGGGATTAATTGAAACTATGGGTACTGAAACTAAAGAACTCCCTTCCATCGTATCCTTTTGAGCCTTTTTTAGAAACCAAGGCCCTACCCTACAGTTGACCAAAGTTTAGGTTTATATTTGCTAGTAAAAATTAATCATTTATGCAAAATAATGTTTTTACCAAACACACCCCTACATTTCTGCTTATTTTCCAGCACATGGTGTATCTTACCTGGGGGGAAGGGTGCTTACCCTTCCTGTGTAGGAAAAGGAAAAAAGGGAAGCTTCTAAAAAGTGGCTTAAATCTCACAAATTATTAAAGTGTCTTCTGCTGTCGCTTCTTTCTGACCCAAGACAATTTTCCTGTAGTTCTCTCATTTCTCACAGATCTTCTTATTTTACCTTAGGAAGTAGGATTTGAGAAAATTGCTGTGATATTCTTTAATGTTATTGCCACTGCTCTTTTGAGTCACTACACTTAGTGAAGTGGGCAGGTGTTTCTCTCAGTGCTAAAACTTGTTGATTTGTCTTAATGAAATAATTCAATACTGTAGTAGCAGTATAAGACAAAACCAACTGCAAGTTAACTTTTTTTGTGAAGGAAAATTTTTTTAATAAGAGTGTACATGTATGATATTTACCTCAAGCCAGGAGGATTCTGATTCTAGTACAATATTGTGTTGTATTTCATCAGGGGTTTAGAGTGCAGGAATTTTTTTCCTCTGGAATATTTTTGTCTGATGCAATGACAGTATATTTTTTAGCTCTTCAGATGACCTCTCTGAACTTACAGTGCATTTTTTAAAATACCAACTAGACAAAAAACAGGACATTGTGGTTTCATTTGAGACTGGTACTGCAAAATTTTGCTCCTTAAATGACACAAATATTTTCTTTGTTTTTTTAATAGTTGCCAAAGAGGCATCCCTAGACACCTCACATAAATATTCAGTTCCTTGTATTCCCTGTATTATAACCACAGCAGATGACTTATTTTAAAGATATGTTATCCTTTTTTTTTTTTTTTTTAGGAGAGCAGAAGCATTAGTGTGAAGGATGAAACATTACTTAGAATAGACAGAAGATTCTTAATCAATTCAAGGTAAGCAACCTCAAATCACCTCAGATTTGCAGGAAGGAAAGCTCACATTCAGTTGGCACAGAGCTGCTAAAATGAAGTAGCTTGTCAAATTTTCTGCCATGTCCTTGTTCACTCTGTGGTAAATAGGACTCGACTTGCCTCCCTTTTTGTCTTCAATTTGGGGACAAAAGAACAGCAGCAGAAGAGGCTTCTGGAAGTTTTTATCCAATAGGTAAATTCAGTATCATCTGGGGAATTTATGTCCCCGAAGAACAGAAAGAAGAAAAAAGTAGCTCATCTTGAATGAATATTCTTTCAATAGACACTTGTGTAAATAGGAATGATTTAGTGCTTATTATTCTTTAGAATTAAGATGTCCCTTTGGAATTAGCAGGCAATTAAGTGTAAAATTTGAGGCAGAAATTGAACCAAGATGCTAATGGATTTTTTTATCTGTTGCAACAATTCTCATTTCCTTTGTAAAAATTTGGTTTATTAAGCTGTTTCAGATGTCACAAAAAGGATTGGAAAAATAACTTTAGCTGCCTGCATTAATCTTGATAACTTCAGTACTGTTGGCTTGCTGTAAAACACAAAAAGCCATACTGGTGTGTGTCTGCCCACAAAATTAATCTCAACACCACCCTGCAACTTACTTAGAGGCCTCTCCAAACCAAAATAAGTTTAAAAAATCCATCAGTCATAGCAAAATTTTAGTGTATCTCTAAATAAATGGGAGTGAAAGTCAAATGCAGCTTTTTAGCACCTGTTGAATTCACAACTTTCTGGAATTCATTATTTAGGTCTTTGTTTTGAACCACTTATTAACGAATTGATTGTTTTATAATTATTTAATTTATAATCTATTATTTAAATATGTAATTATTAGATTTAATTAATGTATCATATAGTTATAATTTATTTTATACATGTCAAATAATTGCCAATTAATATTAAATATTCTGTATTAATATATAAATTATTCAGTTCTTGATAATTAACTTTCAAGACATTATGAATTTCCAACAACAGCTGTTTATTTTCAGTACTCTATGTTTTATTGGTAACAGATCTGGCATTTTTCTTCCATAACAATTTTTTATACCACTTGGGAATTTTTGTTTATGCATAACAAAGTTTTCCTGCTGTACAAATTGCAGACCTTTCTCTCCAAAAGTTTCAATGTTTTAGCTTTTGCTGCCATAAATGCTGCCATATTACCTCTCCTCTGAAACCTAAGTGATGGTACAGTGAAAAATTTCTGGAAAGTTTTACCCTGGTAACAACTTGCTCAAAATAAATATGTCTTGGGAAAGGACATTAAGAAATTAAGAAAAAAAATGTTTGTTTATGTCTCTCTTAAAGCTTTTGCTTTTATAACTTTTTTTAAGGAGCAGAGTTCATTTTAAACTTATTAGTTCAATGGCAGATAATTGGAAGATGATTCAGAGAGATCTAATTAAATTGTCCTTTACAGTAACATCTTTATGGATAATATGTTCTTTCTGGTTTTATGCTCTGGGTGACCAAATTTCATGTTAAGGTTTCATGGAGTAATTGAATGAATTCCAGGATTTTTTTCTACATCTTGAATTCTCTTGCATCTTGACCAGATCAATAGTTTCTGGTTGTTAATGCTTTTATTCATTTGTTCGTTGTTGTCCAGAATAACTAGTGAATGGCTAGAACACATTTAAATGCATAGTGTTTGAAAATGAGGGGGAAATAAAGTAAAATATAACAATAATACTTGTAAGGAAAGGGGAGATGACAAAAAGAGAGAGGAATAAAACTGAAGAAAAACAAGTGATGCACAATACAATTGCTCACCACACACTGAGCAATGCTCAGCCCACCCCTGAGCAGCAATCAGTACCTTCCCAGTTTATAGGCTGGGAATGATGCTCTATGGTGTGGAATAACCCTTTGGCCAATTTGGGTCAGCTGTCCTGGCCATGCTCCCTCCCAGCTTCCCTCCCCTCTTGAGCTTCCTCACTGACAGAGCACCAGACACTGAAAAAGACTCATCTTTAGGGTAAGCACTACTTAGCAACAACCAAAACACCAGCGTGTTATCAACAATCCTCTCATGCTGAATCCAAACCACAGCTCTGTGGCAGCTACTAAGAAGAAAATTAACCCAGCTGTAACCAGGATGAAAGGAAATAACTAAGTGGATGATATAAACAGGAAAAAGAAGGTATATCTCAAACTGGGTGCATTGTCCTAAACTGAGTGGAAGTCTATTTTGAACTTTATCCTCCATTTGCATTTGGAGCCTGTCCTAATTAGGTCTAAGCAATCTAATAGGATTATTGTGCTAGAAATGTGGCATTGGAGATTTTTTTTTTTAATTAGGTATTTTAGCTCTGATACCCTACACCAGGACAAATATCCTGTCAGCCTCTCTATGGCACATCTACTTCTGTTCAGTTGACACATTTGTGTATTCTGGAAAAGAAACCAAATTATAAATGACAGCCCACAGAATTCCCTTTTGCATTGGTTTGAATGAATTGAGTAGGTTACAGAAATAAATTTTCTTACAGCTTTTTGGTTGAAAATTGTTGGTTTTGCCAGATCTTTGACTTCCTTTGTCTCAGGCAAGGGGTTTCTGCAAATCCACATTACCTTAAGGAGTGTTTAAAGAATTCACCAGTTCCTAGAGGGTCTGCTGCTGGATCAATTCAATGGAAGACATAACAGGAATGCAAATTACTTCCATTATACAATTTTAATAAATATGATTCAAAGACAACTGTTCCTGCGGCTTGTCCAACAGAAAAAAAAAAGCCAAGCCAACTAGTGAACAACAATGCCAGTAGTTGTGATGAATTATAATTCATTTTGGAGAGGAAACAATAAATATATGACCTAAAGGAAAAAAAACCCACAAACTTTAGGCAATGTAATTGGGGGTGGGGGGAAGGTGGAAATCTTACTGGTAGTACAAACTAGGGGCTGAGCAGGAAACTCTCAAGCATTAGGAATGAGGCTCTAAAACTGTAATTGCTCAAAACCAACCTAGAAGTGTATATAGGAAGGATGTGGCAACTCTTGCAAAAGGTGAGGGACAGTTTCTAAATGCTCATCCAGAGAAAACTGAGAAGTGTTTTATTTCATATACAGCCCTAGCAGCAACACTGTCATTTCACTGTTAAAGTTCTTGCCTACAGGTGGCTTAACAGGTTTCTGCTTTCTCATGCTTGAAGAGTATCTTCATTTTGAGACCTGTTCATTTGTTCTTCAGGGTGATTTGCATAGCCTGCTGTCTTTTCCTATGTTTCTTCTGCTCTCTCCTCTTCTGCTTTTATAATGTAATTCCTCTACTCCTTTTCCTTCCTACAAGGTACTTCTTCACCCTCTAAGTCCACGTGAAATTGTTCCTAGTGTTCTCTTCACTGCCTTTTTTCTGCTGTAGGAGAAATCCTGTGTTGGAGAATGTGACGTGAGACTTACTGTCATCAAGTTCAAATCTTGAAGTTCAAATCACTCATCACTTGCTGCATATACATTCACTGTGTGATTCTTTCTTCAATGCCACAGTGTATTTTCTCTTTTCCTCTCCCTGTTCAGAGCATTTCACTTTCCATAGGATTAAAAATGGTTGTGGGTCCCTCTTTCAGGGCCTCAGTTTACAATTGCAATGCCATGCAAGGAAGCATAGGGTGTTTGCCACTACTCTGCTAG
Source organism: Catharus ustulatus (assembly GCF_009819885.2). Taxonomy (NCBI): domain Eukaryota; kingdom Metazoa; phylum Chordata; class Aves; order Passeriformes; family Turdidae; genus Catharus; species Catharus ustulatus. The sequence goes on from NC_046225.1 coordinate 13,500,495, forward strand.
CTTCAGATACTGGGATAAAAATAGTATTCAAAGATGGATCCCTGAATGTTGAGAGGTAAAAATGCTTTACAAGTTAATTTTGTTACTCACCATTTCTCTGTTCTTAAACTCATAAGGGTTTGTTTGTTTGTTTGTTTGTTTGTTTGTTTGTTTGTTTGTTTGTTTGTTTGTTTGTTTTAATTATGGAAGTCTTGTTATCACTGGATTCTAGTGAAATTATTACTGTCTGATGGATTCAAACCAGCCTTACTGTCCTACTGTCAGTGAGGCCTTCCTCTATGGATGTGTGCCAGTAACAACCTGCAGAACTGAATGACGTGCTGTGTCATTGTTCCAGGTGTACAAAGATTGCAGTTTGAAGTGGTTGTGTTGGTTTTTACTGTATGTTTCTCACATTACGCTATAAAGATTTAAATTCAGAGGGGATATGCAGTAACAAAGTTAATGTGTATTATATACTGTTCTAGGGTCATGGTTTTGTCTCTGAGCAGTGACTAAGGTGAAATGTGCAGAGGCTGGAGTTGCAGGACTGGTGTCCATGCGTGGGAGCAGGGTGTGCTGCCATGCCCAGATACATAGCAACAAACAGCACACAAAATATTCGAGTGGAGTGAAAGCAGAGGGGTGACCTTTGCTCTGCTGGCTGCCAAGCCCAAGCTCTTGGGGACTGATGATAGGAATGTTGTCCAGACACGAGGCCATGCTGAGTGAAATAGCTCCTGCATGGTGCTTGGGGAGAGACAGGGAGCACGTACAGTCTCCATTTGATTTTTTCCTGGAACTGTGAAATGGAAGTCTATGCCTGGGAACTGAGGTGGTGTCGATGGGTTTGTGTGATCCTTCTTGACACCAGTGTAGTCCAGCAGTGTAGTTCATGACTTAACAATTGTATTTTAGCATAAAAGGTCTTTTGCAGTGCAATTGAAACATGGAAGAACAATACAAGTGAGCGTGTGCAGAAGTGAGTATAATGTTTGAGGGAAATTCAGCTCTGTGAATGCCAGGCTGACCCAAAGGATCCTTTATGGGCAGTCCAGGAGTGACTTATGGTGTATCCATCAACTGTTATCCATCTCCTGCTGGTCTTGTTCCTTCCTTAGCCAATGCCATCCTGGTAAATGTGGAGCACTACACTGCACAGCTGTATCCCTGCTTGTGTGAGGATGGCAGGAGGATTACAGTACCTGCTCTGCCATCTCCAGTGTCTAGCCCAGGAACCCAGCTAGAGGTGATTACTGATACCTGCTGAGTCTGATACTCAGATTACCAAAAAAACAACGGTGGCATCTGAGTGACATCTGAAATTCCAACTATATGACTCCAGAACCAAAAATTCTCTTGTTCTGATCCAGTCAAAAGAAGGGGCTTTGTATTTAAATGTTAAATGTTAAATTAAATATGAAGGGCCTGATTCTTCATTGCATTGCACTCATTCCAGAATCAGTATTCAGACTGCATCTTTAAATATTAAATTTCTCCTGACAGAATGGAAGCTGATATGCAACCTCTGGCACTGGACTCCCATGCTGTTTCTTATGTCATAGGTGATGACAATTGCCAGAAACAGTGACTAGCAGCAAGAGACTACAATATCCACCTTAATTGCATTCTATATTTTCAGACATAATTTACAGTTTTAAAGTGTTGAAAAATGAGTATCCTGACATGAGTGCTCAGTATCCTGTAGCAAGCCACTGGGAACAGGAAAGTTTTCCTTTCAAGATTCAACAAAAACAGTCCCTTACTGTGTGACAGAAACAAGCTGCACCAAACCTGCCAATGATTCAGCATGTTTTTGTAAATTCAAACTGGGCTGCAGCCTCGTTTGCAGTAGAAATTCAAACCCTGCAGGGAAACACCAGAGGCTCAGGCCTTTCTCCCAGCATCCATCATGGAGCCAGGTAGGGAACCAAATGAATAGCAAAACACTCTCTGTTCTAAAATAACACAACAAATGGCTCCAGGGCACACACAGAGGGGCCAATACACAGCAATAATTAGCTTAAAACTAATTAGCAAAATATTGCTAAAAAATCTTAAGTGTCACAATTGAGAGCTGGATGAGTGTTTGAATTCAGGAATATTAAAACCCTTGTGCAGTAGCTGTGAATTTGATGCACATTGGGAGGTTTCAGTGACAAGCAGACCAGTTTTAACTGGAAGACAGGAATACAATATAAAATATAGCTTGCTGTGGAATTAAAGATTTTGAATGAAATGTAAATTTTTCCTGTAAATTTTGACCTAGGCAAGACAGGGAAGAAACAGACATTGCTCTGTACTAGAATTAATCCCATTAATTGCAGAGAACTTTTTTTCTGAATTTAGCTGTGCTTTTTTAGATGGAAACTGTCTTGAAGTGAATAATTATTTTTTCTAATATTTTCATTATTCAAAAGTTTTAGACAAATATATATTAGATTAGATTTCAGCATATGGATCATGCATGAACTATTCTTAGTTTTACTCACCGCATTCAATATTTAGTATGACATCCTTGAGCTATGTAATGCCTCCCATATATCTCAAGTTTTAAAATATTTTCCCATTTTTCACTGTACTTCTGCTCTTGACCAGTCAGAAATGAAGAATATGTTTATCATACTTGCCTAAACACGAGAGTCTGTTTAGTCTTCTCTGTTTAGTCTGAACACTAAATAGAAATTGCATGTGCCAGAAATGAAACCAGGTTGAAAATCACAGAACAACCTGGGGAGGAATACATTTGTATGTCTTAAAATTGCCTAGGCAACATGTAGAAGAATTTATTACCAACATAAATTATGGAAATGGAAATTCAATTATAGTGATTGTGTAGACATAAGTAGTTAGAATCTGTCCATATCAATCATTCCAAAAGGTCTTTCAGAAGGAGACAGTACAAAAGTTTCAAGATGGACATAAAAATTATTCAGTTGAGATGCCTAATCTAGGTCCTGGAAGGGGAAGTAGTGGGTGTGCAGAACCTTCTGCTCAGCCATCTGTATCCACAGCTCTGGAACCAGACACCGGGTTGGGAATGTTTGATTTGGGGCAGTTTGTTCCACGGGCTGGTTGCTTGCACTCTGCTATATCAGGTAGCCGTGGCACTTCTAGAACACCATTATCAATTAAATTATTAATCAATATGTCTTTTAACATAAAATCATACATTTATGTTAAAATTATTGAAACAACCTTCTGGCCCCCCAAAAGCAGCCACTTTCCTCAAATGTTCTCATTGCCATAAGAGTGGTCATATACCTTTCCAAGCAGTAGAAGTGGTAGTTGCTGTCCAGTGATGGTAGGTCTTCCTGAAAGCACTTTTATTATTTTTAGATTTTTCTTTTTCGAGGAAAGTAGTGGAATTCCTCAAGGAGTAACTTTTCCTTTCTAAGCAAAATCTAGAAAGCTATGAGCTACTGAAGTTCTTTGATTTTGTTGCATGTTATAAATGCCCAAACGATGAGATCTGAAACAGTATTTACAGTGGAATATACTGAGAGCCAGGATATTTAGATTCAAGAGCTTCATTTTATTTCTGTTGGAACATAGAGAGCAACAGCTATTTATACAGTTTATATGTAGAGTAACACTTGGATTTAAGTTACCTTCATTATTTGTATATTGAGTATTCAGTTTACACTTAATCCTAAAAATTCCAAATAAATAATTTTTTTTCTGTACAAATGTTATTTATTTACACACAAGATTTATCAAATCTTCTGTGATAATGACAAAGAATTTTTTGGTAATTTTTTAATCTGGTAATTTTAAAGTAACATGGTTTAAAATATGTAGGTTAGTAATTGCATCCAATTTTAATCCTTAGGCAACATTTTGGATAAATTAATTTTCCCAACATGTTCATGAAAACAGGCGAGACGTCTACCTAGTTCTACCACTGCCTGCCCCTGTGACCTAAAACATTTTCTGAAAAAGATACAGTGAAAAAAAAAAGCAAAAATAAACAAAATAGTTGGCATTGACAAAGGCTGGGTTTTGCTTTTCTCCAAAGACTGTCAAGCTCTTTAAAAATAGTGCTAAAAATCTTGACCTCAAAGCATCTCTCCTTCAGAATCCAAGCAGAGGTGTTTTTCCATTTGGAAAACATTGGATATATCTGTCAAATTACTGAAAAAAGTGAACAGATTGTGTTAATTGATGTTGATCCATGTTTGCCTCTGCAAAATTTCCAGATCATTAGGACAGAAGATACTGGGCAAGTCTGAAGTCTCATCCTTATTTTTTAAAACCTTTGGTGGTCTGATCCCAGTTGTATTCAAGACCAAAACCATCTGTCATTTAAAGAGCTGAGATAAAGACAAAAGATGATGATTCTGCTCCTTCTGTAGAATAGTCTTTTAATTTTTTTGTAATTAGGTTCCTTCTGCTCACTCTAGACATCTCAAGTGTCAGAAAAGTGACCATCTTTGCTCAGGAAGAATACTTGTCTCTGGCACTATTTAAGCAAAAACTGGTGTTTAAGGGACTAGTAAGAGTACAGTAACCTCCTTGGAACTTTGTCAGTCCCCTGGACAAATGTGGGATTAATCCCCTGCTAAATTATAAATGGCAAAATGGGATTGGCTGCACTTTCTTAAAACATCCCATCAAGTTCATTTCAAACAGTGATTGAATTTAAAAGATGTATATATGGTCCTGCTTCAAGTAGTAAGGGACTAACAAAGGAATGGGATGCTGCCAAGTTCATCTCATGAGAACATCTTCATCTGGGACTCAGCTGGAGGTGGGCATCTTTGGCTAAAATTAAGCCAATTCTGGAGGTTAGGTTTAGGATTAAGGATGGCAGAGAAACAAAGCCTAGCATTCCAGTTGGGGTAAGTCTGCCAAAGGAAAGACAGTCTGCAGAAAGATTTCACCCTGCAGAAATTCATCATGTGAGACAGAGATGGGGACCTTGTGCCTGTACCCTGACCCCTAAAATCAAGGATTATGTTTAGGATTGGGGATGGCAGAGACTAAATTCTGGCATTATTTGGAGTGGGGATGCCAAAAATATTGTATGCCTAGGACTTCATGTGGAACTTGACCTAAATTCATGTGGCTTGACCTAAGGTTCAGTCTGTGCTAATGCCTAGGATTAGGGTGGTGAACTGAGGAGAGAGAAGACTTAGGGCTGCAGGTAGGCTCAGTCTGGCTGTAAATGGGTTGATAAAGAAGGGGACAAGCTGCCCAAAAAGTTATCCTCTGGGAACTTGTTCATGCAGGGCAATGTTGTGAAACTTGGGCTAAGGTTCAGCACCTGCAGAGGTCTAAGGCTGGGGTTGGGTGAGAGACCAAGTGTAAAGCTATAGGTGAAGTGGGGATGGAAAGGTGCTGCCAAAGAGATAGGCAGTCTACAAGCAGACTTTTCCCTTTGGAAATTTTTCTTATGGGGGAGGGCTGTGGGGCTTTCCATGTGGCTCAGTCAATGCCTAGGGACGGAGTTGGGGTTGGTAGAGAGGCAGAGCCTAGAGCTGCAGTGGATTGGGGGTGCAAAGGGGCTGTCAAAGGAAGGAGCAATTCTGGAGAAGGATTACTGCTGCAAGAACTTCATGTGGGACTTTGTGTGGGTTTAACATCTAGAGTTCCATTCCAACCTATATTACTCTGTGATTATGTATTCATTCTGGGAAACAATGCAAAATTAAAAACAAAAAATCTCTGTGGCTTCAAGTTTCAACACGAGAAAATTCAGGATTATTCTCCCATGGTCTTCTCAACATGAAAGAGTCAGATGCAGCACTGCCTTGGCTACTCTCCAGTCTAGCTGGGAGGTAAATTGTAATCCTCCTCCTGGAATCCAGCCTTCACCGCCAATGCCCCCGACCCCTCTTCTCCTGAGAGCTGAAGTCAGCCAAGAGGAACCACAAACCCTGCAAGAGACTGACATTCACAAACCAGCTCTCCCACTTCTCTACCTCAACATTTCCCTTGTTTGCTGAATTTCCTTCTCATCCCAGACAGCTCCAGGCTAGACAAGTCTTTGCTGTGGCCAGCCCGTGAACCCCTTTGGGTGCAGAGAAGACAGAGTATTTCCTGGCTCCAGCTTGCAAACAGCTGAGACTTCATCTCACCAAAAATTCAGCTGTTGATGTTGAACATGTGATGCTTCCAGCATATGTAGGAGAGAGTGCCTGGGAACTGGGAATGCCACATTTTGAATGGCTGAGCCCCCACTCCTTGGGAAGGCCGTTTGGGAGTCAGCTGGCAGGTAGTTTTGTGGGGCCATTCAAGAAGTCAGTCTGGCACGTCAGGCCCTGAAAAACATTGATTTGTCAGCCAAATTTACTGCTTTCTTTCTGCAAGAATGCGATGTTAGCCCTTAGAAAACATCTTCTCTCATTAGTTTGCAGCTCTGTGTATAAATCAAGGAGTTTGTAGAGATAAGGTCCAGACCATAGAATAAAATATTGCATTAAGTACTCAAATATTGCATTAAGTACTAAGTGCTAAATTTTTAAGTGTCGACCATTTCAAGGGCCAATTTAAACAAGACAGGATTAAGCTGAGCTATTTACCTTCCTAACACAGCTCACTACAGCATAATAAATGATGGGGCTGTAAGCCAAGGAAGGCGACTACAAGAATGTTTTGTTTAGACTACTACAATAGCCAATTCAACATCATGAGAGGAATGCAGGATATTAGGAGTGATCTGAACTAGCAGAGCTACCATAAAAGTGATGAGTTACTGAAATGTCTGAAGACATTGAAGTTATGCTTCAGATTTGCCCAGAATCTCTATATTATTTAAAAGTTATAGAACTGTGCAAGAGATTATCTTTGTCTCTATTTTACTCTAGTTTTTACAACATTTGTTTCACATGGGTATTTACCTCACTGTTTCCAGTTTTACCACTGGCTAAAGTGCTTTTTGAGAAGCTTCATTCTCCATACCAGTGTTTTTCTTTCTGTAAAACAGCAACAGAGCTTCCTTCTTTGTCCCTGAGCTTCCAGCTCTCTAACATCTCTAGAGAACTTTCATTATATTCTTGTTTTATTGGCAGCAGGACCAGCAACTTCAGAAGCACAGAGAACAAAGAAAAATTTAGATTATGAAAACACTCGTATCCAATACAGTGAGAAAAATTCTCCTAGGTTTATTTTGCTGCAGGCCTAAGGAGGCTTGTGGCTGGGGAGGTGGGATGAGAAAAGGAGAAGCACCCTTTTGTTCACTCTCCTACCAGAACCTGCCTATCTCCTTTAGCATGTCAGAAGATCTCTTTCATACTATGTTCAAACTCTTTCTTACTCTTTGAAATGATTATTGATAATTGACAAAACTGAATTTTCTTCCTGTTTCTGATTTTTCCCTACTTTTAACTCCTACTCTGAAAACAGGAATGTGGGAGGGTGGAAGCAGGGGTAATTAGAACTGTATAACTTAACTGAGGTTTGATATAACTCTGTGCATTAAAAATTGGAAGTATTTGGTCATAGCCTGTGAAAAATCAATCCCAGTTCAAATAATCTATGTCCAAAAGAAGGAGAAGGAATTTGAAATACTTGCATTTGAAATTCTGAGGCAATTTGTAGATGAGGATTTACCAAGACAAAGTATTAGGAAAGACTTTATTGATGGCAGGTTTGACTAAAATGAGGATAAAGAGATTCCTTATTTACACAGAACAGTTTTGACAAACAAAGCAATTTAGGTGCAATCCTTAAAAATCTATTATTTCTTCAGAATATCACTGAACATCTCAGCTAAATATACTAAGTTGTTTGGGTTTTTTTTTTTGTGGGAGGGATGGGGAGAGTATACCAGAGGCACTGAAGACTTGCAATAAGACTGAGATTCTGAAGAAAATAAAGGCCAGATCTTTAAAAATATTTGGTACTTTTCATTAATTTCTTTAAGAATGTGGGCTAGAAGAATTTTTGAAATTGAGGTATAACAATGATCAAAAGTTTTATTCATGATGTCAAAATCTTCCTTTGAGCCTTTTTGGGGGGGTCACAGCAGTCATAGAAGAGAAAAACCAGTGAAGTCACAAATCTCTGGGGAAAAATTCTCAATTAAGTTCTCATTGCATATTTTTATTGGTGATACTGCCCAGTGGTAATTTTGCTCTTTGCTTCATTTATGATTTCTTGTAAAGCTTGTTTTCAATCATGCTTACAGATGGAAAATAAAATGGTTGTTGTGGTTAAAGATTTACTTAGAGGTTAAAAAGTTGGTTTAATGGTATTTTAGGATTTTGGTAACATTTTCTCATGTTTCACTTTTTCACCACTGATGTAACCAATTTATCCCTTTTGTACTTCTCAGTCTAAAATCCAAGCAACCAACAACAACAAAAAAATCATGTTGATTGTGCTAAACAACAACTTTAAACAGTGTCGCTGATTACTTACCACTTGTTAAGTAAAATAAAATTAGAATAATTTTTCTTATGGTATGATTGTTTTCTATGTCCATGGGAACTATGGAACCATGAGGAGTTTTGCCCTTAACTGAAAGCCTGATCTTTAAAAAGAGATGTATGAGGATGTATGTGTTGAGAAGGTCATACAAGCAACATTATTGGATATTTTTATGGTTTTTATGGTGCCTTAAATGTTTTAAAAATGAGACAAATTTGCATGTTTGGAAGAGTTGTCTAAAAATCTGCTGTGATCTCTTTGTCATGGCTAAATTCTAAGTGTTCTGTTTCGGTTTTGAAGGCTTTCTATATGGCATTAATTGTCATTCAACTTCCTAAAATGTTCTAGTGTTTATCTTCTGTACTCATGACAGAAATCTGACATTTCATGTCAAAAGCTGGGCTAATAAGCAGCTTTTGAAATTATTAGACAAAGCAGTACCTCTGCAAGTACTGAACAATTTGAAGTGGTGACTCAAATCATCTTGTGCTGAGCCCTTTGAAATGAACAAGCACAGTGTTTTATCAGGTCTCCTAAGGAATTCTCTGTCCTCACCATAAATATTCATCTGTTCTAAGAGGCATTGTTTGAAGTGCTTTTAAGCCATGTTTAGTATTCTAATAAAGGATACTCAGATTAGGTTCACACTGGGCTGTGCTGCTGCTCTACGAACCCGTTGGAAGAGTGGGAGTCATTGCAAAGAGAAGATCACAGTTAAATAGGCAAGAATAAAATAAGAAGATAGAAAAGTGGGCACAGGGGATAGCAATTTGGTTGATCTCCATCAGAGATAGCTGGGAATACAATTCAGGCCAGGACTTGCTCTGATACAAGACCATGTGCTTCTGAACAATAAAAATCTGAAATTAAGAAGGAACAACACAGTTCTGTGAGACATATCTTGACTCATTCCATTAGTGTGAGTGAATATAAATGGTTATTGATATTCAGGCTATTCCTCTTTGCTAAAAGACTTTGTAGCATTACACCAATTTTATTTTTCTGCAACAGTCTAATGGTATAGTATTGTGTGCAAAGCAGTTCTTTTATTCCTTTAGTGTTTGAAAGGCAAAAGGTTTAGTTGGTGAAGGTTAGTGCTTTCTCAAAGCCTGAAGTCCCAGTATGCTTTTCTATCCTAAAATGATTGTCCTAGCCTTTTCATCTTTTTGGTATCTGTTAAGAATGCTTGGCTAGCACCATTTATTTGTGGAAATATAGAGAAGCCTGACCCCATAGACTGGTTTAATGTCTTTGCTACTTTGAGGGGCCTTCAAGAAATTTAAATTTTGTAACATGTGTAGTACTTGTATATAATGCAAAGAAAATATTACAGCCCTATTTTTCTCAGCCTAGTGGATTAATATCACTTAGGAATACTTCAACCTACAATAAATAGACTTCTTCTGGGCTGCAGGTGAGCTGAAATTGCTGTCACTGCTTCAGCCTGAAATGGTAACTTTGCCCACTGAAGAATTTAAAAAACATGAGAAGAGCTGCACCATTTAACTGAGCAAGGGTCTGGGCCAAAATGTGCAGGAAGTTTTGACACCACGAAGGTCTCTAAATTTGTACATGTCCATAGGTAATGTTCATTCCTGTGCTGTAAGCTGGCATACTGATGTGGACTCATAGGAGATCAGGCATTTGGCAATTCCAGTCTTTCTTGGCAAGAGTGGAAATACTTTAACTCCAAAGGAAAGTTCAAGTGCTGTGAAGGATCTTTCACAATATTGGTGATTCCAAGTTTGCTGCCTAAGGTAGGAAATCAGTGCAAATAACACATCCAACTCTGATCCTGCTGTTGATTCATACTCTGTTACAAGTCAGACACAAATATGGATTTTGTTTCAGAATCAAGAAAATGGAACAGGGAAGGCATTGTTCAGGAAAAAATTGCAAACAAAAAGAGTCCTGGCTTATGCAGAAGAAAACCACATTTGTGTTTGAATTAATTTCTTGAGTTAAGAGTGTGTTTCTTATGGCCAAGATATTAGGAGACCTGGGAGTTTTTGCTATTTGAGTGCTAATTCCTGAGAATGGCTGTAAACTGCTGTAACTTGCACAGCTAACTTTTACTAAATGGTGTCTTTGTTCTCATAAATCAATGCAGTTTTTTATCTCTTGTGCATCTTATTCTCTCTCTCTCTTCCTTATCTTGTGGTTTTTCTCATTTACCACCCATGACTTTGGCAATTCAACAGTTTTTAGCATGTCACATTAATATAAATATGTCGAGTTTTTAGTGGATTCCTAATTCTACTGCAGCTGCATCTGGTTTTATGCTGTGCTTACATACTTTGTTACCTGAGTACTAGTGCATGTCTCTCCCAATCAATGATCTTGCAGAAGTATTTTTTTACCTCTTTACCTCTCCTCATTAAAGTCTAGAGTTTACCTTTTTTGTTGTTTGTCTTCTGGTTTCAAACTTCAGTTTGCTGAAGAGTACTGTCCTTTCAAATGAAAGAGGATGCTCCTGGGTACGCATTTGACTGTGAGAGTGCTGGTGTTTGTGGGAGGAATTTTATAAATCTGGATGGAAATGTGAGATTTGGCAGCTCTGATCACAGGCAGAAAGGATCCCTAAAGAAAAGAATCAAATGCTGGTTAGCTGTGTCTCCACTCCCTCTACTTTTCACTTGCTTTTCTGGAACTGTCTAGACACTTACTGGAAGAAACTTTCATGGGGCAAATAAACTGTAAGTTTAGTGAACAATGGTGGGAAACTAATTTGGAATTCTTCAGTAGAAGTGCTGGTGTATTTCCATGAGAAACCTGGCTGTAGGAGTTAGTAATTTAATAAGTAAACCATCACATTACCATGTGGTTTGCATCAATCTAAGCAATGTAACACAAATTTGAAAGCCTCTAGTTCAGTTGTTGATAAATTATAAATCAATTGTTGGTAGTCATCATTGTGAAAGTAATTGTTGCAGAGTTAAGAAAATCAATAATGGTTTATGCTACTCACAGGATAAAAGGCTGCCTTTGCTGAATCAATTACTGTATGGCATTTGCTATTCTCCTGTATGGAAGTATTTTAAAATACAAATGCTTAATACAACAAAAGCCTCTATGTCCTATTGCCATATTTACTTAATGAAAGAGAAGAGAGCTGGAAAATTGCATAAGCTAGGGCTGGTTTCTGTATTCATGGGGATACTTTCATTGATGCCAAATATTGATTGGATAATAGAAAGCAGAATTCTTCCTGTGGCCCTAAGGGATCCCTGGGACTTCTCTTTATTTCATTTTAGGCTTGTTTCCTTTCACATCAGCCATGAACATGGACATTGAACCTTTTATTGCTTTCTCTTCCTTGCATCCTACCTGATGGTCCAGAAGTGGTTGGCTGCTTTTCTACCATCCACTCGCACTGCTCTTCGCCTGTAGTGGTTCTTTGGTTTTATGCTTTTAGACATTGACTAGAAATTGATCCATTATTGATTTCAAGTAACTGTGCTTTTACAGCCTGATGTGCACCTTGACACAGGAGAAAGAAGAATGCACTACAGGAAAAAAAAGGTGTTTTGTGGAACAAATCAGAAGGTATTTCTAGGGATAAAAATGCTGGAGATTGTAAGTCCTCATAAATACATAATCTCATGAAGCACATGAAATTACACCAAACACTGCCAATTGTGAGAACAAAATTAATGTGCTTTTTTTGTTTGTCCTCATGTTAGAATGATTTAATATTGCCGTGATGAAAAAAAGGAAAGAAAGAGAGAAAGGTGGTGCCACATGACTCCTTCCAGGTGCTGGAGTCATGGGGTAACAAATTATATTTCTGTATAATACTATGTGGTTTATACCTTTGAAATTTCCATTTTAATTTATTATCAGTCTGCCACGAACATTGTAGTTTTTCTAACATATTCTTACTGAGTGATAAATCTGCTCACAAATTTCTGAGAGAGATTTTGCTTGACACTTTCTATGCTTGACATCAGCTACAATGTCCAATCTTCAGAAACCTTGGGCAAATAACATTTGGCTGTTTTGAAGGCAAAATTTGAGGCAAAGATAGAGTTCTCATGTACTCCCAGTGACACTTCTGTGCTTTTGTAACTCACACAGCTGCTGTTATAAATCTTGAAGTAGGATTGTTTCATCGTTCTCAAACTGGAATGAAAAACAAGCTGACATTTGCTAATGCACAATAAGATTTCCTTTCTCTTTTTTTCCTTTCTGGTTAACAGAATGAGGTCTTACATGTCAATAAATAGTGCAGTAATTAAGACCATCTCAGGTATACAGGCAGATTCAAGCAGTGTTTCCTCAAGACTTTAATTCAACATTCTCAAAGTATGTGCTTTAACTTAGGGTATGTTAATTGAAAATGTATCATTTGAAGGACAGTTTATTTTAAAATTCATATACTTAATTTTTATTTTTTAAGTCAAATATCTTTTTTTTCAGTGTTAGAACTCAAGAAAATCAAATGCAGTTATAGGGATTAATGCTGTGACACTGAAGTATAGTGTACATATTCAGAAAAAAAAAATACATGTATTCAGTTTATCATAACTCACTTCCGCAATTAATTAGGATAAACTCATGTGCTGGCCTGTTTAAAGTCATTCTGCAAAGCTATTTCAGAAGTTTATTGAGATTATTTTCCAGAGTGTATATATACAAATATATCTTAATTTGAAAAGAGCTAGATAACTATACGGAGCAATTAACCTCTTTTGCACTTTCATTGTTTTGTCTATGTGGTAACATGGAGTTTAATTGGTGTATCTGCTTCTTTTTTTAACCTTATTGCTTTTCTTGGTAATGTGTGTCTTACCAGTATCAGCAGAAGAAATTTTGTCTAAAACTACAAAAATCAGAAAAGAGCCCAAGCATGTACTTTACAAAAAAAAAGAAAAAAAAGTTGTCTTATAATTCATTATAGATAAAATTTAGATTGCTTATGTGCCTTAGGTTTAGATACTTATAAAAACAGCATAAAGTTTGGTAATACTAATTTTCCTCTTCTCCATGTGGAATGGTGGCACTATAATATTTGGAATCCCCCTTGAGTCCATGATGGTTTGACACTGCTTGACATTAATGTTTTGTTTCAGCACAGTAAGATTATAAAACTGAAGCCAAGACCAGTAATAACATCTCTCCAGACCTCTTTTAAAATCAACCATATTTGGGATGTTTTTTCTTTCATAAAAATGTTTTGCAATAATTTTGCTTTCCTGTCTTCCATGGCACTCTGTATGCATGCCCATGATATGTGCCAGTCTTTTACTGTGAAAAAATTAAAACCTGAGATAGATCAGGTGGTGTGTAAGAAGGGAATTTTTCCTTTTAGGTTTACCACTATCACTAGGAAAGACAATATCATTATGGAGACAGCTGCAGGGAAAGCTGACAACAGGATTGCATTGATCACTCTCTTGGATTTGGGAATACTGTGGGTAAGAATATATCCTCACCATGAGCCAGTCTTGATTCAAAGTATTCTAGCTAAATATCAGTGGTTTATCTGCCCTTGTATGGACATTGTAACAGCCTCATCTGTGGTGTTTATTCCTCCTTTGGCAGTTCTATTTAGGATCATGGTGCTTTTATGCTAAATGTGATTCATGTACACGTGAAAGCTGAACCAAGAGCCTGAACAAGATTAATCCTTTATCCAAACCTATTGTACTCCTACTTAGAATTTCCTAGAAAAGTTGGATGCAAAAATCACTGATTTAAGAAAAAACATGGGCTGCATAAAATATGTCCAGCTCAAAACAGGGCCCCCACTGAACAGTGGCATTAAAGTGCAGTGTTTGCTTCATTTTAAATTGCTAATTTTGCTTGCAATGCTTCTACTGTATCTGAGGGTAATTTATGGGTCTTCAATTGTTTTTGTGTTACCACCAATTGTTTCTTTACTTTCGGAGGTTTCACGCAAAATCTGTATTAAAAGAGACATGTTAATCACTTCTAGCCCTCACTGACAGAAATGGCAATTAGCACATGCTCAATATCTGCCTGATACCTATCTCAGTTTGACCAAGGAAGAGGGGAACAACTGCTGGTGGCCAGGAGTTAAAACTCTCCCAAGGAAAAGCATGGCTTGGTTGGTTGCTGGTTTTACAGGGCATAAACTGTTTCTCATACTTCCTTTCATCTTCCTCTTGCAGATTGAGTTGTGTGTATGTCAAATGCTGCTCTTGGCCTCGTGTCTGAGAAATGTGCTGCTTCTGACGTATTTTCCCCAGGGAGTTGCAACTGTTTGTGCTTGTCCTTTGGCAGCCCATGATCACAATATTTTGATTTCCTCCTCACAGATTTAAAATGGGACTGACTAGAGATACCCCTTGCCTTTGCTTGGCTTCCTCCTTCTGAAAGACAGCCTGAGTATTTTTGAGGTGCATTGGAAGTGACTTCCCCAGTCCTACAGAGCTCTATCTTTTGCTCATTGCTAAGAGTTATCGAAAGACGAATTTGAGTATAGAAATTCCCATCTGGAGATATTATTGAGGACTAAAAATTAAAAGAATAATTATTCTCTTCTTTAACAATGCTGTATAGTTTGAGTGTGGGCAGGGAGTCTCAGCAGATAAGCTAAGGTGTGAAGCACAGGTAACCCTGTCAGAATTTCCTGCCTGGATGTTTGTATCCAGGGATTATACAAATTAGACTACTACCACCACTCAGAGACTGGAAATTTTTACTCAATCGGGGAAAACCAAGACTGTTATTTAGAATTACTATGACAATTCTCTTCCTTGCCTAGTAAACCTTAATTTGAAAGACAGCATCAACATTGCTGTTACCTGCTCTGGTTGCACGTCAAGCAATTCTGACAGGAGAATTCATTATAATTGGCAGTCAGTTCATTAGTTTAGAGTTTTCTTAGGGATTAGGTTTTTTTATTTAATTGGGCTGTTATGATAAAGTTCTATGGTTGAGAAAGCTGTTTTGTCATCCAGGAAAGATTTCAAAAGTTACAGGCTGCACCAGGGGTGGGAAGTTCTTTCTTACACTGCTTCTGTCTAGCCAAACTTGAAAACGAGACATGTTTGCTCACAGACTGGAGTTTATCAGGCAGAAAGAGTAATTAAATTTGAATTGTGTCAGCCACCTACCCTGAAATGAAGAGAAGTCAATGTCCATTGCTCCAAGGAGAAAGAAGGAAATGATTAGTTATAATTATACTCAGTGTCCAAGAGAATTGCTTCACATCCCTTGCTTGAATCTGTTGCTAGGGGAGGAAAAGAAACTAAACAAAGGATCTCTAATCCTTCTCTTAATGTCTAAAATTTCTTGATGTCAGGATTCCCTTTGGGAGTTAGAAGAAACCAGATGCTACTGAACCATAATATTTTAAGGATTGACAGAAGGACTGTTAGGTGGATGAGGAATTGGTTGAAATTTTGGTCCAGAGGGACAACCGCTCACAGTCCTGATCAGGGACATCAGTGACAAGTGCTGTCCCTCAGGGTCCATAATGGAACCAGTGCTATTTAATGTCTTCATTAATGATATAGACAGAGGGACTGAGCGCAATCTCAGCAAATTTCCTATGAAGACAAGCTCAGAGTAATGGGATTGTCAGCCTGGACAAAGGAAGGCTCCAGAGACACCTTGTAGTCGCCTTTCAGTACTTAAAGGGGCCTTAGAAGAAAGTTGGGGAGACCCATTTAGTAGGGCCTGTAGCAGTCGGACAAAGGGGAAATTGTTTTAAAATAAATATTTAGACTAGATATAAGGAAGATATTTTTTACAATGAAAGTGGTGACATGCTAGCATGTTTCCTAGAGGGGTGGCAGATGCTCTATCCCTGGAAACATTCAAGTCAGGTTGGATAGAGTTCTGAACAACCATATCTTGTTGAAGATGTCCCTGCTCATTGCAGGGGTTTGTACCACACAACTTTTAAAGGTCCCTTCCAACCCAAACCACTCTGTGATTCTGTGAGCTCTCAGTAACAAGTGCAACCAAGGAGATCAGTTAAAAACACACTCACAACAAACTTGCTGATTTTATTTTAATTTAGAAACTGTTTAACAAGAGGAGATCACAAAAGATTTGCATTGAAACCTTGGCTTGCAGTTTAAGTCACTGCATGAATCATTTGTAGAATGTCACACAGCACAAAGTAGGTTGTCCTTTGCTGAGAAAATAAAAGATAAAATACTATTAAAATTTGGTTTAGATGAAGCTGGCAAAGGTGGCTGTCACTGGAGTTATGTAATACATTCCTTTATGAGACCTTTTCTATGCTAGTGTATAATTTTAAAAGTGTGGACCTGATTTCTCCATGGCTATCATTAGTCTTAGGCTGATTTTCTGGGGAAAGTTTCAGTAGACAATGAACAAATTCAAGGCACAACACAATTTATTTTTTTTTTTTTACAAAAAATCTTATAACCACCTTTTTCAGGAAGCTGGTTAAGGAAGCTGGAGAGTCTGGAGTCAGGAATCTGTGTAAATCTGACTGTATCACCATGCCCTCTGAAAATTTCCTATGTAGTCTCCATGAAAGTTTGGCAGCAACAGTCCCTGAAGATTCTATCTGTGCTGGCCATACTCTCGAGCCAGGGGATCTGGGCTGAATGGTTTTCCTTATGTTTG
The DNA here is from genome assembly GCF_009819885.2 of Catharus ustulatus. Lineage (NCBI taxonomy): Eukaryota > Metazoa > Chordata > Aves > Passeriformes > Turdidae > Catharus > Catharus ustulatus. The sequence goes on from NC_046225.1 coordinate 13,517,418, forward strand.
ACATGCAAATCTCTCTGTGGCTCCTGTGATTTATCTGTTCTCCCTTCTTAGCATCTTTGTGGCTCTATTTTATTTGTACTGGACCATGCATCACTGGTGTTAAGAAAGGCAGACAAGAGGGATTGACATCAGTGAAGCTGGATATTCATGATATTCACGGGACTTCAGATATCAGGTTTTACTTACAGTGATACAGGGGTAGAGGTCTGGAGCTTTTTGGAGGTAAAACCAAAAGGATTTGGAAATGATCCAAATATGGGATTTGAAGGAAAGAAGAAAGAAAAAGAAAAAAAGCAACCACAAAGCTTAAAGACAAAAGTGAATTTTTAAGTGACTTTGTGGTGAGAGCGAAGAGGATGGGCTGGATTAATTCATTTGTTGAGTTTGAAGGTGTGATGTCACAACAGAGCAAAAGGATGGCAGAGCACAATTGAAAGGGGACAATTAGAGCTTGAAAGAAGGAGCAAATTTTTAAGTCACTGATGTTTACAAGGTGAAGGTAAAGACATTTGTCATTCTGTTGGCCTTCCAGCCCCAGAGACAAGGTACTATATTGAGCCCCACTTAAAAGAGATTGCTGTGCTTTGTACAAATGCTTGGCTAGATAAAGCAAGCAGCTTGCAGACCTGTGGGATTCGTTATCAAAAACTGTGTACCTTTTATTTCCACAACACGGATTTAAAGGGAAACTGAACAGGTAGTTGGAAGGGATACCTGTTGAGGTAACAGAAGGAAAACCACAGGAAGCTTGGAAAATGCCCTAAATGACTTCTGCTTGGAGGATGAGAGGTTATACTGGGTGAGGTGGACTCTTGATCTGCCATTCATGTACTCTTAGGATGTCATTTTTATGGAGCCCATGTTTTGTCCTTGCACAGCATTAAGGGTCAGGAGCTTTAGGGAGGAAGGGAGAAGGCAATTTTAGTTTCCCCAGCTGCAGACAGAGCTCAGCTGAGATATTTAACAGGATTGAAAAGGCTTCAAGGGAGCTGTTTGCTGACCCCTGGGTTACCTTCCTGTACTGTCTGGCACCTCTCTGTTCCACTTATATTTGCTGAGTGCAACTGGTTGGATTGCTTATTTATTCCCCTATATAGCCTTCCATGTAGCATGGAAATACCCTACATCATATTGTCTTACAAGTCATGCCCCCAAAATATACATTAACTCTTTAATTTTGTGAGGTAAGTTTTCTCTCTGAAAATTAAAGTGTTTTTCCAGTTATTTCACTGACTCGGAACAAAAAAAAAATTGTGTACCGAATAAATGTAATTAGCTGCAAAAAATTACAGAAAAATAGCACAGTTTGCAGATTTATTTTGTAAAAAGACTGTTGTAATTTGATGTTAGATGGTAAAAAACTAATAGTTTGGGAAAAATATATATTTATTCTCTCTTTTTGTAACAGTATCTCACTTTAAAATTATTCTTGTATTTATAATTTTTTGTTGTGATTTTACTTCTTGGCAATGTGGTAGGAGGGAGAAAGAGATCAACTGCAGGACAAGAAAAGGTTGTTCCTCCAGCTCCCTCTTTCCTTGCAAACAAGAAGGCAGGAGACAGGTAAAGAACTGCCCTGGTGCTACATGGTGAATGATGGCACAGAAGGAGCTCTTGCAGTAGTGAACCTAGCAAAACACAGATGAAGTTCAGCCAAAAGCAGATTGCTTTTTGGTCCTATAATCAATAAAGCTTTTGCTTTCACTACTTTTGGTCACCCCAAGTTAAATTACTGATATAAAATATGCATTCTTAATAGTTACCATCACTCTGGCCAAAAATCAATTTGACTTCTCACAGGTTCTGGTGAGACATTTCTCTCACAAATACAAGTGTTCTATATGTTAGTTGTCTCTAAAAATTAGGCCTCCAAAAATTTTGCCCAAGATAAATCATAATTTACCCAGACTCTTAACTCTTAATTAAACTCTTAACTCTTAATTAAAATGTATGTGGCATATTTAAGAAAGGAATGCCTGAAAGTAAATATGGTAAGGAATTCTATTGAGGTCTTGGTTATTACTATGTTTGACAAGAAAAAAAAAAAGACAAATGTTCATTTCTGTTTTTTAATTATAAGTTTTCTTATGTCATTTGTAAACTTAAATTTGTTTCCAGTTTTAATTTAGATTTCAACTATTTGCTTACATACCTGCAATTCTGAATGCTATTTGGAGTTGCTCTGATTGATTTTCAAATTGTTACAAAGGGAGAAATTATAAGGGATGTGTTCAATTAAATTTCCATTTATTTTTCTTAGGAGATAGCCCCAGAAAATGTTTTACCTTGGATTCCTTCTGGCTGTGAACTACAGATGAGCCAGAATTCATGGTGACTGGTGGAAGGAAACATTTACAAATAGTTTAGTTATTTTCTCCACTTTCACTTATTTAGATTATGTCTGAGAAATTAATTCCTCAGAGATAACAGGCCATGTAATTGTATTCAAAATATGCAAACTGGTGCAATTTCCAGGCCAGCAGAGTAAGTACAATAAGTATTTTACAGTTTTCAGTTTAAAGGCTATTGAAGTATATACAAGTATTTCAAAGATAATCCATTTGGCAAACATTAAACTCTCCGAGCAAAGGTTTTCCTAGATGGCAATTTCTTAATGTCTCCTCAACCCCTTTTTACTTCTCCCCACTAAGAACCATTTGATTTACTTTCAGATTCTTCCTTATGCTCCTGCCTTCCCCAGCTCAGCTGAAGGCAATGCGTGGGAGGCAGCTGCTGTCACCTGGGCTCAGGATGCACCACAGGAAAAGCACTTAATTTCCCCTCACTCCCCTTCTACAAGGGCAAAAACAGCAAAGTGCAACCTTTTTCTTCAGTCATCTGATTTTTCTCCATGGTATGTAATTCATATTTATATTTTTTAATTGTTTTTGATGTGTTTCTGAAATCTGGGTTTAATTCTTCAATTTCTTGGTCTTTTCTGGCTGTGCTTGTTTTGGTGGGCAATGTATTAAAAGGGAGTAGAAGTTTTGCTGATTATGAAGTGGTCTGCTCAAGTCCCACAATGTTGTTGGCCTCCAGGAAAAACAAAAACTCTTTGGGCTTCATGCAACTTGGTTGATACTACTGCTAGTGTGTTTTAAAATGTCCTTAAAATTAGATCCAGGAGAGCTTTCTGGATGGCAGAAAGTGAAGGGATAATGTTCAGTCCTCTAAACAATGTCAAACTTCTGCTAGAACCTGAGAATTTAGAAAACAAGATTAGAAGGAATCTCATTTTCAGTGGTGTTGCCAGTTGGAGTAAGAAACTTGCTATTTTTAATTGGAAAGATGAGAAAAGAGGCGATATAGCCTAAGAGAGAAAGGAGTAGTATTAGGAAAGTAAATTTAGAGTGGATTTTCTTTCAAGCTTTTCTAATGAAAGTGAGCTTTCTTGTACATGTAAATAGAGAAATGTATTTGTGTTGGATGATGATGGAAGGGTTTATAACAGTACTGTTTCTGCAACTGATTTTCCATTAGAAACATGGAGGTGTATTGTGATAGCTTAGTGCTTTGAGGACAAAAAAAATTAATTAGCCACTAAAATGCTGGTTTTCAGAATACTGAGTATGAATTTTTATGTATGTAAAGGGACACACTCATGTGTTTTTCATATGTCAGCTCTAACCTTCATCATCTTACAAATATGTTTGAAAATGTTGCTAAATTTCATGCAATTGGAAAGAACAAAGCATTGAGGACAATAATTTCATGCTTTGTACAGAATAAACAAAAAACCCCAGAACTTTCCAGGCAAGGGAAGGGAGTGTGTCAAATTAATCTATAAAAGTCAGACAAAAGGACTTTGCTTGGAAAAGAAATATAGAATGGTTTTAATTAACATTTTGCTTCGGGTCATGCCATGTTCTTTCAATTAGGACTTTGGTGTAAGAAAGACTGTCTCGTCCTGAAATGTCTTTGCTTCTTTAAAGGGAAAGACTTGGCCATTTTCCAGAGATGGGGGAATGGGATACATCCAGTTATCTTTAGTTTGGATGAGTATGGATTGTGATTAATTTTCAATTTTAAATATAATGGAGAAGAGTTGGAATCAAACATGTTTAAGTGTCATTCTAAACTCCTCATTTTTTCTTTCCATTCAGTTCACTTTCTTCAGAATATTTTTCCATTGCAAAATTCTGACATGAATAATTTCCCTTCATGCTGTAGTCACTGTTTTTCTCTAATGTTCTATATCTCTGTTTAATAGTTTGTCTGCAGCATTTAGCTCCAATGGGAATAGGTTTCTGTGTGTTGTCATTCAGTGTTATGTGTAAAAGCATCTGTATGTTAGAGTTTTAGTGTTTGGAAAGGGGTCGCTGCTTTTTCATTGTAACAATTCTCTTTTTTAACAATCATGTGTTTCCTCTGTCTGTGCATGTGCCCTGCAATGGGCCCCTTTTGTTTGCAACCTCCTAGTTCTGCCTGGAATGAAGTACTGAGGTAAACAGGATGGTTTGCTGAGGGAAGAATTTGGTGCTAATTTCCCATTTTATCCAACGTAAATCCCACTTCCAGGTGATACACACAGAATGAGCCCCACAGTTCCCATCATGCCTGATGAAACCAAAGCTACACAAGCAAGAAGGATGAACTGATGTGTTTCTGTATCTAAAGCAGACTGACAAAAGAACTGTAGTAATCTTATCTGTGAATATTTCCCATGTCAAACGCTGTTAACAAAAGATGCCCCACACTGCCAGCCATTGGGCATTGCCATCCATTGTTTTAAGTAGTAAGACCCATTTTGGGGGAAAAAAGCATCTACATCAGGATAATGCTATGTGAGTTCAGTCATGAGGTCATATAAATATCAACCTAGGTCTTTAATTATGTAAGTTAATAGTCATGCTTTCCTTTGCATGGAATTTTGCACTAATGGAATAGCACAGGTGTTACTACACTCATACTATAAACTGTAGATTAGCAGCAGTGTGGGATATTTTTTTTATTACTACTTGGTTTGCAAACCAAGTTCAGAAATCCCAAATTCAGAATATCATTGGGCTACTCTACACAGTCCTGTTCTCCTTATGAAACAAACATGTTGCAGAGTAAATTTATGCATTGTCCTCTAATCAGAAAGGATCATAGGATCTTGATATAATGAAATGTAGGTAATTGTAAATCTACTATTGCCAGTGTCTGGTTTAACCTACTAGGCAGTGAAAATTAGTTTTAGAAATTCTCTTAGAGCTACTTTTTATTTTTGAATAGGAAAAAAAATAGGAAAAGGAAAATTTCCTTGGCATTCTTGAGTGCAGCATACTGCAGCTGCTGCCCCAGAAGTGGTGTGAATCAAACTCCCTCCCATAGTTAGGGCTATTTTTTCTTTTGAGATATTACCAGTATTTTTCTGTGGAATGGATGTGGCAGGGGAAAGTTCTTCTAAAAAGAGGGACTTCTTGTGTATCCTTTACAGACAATTTCAAATGTTTAATGACAATAATGTTAGACATTCTTAGGCAAAGGTCAGAGGAAGTTTTAAGACTGAAAAATGTAGCTTAAATATAGGACTGTGCTATGAGATCCCAAAATAAGTGAAAAAAAGGAAATAGTAGTTATACAATAGAATGTACTTTTAAATGCACTGGTTTGGGGTTTGGTGCTGGCCAAAAGCTTGCTAAATACTTTAACTTATTAACAATAGAAAGTGAAGAAAGTTTGGGTTTGATGGAAAGGATATTATATACAAAAATATAAACAATGTTAGCTCTTGCAGCCAATCAGCATGAGCTCTTGTGGTCTGATGTAATCTAATAGGCATGTCATAATAATTCACACTGTTATATTTACAGACCAACAGGGCAAAAGAGTTCAGGTTTTTTGGAAATTGTGTCTGGAGATGCCCCCATTATTCACACTATTGAACAGGAATGGTCAGAGCCTATTCAATAGCTGTGTTCCTTTCAGCTGTGTTTATTTCATTTAAATAGTAATGGACACAATTACCATGTTGTTTTTCTCTGAGTACTTAGCCACTTACAGGCATTTGCACTTCTAAGCTGGATCCTATTTCTTTTTTACCATTCAGCTATACAGTACTCTACTTAATTGTAAATGAGACTCAGAAATTAAATCAATTTGTTGAAAGTGTTTTGTACTTTCTAGCTGTTAGGAAATGCAATCTATTTTTGGTGTCATGTTTTAGGTCATAGTCTGAGACAAAATGTATTGAATTAATTTCGAAAGAAAATGAGGATGACTATTAACAATGCACAGTGTCATGGCTTCAAATCTGTATAGATTTGCTTCCAGTTTGCAGATGCCTTGCAACCCATTGCATGCCTGAGTTTTTCAGTGCTGGAGGAGATATCATTAGGTGCACAAAGCTTTGAGTATTATGTGTGCTTTTCTAAACAGGCTGGGTACATGTGAGTCCCTGTGTCTCTAGTGGGGAGCCTGTTAGAATCCCTTCAACTCATCCATTAAGAAACACCTGGGGGTGGCAACTGCATGTAGAGGTCTGGCATTATTGTGGCTGGAAAAGGAGAAGGTAGAAGGCAAGTGTGTGGTTGTCTGCAGACCCAGGCAGTGGAGCTGCAGGGCCCCTCAGGGGTGGGGAGAGCTGCCAAGGGGATGCTTTCCTGGTGCCCTGCAGCAGCCTCGAGATCCAGCCCAAAAGGTGGGACATAGCAGAGTTGAAATTGCTGGAAAGAGGTTGGATCATGCCTGCCTCTGAGAACCAGAACTCTGCAGAGAGCTGAGGGGACAGATGGCAAGCAGAGCTTGACCCAAGCAAATCTCAGTCCCTGCACTGGGACAGCTTGGCCCGCAGGGAGGCTGATCCCTGGAGATGCTGGCATTGCCTAAGAACACTTTGAACCAAACTCAGCACAGAGAATCTGCACAGCTCTAATTGAAACAGCCTTCTGTTGTAATGAAAAGAAAGCTGCAGAAGGGATGGTAAACCATGAATCCTTTCCTTTTATTTGGAGCCCACAATTGGCCTGCTAGTATTATACAGAGAACGTTCTGCACTCCAAGTCCATTTGAAATTTAGTCAAGCATTGCAGTAAATGATGTAACTCTCTGCTGGGAGCTTCTCCAGACCTCTACTGTTTTACTTGCCTGTTAGTAAGGCATGTTTAACAGTGCAAATCCTTTTTGTCTTTTTTTTTTTGTCTTTCTTTTTTAAAATTTAATTCTACATTTGCTTTTCTCAAATATTTCCTACTTAGGTTTTTGCTTAAAGCAATTCTAATCAAATGATTGATTTAATTTATATCCTTTAAATCATGGACTAGGATCTTTTTGACATGTAATAATGTTCCACATTCATTAAACCCACAGCTCTTCTACTTTAATAATTGCTTCCAGGCTCTTTGTAAATAAGTAAAAGCTGGACTCTTCCTTTTGATGCATTACTATATCCTTTATCATGAGCTGTAACTCTTACTATTCTTTTTAGGCTTCTGCTTATGTAATTTTAAACACTTTTTGATCTCAAGTTTTACAACACAGTAAATTAGCTGAAGTGTACACACTGAACTTTGGCCTTGTGAAGGCATTCAGTCAAATGTGTTTATAAAGAAATTTAGGATCACTTGTGGCTTTTGAAAGCAATTAGGGAAGCATGGATTCCTTTCCTTCTTCGAGTTACACGTAAAAATTCATACACATATGCATATCCCTGTGTGTAAGGGATGTGCTTTTCTCCGTTTCATGGGAGAAAAGGTTGGATGCATTAGAAACACTTGAGAAAATCTGTTCCAAATTTCTCCTCTGTTGCTGCAGTTTTCTACAATACCAGTTAAAGGGTTTTTTTGCTGAGCCAAACCCATGGTTTGAGTTAACTGGAATTTAGGGGCAGATTTAACTGGTTCTTTTTTCTACCAGCTACATCCAGCTTAACCAAGAGGCCCGTGAACTCCAAAGGGACACTCCATGGCCCATTTTCAGGAGATCAGCCTTTAAGTTCTGGCTTTTCTTGGATGCTGTGTGAATATAAAAGCTAGTTGGGCCTTAAGTCACTGCTGATCATGTTTTGTTTGTGTACAAACTGGTCCCAGCAGCCAAACTTACATGAACAATCTGCTATAAGAGTATTGGTCTGCCTTACCCAGCTCCAGAGATTTTCCAGAGCTTTACTGATCCTTTTCAGCCTCCCTGTATCTTTTGAAGACACAAAACAAGAGATAATGGGGCTGCTGCAGCAGGCAGATGTGGAGATAAGAAGCTAAGGTTATATAGTCAAGGTGCAATATTTTGCAATGTATTGAGGTCTGTGAAATGTTGGCATTCCTGTAGATCCTCTTGAGCACAACAGAGTCAAGCCTATGTGTGATACACGGTCTTTGTCTGCAAGCTTCCTAAATTCTGCAGCTACTATAACTAACAAAAGATATTTGCAGTAGGGAGGATTTTCAGGAATATCTTTAATTTCCATAAGAGTTCCGATTATAATGTTTAATAAGCTCTTGCCAGAAACTACATACTCATTTTGGAATTTTTTTAAATCATTGGATAAGAACTTTACAGAATACACCTGGAACTCAGAAATTTCAAATGCAGAATGTTGAGTTAACCCAAAAATGTTCTGTTCACAAATCCGTGATCATGCAGAAGGTGTGTTGTGCCCCGAAATGTTGGTTTCCATATGCAAGAAGTCTTTGTTGTAATGCTGTGTGGTTTTTACATTATTTGAGCTGCAAAGAGAATAGATTGGATCAGATGCCGTGGGGGGATCCTTGCAGCTGGCTGAGATGTGATTTGTGACTTCTGGGAAGACTTGTGTCAGAAAAGGGAAGATTTGTGCTACAGGTGTCTCTTGGTGGTATGATAATGCAGGACCTATGTTTGTGTGCAGATGGCTGAGTTCCTATGCTGTTCCTTCTGTCTGAAAAGGGCTGGTTTGTGTGACTATTATTTTGTTGTGGCAAAAAGGGACTTTTCCTGCTGGGCTACAACAGCAAGAGTAGACCACACAAGACAGGAGAGCTATCCCAGTTATGCTAAGCGGGGTAGCCTCTTGACTAGAATAATGTCTCAGGGTTGTGGGATTGCCACTCAAAGAGAAGTTGGCCCATTGAAGCAGGGTTCCAGATGAGGACAACAAAAATGGTCCCAAGTCAAGGCACCATGAGCTATAAAAAAACCAGTCAAAGTCTAATGCTTAGTCTGGAGAATTCCGGAGCCACCACTGCAGTCATTGTCTAATAAAAAAAGGCCACTGCAATCACAGATGTAACTTTCCCCCCACATTTGGGTGGGGCAGGAGGACAGTAAATTCTGTGGGCTGAAACTGCAACAAAGCCTGGATTAGGCTTTAGGAAACCTAACAGAAAGGTGACTCACTGGAGCCCTGCAAACTGTCTGTCATGGGAAGGGCTTCCGAGAACAAATTAAGCAACTGTTGGTCAGAAAGACAGGTATAGCTGTTGTTCCATATGGTGTACTTGTGTCAAGGAGACAGGCCAGATAACTGTTTCGAGGCTCTTTTAAACCCCATCGTTTCTCTGAGGACCTGATTTTACTAAATGACAAGATTCTCTTTCTCTTGACATCTTCAAAAGCCATCTGGACACAATCCTGAGTAAAGTGCTCTAGGGAAGCATGCTGGAGCAGGGAGCTTGGACTAGGTGGCCTCCAGTGGTCCCTTCCAGCCTTGCCCATGACAGGTAGTTTTCCAGCATGGCACAGATGGAACACTTATTGGCAATTTGGTGTGTTTGACAGCCTGGAGCTCTCCAGGAAAATGATCTGCTTGTTAACCAGCAGCTGGCACTGCCTCCTTCCTGGCTTCTGAGGGAGATGCTGCTGACCAAAGGCAACAGGAGGTTCTCTGATTCCCTGCTTTGAGCAGCCATAGCACTCCAGGCTTCAAAGGGAAAGGAAGCTGGAACACTCTGTATTCAGATATTAAATATTGCTGTGTAATAAAAATTGACTGGAAACACATTTCAGAGAGCCAAACTCTTCCTTTGGAAAAAGTGGTTATCAGACCATCAGTCTGATGCTTGCCCAGTTAATATATGCCTGCTTTAGCTTATCTGAATTTAAGTCTTCTCAGAGAACACTGCTTCTCTCTCAACCTTTTTAGTATTACTGCTCTTTTCTTCCCAAATAAGGAAGCTTTAACCACAGTGTGTGCCTGCCAAACTTTAGCTTTTTGGAGCTGCAAATCTGAAGCAGGATGCTATCTGGTTTTATGAGGTCTTTCTGTTATTTCTATAATCCTCAGCCAGCCAAGAACCCCTCATTTATCCTCCTGTTCTAATCCTCCTGTGTAAACAAAAGGCAGACACAGTCTTGGTTCCAACTCAGCTAAAAACTGAGGCAAATCAATGTGTAAATACAACTTATAGAGGGACCTATTTTCCAGAAACATATATGTTACTTCAAAGAAATTCTATTAAGGTCCTCTACTGCTTGAGAAACACCTGAAAAGTGTTACTTTCTCAAATCCATTTTAATTTGTGTTAAAGGAGAGTCCAGAGCCTCACTTACATTTAGGGTTTCATTATGCCAGATGTGGCTGAGCAGTGCCTGTGCTGAAGAATGTTTACTTTTGAAACAGATGAAGGTTTGTCAATGAAACTCAGAGCGTGAGAGTGAAATAATGTGATTAGTTACATAAACACTTAGTTGAAATGAAATGAAATCATATTGGTAAAATCTGTAAGATTTAAAATGAAGAAACAAAAATAAGCAAGAATCCTCACATAAAAATATTGACATTACAAAACTCTGATTTGTTTGTTGTGGTGTAGCCTAACATAAAAGGCATCCCTGCATCAATTCCTGCTAAGTGAATGAGGACATAGGCAGTTTTAAACTCTTATTTTCAAGTGTGTGATATTCTAAAGGCCAATGCTTTCCAAGTTTGTCAGGTTGTTTAAATGTAGGGACTTTAAAAATATGTTTAATGACTTTATGGTGCAAATTATGAAGTCTTTCATTTCTTCAAGATTATTTTTAAGTCCGAAATTCTTGGTTCTTCCTCCAGCCCTTAAATGTTGCAGATACTGGGGTGAAAAGCTGACTGAGTTAGAAATTAAATTTCCATTAACTTAATGGGGGATTTTCTTCAACAGTATTCAGAGTTACAAAAGTCACACTGAAATTTTTGTTCTTCTGTGAGAAAATAAGGCTTCCTTTTTAGTAATTAACCTGTCCATGAAGCACCAAGGGAGTCACAAAGCTCACAGTAAGGCAGGTTATAGTTTGTCTGTTTTCCATTAGATTTGGTTACAAATTGTGCTAAGAGCATGACAAAATTATTCTTATATCTTGGTTACACATTGATAGTGCACTGTTGTGGTTTCCCCAGTTCCCTGGGTGGATTTGAAGTAACATATCCTTTTCTGTTCATTTAATATAGTAGAAGGGTACAGTTGGTTTTGTTTTGCTTTAATCTATAAGTGACATCCCTACTGATTTTAAATCATTGATATTGCACCTTGTTACCAGGGATTTGTAAATGAACAGTAGGTATAATATTACAAAACTAAACAGCAAGGTTGTATGAAAAATGTAAAGCAATATAGTACATGAAGTAGCATCCTGGGAAAAGAGAATAAAAATAACTGAAAATAAGTCTTATAAATGAGATTGACTCTTATAAAGAGAAAACAACTTGGAGATAAATGATATCTTAATTCTTTCAAAGCAGGACAAATAGAACACCATCTCAATAGTAAAAATACACAAAATCAAGTGAAATAATCAACATATGAGAAACCTGGAAGCATTTGGTGGCATATTAATTGTCAGCAATCAGTAAACCCACTTAGTACTCTGTCTTCTGAAGAGGTTCCAGAAGCTGCACAATTTCCATAGTCCCTGAAATCTTAGGGACAAATATTTTCATTGGATCTGTTTTCTACTCTTCAGTAAGACTTAAATGAGTAACAGTTCAGACTTGAATACATTTGTATAATAGCCTTTCTTCTTAAAGGCAAAGAAACAAATCTTTGTCTGAAGTAAAGCACTGTTACCTTGCAATAACATTCATCCTATGCCAGTTAATGCCAGCAAAGGATTTCAAAATTTATGGATATCAAAATGTATTACAAATATTAAAATAGTTTTAAAACATGGTCAGACGATAATGGCAGACTGGGGTCCATGAAAAGATTTAAAATTGATTTGGAGATAGTTTGCATTCAGAAAACAGCAGATAATACACAGATCCTACCTAAATACAGGAAGAAAAACAAAATGAGAGCAAAAAACCCTTAAAACAAAGAAACATTAGAAAAGGCAAAGAAATGGGTAGATAAATCCAGTGAATAAATCATTAGTGAAAGAATGTGCCTTTTGAGAGCTGGACTAATTGCATACATTCCTCAAGCAAAATGGAACCTGACTGTGAAAATGTGAAGATTGACAAAAATCAGGACAAAATGAATCCAAAATATCAATAAACCTATTAAGAGCCATGTGAGAAACTAATCAATAGGGTGGGCAGTAGGGCACAGCTGCTGAACAGTCCACTTTAATGCCATCAATAGCCCATGGGGACAGCTCAGCCTGTTGATTTGGGAGCATGAAAGAAAAAGACTAAGAGGAAAAAAAAAAAAAAAAGAAACAAAGTAAATTCAGTATTTTGGGGGGAAGCATACTCCTTGCAAGAATTTAATTTATGTATGATTTAAGAGACATATCTGTTGATTTGAGAGATGTTTCCATCTGCACTGGAATTGAGAAGGGAACAATGATAATCTTAAGGTAAGTTGTTCAGAAGTCAAATGGCTGAGTTGTGGTCCTCTTCAGTTTCAGTGGCAAAGATCCAAAAACTGCATTTAAAGAAGACATGGATCAACACTTAGCTCTGCCATGCTCCATAGTTTGTGTTTTGTTGGGGTTTTTTGTTTGTTTGTTTGTTTTTTGGTTTTTTTTTGTGTTTTGGGGGGTTTTTTGTTTTGTTTTTTGTTTTGTTTTGTTTTTTGTTTTGTTTTATTGTTTGTTAATTTGTCATGCAGCAGTAGCATTGTGGGTTTCTTTGCTAAAGCACTCCTGGCAAATTCTGTGTGTCAGAATACAGTGCATGGATTTATTTTAAAATCTTTGTGGAAATATTTTTGAGGCAAACACACTGATGGAGACTGGGGGGCAGCTTGTCAAATAGCACTAAAGTTGTTAATCAAAATGGGCTTTACAAACATGGTGTGTTTCAAATGTTTCTCTCTCTATGTGTCTCTATCACTGCTAGGTGCTTTGCTCCAGAAGCATCTTTTTTGTAGCTCCACAGGAGCACAACCCAAACCTTCCCTCTGCCTCTGAGTTCTGGCAATCCTGAACAGCAATTCCATTACTGTTCCAAGATGCAAAGCCTTTCCTGTGACAACTGCGGATTTAGGAGAGGCTGCCATAGATCCTTACAACTTTCTTTAGTTCTGTGTTGAACATCTTCCAACATCAAAACCACAAAAGGATAGAGTTTTTGACTCTTTGTGAACTTGGGAGGGAAGTCAACAAAACATCGATCTTCTACTTCTAGAGGATGGACTTTGGCTTGTTTAGGTCACTGGTTTGGAGAGTCCCTTGGGAAGCAGTCCTTGATAACAAAAGGCTGGACACACTTTAAGAAAGAAATCTTAAAGGTGCAGAAGCAGTGCATCTTTATGTGCTGAAAGGAGCTGGTGGGAAAGAAGACCAGCCTGGCAGAGCAGGGTTAAAAAAGAGGCTTTACAACCTTTGGAAGAAGGGGCACACAGCTCAGAAAGAGTACAAGGATGTTGTTAGGTCATGTAGAAAGAGAATCAGAAAGCCTCCATCTGACCATCACAGTGAAATCTAATTTAAAAGTGTCTTTATAAATACAGCAACAACAGAAGGAGGCCAAGGAAAATCCCCATCCTATTTTAGAGGCAGAGGGGAACATTGTCACCAAGGGTGAAGAAAAGGCTGAAGTACGTGATGCCTTCTTTGCCTCAGTCTTCAACACAAAGGATGGTTATCCTCAGGGTAGCTGTCCCCCTGAGGTGGTAGGCAGGGACAGGGATCAGAACAGATCCCCTGCAATCCAGGAGCAATTGGTCAGTGATTTGCTGGCACTTAGACACTCACTAGTCTATGGGGCTGGGTGGAATTCATCCAAGGATATTGAAAAAGCTGGTGGGAGAGGTCACCCAGCCACTCTCCATCATTTGTCATCAGTCCTGGCTCACCAGGGAGGTCCCAGACAACCAGAGGTTGGCCAATGTGACACCCATCCACAAGAAAGGCTGGAAGGAGGATCCAGGGAACTCCAGATTGTCAGCCTGACCTCAGTGCTAGGGTAGGCTGTGGAACAGATTACCAGGACAACCCAAGACCCAACATGGGTTTAGGAAAGGCAGGTCCTGTTTGACCAACCTGATCTCCTTTCATAACCAGGTCACCTGCCTGGTGGAAGAGGGAAAGGCTGTGCATCTGTCTGCATTGCTGTTTGTGTTAGTTCTGTACCTCTCCTGCTGACTCCCACAACCTTCCAGTATAAAAGCCCCTGGTATATCCCACATGCTGGGATATTGGATTTTGACCTGCCATGGCTCTGCCATCCTCTTGGTCAAAGTCCCGCGGGTGCTGATTTGCTGTTACAAAATTTTAGATTTGCTTTTCTTGGTGACCTTTTCTCCATCTTGCTGAAGAAATGCTTGGGACGCCCCTTCTTTCATCACAATTTTCCCCATAATATTTATCAACTGTCTTCTGACACTTGGATGGGAACCCTTCTGCTAGCTTTGTAGGCATCTTTTTCTTAAAACTTAATGGAGAATAAAAGATATTTGAGACCATCTTAATCTACATCTGCATCTTTTCTACCAGTCATGATTCTGTTTTCAATCTTCAATTCCCTCTGAGCAACCCTAAGTACTACTGTTGAATTTATTATGTATTTTTCTTTTAATATTAAAATTTCTAATTCATATACTGGTGACAATCAACTTAATTGGCACTGTATTCTGTTTTTTTCAACCACAGAAAGGATGTTAATATTGGAAAGCTAATGGTTTATTGTCCCTTCACTTATTCTTGCTTATTTATTCTCTCCCTCAGATGAAATTCCCAAGTTCTTAGGTTTCTTTATACTTCCCAATATTTAGAAGCTAATTATTGCAAAGAAAGTTTTTTAGTTTTCTTTTTTCTTTTACCAAAGTTTTGGAAACAGAATCTGGAGGAAAAAGGTTTCAGATCACTTCATACTTGTTGAGTCTTTACCAAAATTCATTGTAAGTTAGTAGGGTTTATTTCAAATTTTAAAAATCTACTATCTATGAGTATCAGAACAAAGCACTCTGAAAATTAATCTAGGTCATGAAAATAGGATTTTATTGAAATTTATTTTAAAAACCTCCAGTACTTCCATCAAAAGAAATAAACTTAAAAAAAACCCCAAAACTGCAGTTCTATCTTAGTTCCTACTGTGGAGATATACAAAAATGTATGTTTTGTGTATATTTTTTAAAAATTTAAATTATTAACCTTGATAACATGATGTCAACAGCTAACACATGTAGAGGTATGAACATTTCTGAGTGTGAATCATCCTGGACTTTCAGATCATGTCCCAGTTTTGCTTTTGTGTCAGAGCATACAACTTTCAAGAAAATGTGTTTTGGTTATCCCAGGGCACTTTTTGTTTCAAATAGCTTTTTTTCTGTGACTGTTAGTGCAAAATTTACTCTTCTAGGACATCTTTGCTGAAGAGAAAACTGTTTGTCTTTTTTTGTCTTCTAAGTTTGTTTTCCAGGGTTCCCTGTTCTGATAAAGTTTATTTCCCACAACTGGAAGCCGTGAGTCCCACAGGACTTTACAGCAACATCAGCAAAATCTCAGACTCGATTTCTCATTACCAAAGTACTGCAGTGAGATCTATGGATCTCAGCTCTCCCAAACAAATCTCTTGTATAATTCACAATGATTTTTGCCTACGTCACCAGCCAGATTTACATGTGTCTCTAACACGAGGAGCATGTGCAAGACCAGCTGAAGGTTAGAGCCCTTTATGCTGACAGGACACCCGGTGTGTCAAACAGCAGCTCTGGCTGCTCCCATCTACAGCCTGCTGGCCAGAGCTGCTAAACATAGCTGGGCTTATCACAGTCCCAGGGAGGGGAAGTGTGGCATTCCTGGGGCAGGGAGCCAGCACCGGGCACTTCAGACGTGCCTTTCCTCACTCCGCTTCTCTGGGATAGAAGTGGCATTCCTGTGTCTATCAACCAACATCCATTTTGGACAAGTGCCTGCCATGCAGAGCCCTCGCAGTTGTTTGGCCTGATAGCTGCTGAATTTATTGTGTGCTAATCAGTTTTGTTATGACACTGTGCAGTGAAAGAGGCAAAGCAGGGTTGGAATAAGGCAGAAATAACTAGAATTAGTGTGTGTGCAGATGGACAGCTCTAGCACTGCGTGTCACTATGATCCATTTCCACTTGGTGTAGCCAAAATGACCTTGGAACAGAAGGCCCTGCAGCATGTTTAAACCAAAAACAAACCTGTGGAGAGCCTGGAGATTTGAAAGATGGTCATTGTCTCTGTTTCCTATTTAATTAAAAATGAATTTGAAGGTGATTAGGATTGTAACAGAATTGGTGCCCTGTGGGGGATACAGACTCTGAATGCCAAACCAAAAGTGCAACTAATATATGATTATTTCATGCATTTGGTTTTTTTTTAGCATTAGGAAACTTGGACACACAAGGAGTTTCACATCTCCCTTTCCCTTCGTGTGCTGCAGAATCTGCACTTTCTAAAGCCACAATGTAAATGGCAATGGCCATTCTTATCTGGGGCAGGTACTGAGATACTGAGAACACCCAACCAGAGTGCTTCAGATGCAAATGCCACCACAAAGGGTGATGTGTGACTTGTAGGGCAGTGGAGTAAGTGCAGGATTGTGACAGGGATTTCACAAATAGTTGGAACAAAACCCATGCAAGTCACACTTGACCTTCAATTTTAATATTGAAACTTAATGACAAGAAAAAATTATCCCATTACATATAAATATGTATTTAGGGTACTTCCTACTTTTCCTGGGTTTATAAATAGCATGAGGGTAAGCTAGCTGAAAAGCAGAAACATGCACATTTGAACCCCTGTTCTCTGAAAGCAACACATCATCCAGCAAATACTATTTTCAAGAAATTAGCTTCCCATCTGTACTATTCTGGTACTTGTAATACATCTCTTCTGGAACTCAGACACTTAAAATTAAAAAACTTGCATTTTTTTTTTAATCTTATAAGCAGAAATTTATATGGCTTTCTTCTAGAAGTAGTTTGTGCTTAGGGATAAAAATGTGGATAAAACTCCCTCTATTATAGCTACCACATTCTCCTGAGAGAATTTAGGCCATAGAAGAAAATAGAAAAACAGAGGATTAATCAATATCTAAATTTGACTTGACTCTGCTCTGCTTCTCAGCAGAGAGGAACTGCTGTGGGGAGGTGACAGTCCTCTCCTGGGAAAGGACTTGGCTGCCTCTCCTGCAGGGTCTGGCTCCTCTCTAGCCACAGGAGAGGTCCTGGTGCCAGCTACAGAGGTCACTGCTCATTTGCCCTCTGTCTTGAAATGGAAAAAAGGAAACATTGCCAAAGAAGAAGATAAAAAATGCAATGGAGAGGAGGCAGTGTAAGGCCAAAGGCAGAATGTGGGTTGTTGTGGATATGCTGGAGAGGAAATGGCTAGAAAAGAAATGTGGCAAATTGAGATGTGGATTGAAGATCCTGGGGCAGGATTGATGGTCCTGGCAGGATGTTGACAAACCACCCTTTTAAAGGGAAAGATCAGACGGGGCAGAGAGCAAGAAAAGGGAGTGAATACAAGGGCAATGAAAATCTTTTATTTTTTAATGATTTTCCCTGTATTGTATCACAATGCAAACAGCACTGCCAGAGAGGGAATACAACGTTGTTTCTGTGTCTCTCAATACAATATAGTATTCTTAGGCTGTTAAAGCCAGGACAGGAGAATAAAGTGAAATTAAGTTGGAAAATGTCTGTTGTTTTTTGATGAAAAAAAAAGGGGGGGGGGGAATCTAAATGTATATTCAGTGTTTAATGAATCTCAAGCTGTTGCTTGTTGAGGTGGTAAGACTGTGTGCACTAGGAATGCCATTAGCAAAACTTCTGGTATCTGGCTTTGACAAGGAAAGATTTGCCCTGCAGGAGCAAAGATGTGGATTAGAAAGAAATTGGAGAAATAATAATGAGTGGAGTGAGGTGAACAGGTGAATGTTTGGGTGCCTGGGGACCTGCCCAAATACTGTTATAAAGTCCTGCTCTATAAAATCACTCTTTGCCACCTTTACTCTGAATATGAAGAGTAAAATCCTGCCCACGGCCAGCCTCTGAAGGGCAAGTTCTATGAACATCAGTGCTGTGAGCAGGGTAAACTTGTTAGTATGGGCTGGGTGTTGTTTTGGGATGGCTTGGGACCCCATGTTAGCACTGCCTGTTCCTTCTGTTGGCTCCAGAAGGAATCAAGGTGACCAGCTTGGATGTGAGCTTCTTACATTGCATGTACCTCAGGACCCACTCATACGTCCCAAATCCTATCTGTAGTATATTTGACTGGACTCAAATGTTCTGGCATGCAGCCAGAAGCATTAGCAATATCCACAGATATCAATAAAAATGGCATGGCTGGAGGGACAACTTTCATGATTTTTATTCAGTCTTTAGTGACTCTTGATAAAAGGTAATGGCACAAAAATTAACAATTTTTAGCTAGTATTTGTGAACTAGTTTCCTCTGAAATGAAACCTCTAGAGAGACTTCAGGTCTGAGTAGGTTTATTCTGGTTTTCTGCGAGTGAGGAAATACTTGTAGTCTGGAGTACTAAGATTTTATTTCCAGAGCTATGTGGAAGAACTGAGCAACTGAGGAAAAAGACAAGGGTTTGACTATACTATTCTGAAATTAAAGCAATGAACTTGAGGGAGAGCAGCTATTGTCAAGCTGATTGTTTGTCCTATCTTTTTATAATCCTGTCAGTTCTGCCTTTGTGGCTGTGCTGTGAACCAAGTCAGGAAAGAGAACTCGTTTTAAAGTAAGATTTACGGGGGAGTGGAAAGGAGGAGATGTTTTGTATTTTTACTGAGCCAGATCAGCTCTCCAAACTGGCTGATAAAAGGCCCACCCTAAAGATACCCAGTTTCGACTGGTGATTTTGGAAGACAGCTAGGAGGAGAAAGCGGGATGGACAGGGCAAGAGCCTCTCCAGCTGATACTGCTGCCTAGGGAATGTCTCCTTGCACTTGGCCTCAACTCAAATGCATTTCTTTCAAGGCAAGAGTGGCTTATAAAGTACTTGGGTCCATCTGGTTCCCAGCTCTCCTTCCTGCTCCCAGACTGTCCCTGGCATTGATGTTTGTATAGCCACATGTTAAACAGATGTGAACTGAGTGAAAAATACTCTTTCTGTAAGGATGAATATGTGTGAGTTCTAGACAATGGAGAGAAATACCAACTTAGGTTTCTCAGGGCTCACACAGACACATCTTACTAGAGACAGCTAAAAATTGGTAATATAAACTCTCCCTCCTACTTCTGTCACCCAGCCTGGAGGATCACATACTATGAATGTATCCAGAGGGATACAGAAGGAAGAACTGCAGAACAAGCAATAGAAATGGAGCTTTCCTGTTTTGTAGAAATCCCTCACAATTGGTTAGTTAACCCTTACTGTGCAAGTATCAGAAAGATGATCTCTGAGAGAGCTCTGAAGATAGGAGATAGAACACAAGGTGTCTGAGACATGAGATGAGCAGGAACACAGCTGGTTTTTTCCCTGGTGTAGATGGATCTTAGAGACAATATTCACTACAGAAATGTTCCACAGTAAGGATGACTCAAGAACTTGCTTTCTATAGCAACTTGTCACTGCAGCAGGCCTCAGAAAAGGACAGCATGAAGTTAACATTCAGGGTGAAAAATAAGTGAGACTAGACTGCGTATTTTGAAATCCAATGTTAGTAGGATGTGTTCCTTAAACCAGTAATCGTAATTAAATGGATGAGACGGAATTTTCATCTCTGCTTCTGTGCACTGATTTGTGTTAATGATTATAAAGAATTTGAAATAAAATCAAATCTATGTATAAAAGGACTGTTCTTTGGAGACACCCAAAAATCTATGGAGGAAACTTGGATGGTTCTCCAAGCCTACAACTGTAGATTTATCAACTGTGATGTGATGTTTACTGAGTGTGTTTCATTGTTAACCAACCATTGTGTGCTGGAAAATTAGACCATTATCAGCACAGCAACTGGAGAAATATCAGCCATATGAATGGGTGGGAATGTGTCTGGTATTGAAAGTTGCCTGTTGGTCATGGTGCCTTAATGATGCCTGTCTGCAAGGGGAAGGAAAGGAAAACTTCTCCCTCCCTAGGAAGCAAGTTCTTGGCATGGTTTATTAACTTGACTGTGAAAGAGTGCCATTTGCTGTTAAGTGTTCCTGAGACTCATCATGGGATCTTCAGAAGCCAACAGGCTTTTTGTCCCACTTCCCATTTCTGTCTTGTGAAGGAGTTTATTGATTATTGGTTCCTCCTAATTAAAAAAAAAAAAGAAGTTTCACTTTTTTTTTTTTTTTAACCGGGGTTCCAAGGCTCTGACTGAGTGTTTTCATGCATACATAGCTGAAACACAGAACCTGAAACAGATTTTGCCTTCCAGCCTGCTTAGACCTGTTTTTCTCGGACATTCCCAATTTTCTATACCTTCACAGCTCCAGACAGAAACATTATATTTTTGATCAAGATAACACGAGAACATGAATTGCTGTTCCTTAAACAGACTTCTACTGACTCAAACTCTTAGACTACTGAAATGTTGAGGTGGGAGGTAACAAGGATGTTTCTGGGACACAGGAAGAAACTGTCTGTACTTTTTGAGCTGTGGATGGAGTCAGCCCAGTACTGAGCCCAAGCAAGCAGCTTCTAGGGGCAGGATGAGACTATATGAACATGTACCAAGTTCATGTAATCTGTGGAATTCTTCCCAAGATGGGAGTAGAAACAATATACACAAGGTTTTTCTTCTGTGAACTGTAGAAGTAACACACTGGTAATTTTTAATCCACCCTTATGGCTTTCTTCCATGACTAGAATGAATTTTATGTGCTGGCAGCTAAATCTGGATTCTGCTTCCTGCTTAGACTTTAATTGAACTAATCATGCCAAACTAAGTGTTTTCATGCAAAGCACTTTAAAATATCCAAAACTACAAATTGAATACAGGTGTCCACAAAAAAACCTAATTCTGTCAGGATTCTCTCTATCAATATCTTTCCCTCAGGCATACCCTAATATTAATTCATTAGCTTCACTATAGATGAGAAAAGGTTGGATTATATATTCTCTGGATTTTTTTGTTTACTTGCTTGCTTTTTGTCTGGCCTGTATTAGATTTGATGGTTTACAAATATGAGCTTTTATCTCTGTTCCACGTTTCCACTTTATCTGCCTAGGAGAAGTCAATAGTGTTTCTCTAGAGACTATCAACTCCTCAGTTTTCAGTTTGCCTATTACCATAGTAAGTTAACTAACACCTGACAAAATATATAACATTTCAGGGAGTAAAATTGTGTAAAGGTGTCTTTAAAAGCTTGATATTCACATTCAATTCCTTCTAGTCCATAATTGACACCACATTGCTTAAGTCATTTTTGAGGAGGTTGTTTAAAAAAACAGAACAAAACAAGGAACAAAACGAACTCTGTGCTTTTCTGTATTCCCAGAGATGTGGCTCTCAGCCATGAATCTGCAAAAAAGTGTGACTTAAGGTAAGGAATGAGAGGGTCAGAGAATGTTCAGAAGCAGGATAAATGGAAAGATGGAATTTGGTCTAGAGACCTGGAACAAAATCAGAGGATAATTTTGACAGAATCACATAGTCAAGACCATAATTCATAAGAAGACTTGTGGGACTTTCTCTTTTATAGTAGTAAGAAGGGACTACAGCCTTCTATTAACATTTTAGAGACATCTTTACATATGAAAGCAGTAAAGAAAAGAGAATCTCTTCTTAAAGAATAAAATCTTAAAAATCAGAAAATGCCTTGAACAGGAGAGGTGTTCATATACAATGGTTTTGTTCATGGCAGAAACCTCATAATGACCTTTAGAGTTTCAGGGCAAAATTTGCTGTATGATTGACTTGGGCACCTTTCTTCTGATTTTTGACATTCCTAATAGTTTACAATATCAAACTGAATCAAAAACAGAGTTATCTCTTAGCTGTGGAGATTCCAGTGTCCAGTTCTATTCTAAATATTCAAAGATGATAAATACTTCACAATTTATGAAGGACATATTTTGATGACTTTAAACAGCCATAAAATCTGATCTCCACTGCACTTCCAGTATTTCTTTCAAAAAGGCCATGAGTAGATGCAAACTGAGATTGATGTGCTCTCTTCTACCTTGCTTGGAAAGATGCAGCTTTTTTTTGGATGAGGATGTTAAATATTTAAATGGCTCTTGCAACACTCTAGATGGTATATATTTCTCTGGAAAATGTGCTGAAATTCTTAGAAATGACATCTCAGTTAATGTTAGAGGACGTTTCCTGTCTGTCCCTCCTACTGCTTACTCATCCCAGCACAGACATTGCTGTTTTATAGTTATCTACTTTACACTGACAAAGATCCCCTTCCATGGAAAAATCTCTCTCTAAAAAACACCCCAAATATTCTTGTGAGTTCACTGAAACTTACTTTGAACTTAGAAAACAAGATGCTGTAGTTCCTAAGGTCTTAATAAAGCATTTGAAGTATTTTCCTATCTCAGACATGAGAGTTAAGTCTTAGAGCTTCACAAGGACACTCCCTTGATTAAAGTTAGGCAGTGGGCTTTAAATATTCTTGCTGGGCTATATCTAGTAAACCATGCTCCAGCTGCTATCTCTCACTTGTGAGATTTAGTAATATTTTTCTGCCTTTAGGAACATACTTAAGAGAGAAAAATGAACTGTTTTAAAAAGGCTTTAAATTAGGATGTTAGGTGGGTTGGTTTTTTGGTGTTTTCTGGGGGGTTTCTTTTTGAGATAAGGTAGCATCACCTTTTATCTGATCTGGCTAGACATGAACTTCAAAACTCTATCAAGATAAGGAATGTGATACCCACATTATACCAAGAGAATATTTGCAATAAACCAAATTATTCAATGCAGTCACTTGATCACATAGATACAATCTATGTCTGCTAAAACCCCTAAAAACCCTCTGCACAGCACCCTGCTGGTTCTCATCTCCTACACCATATGCTGTTACTGCTCGTACATGATAACTTGCTCATTTTTCCAGTTAATGAAACAAATGGTGATTTTGACTGGTTAAGTTAATTCCATCAGCTTTGCATTGCTGTTTCCATTTTAGAACACATATAGTGTTTTCCTTTATGCTTTCAGAAGAAAACTTTTCATATATTCTAGGGCATGGGGCCAATGGTGCCCCTTACTCTGTCTTCCACTGCCTAATGAGGAGCTACAGACAAGGCAGAGCAGGCTTTTGCTGATCTTCACACAGAAAAACCAAGCAGAATTAAAATGTCATTAAAATATCATTAAATTAAACCCTGCTTCCAGAAGGGTTTGCCCTGTAACTGTAATTTGTAGTCTAGAAGTTATGAATACATGCTGGAATATATAATTTTAACTGCTGTACATCAGGAAGAGAAATGTAAGTCTGCTTTTTAATCTAACCTGGGTGAATAACACTGAGGGGAGGGCAGCGTGTCTAAAGGAAACCATGCAGTTAAATCCTGAATGTCCTGTGTGTGACTGATTAATTTTAAATTGTTTTCATCACCCTGAAAACTGGCCTGGTCTGTTCTGGCATAAGGAGGGAAAACAGCTCAAATTCAAAAGATAAGTCAGTTGTTAAATGGTCGGTGTGGGGACTGTGGCTTTGACTCTGAACATAAACAAGCTTTTTGCTCGTTGCTTAATGCTGTAAGGGCAGTGTAGCTGTTCTAAATGGGAACCATGTGGATGAGGTTAAGGAGGGGACTTCTAATCTGACAGACTGATTTGTAGGTATGTGATGATGTCTGATGTCAGCCAGAATTGCCCATAGGTATTGCAGGGTGAGGGTGGTTGGGTTTCACTTTTTCTCCCCCTTTTTCCAGGCCTGAGAATGCTGCTTGTGCTGTTGTTTTTTGTACAAAATTACGGGGAACAAGAGAGTTCTTTTTACTATTCTGTGTGAGAATACCTGGAAAAATCTTGGTGTACTCTTTGCCTTATGCTAGCAATAGACTTCTATGAAGTTCTTTGGCATCAAGAAAATTAGGGCTGGCAGTTTTGGCTCAGTGCTCAGAGGATAAATTCCTGAAGTTGCATACCTAGACTTCCCTTGTGTTTGCCTTGATTAACAGGCTATACATAGCACAAACCAGAGCTACTAACCAATGCAAAGAGACCTGAAAGTTGCCTAAAACTTGGTTCCTGCAAGTGTCTTATTTATAACTTTAAAAATTCTCCTAAACAAGAACTAAGATTAGCAGGTTAGTTGGTAAAATCTGCTTAAACCTCACTGATTTAAGCAGTGCTGCACTTAGGAGATCAGCAGAGCACTCCTGCATATAAGAGACAAAATATGAGGAGTGTGGTTATTCCCCTTGCATTTTAAGCACATTAAAGGGAATAAAATTGACTCCTGGGTGAAATATAATCTGGAAGTATTTATTTTCACTGGCTCTCAACTCATTTTGACTGCCAACTATAGAAGGGCAATTGATTCCCCTTCAAAGTTTATAGCCAGCTGCTTGGAAGGAGAAGTTTTGAAAATCTTAACAATGCCAAAGGGGATTCACTTCCTGGCTGGAGAACGAAATGTCAACAGTGGTAGTGTTATTGTGGAACTGCAGTTTTCCCAGGCAGAGTTCCTGGTAAGATGGTGGCCTTAACTCACAGGGTAACCCATGAGAATTCCTAGCAGTGCTCCACTGCACAAATGCAGTGTTGGCTTTCCATCATTCTGCTTGCTACAATAAGATTGGATTAAAGCGCACAGTTCTGGAAGTTTGAGTCCACACAACTGCATATATAATATTATCCTAAATTTGCTTGTGTCCCTCATGACCTGGTAGGTTGTCAGGTTACTAATGGCCACTTAGGTATCTAACTGCATCATAGATAATCTGGAGAACCAGAAGCATAACCTTGGAATGCCCAAATTGCAGGGTTTAGTGGAATTTTTTTTTAGCACATGCTTTGAACTTGGAAGCTTCCTATATCCCTCTTTAAATGGCTTCATTCATGTAGTGCTGTGGGGGGAGCTAGTCACAGAAAAACATAGTTGATTGACTATTAAAATCACAGTAGTCTGAAATCATGAACAGGTCAGCAGCATTCATGACATCCCTCAAGCATTTCTAGTAAAAGAAGGATGAGTTATTTATCCCAAAAGTAAAGCACAGAGGTTTCAAAGACCAACTCAAGATCTCCACACTCTAAAGGCTCATTTACTTTTCTTAGTAAAAAGTATTGTGAGAGGCCCATGTAGGTGGAAGTGATGTATTAACACTCAGAGCTATGACTTATGTAACACTTCTTACTTTCAGCAATGTTACTGCACTCATTAGTTGTTTATATTGTGATAAGGCCTAGAGACAGCATGTATTGGACACGTGAAAGTGCGTCCCCACTCATGGGATGAGGAAGGAATGAGAAATAGCAGATGTCCAAGACAAATACTTGTTTCAGAATAGAGAAAGTCCAATAAGAAAATGACCATGATATACAGCATCTTACCTGTCAGGCTGAAAAAACACAGCTTGTCCCTTGCCATGTCCTGGTTCTGGTTAATTCTGTCCCTAATGGGAGCTGTGAGATGGTGTTTGAGAGAAAATACAAGCAATACAAGCAACTTTGCTACATTGGCTACAGTAGAAGTGCTGTGAGAGGAGTCAAGATCCTGCTTCTTAGGTGAATGTAGAAATTTGGTGATAAGCCTCTGGCAGGTGTCACAACAGAACTTGCCACCTGGGGCTTAAAGGAAAATTCACTTGTTGTGTTGGTCTAGACTGCCCAGACCTATGACCTAGGCTTGACCTAGGCAGTCAAGCCAAACTGACTTTCCAAAAAAAAAAGATTTTACTAATGACATTTTCTACCCACTTGAAGCAGATGTCTCCTGAGTACAGTTTGTTTTCTCCCCTTAGTTCAGTACAGATACACAAAATGAGAGAAAACAGGCCAATAGGGTCATAACCAATTCTTGCTCTTCTCATTTACAAGGAAAATATAAAGGAATACCTACAGAGCAAGATGAAGGAAAAATGATCTCTTGATGAAGTTTTTCTGTGGTTGGGTTGTGGTTCTTTGCTTCATGCTGGAGTTAACAGATCTTTTCCTCAAGTAGCTCTGCTAACCATCTATAAATGGTACATTCAAATGCTATTTTTTTCCTTTTAAATTCAGTTTGTTCTGTTTAAATGCGCTACTGACGCAATTCTCTTTTGTCCTTTGAATATATCAGCTGATGATATTGAGGAAAGGCAAAAGTGTTCCATATTTTTATTCCTAAAAAGGAGTGCCAAAAGTGAAATTCAAACTGAAAAGAGAAATAAATAATAGTCTCCCAACTTCCCCTCTTCAATGAGACCGAGATATGTGAGCTGAGTTATCAAAGGGCTGAGATAGGCATTTGTTATGCAGGATATGCTGCAAAATGAAATACAGAATAGGTTTGTTTGGGATTTTTTTGCTTTGTTTGAATAGTTGAGGCTTATTCCTTCTTCAAATCTTCAGATAAACATCCCTCTACAAGTGTTGTATTTGATTGTTCAGTCTATCATAGAAGACTGGGTTTATGTTGCCTTTTTTTCCCATTTTGTTGAAATTAGGATAGTACTGTGGAGAAAATAGCAAACAGAAAAGTGCAGGAATAGAATATTTATATATTCAATGCAGTGGTGTTTCCCTGAGGGCTGATTAAGGTAGGTGATCTAATAGATGTACTTATGTGACTGGGTAGCCTGCATTAAATGCCTGCTTAACTGTGTGATTAAAGAAGGACTTCAGTTTGATATCTTACTACTTTTGTCCATTTCTTTAGTTAGGCTTCTTTCCAAGAACAGTCTTTTCTGTCAAAGGAAATAAGAATTGTTAAATAAGAACTTTGATAGCAGTTGTGATAAGAGCTAAGATCAACTGCAAACTGAACTGAATTTAGGATGGTCAGAGCATTGCACTGAGCGTTCTCCTTGCTCCCCAGATTAAAGCCACTCTTACAGACACTGTGGTGTGATGCCTGCCTGACATCCATGTCAGAATCAGCGCAAGACTGCAGGTGCCCCATGTGCCTGGGACTCATCTACAGAGGCACTTTCTTCAAAGTGGCTTGGAACTCTTTTGAACTGAGGATAATGCTGGCTTTGCATCTCCAGCTTTTGGGAGAGCTTTCTCCACACCCACCTGTTCTCTGAGTGATGCTCTGGCCCTTCACAGGGTTCATGTGATTGTGTTGATGTCTATTTTAGCTGTGGCCTGTGCACAGTGAGTGGTGCAGCCTGTTGGGGATTTAAGCACCATTCTGTCTGATCTCCACACCTGATTGCTGCGTGCACCAAAATTTTTGTTTGGATATCACTGGGATTGTGCATACAGGGGTGGAAACAGAAATTGTCTGCTGGTGTCAAGCTCTCATAGTGACAATAACCAATCTCCTCCATGTTTGTACCTGTGCAATGATTGCTTCCAGCCCAGTGGGGATGTGCAGAGCAAACAAAGGTGAGTTTGGTTCAGCATAAACCATTTGGGTAAATTGTTTGTGTATTATATGGATTTATTCACTTCTCCAATGCTATTAGCTGAGTATTATACAGTTAGGTTTTCCTGGCTAATAACTGGCAAGTGACTAAGTGGTTTTCATTAGCATAAATGCCCAGCTTTTTGCATTTGTGTCAGACACCTGCTAACTGCTTTGAGACAGCTTATATGTTAGCTCAAACTCTCTCACAAACTACTTATTCCCTTTTCCCACCTCTCCAATATGCTTTCAGATGACAATATTTTAATGTGATTGCTCCACGTGCTTGCTTGCTCTCATTCTCTCCATCATTAGTTTTAATTTTTGAAATTATGATCATTTTCTCTGTGATAAAGTTTCAGAAGTGAGCCTCAAGGAACTGAGAAAATAGTTTCAGGGTTTTTTGGGGTTTTTTTGGTTTTTTTTTTTTTTCTGTTTCCTGAAAGCTGCCTGATGTTTTCTTAAAGCGAAATGTACCCATTTATATAAATAACGTCAGGGACTGAGGGAACAGCTCACAATTTGTATTTTACCTATTGTGTTTCATTTTATATAATTACCACTAGGCATTCTGTTGGTATAAAAAAGACAATTCCTTTAAAGCACTGTTTGCTGAGTCTGTGCTGTAAATTATCTATGAATATTATTCCTGGCAAATTGCACAGGCAACCCTATGGGATACTGCATAAGGAGCAAGATACCAAATTATGCAATAGGTAGGACAGTTAAGATTAGAGTATAAAGAAGAGATGACTTCACAATGTACTTCTGTTATATTTGTCAATATTAAACAAGTCAACTAAACTGGAAGATCTTTGTAGTGGATAGTCAAAGGAAAATATTGCAGTAATACAAAATACTGTTTTGTACTGACAATGTTGTTTAGTCTGTCCAAGGAATAGCCCATCCTCAGAGTATTTGTTTCATGGAGATTTGCATCCTCTCTGCAGATTAGCCAGAGAGAAATAAACTTTTTGTGACACATGTTTAAACCAGACCCCTCAATAACTTACTCAGTGGAAATGTGTTTGCTTCTGCTGTCCACCCCATGGAGCTCATAGCTCACAGCACATTCCATGTGCAGTCCCATAACCTCCTGCTGACATAAACAAAAATGCTGCCTTTGTGCAAAAGTGCCAAAGCATGCCCTCACTGACTGAATATTTATAGAAAGATGCTATCAAAAGATGAAATAAAGAAATTTAGGAAGAGAAATAAAAATATTTTTGGAGGAATTTTTACTAATATGTCATGATGTTTGGCAACAATTTGGAAAACATACCATGCAGGACCTTAGAGGGGTTGCCCACGAAGATAAAAATATTAATGTAGTTCCCCCAAAATTGCCAGTGGGCCTGTTCATGTGGGCACCTACCCACTGCTGTTTTACTGAAATCCTGGCAAAAATGTGGGCTTTTATTTTAGACAGTGTTTTTTTAGTAGCAGAAGTTGGTAGGGTACATTCCCATGTTGGTGTACACTGGGAATGATGACAGATGCAATCTGCATCATGTTATTCTATTTATTCTTACTTTCAAACCAGCAAAGTAAATGTCTGTCTGCTAATGCTGCTGCTCATAGCTGGGCTACAGGCAGAGCCCTTCTGAAGGTGAAGAGGAGACATAAAGTGGGAAAACTATTACTGAACTTGACTTTTTTTTAACGTTTTTTAAAGGGAGACATGTTGGTTTCCCTTTATTTGTATATATTTCTAAGCAAGTATAGATGTATATTTTTTCACTAGTGAGGATATAATTTGCATATTGAAAATGTCAACGTAAATTTATCTACAAATTTAGTAGCTGAACTTTATAGCCTATTAAAGGGACTTCATGAGAGCATTTGAAAGTGGGTTCAGGAATAAAACAACACTTTTCAAAATGTACAAAAATCCATTTTGTTGCATAATAGTCTGTTTGGTTAGTTTCTTGGGTTTTTTTCCTAGTATATTTGCTCACTTAAGTGTTGATTTACAAAATTTCTGTGACTTGCAATAGGACATAAAATCTGTGTCCAGTACAGGGTTTCCTGAAGTAATATACTGTTTGGAACAATTTAGAAAGGAGACATCTGTTTCTAATCTCAAAAAGCAATTGCAGAATGACCCAAGGCTTTCAAACATTAATTTTCAATAGGTTGCATATTTTTCCTTCTATTGATTCTTGAGTGATCGACCTTTTCTGCCACAGAACATGCATAAATTAAGATGCATGTGTGAAAACACACTTGCACTGTACAATGTGTGCATTAGTGCTTTTGGAAACAAGGCATTCTTTTCCAGGAGTCAAATTTCTGAGGCTTGCCCCTTGACATGAGCAGTTCGCTTCCTGCTCCCCAGTTCTCAGCATAAAGCTGAGGTTGGATTTTATTTTTTTTTCCTATTATTTCAAATGAACCATAAGAAAATTGATACCATGTGACGCGAAAACTTCTCAGCATGGTGAATATACTTCTTTCTTTTAAGCTGAAAAAGACTGAAGTTAACATTTGTTTCAGATTTCCTGCAATACCATCACTGCTGTGTAATAGCTGAAATGGTTCCATCCATCCCATTATGAAGATACTTTACTTCTTGACAAGAAAACATTAAGTCCAAGGCAAATTGGGGGTAGGGAGAATCAAAAACTGTGTGAATTGTTTAACCTTCCACCATGGTTCAACAAAGTTTAGGAAAAAAAAAAGCCTTTGGCAAACTGCCTAGATTTTGTAAGGCCACTCACACTTTGTGAGCCCCCAAAGATCACAGTGTTTCTGGCTCAAGGCTGAAATCCCATTGAGCCAGGGCTGAAAAAAGCCTTTCAACCGTGTTGAGTAAACACTTCAAGAAAAAGCTATTTGTCACGATGCTCTTAAATGTTGGATGTGAGCTGACTGCCACATCTTGGACAAAGATGAACAGTAATCATGAATGCATTGTTTGACATCAAACACTTCCAGAAGGCATGGTTGCACTCAGTGCTAGGTGGAACAGAGTGTCTTGTTTCTGTTGAAGCTGTGGGCTGGAAAAAGGAGCAAAATGATGAATTTACAAACTGAACACTAATTCTCCTTGAAACTCAACTGCATAAATCATCTTGAAAAAAAAAAAATGATGGAAAAGCTTCTCCCTATAACAAGAGTCCTGATTCCTAACACCCAATTTTGTACTTAGGAGCCTAGAAGAAATAATGTCTCCGAGAAAAAATACTTCATTCTGAAAAACTGGGAGTACTGATGAACTCAATGTAGGGATGAGCTAAAAATGCAGTTGGTGGTCTTATAACCATTTGTGTGTGTATGTTTGCTGGTTTTGTTTTGGTTTGAGTTTTAGTTGTTTGGGTTTTCTTTTGGTGGGAGAGTTTGGGGGGATTTTTTTGGTTTGTTGAAGAAATGCTGGCAAACTCAGGAGTAAGCAATTTCAGTGTACCCGGTCCTGGGGGCTCAGGCACTATCCACAACATCTTCTCAACCTATGCAAGAGTTTACAGAGCTAAGATAATATCCTTTTGCTCACTATGATGTCTTCAGGCCACTGTAGCTTTATTTTAGCTGATTAATTTATAAACTAGGAAAAAAGTTTATGCCACATTCAGTGCTTGAGGGCAACCAGGCGCAATGAAGACTGCTGTAAATCTCATCATTAGGGAACTGTTTTGATATTTGTGCCACTAGCTTAGCTAGTACACTTCAAGATACCAAGAAATGAGTGTTCATCAAGTTACCCCAGCTGCAGTGACACCTCAGACTCATGTGTGCAATAGAATAAGCAACAGCAAGCTTAACATTGCTGGGTTTTTTTCCTGTTGTGGAAGGTATTTGACTGCTTACATGAACAGAAGTTGTCATCCTCTTACTTTTCCATGACACTCAAAATTAGTCCAGCATACTTAAATACCCAGCCTTGGATCACATTTAGTAGTGAGACTTTCCTCACATTTAGTGACATCCCTATCCTGGCTTTACTTTTGATATGGTAATTTTATAAATGTTTTGATTCTCTGTGCTCTGGAAATCTCTATCAATCTGTCTTTAATTAGAAATGCACCACCTTTTCCAGATAAGTACTTTGTGTCCTATTAAAATCAAGAAGCATGGGGATTTGTTACCTTTTTGAACTTTTTAAAAGTTTTTTAGTTTGCATTTCAGGTTAATATTTGAGATAGGGTTGAACATAAGCTAACTAAAATATTATGGGCATGTTCCTTTTTATGTTACCCAAGGACTTAAAAGTTGTAACAATGGGGCATGAAAAAAGAGAGAAGGGTTGAGAGTATTATGCTTGGAAATGGAAGCACCTCTTAAAATGTTTGATTAATATGGTGACTTCTTTTCAGTTTTATTGTAAGCTCAGATTTATTGACAGATTTATTGTAACTGGGAATAAAATTGTCAGATTTGTTCCTGCAGCACCAGTAAAAGGTATTGAGTTACATTGCCAGGCAGGTTTAAAAACAATTTGGCCAGGTTAGGTTCAAACAGCCAGTATAATAAAGCAAATGGTATGAACATTAAAGAAAAAAAACCCAATGAAATGAACATTAGAAGCTTACAAAACTTTGAATTTTATTCATGACATTGAAATGATGCTGATAATGTGTATATATAGTGGAGTTGTGGTATTTGATGGTGTAATATCTGCATGACTTGCCACCACAAGTATTTGGTCTTCAGACTCACTCAGCAAAACATTCCTGAATCCTGCTGCTGTAACACTGCAAGACACACCTTGTCATGTGTTTCTGCTTAGAATCTGTGTCACTGGACAAATGTTTGTTATTAGCAGAAGTTTCTACAAATTAGTTTCACCATACATTTTCTGGTTCATTTCAGTTTAACAACAGTTTTATATTTTGCCCAAAGGCTAAGAAAGCTAAGCTTGTGTCACAGACTTCTACTTTAGCTATCATAGTCCAAAAGGAATGCTTTGCTTTAAAAAGAACTTGGAAGAATTATTGTAAAAAAGGAAATGTAATTTACTTTGACATTTTAAAAAATAACTCTTTTATTAACAAATACTTGATTTATACTGTACAACAAGTATTCAGTTTCACAGCAAATAGCTGAAGATGGGCTTGATAGAGTGCATTGTTTATATTGTAAGTTGTAATGGTGGTCATAGCAACTTCAAAGCTCTTTGCTAGAATTTAACTTTTTTTTTGTGGACTGTAACCCAAGTTGTTGTGTTGTTTTGTTTTGTTTTGTTTTGTTTTGTTTTGTTTTGTTTTTCCATGGATAAGCTCTGTATCTGTTGTGATTGCAGGGATAGTTCTGACCCCCAGTAGCATCACAGAAAAATAGTAAGTGTGTGAAAACTGGTCAGACATCAGACATGTTGTCAAAGATCTGCTGAATTTACATAGGGTTTGCAGTTAGATTAAATGTTTTGTCTGTAAACAAATATCGGAGTGTCTCAACTTCATACTTAAGTAGTGACAAAATGGATTTGGAGTATGCAATCTTTTCTGGCTTAAGTGGTATGGATTAAAAGTCCTGATAGATGTGCACAGAGCACACAATCAGTTTACAACATGTCACTAAGTTTTGATCACTAGGGATTTAACGTATGTGCATACTTAAAGTTCAGGGCAGGTAAGGTAATTAATTTGTGGATGTTAATGTAACTGATGAACTCTGAAAGGCCTTTGTCCTCATTCCCATAACGATCTCTGACACTTTTTGAGATTTTCTGCTTTTGGACTAAAGCTTCTCATGTTTCATTTGAACTCTGATTTTTGGATGGAGAATATGGAGCAAAGGGAATGTAAAAGAGCTAAGATGTTGATGTTCCTCCCACACATCCCTTCTTTTTAATGCATGTGTAGGAGGGATGAAGAAAAAGCTATCATTTCCTTTACTTACTACAGCTTTCATTTCCTTTCCCAATGTGAAGGCAGAGACTGTAAGAAATAAAAAATTCTTTGCACCATTCGCTAGGATTTCTTGTTGAAGTTTTAGTGCTTGGGTTTTTCTTCCACAAGGGATTTAGCAAACTTGCCTTATAGAAAACACATGCCTAAATCAATTCCTCCTTATTCCTCAGTCTCATTCAAGGATGTGTGTTTATCTATAGGAACATAAACATTTTGCTGAAAGTTTGTTGAATTACAAGTTGTGTGAATTTTTCATACAAGCCTCAGTCCGTGCTTGGGCAGGTAGGCAATTTTATTAAGACTTCATTTGCCTAAAGATAGAGCTAAAAAGAAAAGATTTACTGAAAAATAGACTAAAAGTAGACCTCATGAGATCACAGGCAAGGCAGGCTGTGCTGTGACATTCCTGAAAACACTTCCCTCATCTTTTCTTGAAGGCTTCTGATGCCAGAAATTTTATGACTTTTGAGGTAATCTTTTCCAGGCCTTTACTAATCATGCCATTAAAAAGGTGCTTTTATTTTTTTTTTCCTATATGACTGTGTAAGTTCACTATTTCTTTGCTGTCTGCCATGGGCACAGTCAACAAATTAATCATTTTATTCCTTGCAGCAGCTTGTCTGCTGTTGAAGATTGTTATCTTGTCTTTGCTAAGATACAGAATCATTATTCAAAGATTTTCCAGGTGGCATTTTCAGCTGTTCCCAGAGTTTTACAGTCTTCTCTTAACTTCCATCTTTGGTTCTTCAGGAAGGATGATGGCCCTCTTCCAAACAAGTAAATATAGGAAATGAATGAAAAACTATTTTTAATAAGAGAGTAGAGAAATCTAAAAAGACACCTGCCATCCAAATAGGTATGGCATCCTGCCAGCTGGCAGCCAAGTATGCCAGGGGAGCAATTTCAGGTACTAACCCTAGGACTAGACCACTGAAGAAGCCTCAGAGAGCAAAAGTAAGGTCTGTAACCAATGTCAGTTTAGTCAGAATTGAGTTGTATGGAAAATCCTGTAAGACTTCAGTAATTACAGGTATTTATTTTAGAAAATAAGTAAACTATATAATGGAAAAATCAGCCTGAACATGTTTTTAATTTGTAGTAGAGGGGTCTCAAAACACCCAAATCAATGCAGGACCCTGAATTTTTTGGCAAAGGTCCATTGGCCGGTGAAGGCATATTGCATGCAAGCATGTTGTAGTAAAAATGACCCCCTTCAGCTGAATTTTTAGTACAGTTTTAAATTCTTTGGGGATAGTAACACTTCTTTTACTCATCTGGCAAGATTCTGAAGCACATACATAATTCTAACCTTGTGGCTAGTCCAGTTAAGTCAGTAAATTTGTTCATGGTCTGTTTTCTGTCAAACAAAGAAAGAAAAACCCAAACCTAGCAGATTTCTTCTTAGGAAGGAAAAAAATAATTTTAAAATGTGATAACCTTTTTAAAATACACTACTTTGTCTTCTTTGTAGAGAAAAAGCACCCATCAGTCAGGAGTCCTTCTAGAGGGCTCTGGAGGAGTTTATTCTTGTTCCTTAGTTATTTAATATTTAAAAGCAACTAAAAGATAATAAGTAAAATAATGGGACCTTATAAGTAAGGAAACAGATGGAAATGGATTGGGAAATGGGAACAGGAAATTATTGGGATCACCTTGGTCGAGCAACCAAATGATATTTCATACAACAAAACATATTTAGGAGCTAAGATTGTCGGCTGAATTTGTGTGTGAAATTTCTCCTCTGAAGCAGTAATTTTATGTATCCTACACTCCAGGCCTTCCTCAATCAACTTCGCTGAAGTTCCAGGAGGACGTAGAACAAATGTGCATAATAAGCAGTAGAAATTCTTGTAAGAACAAAGTGATAAACATTACTGTGTTTGGTGCTAGTTCAGCCACTATTGGAACACTGTGTAATGTGCTGGAAGCCAAACTCCAAGAAGTATTTCCATAAACTGAAAATGGCTGAAGTAACTTGTAAGATTCCTGTGGCTTGAAAAAGGTGTTGGATGGCAAGTGGTCACATTTACTCCAGCCCTGTGGAACAGGACTAGACAGTCAGAGGCTCTGTTATTGATATTGTATATTTCTGCTGTCAATTTTTTCTCTCACTGCTTATGCTAGATTTGATCCAACATGGTGGTTTGGTTATTTTTTTAAAGGATCCAGAGAAAGGCTGTCCTTCAAAGATAGTTCCTCCTTTTTGTGAACAATTTCCAGTTGTGAAACAACCCCAATCTTACCTTTGACACCAGTCCTTGAGCTATCACTTGACCCTGGCTGTTTTGTCCTGCCTTCATGCTCCTTTTGGAGAATTGAAAAATATGCACAGAAAATTGTCTTATCCTTCCCTGGCTTGCATGTATTCTTCATCTGCTTTCATTGCTTTGTTCCATTATTCCCACACAGGTTTTTCCCTTTAAGTGGTTAGGGATTTTTGCTTTAGTTCCTCATTGTTTTCATTATTACAACCTTTTTTATTTTTTTAACAATTTCCAGCTTTGCATCTTTTTTGGATAAATTGTCTCTGTCTTTGTGTCACCCTGTTCCTTTAGCACATTTAGTTCTTCTCTGTTCCTAGAACTTACTAGAAGCTATGTGCTGTTGTCCAAGTTCCAGTTTATTAGGATAAACAAATTAATTTAATCTCCTTGATTAATCTTATCTTGGTAGGATGGATGAAATGGGTTTATCAGATCACTTATCAAAAACTTACTTGTGCACAAACATTGTACTGAAATATATAAAAACACTAGTCCTAAAAGAAAGCATAAAATATATCTAGGGTTATTGCACACTGGAAATCCAGTGTGTTCATTGACAATATTACTGGCAACAAGTTTGCTGCTAGGGGAAGAAAAATTCCTTGCCTGCAATTAATCTGTACAACATATGAAATCCATGGCCTGATATTAACACATGATCTCTGTGAATTTATTGGAGAGGGATTAAGCAACAGTTTTATAAAAATAATAAATTTGCCTTCAAAAAGGGCTTTTTTTTTTTACTAAATGATAAATGGTTGCAGCTGTTAAGTTCCTCCTAATTGTGGGAAAAATAGTAAAAGAAGTGGTATTTTTCATTAGGCTACCCTTTATTTCTCTTTAAATTCTCAGGCTCATTGGGGGAAATTAATGTTTTCGTTTCCAGGAATTCTTGCTTCAAACTTCTCTTGTGTATTTGGAGCTGACTTAAGACCAACAGAAGTCAGAAACAACAGCCCAATACAAGTCTGTCATTCTTCAAGTAAAATTATTTTTGAAAGTATATTATCTGAGGCCCTAATTGATTAGGCAGCTGGAAAAAGGAACAGTGGAGTAAAAAATTAGTTCTTACTGTAGACAACATTAGACTTGTCTCACTTCAAGAGCAGGTCAGCTCAGCTGGGGAAGGAATTCTTGCTTGATTCAATTCCCTTGACCACATGGTAATCCATCATGCCACTGTTGACCATTCCCTCTCCATACTTGAGCCTTTCCTTGGCAGTATCCATGTTCACTGGCACTGGGTCTATTCCCATGTGGATGTTTTAAAACTTTCACTCTCATGTATATCCATGAAAGTATGGGATCTTTTTACATGAGGGTGTAAATCCTAGGATAAACTGTGGAGCAGAAGGGAGTATTATTGAATGCATAGCTAGAATTAAACTATTTCTGTCATTTGTAGAAAAATAAGACTTATGCCCTTCTTTTCCACTTTACCGAGATATATGCACATATATAAATATATTAAAAAGCCTCATAAAGCATGTGAGATGAAGTTTCAGTTCAACCAGTAGTTTCCACTGCAATCTGTAGAAACTTTTGTTGATTTACTCAAAATAAAAATGCTTATATAACCTTAAAAATATCAAGAACATCAACTCATGACTTGTCTGTTTTTACTGGAGATTCCTCTGGATGACTGGAAAAAGTTGTTCTGAGTTAAAAAAAGAATAACATGGAGAGAAAGCCAAACTAATGCCAGAGGACAGTTTAAAACTGTTGAGGACAGATGTTTTGTGTGTTCTCTGGGTCATTTTGGGGAAAAATATGCTGTTGTGACTCCTCAGAAACTGAGTTGATACTGACAATCTGGTTTGTTTCTTCATAAATAGAAAAGCATCATATCAGTTACCAGTAGTAGTGTATTTAAAATTTATCTATTTAGTTATGATTAATTACATCATTAGTTTAGTCAAGATTTAGTTCAGCTGTGGGCATTCAGAAATACAAAGACAAAAATGGAAAGCAAAAATAATCCCTGTAACCTGGGCCTTACCAAACTGGATGAAAGAAAATCATTGAGTATTTAGGTGTTTTTCACCACGTCAGACAAGTGCCTGTGAAAACATTCAGAACATCACTTTTAAGGCTGTTTGGTTGGGCTCTGCTCTAGCATGGGTTGGACTGAGAGGAAGAAGCATGGGTGAAGATTATGATTGGAACAAAGAGAATTTGAGGCTACCCCACAAAGAGCCATGTAGGTTTAGGAAAGTGCGAAGTGTGCTGCCTTCAAGGACAGCAAGCATTACAACCTCCCAATGTGCTGTTCAGTATCATTCCCAATATCTTCCTTTCAAGACCTTCCCAAGACCTTCTGGGTCTTTCTGGGTTCCACAGAATCATCTATGAATGAGGTGAAGGTGGCAGATCAACTAAGTGATGGCAGAGTAATGTAAATGTCATAGCGCTAGGAAGAAATCAGTAAGATATTTGTGTGGAAAAAGAAAGGAAATAGTTCTCCTTAAATCTGGCACTACACTTTGGGCAAATAGAGGAGTCTGTCACTGAAGGTTTCAGGGGTTTTAGCAGCTCCAGAGGACAATTGGCTCCATTTCCTCAAGGGGTACTCTGTGGAGATATTATTTACTAAATTTATGGTGCCTGCAGAGCACTGATGGGTTGTCATGGGTCTTACATGGGAAATGTGGCTTGGAGCTGGGAAAAGAGGAGAGCCTTCAGAAAGGTTTCTCTGATCCCAGCAAACATGCTGAGGAGCTGCACCCATTGGGAACTGGGATCAGCTGGAGCTCAGTATCTCAGTCCCTGAGCTGAGAGTGGTGCTGGCAAAGGGGCTCTATGTGCCCTGTAGTGTCTGTGTAGGTTATACACAAATGGGGTTATACACAATGCCTCCCTGTATGGGTTCTGCATGTGGAAGAAGGATGTGGTGCTGGGCAAGGCTATCTCGAGGCAACTCTTTAATGCTCAGGAACTGTCCAGTATGTGACCTGAACAGAGGTGTCTTTGGTGCCTAGAAAGCAAGTACCTAAGCCCAAAACCTGACCCCATCACGGTGGGGTGCTGGTCCTCCACGATAGCATCAGCTCTTCCAAATCCTACTGCTATGTCCTGAAACATTCACTCTTTCTAAAACTCCTCCTGTCATTAGTCTGTCATCCCTGTGTGAAAAGACTCTCTTGCAAACAGTTCTTGGAAGGCAGAATTAATGAAGAAATTAGCTAAATGTTTTCTGACTGCTCTTCTGGCCATGTGGTTGTGTGTCTGCTGTAATTGCACCTTCTAGGCCAAGTACACATCTGATTAAAACTCAGAAGAGAGACCATCTTTAGGGCTGCTTACCTTGACTTAACCAGTTTTGACTCTTTTATGAGCATGTCATCTTCAAACTGAGGCAAAGCACTTTCCAGACTGCTGTTGACTCCTACAGTATGAACTCCACAGTTAAATATCTTCTACTGTAGGCAAGAGTACAGACAACACAGGCTTTCCCTTAGAATAAAGGATCTAAAGAGAGTTGTTGACTTATTGATTTTACAGTATAGGGCACAGTTACCACATTTGTTCTTTGA
Source organism: Catharus ustulatus (assembly GCF_009819885.2). Classification (NCBI taxonomy): domain Eukaryota; kingdom Metazoa; phylum Chordata; class Aves; order Passeriformes; family Turdidae; genus Catharus; species Catharus ustulatus. The sequence continues at coordinate 13,556,753 of NC_046225.1, forward strand.
TCTGACACTCCAGATATCAGCCACTCCCAAGAAGAGAAATAACTGTAAGAAGCTGATATTTGTAGTGATACTCTGCCCTGTCCCAGCAACAGACTGCTTTGTCATGGAACAGTGACCCCTGCTAAGCCAAATCACTCATTTCTACTACATGAAATAGCAGCTTCCTCTGAAATAGCCAGTTCCAAGTGCTAGATGAACGGTACTGAGGTGAGTTAGCAGGCAATGCCATACATGCAGTGGCTGGGATGTGGGGATGCCTTTTGGAAAGCCTAACAGGAGTTTTCTGCTGACACACTGCAAAGCAGCTTTCCCACAGAGTGACATTTGAACACCCACAAACATTTACGACTGTGGGAATGTTGTAGATTTCCCTTAAACTCTAGGCAAACCACCTTGAAAGTGGTTTGTTTGTGTAACTTGAGAATGTCATTTCAAAGGGGGAGACAGCTCATAGCTGTGTATTCTTACCCTCACCTGTGCTTAGCACAGAGTGTCTGGTCTGTGCACCAGTGCATATAAATAGAGCTCTGTTATCCCAGAGCACGGCAAACACTCCAGTGATATCAGTACTGCTGTGGCTTTACCCCTTAGCATGCAGCTCAGTTTCTTTTATTAATAACCAGACACTGTGTTTAACCATTTCACTTGCAGTGTTGCACAGCTCTCCTTTAAGAGACCATCTACGTGTTTTCATAGCAGTTTTACAGCCTTAATTCAGAGCTGGTGATAAATAAAGCCATTCCCAAACTTAGAAATGCTGAGAGCCAAGAATCACAGTTTCTCAAATCTCCAAAATAAATAAGTCATGTGTCAAACTTGCCTATCCATTGGCAAGGGAGTGCCATGAACACTAACGTCTGATTGTGGATAAGGGAATGTGGATGTTGTGAAGTGTTGACTGATACAGCACTCGAGGGAATGGAAAAGAGAAAGTGGTGGAAGAGGTAAAAATGTGTCAGCTGATATCTCAGTAGGTCTTTTTTCTTTTTTCTTTTTTTTTGTTTTTCTGGTTTGGTGAAGATACTGTCCTGATGTGTTGCTAGGGAGAATAACTCTCTAATTTCCAGCAAAATCAGTTCTAGGAATTTTATTCTAGTGGTTTTGCAGTGATGCACAGTCTGAGTAAGTTGAACAAGGGTTTTTAAAGTGCATATCAGGGTTCATCTATGATGAATTATAACCTTTGTTATCTGGATTAGAATATCCGAGAGCTCATGCAACACAAATGGTACTTTCGCTTGTTCTTTACTCCATTTACTTGTCTGTAAATGAGGCAAATTTAGTTCAAAAGGAGACTTTTCCATCTTTTTTGTTTTGAGTACCTTTCCATGCATCTTGAGGCTTCTCTTTTCTTTTTGGTACTTCCTCTCTATAATGGTACTTCTTGTTCTGATAGGATGTGTCAGTCACTTGTCCTGTTGCCTGTAAATCAGCCGGGATCATTTCCAGTAACAGAGGCCAGTGTCATGATGCACTAGCACTGGTATCCCACAACTATAAATAGATTCTTCCACAAACCTCAGAAGGATAAATAGACATTCAGAGTTGCTGCAGTCATATAGGAGAAGAATAACAGCTCTAAAAACTTAGACCAGGACCCAATGTTTGGTTATTCAGAGGGCTGCTTTTTCTCTCAAAGGGCTTGGTTTGTGTAACTCTTTAGATGTTTTTAAATTTTTTTAATTTAAGTTTTATTTTATTTGCTTTCTTTTGACACATGGGCAAACTGTTGTTACATAGCTTGTGCTGTAGTATTGTTATTAGTTTTTAGAAGGAAAATGAAAGGTTTTACTGTTATGGTCATTTCTGGTTTTCATGTGTCCTTTTCACAGCTTCTGTCTCTACACCTGCACAGATGTGTGATATGTGTGTAAGAAGGTTCCCTGTATGTTGTGTATAAGAAATATGTTACTTGAATCAAGCATGAATCATTTCAGTCAGGGGGACCCAGCAAGTATTTGAAAATGCTTCATCTGGGCCTACTTGAGTGCAGGAGTTTTTGGCAGCACATTAAGGATATATGTACTCTTTTCAAGAAAAGCAGCTGCATAGACAGAAAACTACTTCTTGCTGTGAAATACATGCTAAACCTAATCCCCCTCCATACCATCTTATAGGATACAGCAAGTCAGGTGGATGTCCATAAAAATTTCACTGAGAGTTTTTTGATTTGGAGAATTAACAGACAACTTCTGGTGAATGTTGATATGTTATCTTAAATTCCTTGATCAGCAGGTCTCTGCTGCATCTCTGCTGAAGGTTACTAATAGGTTTGGAAAACAAGCTGGGGCTGGTATGTGGCTATGGCTTAAACCATCACAGCTCTATTTGCCTTTTGCTAAAACCTGTGGCAGGATAAGCCTCTAACTTTTGTTCTAGTACAAAACCAAAAAGAAGCAGAAACCTCACTGGCTGTATGGATGACAAATAAACATAGGGCTTGCAAAAGTTTAGTTTTGGCTAAAGAAGCTTCTTGTGTCACACTTCCAGAGGAATTGATCCCATGTGCTCATGGAGGCATTATACTGGATGAATCCTCAAAAGGTTTTTGTCATGTACTTAATGTTTCCTATTTTCCAAGGACAGTTTCAGAAATGGAAATTTCATTCCTTTTTAGAAATTTTGGGTCAACCTAGATGGGTGTAATAAAACACCTGGGCTGCAAAATAGATCATATTTAATTTGATCTCCTTGTGTAACCTGTGTAAGTTCTGGACTAGAACAAAAAGTGACCACGTTTTGCCTGTGTTTGCTCAGCACTCCCATTTCTAAGGCTCTTGTTTCAACTGATTATGATGTGCCAGCTTTAAAACATTTGGACTTGGCATTTCCATGGCATGCTTTCCCAGTAAGTGTCACTATTAGGCTGAATGAAGCTTTCCAGAAACGGCAAAAATGATTCAGCTTTCTAAGATAGGTGGAAAAATACAGTTTGCCAATGTGCCCAGAAATAACTCAGTCTTTTCAGTAAGTGATTCTTGATATTTATTTATTTGTTTGTTTGCTTGTTTATTTGTTTGTTTGTTTATCTGACATATGAGGTGTACTGAGGATTTTCTTGTTTGGTGTTTGTTTGTTTTTCTGGAAAAGCAACTAACTATATCCTGACTGGAGCCTTTTTAGAGTTTGTCATATTAAATTGGCATCTATGGACAAAAGAGAGGATACTTTGAAATGCCCGAGGGAGGAGATGTTATCCAGAGGGACCTGGACAAGCTCAAGAATAGAACCCACAGGAACCACGTAAGGTTCAACAAAGTCAAGTGCAAGCTGCTGCACCTGAGTTGGGACAACCCCTGGTATTAATAAAGGCTGGGGGATGAAGAGATTGAGAGCATCCCCACAGAGGTGGATATGGGGGTGCTGGTGGATGAGAGGCTGGACATGAGCCAGGAACATGAACTGCCAAGAAAGCCAATTGTAACATAAAGCCCAAAAAAACCCCCAAAAAGCAGCGTGGCCAGCAAGTCAAGGGAGGCGATTCTGCCCCTCTGCTCTGGTGAGACCCTACCTGCAGTGCTGCATCCAGCCCTGGGGTCCCCAACACAGGAAGGACCTGGACCTGTTAGAATGGATGTGGAGGAGACCAGAAGATGGTAAGAGGACTGGAGCATGTCTCCTATGAAGACAGCTGAGAGGGCTGGGGTTGCTCAGCATGGAAAAGGCTCCAGGGAGACCTTACAGCACCTTCAATACCTAAAGGATGTACAAGAGAGCTGGGGATGGACTGTTTAGCAGGGCCCATTGGGGTAGGACAGGGGACAATAGTTCTGAATTGAAGGAAGATCTATTCAGACTAGATATGAGGAGGGGTGATGAAACTCTAACATGAGAGGTGGTAGATGTCCCATCCTTGGAACCGTTCAAAGCCAGATGGGATGGGGCTCTGAGCAACCTGATCTTATAGAAGATGTCCCTGCTCATTGCAGGGATGAGCTTTAAAAATCTTTTCCTGTGGGAAGATAGGTTTGTAAGTATAGTGCAGAAGACAGTCTTTCCCAAAGAATTACAGCTGTACTGATTATGAAGGAGTGGAGACAGCCTTGCTTGCCCAGTGAGGATGGAGGTTATGAAAGAGTGAGTTAGCTGGTCGAGAGCAAATTGCAGTTGGACTTGGGGTCTGCTGCAGTTTGGGATGGAGTCTGCAGGCTGTGCTGTGAGGAGGAAGGGACGTGTGGTCGTGCAAGGGACGGATAAGGTGAGAAGATGCTTTGTGAGAGACAGACAGGGTGTGGTGGCTGGGTAAGGGACAGGTTGGGGTTAGCCTGTCATGCAGAAAGGAGAGAAGGAGTCAGTGCTGTGTGGAGCTGCCTGTGAGGAAAGGAGTCAGAGTTGCCTGAGAGAAGTCTGCGGAAAGAAGGCACGAAAAGTTTTTGATAAAAGGTGTTGGTGCCAGTCCAGTCCGTCTCGACATAATTCCTACATTTTCCTAGCCAGCAACCCATTCTGCGCCTCTGACTCTGTGACATCCCTGGTGTCCATGCCTGTCCGTGAGGCACGGCGCTGTCCTTGGGGAGACGCGGATCTCCTCGTGGGGAGACGCAGATCTCCTCGTGGGGAGATGCGGATGTCCCCCTGGACAGAGATCTCCCCCTGGACACAGCTCTCCCCCTGGGCACGGTTCTCCCCTGGGCACGGTTCTCCCTGGATCGCCGCTTCCCGTGGCGGGACCGCCGTGTGAGGCGCCCCGTTCCGCCGCTAGGTGTCGCCGTTGCTCTTCGCCGGATTTTCAGGGCCCACACGGCCGATTTCCAGGGGACGGGGTGCTCCATGGAATCTCAGGGTCTTCAGGGCTGGGAAAGGACCTGTGAGACCACCGAATCCAGCCGCTCACCCAGCACAGCCAGGTCTGTCACTAAACCGTGTCCCCAAGTGCCGCATCTACGTCTTTTAAATACCTTCAGCGGTAGTGACCCAAACACTGCCCTGGGCAGCCTGTCCCAACACCTGACCCCTTCAGTGAAGAAATTTTTCCAAATATCCAAACTTAAACCTCCCCTGGAGCATCTTGATGCCATTTCCTCGTCTCGTTATCTCGGAGAAGACAGCCTCTGCCTCCTGGCTCCAGCCTCCCTTCAGGGAGCTGTGGGGAGCAGTAAGTTTTCCCGAGCATCCTTTTCTTGCAGGCTGAGCATCCCCAGCTCCCTCAGCCACTCTGCACAGGATTCCTCTCCAGACCCTTCCCCAGCTCCATCACCCTTCTCTGACCCACTCCAGCCCCTCAATGTCCTCCCCCAAAGTGAGGGGCCCAGAGTGGAACACAGGATTTGAGGGGCAGCCTCAGCTGTTCCAAGTCCAAGGGATGATCATGGCCCTGGTCCTGCTGGCCACAAACACACCTGAGGAGCAAAGGTTCCCCACAGACTCCAGGCGTGTCCAACACAACCACCCGTGCATGGGGTGTTTTCCCAGAAGTGTGATTTTGGTTGGTTTTATCTAGAATTGTAATGGCTTTTGGGGTCATGCTTCTTCCCATGGATAAAACATCCAAAATCCTTGTCTTCCACTGAGTTCACTATGCCTGAAAAACACAAGTGGAAATAGTGAACTTGCTCGATTCTGTTCTTACTGGAATGAATTATGATTGTCTCAGTGCCAGAAAATTAGTCAATATCACGTAATTAAGTTTATCTTTGACAGAACTTTATACTGCCATTTGTTCTGAAGTAACATGTCGGGTTACAGTTCCCAAACTGGTAAAGAATCATAGAATTGTTTGGGCTGGAAGTGATTTTTAAAGATGACCTAATCCATACCCCCTGCCATAAGCAGGAAAAATGGGTTACACTTTCGTTCAAATTTTGAGCTTTCATCTCTCCTACAAATTCTGAATCCTATGTAGATGAGTTTCTAGCACATTGCATTCAAAAATATGGATTAACAAAGCATTATTAAAGCTGAAAATCCAAGGATGACTGTTGAATTTAACATTGTCTGTGCATCCCGTGTTTTCTCCTTTCTGCAGAAATAGAAATTACAGTGTCTGTGTATGCAAACACACACTGTTTATTTTTGCCATGTCAGTGTGTTTTCACCTTCACCCAAGGATGGTCTTTACTTCACCAGCATTCAATGCTTTGTTTCATCTTCACTGAAAAATATGAAATAGGGGATTCATCTTCTGTGATGCTTACTGAATTAGTAATTTCTTGTGGGTACTTCTGTAGTACTTCACAATATCCCTGCAAAATCAAGCAGTGTTACTGCTCAACATGGACAGTGTTGTAAGACAGAGTTTAAAATTGTCAAACAGCTGTTAATTCTGGTGATCACGGTGAAATATCTTGAAAAGGCTTTTCTAAGCCTTCTGCATTTTTATGCTATATTAGGCATTCAGAAAACGACTGTAATAAATTAAACTTTGGCTGAAACTGTGAGTACTCAGCAAATCTGGCCAGAAGTTTCACATGGGATGTGTAGGAACTTAAGAGAGTATGTGGTTATCAGGTTATTAAGGTTTCTGCATAGTTCTGCCTTGTGTTATGTACAGAAGCAGATATGGAATCTCATTTTTTAGGCAGCATTCAACTGTCTTGACTTTAAAAATTTACTTTTTTATTTTTGCTATAATGATCTCCTGATTTACCACTCATCTTCTACATTATTAAAACAAACAAACAAACAAACAACAGCAGCAAAAACAGCAGGAAAAAGAAATGAGACAAAATCATAAGGACAGTAGCATTTCTTATCCCTGTAGAGCAATGGAGCATGCACAGAAGTAAACACATTTTAAAAAGAGCAGGCATTTTAATCTTGGTACTACTTGTCTTAATACTTTCTTTAATTGCAAGCATAATATTGTCTTTAACACTTTGTGTAATTCCCTAGGTTTTTAGAAAAGCAAAGTGAAAACATTGAACGAGATTTTGTGGAATCATAACACCCCCCACAGGGGTCATCAGCAAGATGGCAATCCCTGGATGCGTCTGACAACCATCTGCTGCTTGAGCTAACAGTGTCACTGACAGCAGTAGCTGGGAGTTATTTTTTATGCTGCCTGTCAGTAGAAAGGAAGAAAGGGTGTGCATCCTGTGGATGCCCTAACCTCTTTCCAGGTGTGGAGAAATTTTCCCATCCAAGTTTCTGGGAAGGAAGTCTTGGCTGGTTGATTGGATCCTCAAAGGCTGAACCTTTCTGTCTGACTACTCCTCCTTTCCCTGTTTCAGCCTTCCATCTCATCCTCTTCCCTGCAACTGTATTTTGTCCTAGTATTCCTCCCTGAATCCTTCTCATTTCTCTTTATTATTTGTAACTACCTCAGTGCTCTCTCCAGTCTCCTGGCTCACTTTTGGTTCAGCTCTCCCCAGGCTGGTGTGTTCTGAGTCCAGCCCTCTCCAACATTAGATTAGATTAGATTAACTGATGTTCCTCCCAAACTCACGAGTTCCCTGGTACCTCCTGATTACTGATGTCAGGTTCTTGCCCCTCTGCTTGCTATTTTAATTTCATTTCCTCCAGCTTCAGTGTCAGTTTCTCTCACCCCACCCTGCAAAACAGGTCCATTCTAAGTCTTGGATCATAGGGTATTTTCCTGAATAGGGCCTTCCCTGCAAGCCATTTTCCAGCCCCTGTTTAAGTTAAGGTTTTATCTTCAGATCTGATAAACTTTACATTCGTTCTTCAGTGGATTCTCTCCTAAAAGCAGTTCTCACAGAAGACACCTTCAGAGGTGCTTGAGTGAGAAAGGAGCATAGTCAAGGAATGTCTTGGATTGTCTCAAATTTTGTAGTTAATCAGCTTGGTCATATTAAAAGGAGACAGAAAGGGGACAGCACATCCTCCAGCTCCTTCCCTCCAGTGCTAAGTGTCACAGTAAGGCCAGAGGGGACGATCAGATCATCTTGTTAAACTCTCACATGCTGCTAACCTCTATATTTCATTCCCTTCATATATATTGGAACTGATAAATTGAATTTTGACACTCAGATGATCGTAATTCCTTAAACAAGGATTGGAAAGCCTGAGGATAAACACACAGGCTTGTCTGAGAAACAGTGAATCAGTGCCTTTGTCAATATGATGGTGTTTTTCTGGGAGCTGACATGATGGCAGCATGTAATACAGTCATGAATAAACAGGTGATGTTATAGCATGTATGTGATGCTTTCTGTCACATTACTTGTTGCAGGGCTTTTTTCCCCACTATTTTCTTCTATTTCTTCCACTTCATCAAAAATATAAAACAAGAAGATTCTACTAACACTTTGAGTAGCTGTGCAGTTGTTTTTCTTTTTTCTTTTTTTTTTTTTTTTTAATACAAACAGAAGTGAGGAGCAAATTTAATTCTCATTAAGCTGAATTTTTCATTTTAACCCCTCCTAAGTAGAGTGCCATGCCAAAACACCATTATAAACCTGCAGAAAACAAATAATGCCATTGAGGACATCCCTGAAAATGCATTGAAGTTAAGTATTGTGATTTGGTTAAACTGAAGTTACTCTGTTTATGTCAACTTATCTCAACAATGAGAATATGGGTATTTTACTTGGAAAAACCTTGTAATATTTAGACATTGATGAGTGAGGTAAGTTAATCTAAAGAGGTCTGATTTTTATGGTTTTATGCATCATGCCCAGACAGTGTAACTGATTTTCAGAATTTATGTTTTCTCAAAGCTGTGTCATGCTTAATTTAAAAACAATTGAATGAGTTCCGAGTGTGTTAGTACACAACATTATCAGTTCAGGATCTGGGGTGTTCAAGTATTTTTTGCCTTTGAAATACTCTTACATTTATGAACTCCTTCTGAAACTTTCATTTGGAAAAATTGTCTTCTGAAACAACTTTCAAATAAAGAAGAAACACACAGAAGTTTACTGGCTTTGTACAAACAAAAATTGCATCCAAATTCTAAATATGGCCCAGCATGTTAGATGGACAGAGGAAGGTGACTGTGTTTGAGTTAACATTATTATTTCTCTTTTGAAAGAGCACCTGGAGACCCCATTTGTGATCAACTACCCACTGAGTATTACATATCCACAGAAGAGTCCCAGGTATGCAAAAGGTCAGACAAGAAGTTGTTCTAGTCCCGACTGGCCTCAGCCTATGGACAGCTGAGGATTTTTGCTGCCCAGTGTTTGCAGTGAAAATAGAGCTGGCAGATGGTGAGGAAACATGGAGGTGCCCTGAATTCCTACATCACAGCTGGATAATAGAGGCTGATAGGTGACTTGCCTGCTGTCACCTAGGAAGTTGAGTTAGTACCAAGATTTAGACTGAGCTTGACTGTAAGCCTGGCCTTTCTCTTGCCGTGTCTCATAGTTAACGGACTGATCTGTGCAAAGGCTGGATACTACTGCCAGCTCCTCTTTAGTTCCCTTTGAGGAAGTTGCACTGCTATGAAGAAGTCTTTGTTGTCTCCAGCTGTAAAGGATGCACCAAGTCCCATCCTTTGGACTCATATAAATGTGCTGGAGCAGGACTTTGCAATTAACTTCTCTAAGCCCTTAATGAGGGCAGGAGATAGCCTCATGCTAAGCAACTACACTCATAACTGCCAAATAAGCAAACTTCAGCAGTGATGGTTTCAAGTGTAAATTCTCATCAGGGAGTCACTCTTCACAGAGGTGTCTGCCCTTTGGACTGCCTCTGCCCAAATTTTAAATCTTTGCAGCATCCCAAAGGATTCTCACTACTCTTGAAGTTGGGATTTCTCTGCCGGTCCCAGCTCCTGTGCTCTGCTTTCTGTTGTTCTTAGAGTGAACTCTGTAAAATACATGAGAGAGGGTAGAAAACGCTGCTTAAACTGCTCAGTGGTTCTGATACTTGCCCAGCAAGGGTGGGGTGTGGTCTGGCTAAAAGTGTCCTATGTCCCAGAGGAATGCTCTAGTTGCCAAGCTCTCACTGATTAGAACTGTGCTCATTTCCCTTTACTTTCCACAAAATGCAATGGGGTTCTTGCTTGTTATACCGAGCTGATTTTTGAATCTCCATTCAGAGAATCTACATTTCTCCACACGTTAGCTTTAGGAACACAGCAGCACTTCACAGGGAGGACCAGGTAACCCAGTATTTGTGTCTTGTGCAGGGAATTTTCCATGCCTCAGGTTCCAAAATGTGAGCTGGAAACAGTGCACCTTATGCAGGGGAAGGCAGAGAAGAGGAGTGCTTATTATTCTCCCACACAGATGCAAATCTAGGAAAATAAATCATCTGGAGAAATGAGTGTCGTTAAAATAACTGTACTAACACAACATGTTTTTAGGTATTTCATTTCTTTTTTTTCTTTTGCAGAGGAAGAGAGTTGCTACTTTTTCCTTGTTTTAAACCCTAATCTTATGTGATGCAAATCTAATTCTAATTTTGCAGAAAAGATTTCTGTTGTAGTGAGAAGTGAAAATGATGGTGAATTTTTCCAATATTTCTTCATTTGCTTTTTCTGGATCTAATTGCATTTGTTACTGCCATGGTTGTGTACAGACTCTATAGCTGTTTTTCCTCTTGTGTATTTGTGATCTCCTTAATGTTTGTTTTAGAAGTCCCTGGGAATACTGCAAAAGGAACAAAAGTTGAGATGCAATTTAAAGAGGCTGTTTAAGGCTAAAATTTCATGTCCAAGCTCTGCATGTTCCAGACCACGGAAATAATCAGGGTAAAAACTTTCACAGTTTTCTCAAAATGTATTTTCTCTTACATTTAAACCATGGAAAAATGTATTTGTGTCACAGTAGCAATGAGGTCGCTAGCAGGAGCTCAAATGACCAAATGCCCTAATTTTCACATTTCAATCTTCTGGATTTGGGTTCTTTTTGTAGGGTTTTTGGTTTTATTTGGGTTTTTTTCTGGTTTGCTCTCAGCCAAAATGCAGGATATGGACAAAGCTGAAGTGAAATGAAACCTTTCTGTTTGAGAAAAATTTGAAGAGTTGTTTTACACAAAAAAAATGGCTTTATTTTCTCTGCCTGTGCTCTCAACAGACATTGGTCTGAACGGACAACAGGGTTTGGGATTTCCTACTTGTTAAGAAAATTTTGAATTTTTCATGTAATCAGAGGCAAATAAGCATTGATTCCAGATGTGTTTTCTTGTTTGCTTCTGTGGAAGCACTGCGATTGCTTCATGATGTTATCAGGGAGGTTTGCACCCAAAACTGATTGCATGCTGCATTAGGGGTGTAGATAAAAACAAGAGTAGTTTGAAAGCAAAGATACAACTGCATTATGTAGAGGCACATACATGTGTTTTACAGGTTTGATATGTTAACTCCTGCTTAAGACACATGCAAGTCAACCATTGCAAAGCTGGCACTAGTTTTGGAGCAGCAATTTAAGGTTTACAGGCTGCTGTTCTTAACTCCTCTGGAATGCCTTTGGGAAAATAGTGTTAATTCAACTGACTTTTGTGTAGTTTCAGTTGGACTTTGTGCATAGTTTATCCATGTGCTTGGATGTCAGAGAAATGCAAGTGGAAGATTAGCATTCAATCAGCACATTAAAAACAAACAAACTTCATCTAAATAATGCTTTTTTTATTTATTTTGACTGGATAGTTTTGCTTTTAAAAACCTGGATGAAATTCAGTGCCAGTTTGAGTGGTATTAATAGGTTAATAGTTGTGTGATGTTGAGTTTTTTCAAGATTGCATGGTTCTTAAAATGTTTAAAGAAAAAAAAAAAAGGTACAGAAACATTACTGAGGATGTATTCTGTTTCCAGGAGAAGGGAAAGAGGAAAAAAAAAAAAAAGAAATCTATTATTTAAGGAAGAAATACAGCCAGTGTGATAAAAGTGCCTTCCCACGTCTTGTGGCCAGGTGCTACGTGCATATAAATGTTTCACGTAAAGCTTTAAGATCAAGGAAGAGTCTGTGGGGAACCTTGTTTCCTGGAGATCTGCTTGCTGGAGTAGCTCCCAAGTACTGACTTCCCATTTTTTATTTGGTTATTAAGGATGAAAGGCTACATCGTTTTCTGGAACAGTGTTGCTTGCATGCCATTATCTTTGTCCACAGCTATGAAACATTCATTTCTATAGGTTCATGTGGATGCTTAGCCTCACTCAGCTAAGCCACCATTGACTCCTGCTTTATGTAAGTTTAATTCAAAGGATCACCTTTATGTCGTCCTGTAGACTGAACAAAAGATGGATGGTTTCATTAGTTGAGAAACTGTCTTTTTTACATACAGCTGAGTACCAGGGGTCTCCAGCCTATGTAATGCAGGGCACTCTCTGGTACTGCTGAAAAGGAAACTTTGAAAGTCTAATTCTCTGCCACGATTCACTCTGGGCAATGTGTGTGTATGTGCAGCCTTACACGTGCAAATTGCCAGTATGACGTTTTGCATGCTCCAAATATGTACAGAACCAGGAGGAAAAAATGTGATTGCAACCCATTTGTACCCAGTTTGCATCAGCAAATCATCCCTAAGATTAGAAATTCCAGCACTTACCTATTTATTACAACAGCTCTGCATAAATATCCCTTCCAAAAAGACTTAAAAAAAAAAACATGATGTGATTAACAGATATTTAAAATATAACAAGCTTAGAAATTTGGAGTTTTTAACTGGATAAAAATTCTGGTATAAGTACTATTTTTTAAATTTGCCTAATTATATTTCTAGTAGATGCTATCAACATGAATCTTTCTGAAGTTAAAATCAGGCATTTGCCTGGCACTTGCCTCTTTAAAAAATCATCTTTAAAAAAGTTGTAATAAAAATTTTAAGCTTAGAAATTACTGCAAAATATTATTACTCATATAAATGACAGAATCATGCTAAATCAAATGTAACATGCTACTGTAAGATGGGAAATGATAATCATTCTACGGAGGTAACAAGGAAAGCACAACAGATGCAGAAATTGAGTGAAACAAAATCCTTCAAAATGAGCAAAACTTGGTAGTTTACCAAGAGTAAGGGGAGTAAGAGTAAGAGAAAGTTATTTGGGGTTTTTCAGGGATGAAGGATCCATCTTCTATGTGTTTCTGTCTCGCTCTTTAATGTAATTGAAGGTGCTGAAAACAGGTGTCAGGGAGATGCTTGGGGAAAAGCTAATAATGGCAATCTACTGTCTGGAGAGTTTATGCTTGTGCATTTTCTCTAACGTGACACTCATATCAAATATAAACTTAACAAGGACTGATCTATATTCTGTACTCTTCAGATGTTGTTACTGAATCCATTTCCTGATGGCTCTGGGGAAGAGTAATTGTGTTGCTCAAAACCAGGCATGTGGTTGGTATTGTATAGAAAGGGAAACATATTTTTGCCTGAACCCAAGTTTTCTTTGTGGAACCAAGAAGCCTATATATATATATGTCTATGTCTGAGTGCATCTATATATATATAAAACTCATACTTCTTAGCCTTTCTGACACAGACATCCAAGTGCTGCCAACTTTGAGTTTAGTTTAGAGGACAAACACAGATAAAAGCACAGTAAGCAGGGATCTGCTATCCTTGGCAGAGGAAGGAGACAGACACTCTGCATGGTCCACTGCCAACAGCTTTTCATTGCAGTAAGTACTTCAGTTTGAACACTGTTTTTAGAATAGTTCAGTCAAGTTTCTGAAAACAGTGTAGGAGTAAGAGCTCAAAGATTTCTCAGATTTCTCAGACCTGGAAGAGAATATAGCCCATCTGAACAGAAATGAGCACTCATGCTCCTAATTTGAAAATACATTTTCTACCTCTAAGGATGTGTTTGAGTACACTGGGGAATACATATGATTTTGTGAATACCTTCTCTGAGAGAAATGAAGCATCCTAAGGGTTATGTTGTCAAAGGAACTTGAATTGAAGTCTCCAGTATCCTCTGCTTTAATATATCTTTGGATGGCAGGTTAGTATCAGTATAGGTAGCAGGAATAAATGTTTTCCTAACTTTCCTGTAAAGCATGGCAGTAGTTTCTGAGCATTTTAAACTAAAATGCCTCATTTGTGGGGCCCTATGATACACATTCTACTTTGCTCTCTGCCTCAGACACTGTGTTTTGTTCATTTAAACACCTGCTATGTGGTTCGTGGCCTGACATAAACTGAATATTTGATGAGCAATTGTGATCTTGGATTCCATAATATGGCTCTCTGTGACTGCAGGGCAACTGAATTGGGGAACAGTGCAAAGGACTGTGTCCTTATTTTACACCTTTATATTTTTCCTTCCCTCCATGCACTCTCATTCTAATTTCCTACATTTCTTCTGGTCTGTTTGGGGTCTTGGTTGGTTGGTTGGGTTTTTTTCCTACAGGAAGTTTTTTGATTCACTGTGGGTGTTTAACATTTCCCTTTTCCCCCAGACTTATGTTAAACTTCACAGATGCATCAAAGTAAATATTTTTATTTCTAGTATTTCCTTTTTATTACCTTACACGTTCCCATTTTTTATTGTTTCTAATCCTGTGCTTTTAATTCTGTCTTCTTGACTAGCTCATATTCTGTCTTCTAGTCTTTATTTTCCTTCTCTACTTCTTCTCTTCCTTAATTTATCTTTAATTGTTCCTATAGTAGGGGGTGATTTAACTTTTTGTTCCTCCAAAATATGGAATAGTCCTATTTTTGGTTTTTATTAAATCAAGCCTCAAAAATAATTTTGTTTTGTTTATTTTATAGGCTCAGCTTCCTTCTCAGCTTTCACATGGTAGAGGGACAAGGTGGAGTTTTGTACTTCTGTGAAAGGATGTACATTTTGCTGGCATTTGCCCACGATGAGGAATAAAAATCTGCACTCAAAAAATAAAAAAGTAAAAAAAAATCCGAAGTGAAGGACCCTGGAGGAGCCCCTTGAGAGCTGAAGACCACTCTTCCCTGATGTGCCATGTCATTTACACTGCTTCTAGCAGGTCAGCAGTGCTGTAAGGTAAACCTTTTTTATTGATAATATTTGTGTGGTTGTTGTTAATTTGGCAATGCTTTGGTCTGTTTGTAACTGTGAATATCAAAGATGTGTGCTGGAAGGGAAAGGGAAGTTTTAAAAGTAACATTCCTGCTTGGAAAGTGTACTCTGAGATAGCCAGAGCATGGATTCAGCTGGATGCACCCTCATGCTTTTCCTGCAAGTGGAAGTGCCCAGTCATTAATACAGTGAGTCACAGTAATGTGTTATGATCTGATCTGGCATTTATAAGGAAATAGAGTGGCTGGCCTTGGATACCTCTCCTCCAGGTCATTTGTCCTAGTGATAAAGAGAGTGCTTGCTCCCCAGAGGAAGCAAAGCTGCCCATTATGTCAGCTCACACCCTGGAAAAGGCTACTGATTCTGGTGCCTCTGGTTGAGATGTGCTCTCTAAACGGGGTCAGTGTTATAACTGGGAGGGGGGAGCAGCTTCAGCTGTGAGTGAGTGCTCAGAGAAATGGTATAACTGACTGTGTCAGAGAAAATAAAGAATGTAGACAAGCCGACTTGTTTTATATTCACTTTTCTTTAAAAAAATACGTATATAATGATTTGTTTTTTGGATCATTGATTTATATGTCAGACAGATGAAAAGCAAAATTTCTATGATGCCTTTATCATTATTCTGACAAGGACTGCTTTTAAGTTAAAGAGTGATAAAGAATGCCAACTTTTGACATTACTAGAACAGCCCTATCAGCTTTAATTTTCTTTTGTTTTCTTCTTGTCAAAGAAAGACCATTAGAGATAAATTATTATCTCAAACTGGTTAATCTAGTGACGTGCATTTTTTCCCATAAATTACCCCAGCCACCTCCTAAAGCATTATATAATCTCACTGAGAAGAGAGCTACAGAAAGTAGAAATTGCAGATATCCATCTTTAGGCCAGGGGGTCTGAAACTCTGGGGGAGCTGCCCACAGCTGAGGCTTTGTGTCACGTTGCTGAGATGGATGTGTGGGGCCGCTTGCTCTGCCTGCCTGTACTCCTGTGTGCGCGGCGTTCGTGGATGCCAGGGACCGCTAGAGTGTGCTCAGCTACAGCTCTGATCAGGAGCGCACTCCGTGGAGCACGGCGAGGGCTCAGGGTTGCTGAAAGTTTATTTTTTCCACTAAATTAGGGAGCTAGTGCTCTTGTCATTATAGATCAAAGTTAGTTGACCTCACGGCATTAGCATCAGTGTACTAAAGCACAGTTTATACATAAAGCTGGAGAATTTCGGTTTGACCAGTCTGTGTGTCTACACTGGTTTCACATTTCAGGTGAGGAGTAGCTGTGCAGATTGTGAAGATTTCATGCAAAAGTTTGGTTGTTTGTATCACACTTGGGTTTTGTTTTTTGCTGTTCCAAAGCTGTAGTTTCCCCCTTTTACTTTATTTTTCTTTATTTTCTTCTTTCTATTTATTTATCAATTTGATGAGTGTTCAGCCATGGTGCTTTCTATAAAACATTATTGATAGCTTATAATTCGTACCTCTTTAGCCAGACGTAGTCTGTGTTTTCAAAGCCTTTCTAATCATTACCTGAATCAAGCATTACCCAATCAAGAAGGCCAATATTATTCATGTATTTTGACAAGTAAACCAAGCTAGAAAACAAAATCAGTTAATTTCCTTGAGACCACAAGACTGCAAAACCCAAGACAACAACATATATCTTTTGATATCTATTCCTATGCTCAACCATAAAATGCTTGGGTTTTTCCCAATATGTTTATGATTAGCATTATTATTAAAGGGTTGGGATTAACATTCTTTTGGGAATAAATAATATGACTTCTTTATATCTGTACTAGAAGTTTTCAAGTGTAATTTATCATCCTGACCATGTTATAATAGGACTGATATAAACAGAGAGTACACTAAAAAATATCCTTCCTGCTGGAACTCAGCTGGATGCTAGCACAGATATATAAGGTAGTAAGTGAAGTTTGAGAGAGAAACAAAGAACTGGCTAGAGAAGATGCTGGGAAAATAAGCAGAAAATGTAGAAAATTACAGGGGAGAAAAAAAGGGAGAAAAAGTGTGAAGAAAGATAAGTTAGATTGGATTTATTTATACCCAGGGCTAAATTATATATTACAGATACGATATGCAGCATATAATAATTAGATTTTTTTTAGTAAAATAAGGACATAGAGCCTAGAATCACCCACATTTGAAAGAGAAATAAAAATCATGTCTCCTATCACAGTATGCAGACTCTGCTGTCAGTCTACCCTGTTTTTAATGCATTATGGTAATGGAATGGAAATATTCTGTATGTTTCACTATCGTGATGTGATGTGATATATCAGTGTGTGTCATAGCGTATCATATTATATCTATGTTATAAGAATTGAAATATTTGGAGAGACAATTAATTGAGCCATGAGTAGCAGTATACCTGCAGAAAGACAGAGGCCCAGAATAACAATACCGAGCAGAGAGCTATTATAAATATAATCACCCTATATTTTAGCTTGTAGACTGTGTTTGCAGTATCCTCTTTCAAGACTTTGGGATCACAGAATAACTTTCAGTGTTTAGTCACTTTCTGCACCAGTGATTCCATCTGATGGGGATTCAATTGATTTTTCACATCTCAGCATAAGAAGGCCCAGACTGTGCCCTCTTGCCTGCGAGTGTTTGGTGGCATCAGCAGTAAGGGATGTCAGGAAAAATGCTTTTAGGACAAGAACAATGAACACGGAAATACCACAGAGAGCTTTCAGGTTTCATGGAACTGCAGACATTTTTTATCTGAGCAGTTCAAAATGTGGACTTCACATAGAAAGAAGCTTTGCCCAATAAAAATCTTGACTTTTTACTTAAAACATTAAGAGAAAGGGTGTTACTGTGGCTTAGTTTGAAGCTGCATTCATTTCCTTTTACAGCTGCATTTAATACTCAACTCTTAAGCATGAAATTAATTCATATTATTTTCTTAATCCTGTTAAATGATATTTCTGAGAAGGATATCTCTCCTGGGAAGAGCAGAAGGTTAGGGAGAAAAGCAGTTGATGCTATGTTAGGTGAGATTTCACTTTCTGAATGTACTGTACCACCAGGCAGTATATTTTTTTAAACTGCATTTAGTTGCTGTCAGGGCATTTAAAACTTTTGGACAAACTGAGAAGAATAATATATTCTCCCTGTGTACTTGATGCTCTCCTTTGCACCTCTCTGATCTCAGTTTCCTAAAGTGAAATGGAAACAGACAGAGGCCAGCGAGACTGTAGTGGCATTGTCTGTTAGTAAAATAAAAAATGGGACCACCAGGAACAGGCATGTTGAGAAATATCCAAGGTTTGGAACTGGATAATATCCATTTTGTGAGGTGGGGTGGGGACTAAGGGCAGGAAGTTGTAGTGGAATTTATGTGATCATGGAAGACTTGAACTTACCCAAATCAAAAAAAGTCCATTGAAAAAACAGACATATGAATACTGTAACATCTTTTCCCAAATTTATTTTCCAATAAAGTCAGGTCTTGGAAATTCTCTGAAGTAAACTAAGGTAGATTTTTTTTTTTTTTTTTTTTTTTTTTTACCAAATGATCAGTGAACTGATGAATAATCATGTGTTATGCATAGTTTCCCTAAAGGGTCTGGACATAAAAACTATACTTAGAGCACAGACTCCATTTTGTCCAAAGCTCTCTCTGAGAAATGTGAAAGATAAATCCACATTTCTGGGGCCTTAGAAAGGCAAACTGAAAAGCTGAGGCTATTTAGTGAGTGCTGGGAAGCTTACATATTTGAATGGTGAGGAGGCATATATTAACTCTGAATCCAAAAAAGTTTTAGCAGCAACCAAGATGATACTATTAGGAGGGAGTATAAATCTCCCTGGACTGAGAGTCATCCTATGCTGTGTGTTAAAAGTGAGAAGAGAACCCAGAAGGAATGCAAAAGGGGATTGATTAGGAGGAAGAATTATGCCCTGGAGGTTAAAAGATACAGAACTGAAACAAGAATAGCCAAAAGCTGTGTTAAACCAGACTTTACTGTTCATTTAAGTTCCCTGCAGACCTCTTCAGCTTTGCAAACAAAAACCGAATGAGGAGGAAAAATTCCCATCCTATGTCTTTTCCAAGGAGCATGCTGACACTGAATAGAGAGATGCATTGGTGGCTTTAAGGAGCACCTCACACACCTGAGCACATTCCTTGGTATTGAGAAGTGCTAAAAAAGGGTCATTGTCCAAATACTTCCTTGTGCTTTCTCCTTTTGCCAAAATCTGCACCACTGAATATTTTGGAAAAACCTCTTCAGGGGGCTTGGTTTTTTTTTGCTAGAGTATCAATAAACAAATCTTAAGCCCTCTGGCTTGCCATTCAGAGTGTTAGGCTGCACAGGATTTGCATGTGGCCATGCTGTTTCAAGGATAGTATCTAAGACTGAAATACTGTTTTACACGTGTGCCAGGTGACACACTGTGACTTCATTTCTATAGGGGATCTCTCAGAATGAATCTATGGGTATAGGCAGAATTAAGTGTTATTGCAATTACTCTGAAACACTGATAAAAACTTTGCCACTGAAATTATTAATTTAAAATTTTATCCTTTATTTTCTTGTAAGAGTTTTCAAATGATATTGTAAATCCTAGTTAATGGAAAACAGATTAGCACACTGCAAGCTTTGATAAACCAAGAGCAAAAAGAGAAGCTACCACTAGTGATATTGCATTTTTTTTCCTACAACATCGTGCAACAATATCTTCATCTTGCTCTTGTTCACTCTGTTGGGTGTGTCCTCAAGTTTCCAGCATGTCTGTAAATCTTCTTAAGGAAGGACCAGCAGTTTAGCAGTTCCCTGGCTTCTGTCGTATAAGCACAGTTTCTTCTGCCCTGTTTTTTTTCTGTAATGTGCTCTTGCTGCATGTCTGAAAGAATAGAGGATTAAAGTGCACTAGAACTATAAAACATGCTTTGTAAACAGCATCATTTCAGCAATGCTGTTCATGATGTTCAAGTACAGGATTAAGGGTTTGTTTTTCTTTGTTTTGTTTGGGTGTTTGGGGGGGGTTGTTTTTTATGAAAAGAATGAGCTGCTGAAATTATCATGCAAATATCATAGCTGTTCCAGCACATCTGCCCTTCCTGAGCTCCTGTTTCTCTGAGAGCCATATAAAATTTCACTGGGTTTTTTTTCTTCTTTATTTTCTACCCTTAAATATTGTAAATCAAACACTCAACACATTCAAAACATATCAGTCCTTTGAATCTTCCTGGAAGACTCCCTACTGTGCTCTCTGAATTTTTAAGCCTTTCAGCCTCTCATATGACAAGTGTGTTTTCTTCCAATGGACACGTGCACGGCACAGTCTGTCGGATTTTCCCCAGCGCTGTCGCTCACAGCGAACTTCAGCTTTGCTCACATCAACTTCTTTTTGAATGCTGGCAGTGTTCAGGTCTTCCTCAATGAATCCTGGAACCATAATTTTTGCACTGGAAGAGTAAATGCAGATTCCTGTAGCCCCTTGGTAAATCTTTGCTCACATTCAGCTTTGCTTGCAGCCTAGAGTCACCATGCAGTGTGTTTTTTGTTTCAGCCTAGCCCTGTGTGTTTCCTCTAGTGATCCAGCCACGTCAAACACTTCCTTCTGAGGGGGGAGAGCTGGAATTTCCCAGGTGCCTCACAAAACGTTTAATGAAGTGTGTAGCACAACCATTTCATTACAACATATTGTGTGCTTTTGCCTTTAATAACTGCATTCCTCATCTAAGATGTCTCTATAGCTTTCAAAAATGAATTACAGTGGTATTATTTTTCTCAGAATATATTTTTCCATGACAAGAATAGCACTTTCCTAAACTATTGTATTTATTAGCAACCTGTTACCCTCTGACACTACTGTCATTTTCATCAGCTTGATAAAGTGAGTATCATTTAAAATCTCTTTAAAAATTATTAAACCAGTTTTAGTGGTTTCCTTTTTTTATTTCTCTTTTTTTTTTTGTTTTTGTTTTTCTTTTTAAATTCTGATTGAATGGCAGTCAAAAACCAGATTAGCTTGAGGGTGAAATAATTTCCTGTTGTGATGAAGAACAGGCTGAATTAGAAGGTGTTGTCCATCTCCAAGCTGAAGTATGAAGCTCTGTGACACTCTGCTGCTTCAGCTTCAGGAAAAGCTTCTGCTTCTTTGCTCCTTCCTTGCTTTTGCACATTCCTTTTATCTACTGCACTTTTCTGGCCACTGAAGATGTCAAGTTATAGATCAAGTTTCTATATAGATGGGGAAGAAAAATTTGTTAATTAAGTAACTTTGTTCATGGCAGATGAATTTTACCCTGTTACAGGAATAGCATCAAATCACAGAATGGTTTGAGTTGGAACAGACCTTAGAGATCACCCAGTTCCATCCCCCCTGCCATGGGCAGGGACATCTTTCACTTGCTCAGAGCCCCATCCAGCCTGGTTTTGAACACTTCCAAAACTGGGCATCCCCATTTTCCCTGGGCAGCCTGTTTAGTGCCTTACCCCCCTCACAGCACAGAATTTCTTCCTAATATTTAATCTAACCCTATTCCCTTTCTGTGGAGCCAATCCCCCTTGTCCTGCCACTACCTGCTCTTGTGAATAGTCCCTCTCTTTCTTTCTTGTAGGCTCCTAATGATGGCATCAGGGAATTTATCCTTTAAAAAAAAAACCAAAACTTAAAAAACATGATTAATACATTGCCTCTCTGTACTTTACAGTATCTCTGCCATAAGTAAACACTCCTAATTTAATAAGCAAGTTTTTAAAAACAGTTAAGTAGTTACTGGTGGGCAGAGCTATGAATTAGTTACCACTGGCACCTCTTAGCTAGGCTGTGGAATTAAAGGCAAAGAGATTGAACTGCCTTTTGATCCGAAAGTCATCCTTCTGAAATATGCTCTTACATCTTTGGAGAAATCATGTGCGACCTAGTTGCAGTGGACAGGGGAGGATGCAAACCACTTCCAAAGAGGTCCTTTCAGCTCAATCCCCCATAATAAGTGTCATTATGAAAAGCCTCACCCGCTGTGTAATTCAAAGGAGTTAGAAGAGTTGTGATCAAAATAATTTCATTTCTCTTATAGTTGAATAAATTTCTCAGAACAAACTATTTATTTTTTTTTTAACTCTGTCTTTATTGCCCATATCTTAGTTCTGTCCTTGGAGCAACAATCAGCAATTCTACATTGAAAACAATCTGTAGTAAAAGCATTCTGCAATTAGCCTGATAGAAAATTTTGTCCATTGCTATTGTACCTCAATGTTTTCATCCTTCCTGCTGATGTCTCTCAATTAATTCCTGCAACTGAAAAAGAAAAAGAAACTTACAAAATTTCCTATCATTAAGAATCAAGGAATTATGTCAATCAAATAGAGAAAGAGAAAGAAAAAAAAGCTGTGTAGACTGGTTTCTTCATGCAAGTCTGAGACAAGGGGGATGTGAAAGCACTGGGGCATTCCAGGTCTACCAAAAAATGTGAACTTGCTGAGTGTATGGTGCACATCAGCTAAAAATGAGCATCTCTACAGACAAATAGACAGGTACTGCAGGAAACAGCAGCTCTTTCACTTGCAGGGTTGGAGGTTACAAAGCTGAAAGAGATTTCTATAAACCATAAATAAAGATAATAATGTCTGTAGAATCTGTGCATATTAAGTTTTTCTAACCATTTGTTTGAATGCTTCATAAAAGCTGAAACTAAAAAAAAAAAAAAAAACACAAAACAAAACAAAAAAAACCCTGTTTCTGAATATCAAATAGAACCAGTCCACCAGTCCAACAAACAACTGTTTCTGGATATCAAATAGAACCAGTCCAACAAACAAGAAAATTGCTGAAATCCATCTGAAGAGTGTGTGGACTTCAGCAAGGGGGTGATGGAAGGGAAACCTGGTCCAGAAGGAAGGATTAGGAGGAGTATCAAAATGGATCTGAGCACTTCTTCTCTATAATCGTGACACAGCTATTCACAGATGCTTTCTTTTTATTTCTTTTTTCTTTTCCAAATTGGAGTAGTATCCTTATTTTCCCTTTCCCTATATTAAATTCCTTCCCTTCCCTAAATGAAGTAGTTTTTTTCACACTATTTTTGTTCTGGGCAGCACTTAAATGGTTTTTAATCTGCATTTAGCATCCTGAATGCTTTGCCAAAAGTTCTTGACACTCCTTTGCAAATCATAAGGTATCTAATACTGAATCTTTCCCCCTCATTTGTGACCTGAGTCCAGAGAAGATCTAGTGGAATCTAGAGAATGTGAAGCCAATGTTTCCATGTATTTCAAGTAAGAGAAAGATAAATTTCCATTTTAATGTAAATGTAACCTTGCCCTCCACCCCTCCCCTCAAACCCCGAAACCAGCAAAGAATAAAATAAAGAGTTGATCTGAAGAGTTACATCAGTCAAATGGTTCTCCAAAGCAAGGGAGCAGCTCAAATACAATTTTAGCACCTCTGCCTTTCAGAACTCAGTTGGATGCAATGTCTACATCAAGGAACTGACAGAATGAAGCTAACTGGTGTGAAAAAAATCCACTCCTTCTGAAGGAGCTTCTAAATACCAGTTGTCTAAATCTATTGATAAGCAGGGATGCATTATTAATGAAGCCTGCAGCCTGCCTAGTGCTGCTCAGATGGTTCAAGCATTTAGTAGGAAATATTTCTGTGAAGTGCTGCACGGAATAATGACAGTGTCTGTCTTAAATCGAACAAATGACTGTAGCAAGCTCTGGGGAGGCTCAGAGCAAGCAGATGCTTTCCAAGTGAAAGGCAGTGGGGTACCACCTGCTGTAGGCAGGCAGGCAGGAACAGTCCACTAAATATTGACTTGTTAATAATTCAATACAACAGGAACCCCTAGCTCTTCATGGATGGCACTGCCCCTTCATCATGTGGCTTTTCATCACCCTAATGAGCTACTTGAAGAATCAGACACTGAAATGTCTTGCAGCTATTCCCCAAAGACTGGGACTCAAGCTGCCATAATTCTGAATGAGAAGTTTTTGGCAGTACACAAAATCAAGAGAATTTTTTAAATGGCAGGATCAGTGCTTTAGCTAAATATTGCTGCTTATTGTGTAGTGACTCAGTCTGCAGCTAGTACAGCTACTGGGGCAGAATGTCTGCCTGCCTTTCGTGACGTTTCTGTGGCTAGGAATAATTGACATTCCAGTTTATTAATGGTGTATTGATAGTTTTATTTGCAACAAGGAAGAACTACAAGAGGTTACTTGCAACACGGATTCTCAGTTAATACTCTCTAAAAATGTATTAGTATGTGCTTGAGACCCTCCACAATTCCTCCTTCATCATAGATGTAAAAGCAGCATTTTCAAATGAAGAGTCTTCAACTGAAATATTTGAAATTGAATAACCCATTAAAAATTAATAACCCCTCAAAAGTCAGCAAAGCTTCTATGCAGCTTCTTGGTTTGCTATCAACAGCAGTTTGTCCTGTTGCAGCACTGCAGTTTATGATGAAATGCAGGAGCCCCTGTGTTTGTAGTACATATCCTGGCATCTGGTGAGGTTGTTTCTCTTCTCAAGATGCAACATTAAAACAACATTCCAATTCCTTCCCTCGTTTTGAGTCAAGATGTTTTTCTCCTCTAAATATATAATTTATTTTTATTTTTAATTTATTTCTATTTTTAATTTTGAAATTACATTTCTTATCTGCACAATTTTCCCAGCTGTCAGAGACTTTCCACTTAGCTACCTGACTTCTTTGCAAGCTTCACTGGATATTTTGCTGCACTTAATCAATCTGATTAAGCTTCACTTCATGAACAGTGTTAATAATTCCAAGTGAGATATGGTGGGCTGTTTCATAAAGCAAGTGATTATCTATGAGCAACTTAACCTTGAAGAACTTAAAATTATATCAAATTCACTAGTATTTCTATGGAGTGCTTCCTCTGCGTCACAATCAGTGAAAATGTCTTGTGGCTTTCCAGCACTGTGCACAAAGCTTTAGCTGGAAGAGCCAGGAGTGTATGTGACTTCCTCTGCTGCACTGCCAAGCTTCTTCTTATGGCTTCCCACTTTTTTGGTTTTCTATGTGCAATCATAAACTTCAGATATGCCGGGACTTACAAAATTATCTGGGTTCCCTTATGCAGCTGCCATTGCTACACTGAGGCAAATATTACCCTTCCTCCTGCCCCAAAAATGCAACTGCTTCTGCTACACAAAACTCCTGCTCTTTGCATGCAAAGGAGAAGCAATATGAGCTTTTACTGAAGTTTTGTTGGTGCTTAGACGAAAACCTGTTTTACAATAGATCAATTGTGTGGTCAGACATTATTTCTAAAGAGTATAATTTCTTCTGCAGCTTAAAAATCCCTTTATTCTGCCTGCTAGTTCTGGGATAAACTTGAAATGCCAGAGCCCTGGCCTGCTGCAGTGTCCTAGATTATGGGTACTTCTAAAAATTGTGCATATTCTCTGTGGCTTCAGATAAGATAAAGATCTAAAAATGTCAAAATTTCTCATGAACAGATACATGTAAAACCAGAACCAGACGTGTATTTGTATTATGTAGGTATCTGCAAAACTTGAAGATACTGGCAGATGAAAATGTTAATTCTTATATATTTGCTTCCATGTTCATTTTGCATGCAAATTATGGGGAGTCATTCAAATCTTTTTGAGGTGGCCACAGATGCAAATATTCTGTAATTTTTTTTTTTCAATTGAGAAAACCAAGTATTTAGAAGCCAAGATCAGGGTTTAGATGACACAAGAATACAGCCAGGTAACATTAGCTCACAGACCCATGTAAGAAAGGGAGTTAGCTGGTATCTTTCTCAGAGCTCATTTTCTTTGTGGGAACAGCTGTTGCCTTCCTGTCTACTCTCCACAAATTTGAGCCAACAGATAGGAATTAAAGCCCATTAGTAGGCTGCAATATACCTAATTTTTATCCCAACATCTTTCTCCCCTCCTGAAAATAAGAGAAGTTGTGTTTGTCATAATGGCAAGGATAAGTAAAAATGTAGGTTCCATGGACAATTTAAGCATTTAGTGATATTCAGCTATGTTGTTTAAACAGATAAAATGGTTTAGAAATGAATGTTTTTACTTTATGCTAATAAATCCAGGTGGATAAAACACAGGTGAGGAACTGTATGGCCAACCATCATTTATCCTAGCACCTGCACAGAGCTGTCTGGATACATCCTGCCTTTGCAGACAGGAAAACAAAGGAAAAAATGGCAGGAAATTTTCGAGTCAGAGACTGAAAATTTTGTCCCCAATTTTATTTTCAAATAGATGTTACTTTCAAGGTGTATGACTGCAAAGTGGCACCTACATGTTTTTCTTGCCTACAATGGTATTACTAAACACTGATCACTTTTCTGCTTTCTAAATTAAGTGGTGGGATAAACAGCAATCTGGTTTTCTCAAAATATTGCTATGTGTTGTCACATCCTGAGGTGTCAACAGAATATGTGACACTGTGGCAGAGCTCTGTGCATGCAGTTTGCATGTTTCAATATGCTTCACGAGTAGAAGCAATAAATTGCCCAATTCCCCACCAACACTGCCAAGCAGACAGGATTTAAGGAGGAGAACATAATAGTGTGATTCAGGAGCGCCTTTGATCATAGGAAGCTTAAGCTTTTGAAATATCTTGCAACTGGCTAGCTTAGAATGAAATTTTTAAAGGCTGGAAGGATCTTAAAGCCTTCAAAGGTGTGCTTTCTGTCAAAATGGCTGTGATTGCTCTGCTGTGTGAGGCTTTGCTAGCAGGAGAAATGCTTGCCTGGTACATCAACATTAGCATCTCTGAATGCCAGAGAAGTACTGTCAGTAAATGAGTTTAAGTGGCCATTGAGCTCTGTAGCCCTGCCAGGGCCCCATCACTGCAGCCACCAGACAATGTGTTGGGGTAGATGCTGCAAGGGTCTGGGAGAAAGCACAGCTGGCAGACAAGACTCTGTCCAGCCCTGGATATCTGTTTAGAATCAGAAATTCCATAGGCTGCACCATAATTAAGTCTGAACTAGGCATTCCTTAAAACGTTTCTCTGTGTTTTTAACCAAGCAGAAAGTAAAGCTTTCGTTTTCCAATTGCTTTAGTATGATCAGAAACAACCCTCCAAAAATCTCTACCAGAACATCAGAGGAATCCCAACACACTCTTCTCAAAAGGCTGAAAAGGGACTGGAGTAAAATACGGCTTTTTATTAATTCAGACTTCTTCTGTGATTAAAATTGTAACTAGTTTTCCTCTACAAAACCAATTTTACTTCATCTGCTGTTACTTATGTGAGTGCTCCTTTGGCAGAGGAGAAAAACATTGGTGGGAATTCTGCATTGTGGCAGTGCATGAGACTGCGTCTCATTGGTGACATTTGCTGCCCTTTGCAGACCGCAGCTTCTCCATTTTAAGAGTCCCTATCCTGCCCTTCCTCACATCCCTACAGATTTTGCTACTTTTGTTTCTCTCTGAAGAGAGAATAGTGGTACAGAATGCAGTAGGTCAGGAATGCATAGTCAGTACCACCTCTTAATTTGATCTAATTTTTCTCAAATTATCTGGACTCTCCAGCTCCAAACCAAAATACCCTCAGAATTTATGCTATTGGGCATACTGACACTTGTGCTGATTTTGCAAATAGGTTGACTAATAGGCTGAGCAGCTTTTAAATGGAAAAGGAATAATCTGTTCCACTATGATAGCTGCAACAGCTCAACCTGTGCTCGCTTGCCTGTGTCCTGCTCGTACTGCTGATTCGTTCTTATGGTCTTGGGCATGTCTCTTCCTCCCTTCCCCTCTCAGCCTTCCAGGTTTAGAGCCTCATTTAAATTCTTTCCCTAGACTGAATTGTATAAGCTGAAATGTACAGTAAGATGAGAATCTGATTTGCTGGCTGAAGAAATTAATCACTAAGAGTGTTATGCAGTCCTGCTGTAAGAACTCATTGTGAGAGTGTTTTGAAAGGATGCTCTTGAAGAGCTACCTACTCCTGTATCAAGATTCCTGACCAGTGCAGATAAAACCATGTAGATGGAAAGTTACAGTCTCAATTAAGTCAGAATATTTATGTTCAAATTCATTTTTTTCCATATTTGTTAAACAGCAAGAGTTCTTGGATCTCTTCTTTATTCGAGTAAGCAAAATGAACAAGGGAAGTTATGTGGACTAAAATTCTTGGTACCTAGATGTTCTATGTAAGAACCTTTACAGGACTGAGGCTCTGACCTTGTGCAGCTTTGCAAGAGTGTAACATGAGGAAAACATGCCAGACACTACTGCACCACAAGGAAACAGACCTTCAGAGCCTTTCAGGCTTGATTTACTGACTGGCAGAAGTATATGGATGTAAAGTGAGCAGGAAGCCATTTCCACCCAGGTTTCTGTCAAGGGAGCAAGAGTGGAGAGCGTGATGCACTACAAGCATCATACAGAATACATTAGCTCTGACTACAGATAAATGGATTTTATCATCAGTGGTGTTACAGCTTGGTCTAAAGACAGAAATTAAGCAAGGCTTTAGCAAAAAAAAAATCTTCCATGAGGTGTCCATACAGAGCAGCTTTCAGGTGTAGGGATCTCTTCCTCACACTTCTGTAGCAAGGTAGAACCATTACCCACTGCAGCAATGGCTGGAGCCCTGAGAGATGCTGGCTAGTGGGGAACATCCTCCTATAGTGCAGCCACCTTCCTTCCACAAAGAGGAGAAACAGCAAATGGACAGGATCAGAAAACTTCCAT
Source organism: Catharus ustulatus (assembly GCF_009819885.2). Taxonomy (NCBI): domain Eukaryota; kingdom Metazoa; phylum Chordata; class Aves; order Passeriformes; family Turdidae; genus Catharus; species Catharus ustulatus. The sequence goes on from NC_046225.1 coordinate 13,585,280, forward strand.
GCAGAAGGAAGCTGAAGCTCTGTACTTTGAAAGGTGATATAAGGCAGGATGTATGCTTTATTAAAAATTTTCAAATCTTAGGAAATGTCTGTTTACAGACACTGTGTAGTTTAGTGGAGTTGTATAAACATTATATCACCTCAAAGTCGTGTTGTTTTGGTTTGAGAAATGCTATTTCCTGCTCCAGAAAATGACTGTTCTCTTTTTCAATCATTAGCAAATCACTGCCTTATCGACACCTTCCCCCTCTGGCTTTTCACCAACTGATTGGTTGCAAACTACCTTATAATGCAGTGGGAAACTTGCTGGCACACAAGAACACCTGAAGTACTGTTTTCATGATACAAGAGGGAAAATATCCTGAACTCATTATCCATTTTGTTATATTAGACCTGAGATCACATTATGCTAATTCTCTCTTTCATTTTCTTTTTTTTTTTCCACTTTTGTTTAGGACTGTCACTTTATTGCAACTTTCAGAAGTGCCTGGATGCTTCTTTCAGTGAACTAATCTTTTTAATTCATCTATTTTAATACTATTCTTCCTTTCCTTAGCAATATTCACTGTTTCATTCTACCTTTAGTATTATGCTGAGAAGGAAAGTTTTAATAGCAAAGGCAATTGGTCAGTGAGAACATGGCCATGGTGTTTAACCTGGTTCCATGTTCTGCTATAAAATATTCTCACCAGAAGAAGGAAACTTATTCCTTTTTTCCAATTTTCCTTTTAAAGAACTAGTGCATTTTTAAGTACATCTTAAATAAGTTTGTAATTTTGGGCATCTCAAGGTGCCAGAGCAGAGAAATGAACCATAAATGAGAAACATCAAAAGTAGCTTAGAATTTTTTTTTAATATTAAAGCGATGAATCACAGGCCAAATTAACAAGTAAAGGAATCCGGCTATAATGAAATCTTTTTTTCTAACATAACACTTCATTATAAAGGGAGTTTTTCTATAATAGTAGCAAGTGTAATTACATTTTTATATATAATTAGGACATTATTATCATTTCACCATATCAAAGTTCATTATAAGACATCTCCAATGCATTTTTCATAGAGCAAAAATAAAAAGAGAACAGGGGTCCTTCAATTAAAGTGGTATAAGGACATCCACAGAGACTGAGGGAAGCTGATCAAACAGCTTAGCCCAAAAGGGACCAGGTGGAAACTCAATGCTGCTCTGGCACAGGGAAGTTGTGTTTTTACATATCCTACTTGTTATTAATTATACTCTTCACCCTTCTCTTCTGCCACTACATTGTTTAAGAGACAAAAATACTTTTAAAGTTGTAAACCAACTGAACTGAATATGGAAGGTATAAAATGCATGTATTCTATTAATCTGAATCTTGAGATCTTCTCTACCTTCTTTTACACGTGGCTGTTATGCCCAGGAAGGTACATCTCTGTCACCAGAAGGATATGCATCTGGAATGCATGAGGTGATCCATTTTCTAGATTAGTTTCAAAGTGTTTAGATTCTCTTTATTTTCTAGTTTGAAAAATGATTGGACCCTTTCCTCTTCAAAAATCCCTGTCTTCCTGAGTAAGGAGAGGATTAAGGAGCTACTGAGAACTGACACAAGAACAGTCAAATACCATATTGATTATTAGCTTGTATATTCCACTGACAAAACTATGCCTACTTTGATTATGCCCTGCTTGCTTTCCTGCTCCTGTGGGATTTTGTTTGCTGGTGCCCCCATACACACAAATCCCTGTATGTTTTTCTAATCAACATAAGAGGTGTATTCTCTTCCACATTCAAAATGCTGAAACACTAATCTTAAAGAAATTAGGATTTTAGTTAAAAGAAACTGGGCTTGAGATAGTTACCTAAAACTTAAATAATTGATTGCCTGTCAATTTATGTTTGTTCAGCTGTGCTTGCAATGGGAAAGGATGAAACTAGTAGTTAGGTCCAAAGAACACGAACAATTGCAACCAGAAACTCATCCTTTGCAAAGCTGGAGTTGCCCCAAAAGCCATTTGTGTTGTCATTAATAGAAAAGGTCAGGGCAAGGAAGACTCGCCTTACTTCCTCCTTCTAAGACCCCTCCCCATAAAAACGACCCCAGACTTAATTCAAGAAGACAACCACGCATGATTAATAGCCATTCAAGCTAATTACCATAGGAAGTGGGGATGGGAGGGGCTGGTATTTGAATACGTATTTGTTTAAACCTTTTGTCAATAAATAGACTCTGTGACCACCTGTAATTTTGCAGTGTGTATTAGGGGGCTACCCCACGCTGCTGCCCAGTGCTGAATAAACATACACTTTCTAACTTTAAATTGTTAGATAATCTTTTGTCCGTCACAGTTGAGTATCGGTATTAGGCCAATACTCATATTTTGGTAAATCAATGCATGTTAAATTTCTCTGGTAGAGCTACAAGTTGGACAGTGTTTAATTTTGAATTAGCATTAGGCTGAGGGTATTACATGCCATTTATCTATTGGTCTAGAAGCAGGAGATAGGTAGGTTAAATCACAAATAGAGTAGGAAATGGAGTATTTCTAGTCTTGTTTCAAGCAATACACTTCAGACCTGCATTTTGGAGAATACTTCCTATCCATTTCTGATCTGGCAGAGGGTGGAGGTGAACACACTGCCAACAGCCCTGACTGCCCACTGCCCTTCTGCTCACCTGAGAACAAGCCGGCAGGTAAATGCATCAGTCCTGCAGGGCTGAGAACCAGCTCAGACCTTCTTTAAAGCAACAGTATAACACAACTATATTATCCCTAAATTAAAACAGGTGGATGTTCTTATGCTTCATTTCTTCACTTTTTGACTTTGCCCCTTCTTTTCTCTCCTAGCAACTTCTATTAATTGTTTCCATTTAGTTTGGGATTATCTCCTGTTAGTTGTTCTCCTCACTTCCTGTGGATTTAAAACCCTTCTACACAACCATCTATAGCCAGCCATATTATCCCCATGACTTTGCCAGATATCACCAGGATTTTTGTCCTGTCAGGACAAAAGTTATTTTAGTTCAATTGTTTAAAAATGGGATAGCATTTTTAGGGATCTGCCAGTTCTCTCCCAAAAGGAGAAAAGACTCAGACAGCAAGAAAGGGATGACAAAGTCTTCTATCTATGTACACATGTAGACAACTTCTATAAGTAACCACAGATCTCCATTAACCTCACAGTTTTCTTTCAGGCTCTCTGTAACAGCATAAAACTTTTGAAACAGGTCTAGAAGGAAAAGAATCTGGGGCCTCAGCTTCAAGTTATGTTGCATCTTTTAGTCTCTGACACGAGGGCCTCTGTAAAGCTTTTAATTCCTGCTGGTAATTCAAAAATACAGAGAGACTCCCTTCCTTATTTACCAAATCAGCAAAAAGAAAAACATAATGAAAATATTTCCTGCTATGTAGTCCATGTGAGTGGGGTTTGGATGATTTAGGAAATTAACCAGTGAACTAAATTGACTATTTATTGAGGGACTTCTTTTAACTGCTCAAAAGAAGGAAAGCTGTCATTTCATCTTAGCAGTATTTGGTAAAAATCCATTTTAAATGTATCATAGCATAAAGCATAGCATAAAGAGAGTTAAATTTCCTATTTTATTAATCACATGGATCTCAATGATTTTGTTGTACTCACAGCCAGGAAAAAAAAACGGTGATGCTTCCTAAACTCCTGCTGTGCCTTCTCTCCACAGTATTCTTTCCTGGCTTCATTATTTGAAAAAAAAAATATTACTAATTTTTAGAGAGAAAGAAAAGATACAAAAATTATTTGGTAAGGAACAAAAATGTGTGAAACCAACTGTGAGAGGAGGAAGATGAAACTTCTGTATCATTATATTCCTTTATTTCTGAGAGAGTAAGGCAACAGATGATGTTTATGATGAGCCCATGAAGTGTTTGGAACTGGATGTCATGTAACTGGACGCCATTGCAGCCTGGGCAGCAAGCCAAATAGTCCCATTACTGTAATGCTGATCCTCACTGCAGGTCCCACTGCCCCAGGTTCATCAAAGCACTGGCCATGGCTGCTGGATTTCAGCTTGGAGTGATCCATGCCTGGAAAGCCCAGAGGATTAACAAAGTAGGCTCTTGTCTGTTTGAGAGACGGCAGATGTCACCATAACCACTCACCACTGCAGAGCCTGATGTTCAAAGCATTTATGCAGCAGCTGTTAGACCTTTGGCCTTTCTTATAAAAGACTTTTTTTTGTACTCACATAGATACCTGGTGGCAGCACTGTGAATTTCTGGTGCAGGAGTGCTGAGCTAGAGGAAATCAAATCTCAAAGACCTCAGCAAGATGCTGAGTCCAATTTCTTGCACTGAAACTTTTAACACTTGGACTTCTACCTGATATAATTTGAGTTTAGTTTTCTGTGACAATGAACATTGACACAACTCTTCCTAGCTGCAGTTGGGAGAAGCCAATATCTTTTAGACAAAGAAGGAGCACAGGAGGAGAACAGAAACAGAAAATATGGACCTGGGCATCCGAAATGCAAGGGGCCTAAAATGAAGACAAAAAAAATATTTCGGTAAAACTTCTGTCTTGGTTTTTCCTCTCTGTAAAGTAATGATGCTAACAGCCGCATCCCTCAAAAACTGATTCTAGGAACTTTAGTATTTATTCAAGTCCTGAAGAAATCTTGTTTCTTTATTTAAGTTCTTGGGAAGAAAATTAGTTTAGTGTTACCACGGTTTTATCTACCTTTCCTTTTTCTAGAGAGATATTCCTGTCCCTAGTAAAAGGTCCATGTTGCACTTGAAATGTGGCAGGTAGGAAAACAACATGAAATATTGCCTATGGGAGCTTCTCACACACAAATATTAACACAGTTCTCTGCAAACACAGGCAGGAATTCATGCCTTTATTTATACTTACATCATATTCTGGATTTTTTCTTTATACCTAGGAGTGTTAGAAGAATTTTATTTCAGCAAAAGTGTGATTTTGTTGAGCTTGATGAACTTTTCATGAACCCTAATTGGGAAGTACAGACTTATAGTTTTTCCTATAGCCACAATTCCTGGTGTATCCATCATCAGGAGCTACTCTGCACAGGGAGGGTAGGATGGATATGGGAAAGGAGCAGCATAGAGCACTCATCATTGTTTTATCCACTAATTAAAATTTATTTCTGACATCAGTTTCAGTCAATTAAATTTCCATTGCATTCTTTCTTTTATTGGTCTTGATCTTTAGACAGTCTCAAGATCATGGTATGTTCTGTTTTTTGGAGAAGGTACCTTTTTAATCATTAGAAACAGATCCCCCTACTGTTGGCATTCTCCTTTCCTAGCAACACATGTCAGCATGAGTTCATTCTTTTAAAATTGACAGTAATGTGTTTCTAGCAATTCTTTCTCTTGGGGTTCCCTCTTCTTTCTCTTGCTGCCCAGTACAGCCAACCCACCAGTGCCCAGCCAATAATGCATTTCTCAGAAGATTCCCAAGCATGCTCCAAATGCACTGGCAATGAATCTTCACCCTGGCTTTCACCAGCTGAGTCACTATTCAAGTGCAGGGTATGCATTACCTCAATTATTATAATATGACATTTCCTCAATTATTATATATGACAAACAATCCATAAAATAAACACAGAAGAAGAAATACAATTGGTCAACATGAAAAACTCACTTTGGAACAAAACTGAGAGATTACTGAGAGGTACTTCAAGAACTGTAATGTCCATCAGATATGTACTGGAAATAAATAAAATTATTGACCTGATGCATTTCATTTATCAGTATAAGCAAGTGGAAAAACTCAGTGAAGAGACACAGCTCTTGATCTGGATAAGCAGCATGATAAGCAGTATCTGGTGAAAAAATGACAAAATCCATTTGCATAGAGCAATTCATTTATATAGGATGATACTGAGAGCAGCTAACAGATATCTGCAATTGAGGAAATAGTATCTGAATTGACAGGGGAAGCACAGACTGTCTCACAACCAGGCAATTTGGTATTAAGCAAGCAACTACTTACCTTAATGTCCACATTGCAGAGTATAAATGGAAGACTGAGAGACAATGTGGATTAAATTTTCCGTAGAAGAATATTAATGCTGCCAGCCAAATATGCTGAGAAGGCTCCTTGACATAAATATCCTGGTGATGCTCAGGTCTAGTAATCTGAAGTTAGCAGAAACTCAAGGTAAATCAGGTCTGCAGCATCCTTTTGCTTCTACAAGCAAGCTAAGAAAGCATAACTAAAATAGGGGAAAAACAAGAGACGCAATGACTGCCAACAGTGTTATACAGGGGCAACTTGCTCTCTGTTATGAGCATTCCCTAAACCTGGAAAGGCTAAAGGAACAAGACAGCCACCCATAACTGAAGGGAGGAAGGGCAGGCTGGGAGGCTTTTAATATCCACAAGTTTTCTGAACTAAATTGCTCCCAAGCGTTTAAGGTGTCAGTGGAACAAAGATGCAATGTAGACACAACTGCTTCATCTTAGTGCATGCTGTGTGTCACCCTGGAGCAGGTGACTGGCTGTTCCATGCACAAATGCAGGATTCAGAAGGTAGGGACAGACAAAAGATGTGATGCCAATGAGAAAGTGTCTGGAACATTGCTACTCCAAAAAGGACACCAGGCAGCTTTCATATAAAAACTGCTGTTATCAACAGAATGCAAATTATGAAAGTAGTGAAATGGCATTTTTAATACAAAATTTGGTCCGTTCAGTTTTGCCATTTGATGATTGCAATTCAGTTTGAACATAAATGTGACTAGTCAGAACTTTTCTTAAAACCAGTAGGAGGTGACATCAAAATGTTTTCAATGCATGCAGCTGAAATACCTGTTACCTTTATTTAGATTAATTTAGATTAATCTAAGAAGGTAAAGATTATGGTTGAACCTTGAAAACAGCAGAGTTACAATATTGTAGTAAAATATGTTGAAAAGGTACAACCTGCAAGAAATACAAAAATCTGTAAAGTCTGCAAATTTATCAACAGACAGTTTAAAAAACAGCTGGAAATATCCAAAGATGAGAACAAGAAACAAGTAAATGTTTGTTGATCTGTCAGTCTGGTCAAACATCAGAAGCAAAGGACCCCATGTAAACAGTGAGTTCAAAGAATAAGAATTATCCTGGTAACTCATTCTAATATCCAGGCCATTGAAAACCTGATCTCTGAAAACCAAAAACAACTCTCAGAATTGTGAGTGCTCTGGAGTCAGCACATGCTGGCCAGACATCATCCAGGTTAGCAGTGACCTGAAAAGGGAGTTTTCTCATTGCCAAAGCAAAAGGTGCCACATCTGTGTTTCTTTCTAGCGCCCAATACATAAGACAAATATCAGAGCAGAAAAAAAAGAAATCAGGCACAAAGTGCGTGAGGTGGTGTATTTAAAAGGGAGGTCTGGACAGATTATTCCACTGTCTCTTTGCAACCTTGCCTTCAGTAAGAAATATTTGGTTCTCCACTGTAAAACTGTTTGTATATATTTTATTGTAATTGTAGATTTATAATTATCATCATCCATGGAACCAGGCTGACATTTCCTAATTACATTTTTTTCCCCAGTTATCTGAACAAGTGTGGCAGTGCTGTTTAGATTAGGTTTGCTCTGTTTCACCAGGATATTTTAGAACAATGTGATTATGCATAGTTGCACCTAGCTACTACTATCATGACAAGTACAGAAGTTAAATTATGAAGCAAACGTAAGCTTTGAAGAAATTTTTATTTAATCTGTATTCCCCTGTTTCATCTGCTCATCCATCCAGCACAATCTGCATCATTATTAACCACACCATATTTCTAAAAAAGGAGTATAAAAAGTAAGACATCTGTGTTATAGCATTAATATATTCAAAGGTTTTTACTTTCATCTTCCAGGCATTAACACTATGTAAGTGCAATGTAGGCGCAACTTACAGCATGGATGAGATACCACGAGAAAAACGTACTAAGTGTCAAAAAAGAAGGAAAAGAAGATACAAGTAGACCGAGTATTATGTAAAAAGAAGACTTTTATTCATAAATAGAGCACTTTTGCCTATTGCTCCTATATACATTTATTTCTAATTGCTACCACAATTTTTAAGGCACTGAGGCAAGCCTCCAGCAGTGTGCTGAAGGTGTGTTTGTGCTGTTATGCCCTCTGGCTTTGCTGCCAGCCTATTCCCTTAGATCAGAGCCAGAAGGCAGACTGTTTTCGAATACCGATCACCTCACCCGGACCTAATCCTTTGAGTTCTCTTTGGCATCTATTCCTTCTGCCAGTTTCCTCTTCTGTTCCTCTCTTTTCTTCTGAAGTTGACAACAAAGACATCCTCAGGGCCCTCCTTGATGTAAGACCACTCTTGATGTTGTTACAGTGTGGTTTTTTTTTTTTTTTTGTACCCTAAAGTTGTGCTACTTTTATATTCAGCTAGCACAATATTTGCACACCAGAAGATAAAGAAAATGAGAATATGTTACACAGAATGATAGCTTCTTTTTTATTTGTACACCTTGGTCCTTTCAGTGGGAACCTTTTTTTTTTCTTTTTCTGTCATTCATCTACATACCTGATCAAGAACCTAAAGGTATCTTTTTACAGTCTGTGCTGCTTATATACCTTAAATTGGCCTGACCTGCCACTTTTAATTTTAAAAAGATGGCTGTATGGGATGTGGATGAATATGGAATTTCTATGAAGCACAAAACTTTTGAACGGTTCCTGTCCTCTGTGATAGTGAGTTTTAAAAGGGAAATCTCCAAAGAGCTAATTAGTAGACAAGTAGAGCTCAGGCTGAACAAAGCTGAAAAGATAGCAGATAACTAAAAGGACCTGGCCATAGCTGACAAAAATCAAAGCACTGACAGAGAGCTGGCAGTAACCTTGGGCTGCTAACTGACAGGGACAATAAAAAAAGCCTCTGAGTGTGGCAGAGAGTGACAGCCACAACCAGAGGCTCTCTGAAGAGCCTGAAACCTCCACCAAAACGAATCTTCTGCCTGGCAGCACCATACATTTTTCCTCCCATTCCAAACTGGGGAAATTGGAGCTTGTCTAAATAATTCTGCATGAATGTAAGCCAAGAATGGAAGGTGTGCAAAGTTTAGTGGCAAACCATGGTCTGAGGGGACAAGTCTGCAAAAAATGTAAGTTTGACTGGGGGACAGTGAAGGTTTCTTTGCTTACTCTGACACTTTTGCTGGAGCAGCCATAGAGTTGCTTGTTTCTTACTCTCTGTAAACCTTAATGAGATAAACATTTAGCACAAGCCATGAAAGCGATTTAGCCACCATATGATCCCAGAAATGTCATACAAAATGGAAAACAAAATTAGCTTCTCTGCAGTTGGTGGGGCAGGGGAAGTGCTCATTGCTGCATTGTGTTCATAGAGGAAAATGTGCTTGATCTGATTCTAGAAATCACATAATAAATGGTGGCAAAGCTTTGTATTTGTATGCCCTCACTGACAGTAAACATTTGCACACTGTGATCAATAGCCTCTGAAGCCCTGTTCAGTAAATGATCCCCCAAAAACTATGATATTAAGGAAGGGCACACATTGGACCAGCAACCATGCAAATAAGTTGCATGAAAAACGCCATGGAGGTCATTTCAAGAGACAGAAGAGATAGTAATCGCGGGGAAACTAAGGCTGCAGAGGGCAAAGAGCATTTGTTGCTTCAGGGCATATTAATTTTAAGACAGAGATTTAACTTTATTTTCATATCTTGGTGTTCTACCTGAAACCAATTGGTCTTTCATAGAGTGAAACAATGACAGACTATTTTCAAAAGTGGCCAGTATCCTAAAAGTTAAAATATCAACAATCCCTCTGAGTCATAGAAAATTGTAACACAATTGGGAAATGTCTTTTGGTTTTTGGAAGGGATGGAGATGATCTTGACATAAAAGAAGCACTGAACTTTCCTTTATGGACTCCAGAAAATCTTGACAGCTCTTAACAGTCCTTGGTTTACCCAGTCCCAAACCCGTCACTGTGGCCCACTCTCTTGAATATGTGTGTTTAATTTCATATTTCAGCAAAAGGCTCAGTTATGAAATGTCATGCATGTATTTGAAGCACTAAATAAGGCTTAGAACTATCTAAGTATCCATGTGTCCCAGATATGCAAGAAAAACTCATATACCTCACTATTATTATTTGCTTAAAAGCTTGAAAGCATCTAAGTCCTTTTTTCAAAATTAAGACTGCAGTTTAGTAGTTTCCATCTGTCTACAAACCAAGGCAAACCCAAAATCTTATAGAAATTGGCTTGCAGCCTCTCAACCTCATAAAAGAGATAACCTTTTACTTCTTTTATACCTGTAATTTCACAACTTCAAGACTGGGAAATTCTTTTATTTAGAATTGTTGAATATTTATGCTTTTGTAAATTTTACTCCTCCTCCTTGTCATCTATTTTCATTCTCAATTTTATAAGACAAAAATAACCTTGGACTATGCTTCATTCCTCCTTATTCTAAACCATGTTCTTCCCTCTTAGTCCTTGGCCTGGCCTGTCCCTGTAAGATTTCTTTTTGCCTTCTTTCATGCTACATGTCTTACAGTCTCTTTTCTAGCCTTTGAGTTCTACTTCATGACTTCCACTTTCTTCTCTGCAGGCATTCCTCATTCCTTGCCTACATATATTTCACTTGCACCTCCTGTGCAGGATACTTTTCTGCCTTTCCCTCAGAAAGTGACTTTACTCTTCCAAGTAATTATTCTTTATTCATTTTTAGACACAACTCTGTAAAGACATATAAACCAGAATGGCAAGGAAGGTCCAGCAGCAATATGGCCATCCCCTTCCTTTCTCAAACTGCAGTGTTTTCCTCTGTTTTATTACACTATCTTGGCAATTGCCCTCCGCTTACACAAAGGTTCACAGCTTCATCCTCTGTTCTTACATTGATAGAGCTGAAGAGAAAAGCTTTTACAGTCTGGTTTTGTTAGTCTCTGTGCTTTAATTCCTCACTGGCTAAAGGGCTGGTACAGATTAACATCCTAACACATACATATACTAAAACCCTTGTAAATTGGTTTTGGAAGGTAACAGTCTACTGCATTATACTCAATGCATTCCAAATGAATACAGTTTGTAAGGGTGACATTAATTTCTGGTAGCAACTGAAACAAAATTAGGCCAGTTTAACTGAGATTGACATTAATATATCACTGAGCAGTTAGTTATATCACATGAATTAGATATTACAAATTCAAGAATCATTTGTTATGCTTTTAATACAAATTTTCCTGACATAAGTGAGATAAGAGACAAATAGCCACTCACAAAGATGTCATTTGGTCTCCTGGGTCTATATTGATGATTCCTGCTGAGAAGCTGTAGCAGCAGTTTACCATGCAATAAAATGTGGAACAGGCATCCATGGTTTTTGTCAGGGTCTTTTATGATTGGTTCCTCTCTTTTTTAGTATTGATTTTTATAAATAGTATGTGTGTGTGTTTGTGTATTGGCAGAAGAAACGCCATTGACAAACTTTGGTCTCCTCCATTTAACTAGCATTAAAAGAAATGTCATAAGGTAATGATGAGTTCTACTTTGTTGCTTCTTACAGTGGCAGGAGAACAGCTCTAAGTAATGAGGTTTTATTTTGGGTGTTAACTCAGATAAATTTCTGCTCCCTTTTCTCAGAATCACCTTGCACAACCCTCCTGGATGTCAGTATATTCACTGTTCCAGTAATTACCTTTAAACTGTTGATACCTACAAGACAGTTAATGTTTATTATTTGCATGTCATATTTTATTTTTGTAAATAGCTTCATGTATTGCTATGCATTATTACATTAGGTTGAACTGTTCAAAATCTTTTCTCCCTAAGGTTTGTGGGAAATTAGGAGGAAATTCAGAAATGCTGCCTTCTTTTGCTTTGAGGCAGAAATTCAGAAATGACAAAATTTTCTCTTGGGTAAATATTTAACTATAAATGTCTTCTCATTCACCAGATGCTGACACTAACCTGAGCTCAAGCTGTGTAATCCTTCTCGAGTACAGCTTGGTGACTGGGTCTTGTGGGCAGCACTTTTATCCAGGGAACATTCCTGGTACTTAGAGGCAGCAGGCAGGGCTGTTTGTCCACACGTGTAATAACACCAGCAGTTGTTCTTGCAGCACACGGGCTTCATTTCCCTAAGCAAAAGCATCCACGACTCAAAACATGCTCACTGAACACTGTGCCCATTCAGAAACATCCAAATGGAGATGTGTATTGGAGTTCAGCTATTTTTATTTCTTATATCCTTCCTGGCATGATGTGAATCCTCCTGTCAGGATGTGAGTCCTGTCAGACTGCCTTTTCCCCCGGTCTGCAGAGTGGCAATGTGTGCACACATTGAGAGGCTCTCTGTGCACACAGAACCCGGTGCATTGATGAATAACTCCATGTTTCTGTGAGCCTGCGAGGACTTGTGGCCTCATGGGCCTCATCTGACTCTTCTGAAACTACTTCTACATTCCAGTGATGTAAATGAAAGCGCCCCTCTTACAGCAGTGAGAAGCTTGAAGTGCCTTTCCTTTTCATATGCACATTCCTTGAATGCTGCCTGAAATGACCAACAGCAGAATGTAAAAGAAATGAAAGCTGGAGCTCCTGCCAACGCAATCCCAAATCATCTGTTCCGGCAGGACTGAGTATTTACTGAAGAAACATAGTCACAAAATTAAATTAATATGAGTGCCGCCAACACAGCCTCACAGAGAAAATGTGGAGAAATCGAAAAATCTCTTTTCTCCCAGTCATACTACATTGCACATCCTTCTGTAGTTTTTTCTTTATGCATATAATAAAGTATCAGACACTGCATGCATACTTTGGTCCACCATTCAGAGATTTTCCAGGGCTATCTTTAAGCAGCATTGATAGGGATTATTTTGTTTATATCTGGTTGGTGAGAACTGTGTCTAAAAAATTAATACAAATTTTTTTTCTTGTTATAATTTTGAATTAGTCATTGTGGCATTAGTCAAATAGGATCTTTTTCAGTCTTTTCACTTATAGAATTTCCTTTCTTCTTTATTAAAAATTTTATTTAAATAAAAATTTTTATTTAAATGAAAATCAATAAAACCCATATTGCAGCTATCGCTGTTAAGTACATCTTAGGGAGACTCTAATGGTTGCTAGAGTCTGCTTTTTATTGTGTGGAAATGGCTTCTGGTAAAATACACCTGATGGAAAAGACACATTTTTCTTTGAAATATATGCAAAATATTTTTTCCCTGTGTTTTATGGACAAATAGTAATACTTGGAGCCAAGAATGCTTTCTTCCTTCATTCATTGGCAAAGGATAACACAAATACTCCTTTTGGAGATTCATCTCCACTCTGTTTTGCATTCAAGCCGATGTCTCTTCATGTCACACAGGATGTGTGTGCCTGCTTGCTGTGGTGGGATTGCTTGCAGTGGTGGGATAGCTTGCAGTTGCTTCCAGACTGTTTCCAAACACAGAAGTTTTATGGTTTGAGTTACAGATTAAAGGTCACTTCTCTATTTGTATTCTACTTTGACACTTCAGATGAGATGAAATTCTTGAATTATAAAGATATTTAGACTGCTATGAATTGTGCTGAGCAGTGAGAGCTCAGAGTTCAGCTCCCTGGTGACTGAAAAAGCCCCAGATTGTTCCCCTAGAAGCTTCAAGGGCTAATTTTTAGAAGAGACTTTGTTGAGACCAAAACCTGCAGTTTTGGAGCAGTCTTTTAATTGACAATGGCTCTGTTAGTCTAATGCATTTTAACACCACACATGATTTTAACCTCATAAGCATATTTAATAAATCAAAAGGGAGATGTTATCTTGTATTTAAAGCTGTTAAAAAGAATATTAGCATTATTTAAAAGAACCAAATAGCATATGGGGAAAAGTATGAAATAAAACTGGGATTACAAAATAACCTCTTCACACAAAAAATGTTATTCATTCATGTGAAAAAGTGTTAATTGTAATTAAGCATAATCGACAATTAAGTATCAACATTCCCTATTCTTGTTCACTGACTGCAGTAAAATGATTCCTGAATTGGATCTGTCTTAGTCACACTCACCTACCTGTGCCTGAGGTTTTGAAATGATGCTTCTGATCTCAGGTCACCACAGCCTCATGGGGCACTGGGCTGAGTTACTCTGGGACTAGCAGAGCTCTCACTCTGAGAGGATGATAGCTCCTTCCTCCTTGCCTTCCCCAGGATCCATCAGATGAAAATTGATGGGAGGGTGACATGTAACTTAGGCAAAATGATCTTCAAATAATTTTATATATATTCATTATGTGAGTTTTAATTTTCATTTTCATTCAATTTCTTAAATATTATCTCATCACAAGTAGTCTCTTAGTCTCTACATTTCATTTGAGGGGGGTAGGGGGGAAGCTGTATGTGCACACCCAAATAGCTGTCAGAAAGACATTTGCCAGAATTCCAGTGAACACATTGGTTGTCAGTAGAACTAGTCAACAGCAGAACTGCAGTTTAGCTTAACTGAAGTCCCAGTTGTCTTCCCTTTCTTTCCCCAAATTACCTTACATATATTAAAAAAACCATGAAGGAAATCTCACATGCTAATTCAGGGAAATGCTTGCTTTACTCCAGTGCAAGGGAGAAAAAATATGTTCTGAAGACTCTAACTCTACACTTAGTTGGTATTATGGCTTTTGGATGCACAAACCAGCTGTGTGTTAATTTTGTTGCTGTGTAATGCTTAAACATTGTGTTGATTCTGCATAGAAATTCTCAGAGTGATCAGTCTTTTGGCACTGAGCACCAGTAAAATCTATAAGTACCTCACAAATCAGATAGAAAAAGCAAATAGTTAAGTGCCAAAACTGCATAGCTGTATACCTGGCTTTAAAAAGTTATTTATTGTCTCTCTTTCTAACTATAAAGAGCATGTTAATGGCACTTGATTTTCAGTTACCTGTTGCTAACTGCTCCATTTTTGTGTGAAAGAAAAGAAACCTGCTGCAGCTTTTTAGTAATTTTGTAGGTCTAAAAAGACAAGAAAACAACATATTTAAATTGAGCAGAAGCAGTAGGGAACACAGGAGTTGCAGTTCACTTTTCACTGCGCTTTTATTAACATTTATTATAAGGGTGATATATTTTTATATTTTGATCCTTGTGATCTTCAAAGTCAAGCTTTCAATAGTTATAGGCCTACAAAGATTTTTTTAAAAGACACATATTAGGGTAGGTGGTTTAGTTTTTTTCACTTGAAAAGTGGCTGTTCTGTTTCAATTAGGCTGATTCAAAGAGTAACGTGAATTAAATCTGGAAAGGCACTCCAGCTAGATAGAACACTTCTCAATCTTTAGGAGTGTATGAATTATGATAGCCTTTGGCTAATCATTTTGCAAGATTTATAGCCATTGCATATTCAGTTGCTGACTGTCAACCTTGTCAGGGCATACAAAGACCAACATGATGAAAGAATTTGCTGCTGCCAGTGGCTTTTCTCCACTACCCTCAAAAACACATCTCACAGTTAGAAGTCAGAAAACCCAGAAGAGCACAGGTACCAAAAATGCTTTGAGTGAAAGTTCCTTGCATCTTTCTCAGAACCTGCCCAAAGATCCAAGCGACCCTATCTAACAATTCAAACATCTTGTATGGTATAGAAATCACACAATATAGAATCCACCAAGAGTTGATGGGCTGGTTCTCATCACAGGTGTGTTACAGTGCTCCTCTACCTCTCAGTAGAGATATGAGAGAATTCAAGATACAAGAGAATTCAGCCCAAAAGTCTTGGCAAAATATTGACTCAAACATTCTGCCCTCCACCGACATACTAATGATATCCCCTTGATCTGACAGATGTCTTTCACCAAAAAAAAAAAAAAAAAAAAAGAAAAGAAAAGAAAAGAAAAACGTGGCTATTTTCCACCAAGTGTGTTTATGTTTACCACAGGCAATGCATCAGCAGTTTAATGGTCAATTGGAAAACCTGGATTTTGACTTGAGTAAAAAACACGTTTCTTACAAAGGTGTAAAATTGCCTGGAAGGACAAACATGCCAGTGAACTAATAAAAGAAATGTACAAACATGTAAATATTATTGTGAGCTGTAATGATTATGGCAACACTTTAATTCCCTAAAATTATGACTTTGCAGTCAGGCTATGCTTGTATAGATTTAGCTTGCTTATTTTGTTTGTGTTTTAATGACTACCTGTTTGTTATTTTAATTACTCACAATGTCCACTAGTGATTCACTAACAGCACTAAACAAGAGAAGCTTCTTTATATCTTCAAATAATCCAACCAAAATCTCTTCACAGCCATCAAACACTGTTTATTCATCTCCATCCTTCCAGCAGATCTACAGACCCTTAGTGATAGTTGCAAACAGGCTGTAAAAGCAGAAACACACACGCCACTCTCAAAGCTGTTGAGTTGAAAATTTCTCTTCCATCTGTCCCTACGTATTCCAGAAGCAGTCTCCCCCAAAATCAATCCCAATATGAACATCTCAAAACATGCAATTTGAGGGAGACTTTCAAGACATAAACAAATAAGTGTAATATTAAAATAAGATAGATTGTTCTTTTTGTCTTCATAACAGTAGAAGTATTATTAATTCCATAGCAAAGTTTATGTCTCTTTGGGCAATAATTTTGTGTGATATGTTGTTTAAACCTTCTATCAAGATTGGGAAATTCAACTTTTCTCGTAGTCCTATCATAACTCCTCTGTATGAGGTGGAGTAAATTGTCTTCTACTTCAATTCTTTATCAATAAATGGGAATAATAGTGCATTTCACAGCAAACAGGTACTGGTGAAAATGTATTGGTAACCCTGATAGAAGCTCAAAGCATGTGCTTTTAAAAACAATCTCACTTCTTTGCTGGTATTGATTATTCTAGGAAGGGGTGAATAACAAATTATTTACTTTGGTATTTTAAATTTTTTGAGACTTTTAGGAAAATGTGAACTGAGGTCTGGGGAAAAAGCAATAATTATTAAAGAGGGAATTGTAAATATAATTGTTTAAAGGAAACTGAGGACAGCTGCTTTCCTAAAATTAATCTGTGCTTTTTAATATCAACTACTCATTGTTCCAACCTCTCTAAATTCAAATTAGCTTAGCTATAAGAGAAGGTTGTTGTAATCAAATCTCCAATGGATAAGCAATTTTTAAAGGTAGTAAATGACACCCTTTCCTTGATTCTGCTGCAAGCAATTTCTGCTGGTGAAAAGAGATGTATGTTCCTTAGAATTCTTTTCTGAGAAAACATGTGTTCTTATGAAATAGTGTAAATAAATGCAGTCCCCTACAGGCAGGCATACTGAGCATCAGGCAACAATTATATCCCAAAGACTGCAGATAGAAACACTGACAGAAAGTTTTGAAGATAAAACAACTGCCTTTTAAAGACTCACTTAAGTGTTGATAAAAATAAAATAGCACATCTAAATAACACAGGTGATGCAGCTAAAGATTACAGACACAGCTGAAGTCACTCTTGGGACTGCTTTATTTGCATTACCTGAGCAAGAGAAGGGAAAATCTTACAGGCTTTTGGAAGATCAGTTCAGTACAATGGAAATTATTCTAATGGAGATGTTAGAGTTTCAGAGCTATTTTCAGAAAGACTATTAAAACTGTTTTCACCAATAACATCAGATGATGTACCCTCTTGTAAAGCAGACGAATTATTTATTATTTTTTAATATTTTTGTTATTTATAAAAAAATACATTCAACATAGTTACTTCAAATGGCCAAGCCTAGATTTTTCAAGCACCACAGGGCCAGGTGTACCAACACAGGAGAAGGAAGAAAAAACAATATAAAAATAAGTAGTTTAAATTAATTGCCCCATTCACACAGATTCATGTGTTCTGTCTAGCCTGGTGGCCTTTTTCATCCACCAAAAGGTGTTGCTTAGACTTGGGTTACCTCGGGATTCAGGCATAATTGATTCAAGTCAGAATTGTAACATCTGTGTCTCTGAAGTGTTCTTATGTATTTACAAATAAAATAAAAGTTCTTATTCAAGTCCTACACATGAGGAAACTAAGAGACTGAATGTTGTGTGATTAGAATAAGCTGGTCCTGCAAGCTAAGCGACAGGGTCCACCATACTCGGTGCTATTGCCCCTGGGTGATGTTGATGTCCCTTAGGCGAGGACTGCATATATGAGGTGGCAAATGGCATTTTTTTTTTTTTCATGTATGGCATTAGCTGCTTGACAGAAATACTGATTTATGTTTTGGACAGAAACAAACGTGAGCTCACTGACTTAAGTGAGTCAAGGTCAAGCTATATAGTAATAAAGAATTTATGTATCTCATATCAAAAACTGTCTGGACCTCAGATCTTAGAAATTTGCTATGGGGAAAGATATTAGAGGTTATCAGTTGTCTCTTGCTTGGTTATGGGCCATCACTTTTCATCCTTCTTCTCAACTCTAGCTCCATCTGAAACCTTCTTCCTGTGCCTTTAAACACCTCCCTGCACCATATTCACAGTTCTGAGGCTCCACAGCACTGTTCTACTGAAAGACAGTGGTCCAAAGGAAGCATTGTTGGGAAACAGGAATGGGAGACTTAGAGCTTAATCCAGCTTCCAATCCTGTGTCCCTGTTCTCCCATGCTGTAATGCCAGCCCACAGCTCTGCCTGTGCATGGAGTTTGGAAAGGCAGTCACAATGCCACAAGGGGGGCATGGCTGCTCATTCTCTCTTCCTCACCCTTAAATGTTCATCTATGAGAGAATTAAGGAAGACTTAGATAGAGCTGGTTATATTCCTGTTCTCTTCCTATGCACCTTAGTAGGACAAGAAGTTGTATGTGCAAATGTTTGGTTTAAAATGTGAGGGTTCCATGTATTTTCCAGTCCCTTGTCTAGAATTATTCCATTTGCGTTCAATGATGCCCTCATCTCAGATCTGATTAAACACATTTTGGAATTGTTGGGCAGGAAGAGATACCCTCAGGTAGGACTGGAGGCCCCACTGAGGTCAGCAGCTGTGACGTGCAGTGCTGAGCTGAGCACAACAGCTGAACACTTGGACACACCTGCTTTGAATGTACTGAGCTGCTGATTTGTTAACCACATTTCAACTGAAGACTTGTGCATTCACCTTTCCAGAAAATGTTCTGACAAATTTAGCTAATGCACTGTATGCAGCTTGTATTGCTGACTTCACTGACCATCACAGAAACAGTTCCTCGTACTGAAGCAAAAACATTTTGTATCTCCTTTCAACAACCCATGGAAAGCAGGAAATAAGAGCTATAACACAACACTGAAACACAACGTATTTAAGCAATGAAGCCTGGGAGCTGGAATTTTGGTCAAGATGGGGGTCTCATATTTTAGTCTACAGCATTACAGAAATGGCTAACTGCAAGTTTAGACGCATAATTAAAACCTGGCATAGTGGGGTACACATGATGGGAAAGATGTAACAATCCGCTCCCTTGTATGTCGATGTATTTTATGGAATTCATCCAAATGTACAGAACTGACAAGAACAGGAATATTGTTTTTCCTCTTTTTTGTTTATATACTTACTTTGTAAATTCAGATATGGGGATTACATTCAGAAATTTGAAATAAACAATTTTCCCAATCACTTGTCCAAATTTATCAGTTAAATATCATCTGCTGAGGCACTGAATTATTTTAAGGAAGAAAGCAAGTAACTCTTCCCCACTCTTTTTTTTCATTCTGGAGAGAAGATGTATTTCCTTCTAGGCTGTCCCTCCAGAAGGATTTATTTCTACAGATTGCACTCAATATTTTGCTTATACACTTTTATTTAGTAATTTTATTTAAATTGACCCCAACTCAGAGATGACTATCATGAAACTGTCATTAAGTTTGGAGGATAAAGCAGTCCCACTGCACTGGGAACTTAGAAAAGCCACAATTATATATCTTGTCTTATAAGCCCAATTTTCAGCTTCTTTATATAGAAACTATTGCCTTTCTTACCCAAAGCATTTATACAGCAAAAACTTTTTGCAATCATTCTCATTTTGCAGACAGTTTGTTAAAATATTTTACTGGTTTTGCGGACATAGAGTGAGATAATATTCTTGCTATTCTTCACTGGCTGAGAATTATTTGTAGCTAAGTTTCTGGTGTAAATACCAATATTTAGGAGTCTGCTACCTCTGTGAAAGTTCCCAGCAGAACACCTGTGGAAATTAATTACTCACCTGAGGAGGGTGGGAGAAACAGTTGAAACAGTTGATTTTATTTTTTGCAATCACAGGTGTCTTTTCAAAGTTACTTGCACTTTTTTAACCAACTTGGTAATGCCTTCTTGTTTCTTTAACCAACTGGATAAGTGCAACTGGAAGAAAGTGAACATGTCCTGTGACATGTTCCTCTGAAGGATTAGATTCCTGATGGAATGCAGCATTTCAAGGAGTCTACACATGCTGGAACATTCTGATTTCATTTCACTACATCTGAAGACTTACTTGAATATAACCCAGCACACAGTTTTCAGTGATCTCAGACCAGTCAAAACATTGCTAAGTAATTGTTGATCATAAGTGACCAGATAAAGAACACTTACATTTGACAAGTTTGTGTGGTTATCACCTGAAAAAATGTGGTGAGGAAAAAGAGCTTAGGGAATTCAGCAGCACAGTGGATGGAATTGGAAATTCCTCTAAGATTTTCATTGTTTTCAAACTAAGCAACTCCTTGAGCAGACATGAAATTATTCATTTGCAGTCCCCAAATTCCCATAAAATGATTCCCTTTCCACTCTCCATTTGGATGACAGTGCAGTGCAGAAGAAACAAGACTGTTTGCCTGATGGGCTATATGATTTTGTTCACTCATATCCAGAAATAATGGAATGAGTCCCAAAAACTTTCAAAAAATAATTTTCATCCAACAGAGACCTAAACTATGAAAAATTTCACCCAGCAGCCAGAAGTTTTCAGAAAGTTATAAGCTGCTGAAAATGGGGATAGCATGGCAAACGTCACACAGTCTGAGCAGTAGTAGTCATTTTCTCTCCTACTGTAATATGTAGCTGTATAATTTATTCATGTTCCAAAATACATTAGGTAAAAGGAATAAATTCCTAGTGCTGGTAGACTTAACTCAAATCCTTTAAAAGTCAATACAGTTTCTCATGTGTAAGATTAAAATGCAGGAGTGTTCCTCAATTAATTGTTTTCCAGTTGCACTAAATGAGCAAAATTCCATTTTGGTGGGAAATACAAAGTGCTTGTCAAAATGCCACTTCCTACTGAATTTCAGCTTTCTGCCCTGGGAAAACAGTCCTTAATAGCTTCCCCCTTCCTCCATTGACTAGCTCTCTTCATATTTTCTCTGCTTTTTGAAAAAATTATGGCAACCCCTATGAATAAAAATGCTTGCCTGCAAAGTATATTGTTTTAATTTAATTCTTCAGAGAGGAGAGCTCTTCACAAATTAAAACATACTCTTTTCTAGCTATTGAGCTGCAGTGCCTCCTTCTGCTTCTCTTGTGATCATCTCCACTTTTCATACTGAAGTGAGTTCCTTTTGTTGTTCATTTCACAGAATTCCATGGCTTGAATTTTTGTTGGTTTATTTTTTTACATAGAAACTGGATTTTTTCCCCCTAATATAAAAATCAGTATACTTAGGATCAGAATCAGGACAGGGTATGTATTTAATTACCCATTAGTGTCTTATCCTTGGAGCATTAATGGGTAAAGACAAAGTTTATTTTCACCAGGAAAAAATTAAGTCCCTAACGTATTTAAATCATTTTGAGTTAATAGGCAGCATTCACTGCAAAGTTTGTTTTTGTATTACCTTTTTTCTTGAAACCATCAGAAATTTCTGTTTTACAGTAAGGACTGCAGTGTGTTCTAAGCAGGCCAGGACTTCCAAAGCATTATTTAAATGCCTCAGCTGAATACCAGCATTCTTTTATCCTATTTCACACACTGAAGTACCAAAAGGGTAAATAACTTGCAATATCATTTTTGACTGACTTGACTTTGAAAAAGGCACAACCTACACAAACAACTGAGCAGTTGTTAGGTGCTTAAGGATCTCTAAATGATCCCATATGCTAGTCAGCTAATGCTAATAATGATTATAAACACCTCATTTCATCATATTAATGAGTTATAGCCAATAGAAAAGGACAAAATATATAACTTTTCCACAAACTTAGTTAAATGTCAAGGTTTTTAAAGGCCTAGTTAGCAAGTATATTAGATGAGATATGTCAGTTTCCCAATTTACGACTCTGACTTGTCTCTTGTGATTCCTTATAGCCTCTAGCCATTCTCCTCTTACCTGAGGCATTCTCTGGCAAAAACCTGATGCTTCCAGTCATTCTGCATTCTTGTGTTCCTTCAAAAATAATTGGACAGGCACCTCTCCATAAACAATCATCATTAGTCACATACGGTACACAGATAAGAATACCATACAAATAAGTTTCAATAGAATGTCTTGAGCCAAATAATAATAATAATAATTTGGCCAGCATGCTAAAAATGTGATTGACAGGGAGTTAATGCATTTAACACTTTTTTCAGCAGGCTGTTAAAATTAGTTCCTTGATGCTCAAAAAGTCCTGCTCCCAGAAAAGTGACACCGACATTGACCAGTGAGTTTGTTGCTGTTCAGTAACCTGCTCCATTTCCAGACTATATGATTAAAGTCATTATGGGAACTGTCAGGAGGAGGGAAAAAATGAAAACTGTCATAAGAAGCAACTGTTGGAAATCTTGGGATTTTTTTTTTATAATGCTAAACTATTTTAAAATATTGCCTGTAATTTTAATATCACAATATCCAGCCATATAATAAGGATCCATGTAATAAAATAAATCCTTTGAGGTTATACATAAAATGGTACATATGAGCATCTTTATTACATATATAGTAGGGAGAAAATTAATCATAAATTTCCTTCTGCATGAAAGAATTGAATTAGCTTACAAAAAAATTTCTTATTTTAAAATTTAGTGTCAATAGTAAATTCTCTAAATTAAATAAATGAAAAAGAGAGTGGGGGAGGAAAAAAATGGATTCATAATTGAAAGAATTTTGGTCTTTAAAAAAAAGCCTGTTGACAATGTAATGTTTTCTAACATCAATCCTACAGAGCCAATAAGATGCCTCATGAGAGTGTAGTAAATTAGAAAGTTTCAAATATCCTAATTTCAACTTTCAACTTTTTGTAAATTTATTTTAATATTTGATGCAATTATCTATTAATAATTTTACAGAATGTTTTATGCTCTCAAATACCCACTAAGTTCTGTTTTTGCCAATCCACCAATTGCACTGTAAATTGTTGTTAGTTATACAGAGATTGCAATATATGTCATGTGTTGCTCAGACATAAATTATGGTATTTGTTGTGGTTTAAAAATTGATTTGACAAATTCACAAGTACTTGAAGTGTTTAAAGATTAGGAGGTTTTACATTTCAGCATAATTATCCAACCCTTTTCCTTACTTACATTTGAAATATTTTTATAGTTTCAAGAGGGTGCTTAAGACAATAGTGTCTTTTATACAGTAATATCAACACTATAATTATCTTATATTTATTTTTCTTTTCTCACCTGCTACGCCTCGGTTTTGACATTAAGAATATTGCTTTTGATATTTTCAGCATTAAAAACCACTTTATGCTTTGGTTCCATTTTACTCCCAGTCAGAAAGATCAGAAAAAGCTCAAGTCACACAGTGAGAAACTTTATCCACTGAATGAGACATTATCCATTCCACCAGACTACAAATCAAAGAGTATCTCTTAGGCTGCTTAAAAATTCATTTTAAAATCTGATCCTGATTGTACTTTTATGGTAATTTCATACCATCAATCATCCTTTTACCTTTAGTCTCTAGGTCCACTGCTTTCCCCATAGATCTCATTCTCTCTACCTCATTATAATTCTTTAGGTGAGAAAACAGGGTAAGAAACCTTAACAGAAAATGAGAGAAAGATGTAAATTTCTTGAGAAAAGTCAGGTTCACTAAGAAGCACAGCTAATGATATGTTCTGATCTAGGATTTTTTTTTTAAATTAAAAGATGGAGGGGGATAGAATAGAATGAAAAACACATTTGCCATGCAAATAATGTGTTTGTAATCTGCATTCTAACTCAACAATATAATTCGTACAACCAAGCTGTCAAAATATCTTCTCAGATGGAGTTCTTTCAAAAAAAGAGAAAAATAATAAAGATTTTTGGATCTCCACAAAACTTTTCCTAATTAAGTGCTGAACTTCCTAGAATTCTGTAGTTTCCATTACCAATGAGGCTGAGCCATCTTTGCTAATACTGTAGATTATGTGAATTGCAGTAATTAGGAAATGGAACTAACTGCAGAGTGATAGAAATATACTGATCAAAACCCCTTTCTTACACCTAAAATTTAAGCTACAAAATTATGTAAAATGAACATAAAACCTTTCTGGTGTGTTCAGCAGTGGTGGTGCCTTCATTAGGCTGATCACAGGAGGGGAGAGCTGCTCTGTGTTGTTCCACCAGTTCTTTGTGGCAGCTACAATTCTTGGAAATTGTCAAAATCTGGTCTACTTGCAGTGGCTTCTACATGAGCTGTACTTTCCCAGAAGTCAGTATTACAGTTTCACTCTTTTCATTTGAATCCTGGCCATAATGAAAAGCCTTTTTTACAGTATTGGGAGATATGAGAAATAATGAAATCACTGTTCGAGACATCTGGGCTGGAAGAAAAACTATTGTTAATCACAAGGGAAAAGAAGGATTTTTCCAGCACTGTGGGCTCGTCCATGTTACAGTTCCTAATGTCTTTAACAAAACGCAGCCATAAACCACAGAATTCTGGTAATAGCAATAATCCCGCCACAATGGTTTGTTACCAGCAGTTAGTGACCAGTTTCTTAGTTAATGGCCTGAGGGGAAAGGCTTTAAAAAAGCTGTGTGCACTGTTTCCTCTCAGGCAATTTAACTGGCTGCATTAAACCGTATTTTCATTGAGCTTCCTTAACATTTGTACTCTGATGAAATTCTAGTCAGGGAAGGGAATGTGGTGGTGGTGGAGTATGTCATCACTCTACATTGTAAGAGAAACATTAAAAAAAATCTATCCAGTGTCTTCCTAATCTGAATAATATTAGGACTTGCTTCTGATGGTAATAATAAATGCTAAAATCTTTAAATATCATGTAAAATTAAGAGTAATTAGCAACTTTATCTGAAGAAGGATGAAAGAGTCTTCAGCTTTATGATACAATGCCCTTGAAACAATTAGGACATGCAAGAAAAAACATTATGCCCTTTCACACAAAATCAAAATGCTAATATGAAATGCTCATTTATTTTCATAAACCAAGTAAAAATAGCGCCTTATTTGGAGGAGTATCACACTCTAACATGATAGTTGTTAAAAAGTTAATAAAACATGAGTATAGGAGGGCACATAAAGCAATTAATATACAAGTTTCATTTGTGTTTTACTGAGTTAATACATTGTTTCACAGAGTGTTTTCAACTGTGTCACTGATGTACTGACTTACACAAGTGGGAATTTTTTTTAAATATACATGCTTTATCCATACTTTATAAAAAACATTTTCAGTAGATGAAAAAATTGTACAGCACAGTGCTCTATGAAAAGGTAAAACAAGAATATTCCTTCACTATTTTAGTTGTGTAACAAGCTGTAAGTCAGTCAAATCCATAAACAACCCTATGCTGATTCCTCTGCCTGCTCCACAACTCACTGGGCTTAAATGGCATCTCTTCGTTTTTTGCTCACATGGGTAAAAAACTCATTAATCAGAAATTTTTTCCCAAGTATGGCAATAAAGTCAAAGGAATGATTGGCATTACACAGAACACTCTGTAACATACACACAGGAATATAGGCTCTCATTAGGCACAGCATATTAAAAAAAATCCAAAACAAAATACTGTACATCTTTGCTTGCGCTATATAGGAAGTAGGAATGGCAGGGAAAAGAACCACATGTAGGGAAGTGGGGGTGAATGGAGAGAATTTGAGGGTTTTGGAACTCCAGCAGGAATAGAAGGAATCAGCTCTAGGAAAACTCTGACAACCTGCCTTACTGCTTTGGGGAAAGATGGCAGAATCCCAAGGGAAGCTACTTCTTTGCAGAACATTGAAGTAAGAGTTTGTTGGGACAGAATTACTCCTTTTGTGCACAGCCTTGAGCAGCTGGTGCCATTACTCAGCCACAGGTAGTACTTAGTCAGACTGGCTTTTTCATGAATCTTGCTGTTATTAAAGTGATATTGGAGCCTTTTTTTTTTGCTGTTAGGTCCCAGTTCAAGTCTCTCCCACCACAACACAGAGGGTCCTATTCCCAGTAATTTGGGATCTACCATAGTTATTATAAGGACTAGACTAATTTCACAAAACTATCAGTGGTTTAAAACAGCATTCTTGGGCTGAGGTGGGCTCCTTCTAACTCTGTCATCTAACTATGAAGTCAGCTGAATCATGGGGAGTAGAATGAACTATACCCCAGGCAAATATTTAGAAATAAACAGACATGGTGCTTGTTGGAAACACAGCACTCATGCAGTTATATCACTCATGAAGCATCTTAAGTAAATAAATAGGAGTAATAAACAGCATTAAAAATTACCAAAATGGAACAATTAGGTAGCAACCCTGGAATTTTATCATAGTTATGTGGAAACTGGAAAAGAACAAAGAAAACTAACAAGAAGTGGAGAGAAGGATTTATGATTTGAGAGCAGAGACAAAGGTTATCTTGGGAAGGAAAAGCTGAATACACTTGGGAAAGGCCCTAATAAAGAAAAATACTTATTTTAAAGGGTAGACCTTATGTCACATTTACAATTTACAATTACAAACTAAGATACTGTTCTTTAATAACAAAATAGTAACTGCCCTTTGTTTTGTTTGTTTGTTTTCTGTGTGTGTGATGTAAAGGAAGTTTGAAAACCTTTTGTGTTTTTTGGGTTTTCATGCCCTTCTTAATCCTCCAAATATCAGATGTTAATTCCAGTTTTGCTGGAGGACATCTTTGTGGATGTACCTCCTGTACCTTAATTGAAGTGATAAGAGAGAAGGGACTGAACATTTAATAATACATTCTTCCTTCAAAAAATTAATGAAACAAGAGTATGAAACATTAATGGAATTACTTCATATTAAACTATCCAGAGAAAGCGCTAAACATAAAGGGCCTCGTTGTTGAGGTGATGGTATAGGTTAAGTGCTCTGTTTGCATGGAAGGGGATTGGAGGAATCCGAGCTCCCCTGGACATTGTTTCATCTCTCGACCCTACAAGGGGCTGAGCTGTTACATCCACTTGTCTGAGGCCAGGCAAGGTTTCAAAACATCAAACTGAAGAGTAGTTCTTTTGAGCTAAGGGACACCTCAGTTCAAAAGCTGAGCAGGAAGAGAGAGTGGACTAAAAGCAAGACAAAGAGATGAGAGAGAAGAAAGAGACTTTCTTGGCATCAGAGTTGGCTTGGTGATGTCTGATTTGAATATTTTGAAAGCAGAATTACTTCAATTTGGATCATCTCTACTAAAAATAAAACAGTTGGTGTTCATGTTGGTTTCAAAGACACATAGAAGCTGTGGTATTTCTCTTCTGGCTGTAGAAATCTTAGAGCCATTGTAAAATCCTGATTCTGCTATGGCTTTGAATGCAGCAGCATTGGTTTCACACTGAGCTGACAAGAGAAAACATCTGATGTAGAAAAAATTCCTACCTCTGAGAATCTCCACAGAAAGAGTTCGACTGGCAATAGCAACTTGATTTCTAGACAATTTTCTCACTCTTATGATAAGCAACAGCTAATGACTGAAGTTGGAATTTGCAGCAATTGCAGCTGGTGACTTTTGTGTTTAAGAGTATTGTGGTAATTTACAAACTGTCAGGTACAAAACTAACCATTTTAAGGTTACTTCAGGGCATTCTGTCATTAGGATGACTGTATTCCCTACCAGTTGTTTTGCAGGAAGTTGTTAGCTCAGGAGGACTGGCAGACAAGTGCCCTGCTGGTGCCAAAGCAGTGATTCTTTGCTTGCTTGGTTTGTTCCTGTCATTCTCCAAAGAACTCTCAACTTGTTTCACTTCCCAATGTTTTATTTAAATCTCAGTGAGATAATGGATCATGAAAAAAGACCTCCTATTTCATGGCTGAGCCTGCTTTCAAATGTGCGGGCTCAAACAAAATTGCATAGAGTTATGTGACCCTTTGCACTGCCTGCTCTGTCAAAGCTTTGGCCACATCCTGCCCAAGAGGTCAGTGATGAAGAGATCTCTGCCATGACTTCAGGATTAGAAATGATGTGAAAATACAGCTCTTCCATTAAAAAAAAAAAAAAAAGAAAGAAAGAAACAGGGAAACACACAGGTTGGTTTTGTTTAAAATCTTTTTCTACTTTACTCCTCATGCTAATGCATTTGTGACAAATATTATTTTCCTGGATGACATTTGTACAGTTGGTCTATAGGAAATGTCAGCCAGAGGAAAAAAAATCCTGCATTAATCTGCATTCTGAAAGACTCCTCATTATTTCTCATCCAAACTAGGAGCTTACTAAATAACAAAATAGAATGCAAATAATTAAATACTGCAATTAAGCTCATATAAAGTTGGAGCCGTCCAGAAATAGCAGGGAAAAATTGCACACCATATTTATAGGTGTATATATGATTTATAAAAGAAAAAGTGATGGGTATTGATTTTATCCATACTTTATATTCTTATCACTCAAGTAGTTACAAAAATACCTAAATTAAGGTGATACTATGCTATGGAACAACATACAGTGATGAAATCAATGGAATCTGTTAGGGGTCATCTTCATAGACCCTTTCAAATTTCTCTATGGGAACAGCAGGGGGGACAAAAAGGAAAGTTCAAAAATATCAATGTATCATGTATGACATTTGAAAATGAATGAGAGTAATTTCTCCATCTTTTTAGCAGATTAAATTGCACCTAATGTCTGCAAGAAATTATTCCCCAAATTTTTGTTCTGAAAAGTGAAACAATGAGCAATCATTCCCTGGTGACTTTCTTCATACTAGTAATGATTATAGCAGCCTCCTCTTTTATCAACTCTTTCTAGTTTATGTCAGCCTTTCTCTTACCTAAACTCTTCCCTAACCTCAATTGTCTCGATGATTATGCACAGACCCAAGGATGGACCCTCAGGGGGAATGTCATGGAGAACAGAGGAACTCTATACACAGTCCTAGTCCCCTAAAAAATGAGGAACGCCCACTGTGCCAGTCCAGTCCAGCCTTGCCTTAGGAATATAAAACTGCAGTTTCATAAATGTCCTGGTCCAGAAACTGAGGTACAGTCTGACACATTATGGAGTCTCTGTGCAATTTTCTTTCACAGCACAAATTACTGTTTTAAAGGAATTTTTCTTCATATTTTATTTTAACATGGAAGGTTCAGAAAGTTCCTGATACCAAAATCAGAAAGAGTCCTGGGGAAAGAAGAAACATTCTTTTGACTATCTTAAAAACAATTCAATTTAAGCTTAGAGCAGAAGATACCCAGTTCAAGAGGTTAAACTCATCCTCTTGGGAACAAGATGAGTATGCATGGCCACAAAGAGGGAAGAATCCTTATAGTTTGGAATCTAGGAAAAAAAGTAATTGCACAGCAGATGTTGACAGAACATAATAAGTAACTTTGTGTAAATCATTTCAAATAGATTAGAAAACATCTGTATGTGGACAAGTGGCATTTCTCTAAATATAAGGGTCCCTTTCTTAAATCAGGTTGTGAAGTTCACACAGTTGTAAAACACCAAGAAATAAGTCTGGAGCAAAAGCCTTTCATACAGCTGAGAATTTAAAATTAATTATTTTAAAGTTAATAATATCAGTCAAACTTAAAATTCAGATAATTTTATTGTCAGATAATTTTGATTTTTAATAGCCTATTAAACAAGTAAACATATATGAAACTCGATACAATTGCAGAAATTATTAACAGAGAGAATATCTAAGGAAGGACAAATCAGTTATTTTGCTAACATGCTACAGATGGTGAGAAATAGTCAGATGGTGAGAAATAGTCTTAATATTAAATAATTTGAAGGGCGTTTGACAGTAGGGAGCAATCAAGTAATAAGACACAGCTTTCTCTGCCTTCCGAAGGGTCTCTCTTTATCTTCAGTATCCTGCTCAGATTTGCTAGTCAGATCTGACTACTGCATCCTATTTTCAACTAATCCCTTAGGTCCTGTTGGTGTTCAGCTTCCTGAGAGCATTTTCATTCTTTCCTAAATTTGAGGACTTTAGAGCGAGCATTTGGGAAGTTGTATTAAGTTTTAATTTGTTTCTTCCTAATTTGTTATATCGTTGACATGCCAAAAGAAAGCTGGAAGTTGCTCACAGGTATTTATAAAGTGAATTATCTTTTTAATATCTTTACAAATAGGCATCACTAGCAATGAAAACCTCTCCCTTATGTACCAAATCATGAGCAACACGCCCAGGACATTTTAAACACCTCAGGAAAGTGCTTCAGAATTCTGTTCTACAAAGATCATGAGAGTCTGACACAAACAGTGATCTCTGCTGAGAAGAGCAGCAAAAGTGCTGCTCGTAATCATGAGGGCAACTTTGCTCACAAAAACAAAGCAGAAGGCACTGAAGTTACTCACATGGAGTTGCAAAGGTCCAGGTGTACATGTGATGCACACCCCCAGTAGCTCCTCTGTCAATAACAGATAGCCCATCCTACGTGTCTGAGAACCCACAGAAGAGAATGCTCTGAAGAGTCTTGACAAGCAGTGCCCTGGGAGTTATTTTGCTTTCAAGAGGCTGAGTGCATTCTTTGTGCTTTTGGTAGCATCACTTAAAAAGAAAAAAAAAAAGGCATTCTTGGATCTCAATTTTGTTTTCTATTGTTGAAAATTATTTCTGAAACCAAAAGAATACAGGCTTGCACCTTCTAGACCGGAACTACAATGTTAAAAAGATAAAAAATTATTTGGGCCGGTAAACTGAACAAACACATTATGGAAGTTAAAGACCAAATATCTATAGAAACTATGCTTTTAGACATTTGATTTTCAAGAGAGGGCATGTCTCAGAGTAAACAATTTTTTAATAAATTTTAAATTCTCTGTGCATACTTTGGGGTAAATTCAAAATTTAACTCAAATTTGAAAAGCATAGATAGTTTGATTTTATATGTTTTCCCCCTCCTTTTTTTTCTTTTTATCTATTTCTCCTGTTGACAAAAAGTCAACAACTTTCAGTGTAGTATTTTTCTAGTGTCACAAATGTGACCTTGATCACCCTTTTTTCTGTTAAGTCTTCAGAACCTTCTTGTCACAGCCAGCCATACTTTTCCAGAATGATACTAAACAGCTTGAGAATTTATTCAGTCTTCAGTTCTAACTATATCTTTTTCTGCTCCCTCTGATCAATCTGTCTTGAGTGCTGCTTTACCCTGGTGTATTGTTTTCTTTCCTGCCCATATTTTTGAAAAAGTCTATTTAGATAGTCTGTTTCATCAATTTTAACATCAAACTCTATCATTACCTGTTTTGCCTTAAAAAAAAAATAAACTTTGTGGAATCCCATAACATCCTAACTTCAGAGCAGCTGTCTACCTAGTAAAATAAAGACACAACTTCATTATCATGTGTCAGCATCCCTGGTTAGCAAAACCCAGCTCACTCTGGAAACAATAGCCCAACAAAGGAGGGTGCAGCACGAGCTTTGTGTGGCAGGAGTGCACAGGATCCTTTTCCCAGGATCCTTGGAAAGACTGCACTTGGCTGTGCAAAGCCTGCACAGCCCTTGATCTGACTACAGAAAATAAGGAACTGCTCTTTCATGAGGGCCTTATTCGGTGTTCTAGACTGGAAACTTCTTTCTTCCTAATTGTATTTAATTCATGCACTGTCTCTGCCACTGCAGATCCCACCTACTGTCCTGAAACAAAAGCACGAGCTGTGACTGTGGTCAAATACTTTGTTAATAATTTTTTTGTATCTCAAAGTAACACCATGCAGTATCATAATTTTTTACTAAAACATTTTCTGCACTGTTTAAGTAACATCCCTTATTTATCCTCATAAGAGGATAAATACACCTGCCAAATCAGGCAGAAACAGATGTCCTCTCTTTATGATAACTCTTTTCTCATGTATACAAAGGCTTATGACATCTCAGTGCAGAATTATGACACAGTCTTCCCTGTCTGGATGTTTCCTTCTCACTCTTTTATCTACTGGTTTACACTTGGAAATAGTTCTGTGTAGTCTTTGCCCCTTTTCAAAACCAGACACAGTTCTATGATTGAGTACTAAGCTTTTTCCTTTTTTTCTTTCTTTTTTGTTTTTTAGTTGACTATTTGTTGCTGCATATTAAAATGCTATTCAAATGTGGAACACAATACATTGATGATCTGGTAGACTTAACATGTCCATATAAAGCCACATATATATTTATATATGCTAATCCATTTAGAACACCCCTTATTTAGGAAATGTATTATTAATTATGATCTCAATAATGGCAAAACAACTAAAAATCAATGCACTATGAATAATTCTGAAAGTAAAGATATTCCAAGTATGAACTCTGAAACATCTGTTTTCCTGACCTTCCTTATTTAGAGAATAATTCTGAAAATCTCATTGGCTTCATTTTTTTCCTACTTCCATCACACGATACAATAAGTGAAAGGAGGTCATAGGCCATGTTCTCAGCTTGTGAAAAATGGCATGGGTTAGTGAAAGATCCTTTATGCTAGCTGAGAATCTACCCCCATATTTCTAAACAGTACTCATTTACTGTTTAGAACGTATTTTTAATTCAAAGAATATAAGCCAATGAAATTTGGTATATATACACAGGAAGCTGTGAAGCATACTCCCTGTAATTACAAATACGAAGGTCAGATTAACACCTAATACCAGTTTTTGCTAAGATAATTTATGTTCCTTCTAGACAAAAGAAACACAAATGATTTCTTATCTGCTCTTTAGAATGGAGCCTGACATAACGCTACATAGGAATTCTTTTTTGCAATGGAATTTTTAAAAGAAAATATGTAGGGACTTCACTGAAGAGGAGAGGCTGCCATACTGTCTTGAAGGCTGAAATAGTCAAGCTAAGAAGCTGTGAGTAGCGTACATGAAATAGTGGTGAGGAGACAAATCGCATGTAGTACATTCAAAAAATGTCTTGGCAATTGGGAATCAATGAGTCAAAGATGAGAGGAAGTTTTAAACACAGAAAAGCATCCAAATATGCAAAGAAGAAAATCACACTGAAGGTTGGACTGATTTCAGTGACATGAGATGTAAAATCACAGAACACAACTTATTTAGGGACTAAATGTGGAAAATGTTTATGCAAGAACAAGTTAAACTTCCAAGTAGGTTCAATTTTCAGAATTACTTTTAAGTACAGTAATTTCACACGTATAAGGCACACCCTTTTGACTAAAATTTTGGTCCGAACCCAGAAGTGCACCTTATACTCCGGAGTGCCTTATATATGGAGAAAGATCGGAAATTTGCCAACCTGGAAGCACAAGCCCACAGCAGCCCCGAGCCGAGCCAAGCCTGGCCAGCCCCGAGCCGAACCAGTAAACCCTGTGATCGTGCGATTCCATTACTAATTCGTTACTTTGTTGCACGCGGATCCTCGCTGCAAAAAAAGTGTGCCTTATATACTGGTGCACCTTATATATGGACAAAGTTTGGAGATCTGCCAACACCTGGAAGTGTGCCTTATACTCCGGTGTGCCTTATACTCATGAAATTACTGTAAATATATAAAGCATGGAGAAGGAAGTTGCAGTACATAGGAATGACAAGTTTTAGTGACAGCTTCAGAGACATGAATTCCAGGACATGTTATACAGGGGCACAAGTTCCTTCCACACTGAACAGGATTCTAACTGGGATCTCATTCAAGATCTTGGACTAAAAGGTTTCTATCAGTGCCACATTTTTGCACTTTTCTAAGTCACCTTCATTTTAGCTAATCTCATCGTGGCAGTAAGAAACTATTTGCATTTGCTGTCTTGTCGCATTTCCTCTGATGCTCCTGCAGTTTATACCACACCAAGGCGTGGCATTTGTAGGACTTGCTTTGACTTTATCCCTGGCAAAGCATGTCTGAAGACCTGCGCTGAGCAGCCACTGCTTTTCAGCTTCAAATCTGGCTTACTGGGTTTGTGTGTTTGCTGGAATGTTTTTTCTCAGTGTCATAATTTTAAATTTTTTAATCTAATTCCCCTATCAGCCATAACTGATCATATTCCATTGGAAATAACATATAGGGGCATGAAGTTTTTTGCCATACCAAAATCTTATGGGCATTTTTAAACATAAATCTTCTGTTCTCCTATAAGTCTACCTGCTCTGCTGGAATTTCCTTCAAGGAAAAAATTCCTTTTCCAGCATCAGTCGCTCCTTTATCTGATCTCTTGCACTGCTGTACAGAAAAGGTCAGCTCCAAGCAACACTACTGTGTGTCATTCTCTCGACCTAGTACTGGATCTCTCTTCTCATCTCTGCTGGATGCAGTAGTGCTGGTTTCTCTTCTTTCTGAAGTGGCTTAGGAAGAGCACTCTTCTCCATTTCAGAGTCTGCTGCTTTCCTACCTTTTTATTGAGGAAAGAAAAAAGCATAAACATCAGCACCTTCTTCTAACACAGCACCAATTCCCTGGCACCTAAACAAATAAATCAAAGCAACCACTGTTAATGGGGTTTTTTTGTAACTGAGATGATATGCTAAAAGAATATTTTGTGTTCCCCTCCCTTAAGAGAAATGCCAGATAAAACTGTTATTCTCTTTAAATGATGCCTGACTGAAGATCTTTAACATGTGGAATAGAAAAAGCAGCAAGAAAATTGTTCCTTTATCAGGATATTCCCACCTGGCAGTTCAAAACTATCCTACAAAAACTAGCTGAGAATGGAAAATCTGTTTACATGTTATGTCTGCTCTGGACATCTCACCTATCCTTTATAACTGCCAGGCACTGTAGTTGGCAACTCTGAGATCAGTCCACTGCATATCCATTTGTATTTTCCTGCATCTTCACTCTCCTTTTCTCATACAATACCCAGCCTGACAGTGCTTTTCCTCTCTTTTCTCTCCAGAGGTTTATTCAACTGGTTTCTAATAACTTATCCTTTTCTACTAATATTAGTTACTCTTCTTCTTCACATTCTAACTAATATTTTTAAACCTTTCATCCTCCTCCACACTTCCTGATGTTTCTTCACTAACCATTCATATTTCTTTGAACTACTTCTTTCCTGTCAGAAGTTTATTCTCCTTCTCTTTCAATCTTTTTCTCTTTTTCTCTGTCCATCTTTATTTCAATCCATATATTTTCCTGAAAAGCCATCCTCAATTTCATATATGTCCTTTTCCAAAGGATTTTTAATTCTTAAAGTGATATCCTTGCTCTTCCTAATGGTAAGTCTCAGGTCAGGTCAAAACACTGATGAACGAATGTCTACAAATTCACACTAAAAGTACGCTTTGTTACAGTGGATCTTTTCAGGGGTTTAAGTCCCTTCTTGCTTTAAAAGTTCCTTTACTGTATTTAACTGTATCACCGTGGAAGGCTTAGCATGAACTGACAACAGTGGATGTAAAGGCAAATTATGAAGTGCACCAGCAATGGTTTCATATCTTACACAGCCCAAGATTATCCTACACAAAGCAATTTTGGCATTTTCTCCCCACTAATAACTAGCAGCATCTGATCTGTATAATTAGAGAACAGTATAGCCACTTTAATTTCACCAATTAACATTTCATTTACTAGCCATGAGTATCTATTTTTTTAAGATTAGATGAGTCAGTTTTATAGTTGTTTTTTTTTTTTTTTTGTAGTACAACAAAATTCTAGTCAAAATAAGCGCAGAACAGGGTGAAGACACTGTATCCCAGAAGAAGGAGCCTTCTACTTCAATTAATAATTCATTTGTGAGCCATGGAGGCCATAAAATCTGAGAACAGTAAATAAGTATAATCTGCACCACAAAGCTAAGGAGTGCTGAGTGGGGTTACTCACTTGAGCCCAAAGGCAGTGATAACAGTTTGGTTCTGGCTGCCCTGCCAAAAATTCCAGTACTATGTTAATGTAATAAAAGCTGTGATCAGATCCCTTCAACCTCAGGTGCAAAGAAAAAGCTGCAGCAGAAAAGCTTTCAGTTGTTTCGAAAACAACTAAAGAAAATAAGTAGAACATGTTGCTAATCCAAGCTGATGAGAAGAATGTAGAAAATTAAGAGACCTTTACTCCAAAAAGATCTTCGGTGGCTGGAGGCAATGAGTGTAGGAAATTTACTGTGGGCTATAATAATTACTGCCTGCCCTGGGAAACGGCATCAAGGCCAGAGCAGTCATGGCTCCATGCAAGCACATCCTCTAATTATTGAAAAACCTGTGTAGAGTCTCAATGTTAATCAGTCTCTCAGAGACTTCAGCTTTATGTAGTTAGTGCAGATTTATGGCATTTTCCTTTTCTTGTTATTAAAACTGATATTTCACAAGGAAGAAACTATCTCCAGACAACTGTTAAAATGCAAAGTTTCAGCCATAAAAGAGAACTGCAGAATTATTCTGAGACTATTCCACAGAGAACCCAAACAAGAAGGGTAAGAAACAAAACATCAAAGACACACGGAAAAATGGAAAAAGATGAGACTTTAAAATATTAACTAAAGACGCAACAGTTGGCCTATAGATTCAAGAGGTTATAGTGTAATTAATTAAGTGCTTGTTACAATTAGGGAAATAAACAGCGCATATGCTAATGCAACATGAATAATACATAACTATAAAAAAGTAAAACAAATTGAGAGGTTTGCACAGTCACATTACAGCAGTCATTTGCATTATTGCATCAATGATGTACTTAAAAAACAAACACAGAACTTCAAAAATCTATTGCAAGGCCAGAGTTTGCTTCCTTTTATGAGAGCTGCAATGCTAATGTAAGATACAAATTCTGATTATTCCACTGAGATGATTTTATATTATATTTTGGTCCCTAATGCTGGAGCAACTTGGAAGCATTATACACAGTGGTCTTGGACAAATAATATGTTTATTCAGTATTTCAGATTTTCTACCAGCTGGGTCTGCAGATTTCTGGAAAATAAAGTGGGAAAAGTTGTGTGTCTCAAGATCTTTTCTCTTACTCTTACATATTACATCAATCCCTGCTTTCCAGAAGTACCTGCCACTTCATAAATACATGAACCCTGGAGAGTTCAGAGAAAAGAAACCACAAAAATTGCAAACTTCTGTGTCACTGACAGGATTTGAGAAGGGCTTGGGGGTGGGGAGGGCAATAGACATGTTATTCACACCTCATTTGGTTGTCACCGTTCTGAAAAATATGAAATAATAGATCTAATTGTCTACAGGTTTTAATTTACTGGTGATGGCTCACTGTGCTCTTCAGTGGACTAAATTAGCATCAAAATAATCTTTCTGGAAAGATGTGCATAAATACTGCATAAAAACTGACCGTAGATTGTACTTATAACCCAAAAGTGGCACATTTATTCTGTCTAGAAAAAGATTGTGCAAGATACCCAATTATCTATATGAGAACAGGAGGTTCAAAAGATGTAACTGGAATAAGCAGTGGGAATGCCTGAATCAGAGCACAAGACCGGAATAAAAAAAGGAGATGGAAACTGACACCTGACATCAGATCTTTATTCCATTTAAGATGCTAATACTCGAAAAGAAAATAAGGACTAAAATACCACTGCCACATATGCAGGAAAGATGCAGAATCATTTGAAATACAAAAAAAATTGTATGCAAAAGCAAGCAATGTGTTCAAGAATTCTCTTATCAGCGTAGAAAGCTCTTAGATGTAAAGACATCTGGGACATTATTTTAGACGAACTTGCAGCTGTAACCTTAGCTATGGTTGTATGATAACTTAAATCATGTCGTGCACTCAAAAGCAAATCACAGCTGCAGATTGTACTGCCTGATTTACTCTGAAGGTGCCATCAGTTACAACAATGAAAATACATTAAAGCATTCGAGTGTTTTGTCTTCTGACCTAGTCCTATCACTATCAGAATAAATATTTCTCATTTCAAGATTGAACTTGAACAAACACCAGCTAATCCTGGGAGGGAAAATATGCAGTGGGAGTGGTATTTTATTCCCAGAATGACATTTGAAAAATGTATCCCCGTGTGAAGTTGGCTGTTACCAATGCAACAAATACTGCAATAACTGTGGCAATAGCAAATGGAAATAACAGGGGCAGTGTGGAAAGCTGTTTGTGAGCCAGGCTGTGCTGGCTTTGACTGAGGCACAGTTTATATTCTTCCAGTGGCTGGTATGGATCTGTACTTTGGATTTATGCTGAACACAGGGTGGATCATATGGAGATGTTTTCCACTGCCAGGCTGGCAAGCAGGTGTGGGAAGGTGGGAAGAGACACAGTCAGGATGGGTGACCCCAGCTGACCAAAGGGATGTTCCAGACCATGTGACATCATGCTCAGTATATAAACTGGGGGGGAAAAATGAGCAAGTAAGGAATGTTTGTCTTCCCAAGTCACCTCTGACCTGTGATGGATCCCTGCTCTCCTGGAGATGACTGAACCTGCCAGTCCATGGAAAGCAGGAAATTAGTTCCTTGTTTTGCTCTTTGTTTCTTGTGGGTTTTGCTTTTCCTGTTAAACTGTCTTTATCTCAACCCATGAGTTTTCCAGCTTTTACCTTTCCAATTCCAATCCAGCTGGTGGGAGAGTGAGTACAGGGCTGCCTGGGGCTGGGTCGCTGGTTGGGGTTAAATGATGATGCAGGCAAAAGTAGTTAGACCAATTAATACTAATTAAAATTACAACTCAGATGTCTATCAAAGAACAAAACCACTCTGTAATACTTGGTGTTTTGCATTTAGCACTTTACATCCACATATTCTTACTGGTGTGAACTTCTGTTTGGCAGCATTAGCTACCACTTTCTGCCTTAGTAGTAGATCCACATCCAGAAAAATCTGATGTCTTCCTCAACTTTCTATAATAACAACATGCTGAAATGCAACTACATGTAGATTATATAAATATAGACAGGGAAGTCTAGAATTTCAGAGTTTTTTCTCAATCTGCATAATTGTATCTTTGCACTTTATTATTTACCTGTTTACCTTACAGCACATTAATTTTAAAACATTAATAACTGAGTTTTACTGGGTGAAATATGAAGTGCCACCTTTATAAAATTCTGTATTCTACAGTAATTACTGCAAACTGCAGTATTGCTTTTATGGCTTTGAGTGTCTGAAGTCATTGCTACAGAAATCCTGTACTATTATTTTTAATGGAGGAGACATTCTTCGTTTGTGTAGGTACATATAATTTTCAATCCCAAAATGTTTTTAACCCACAGGAAAATTAACAATAGTTAATTAATTTTATTTTCAAATTATTCATACAATTATCAGGTATATTTATCCTCTGCTTCAACTTTTATGCAAACATAAAAAGTATAGCATGTCTGTTTATGCAACAATACTTTATTATCAATTACTGAAAACACAGCTGGCAGCTTTGAAGATATAAACAGAAATAAATATTTTCTGCAGACTTGCTTCACTGCTTGTCTAACCTGCTAGTTATTGGGCTCATAATAATACGAGATTATCTCACCTTTTTAAATAAGTACAAGATGTTAAGATAAGAAACTGATTGAACAGAATCTTTTAAGACTGAGTGACAGATTGGATTAGAGCTTCTTCACTTACAAATATAACAGATACTCCGCAAAAAATTTTAAACCAAAATTGATCCATTAAGCAATCAGCGACTGTTTAAGAACAGATGTGTGATTTTCATTTTATTTCATTATTTAATGAATTTTCCTTAATTTTATTTTATAAACCATCTACAAATTTATGTTGATATCCTACCTTTGCCATTACTTTTACTGGAATTATGTGGTGTCATCATGTATCTTCATGTAGGTAAATAAGTGATCTACAATAAATGTATCTTGACTAAATCTTTCCTGGGAGGAACAAAATATGTAATTTTTGCTTACCTTCCTCATGGGTATGACTGTGTCATAAGCTGTATGACCTGCTTTTCTGGTCATGCCTGCCAGTGTTTCTGTGTGTTGTGCTGCCCTGTTTACCTACTCCCTATCTGTATGGATACAGAATTATGTCCCTCTTCAAAAGACACTCTAAAAACACCTGAGAAAAATACAGTAAGATAAAAACAAAAGGACTGCTCTTTAAGGGAGAAGGACCATGTTGCTATGAGCTCTAGAAAAACAAAAATTTAGCTGAAAATGAGGAAAAGAAATACCAATACTTCTGGGAAAACACAAGGTGTAAGGAAGGAGAATTATCAGCTCTTCAGAAACAAGCCAGGCAGCTGCCTGTATCTCACATCATTTTTTCCCACTCTTTATATTGCTAAAATCAAGGCAGGATCTCTACAATGCCTGTATTTCATACACTTCAGTCACCACATTTCTCTTCTATGATACTTTAAGATCCTTTACCAATTAATTTGCAACTGAGAAAAGAAAGAAATTCCTGATGGCTCCTGGGAAGCTTGTCTTTGTAAAATCTTTCCTAGTTGAGAAGCAGGGACCCAGCTCTCAGGGGAGTGTGCAGGACAGGGAAACTGCATACTAGGGCTGAGTACAGAGACCAAAAGGTAGTGCCTGAACTCTGCTCAGATTCAAGAGGGCAAGGATTCACTACGAGGCCTTGAGGACAGTTCAGAGGCAAAGTTCACAGGGTAGACAAGAAGGCAGCTGTTAAAATTACAAAATAAGATGATTATAATATCACAATGTAGGTCCTTATAAACCTGCAAGATTCTTAACCCTGACTTCATTTAAACTGTTATGGCAGAGAAGACTAGTTCTGCGAAGGAGAAGCATCTTGGCTGAATCCTCCATACTGGGTTCTGGACACCAGAAATTCTTCTCAACGAATCCCACACCAAGGACAGATGGGTGCTGACATTACATTGTATCATCCAGGAGGAGTTATTGTTGAATTTCATTATGGACATTAGTTTCCAATTTTTCTTGCAGCAAACTCAAATTATTATCTTTACTATTGCCATAATCCATCTCCCAGCTGGGCCATGTTACTAAACTACAATTTCAGTTCAGTTTGTTCCCATGTATTTACCTCAAACTCATTAAATAACATTGTTCAAAGAAATTATCATTAATCACACTGTAAGAACATCTATCTGGCAACACTTAAGACAAAGCTGAAACTGATGTTGTTACAACATAAACGTAGTGGGTTGTTATAGATTCATAGAGCCATAGAATGTTAAGGCTTGGAATGGACCTTAAAGATGACCTGGTTCCACCCCACTGCTATGGGCTGGGACATCTTCCATTAGCCCAGGTTGCTCTAGGCCTTATCCAACCTGGTCTTGAACACTTCCAGGGATGGGGCATTCACAGCTTCTCTGGGCAGCTTGTGCCAGCATGTCACTACTCTCATAGAAAAGAATTTCTTCCTAAGTTCTAACCTAAATTTCCTTAAATTTTCTGAATTTCCTACCACTGCAGTTCCTACCAAAGAGTCCTTCTCTGGCTTCCTGGTAGCCCTGCTATAGCTTGGAAAGTTGCTATGAGGTTGCTCTTCTGTAGACTGAACAGCCCAAATTTTCTCAGCTTGTCTTGATAGCAGAGGTGCTCCAGTCCTCTTATCAACTTCACATCCGTCCTCCAGACTTGCTCCAAGAGTTCCATGTCCCTCTTACATTAGCAGTACCAGAACTGTGCTTAGTGCTCTGGGTTATGAAGGTTTTGAATTCATGGTCAAGTCCCTTAGCATCATCCTTTCTGGAGCTGAGTGAGAGATTTAAAATTCAGAACACCTGTAAATTTGTGGAAAATGATGGTCAGGATAGAGCAAGGTAGACAACATTCCTGCATCTGAGGAAAGTGTGGTGTAAAAATGCTACACAGATGTGTACTACAATTACAATAATGTGAAGTTTGTCTCTAATGGAAGAATGCCAATAACATCTGTTTTCAATAAATATGCTCTCCCAAAGCCTAATTCATGAGAAACAGACAGAAACATCTGTTTCACATTTAGGGGAGAATGTGACTCAACAGTTTGGGCCTTGCAGCCACCACAAGACAAAGGCATTTACGTCAAAGC
Organism: Catharus ustulatus; assembly: GCF_009819885.2. Taxonomy (NCBI): domain Eukaryota; kingdom Metazoa; phylum Chordata; class Aves; order Passeriformes; family Turdidae; genus Catharus; species Catharus ustulatus. The sequence continues at coordinate 13,627,384 of NC_046225.1, forward strand.
CTACTGCAGCTGCACGTAGATCCAAGTTCTGCTCTTAGCGCAGTGATAATGATTTTTTTCAGGATTTATGGCCCTAAACTGTCATTTCCAGATGCTGCCTTCTGCTTTACCTTCCAAAAGATTTTACTTTGACCAGATAAGCAACCAAAATAAGGGTAAGGCTAGACTGGACCAGTATTAACTTGAGTTGCGCTTGGACATCCCTGCAGACTGAGGGACAATAAATATCTGTGAGCACTTTGTTTTGAGGCAGATCCATAAAGAATAAGTGAAGCCAGTAGCTTTTGCTGGGAAACTCCTGCTTCCCTGTTCTGGACATCTTGCAGGCAGCTAAAAATCTTCCTCTTCTTTGCATGGTAGTGAAGAAAATCAAGCAAATGTTTCTGATTCCATTAAAGTATCATTCCAACAGCAACACTTCACTGAATTCTCTGGCTTTATCAGTTCAGTTATTATTTTTGTATTATCTGGTAATTTAGATACAGTTATTGTAGACTCTTCAGCCTGTGTTAGATAGTCTCTGTACTCCCCAGAGCTTTGTATCCTGTTTTATACTTCCTCTCTTGTTTTTATCAGTTGTCACCTATTGTGCCTCAGTATTTTACTCTCGGGTACTTCAATTATATATGAATGTGATGTGCTTCACAGCAGCTACTTTCCATTTGCCATCTAAATATCTTTGTAGATGAATGTAGTAACCTACATTTAACTTCATAGGCAGTTGTGCAAATCTACTGCATTTCAGCTTTTGGGTTTTGTCTGCTTGTTTTTATTTGATAATTGATTTCTGGGTTTTGGGTTTTTTTTTTGTTTTTTTTTTTTATCCTCTACTTTCCAAATCAAAAATAAAATGGGAAAAGAGAAAAAAAAAAAAAAACAACTGGTTAGGAAAGTCACAGAGCCTATTCCTAAACCTGAAGGAAAAGAGGCTAGCTTGGGATATTAAAGGGCTCATCTCTAAGGTTTAATCATATTGTCTTCCTTGGTGGTACTCATTTACTTAAGTACAGGAATTTTTTAAGGAAAGTTCTATTACAAGACAAGGTAGCTTTTCTGTTTTCAATGCCCTAGCAGAAGTAATTATTTGCAAAGCATTGGTAATACCTGACCAGACTGATTTTCGGAAGTGCTTTCATCCCACAATTAAGCAGAATCTGTTTTCCCTGTACTCCTATAGATAAGACACTTTGAAAACAGAGAGGCAAGATCCCTGCTCTAGTATTGCCTACAGAGATAAAAGCCAGGTAGAGAAGGTAGCAGGCATACGAGTTGGCATTAACATTTATAGGAATATCCTTTGACTTATTTCCAGAAAATATCTGCAATCTCTGAGACACAAATATTTGTTTGATACTGTTGTAATTTTTTAATGCAAATATAAACACACTGAAGGAAAATCAAGTATACCTCACATCATGCATCCCTGTGCTACTTATACACTATCACAGGATAGTGAAATAAAATTTAATACCAAGTTTTTAGAACTTTGAGATTGGGCTCTAAATCTTATTAATTATATGACATAAGAATCGGTGCACTACATTATATAAACCATTTTTATTTTTATCAGGGCTGGTTTTTCCCCCTCAGCTACTTGTCAGACATCTTTGCCTCAGTCTACAATATTTAGAAAATCTTCTGGGTAGAAAACAAATGCTGAAGAAAAATGATGTGCCCACAAACCTGATAGCTGACCACAAATGTTTAAAAGGTGTTCTCAGTTCTTAAAGTTATTTAACAGAGCAGATAATGATCTTCTCAAACTCATAAGAAAGTAGGGGGTTTTTGTGGATACCTGAATTTTAGACTAATATAACAGTTTCTTACGCAGTAATCTTGCTACTTGAATCTAAAAATACATTTAATATAATATGCCTGTATTCAGAAAAATATATAAACAATAAGCATATATTCTTGCAGAAAAAAAAGATCCCAGTGCTAGAAGAACAGCAAATAGCTGCATTGGACGAAAATAATTCAAAAGAGAAGCCTTCAATTTATAGCAATAATACATCATATTTGTTTGGATTTTTGCTTTTCTGAATCCCATGAGAACCTAACATATCTTTTAGACTATTTTGAAATAATTTTAAAAGTAAATAATTTGGTAGGATGTATTAAATCATTAACCCCTGATTTGAGTGGCAGTCTGACTAATCAGGAAAACAGCATGAACAAATGTTAAGTAAATACAAATCAAAACACATCAAGAAATAAGTGTCTGGAAAAAAAACCCCAGCAATGCACTAGGGAATTCTCTGACTTCAAATCTGTGTAAATACAGATTGAACTTAAGATGTGTTGTTATTGGTTAAACAATTTTTAATGAAATATAAAGACCTATGTGCTCTTAAATGGATAATTTATGTGCAATATTATTGTCTCCCAAGGTTTAATTAAATGTTTGCCTTGTGGCTAATCAGCTACAATTAATAAATGAAGCCTATCTTCATGTCACTGATAGGGAACGTTGAAATGGCCTCCACTGTAATTTCAGTATCACTTTTGTGTCTGGTTAGTAACAACAATCTAATGTATGAGAAAATTCCATAAAATAATGTGGTAAGGACACTATAACAAAGTTTCAGTAGTATAATGGACAGGTTTATCACAATGCCTAATTTCAAGTTTGGAGGTAAGTACCCAGCAGTACTGGATGTGGATGGATGTGGATGCTTACAAAGTGCTTTTCACCCCCAAAGTTTCCAAAATTCAAACACCTACTCTACCAAAAAAGGAACAACATTTCTTAGACTTAGGGATAGAAAAGAGTTCACACAGTGGAGCATAAACATCCATTAATCACCAGACATACTGAACCCAAAGGATTTGAACTATCTCTGTCATGACACACCTGAGTGTTGCCTTACAGTATGTAAGAACAACACACTACTTTGCTAGATGTGACCTCTCCGTGCCTTTTCACTCCTGCTACTATAAGTTATAAACCTCTATAGGTAAACCTTTAAAACATAGGTGAGCCTGTGCTGGGTACTCACCCATCTGAACTCATCCTATAAATCATGCGCTAACAGGCCAAAACAGGCCAAAAGCAATGCTGGCTGTCACTGACAGTGTTCCAGGAGTCATCTAGAAAGAGAAATTTAGATCTGCTGACCTCAAACACATCTGTTCTCCATAGCTGGCATGTTGTTATTTGCTATTTAGCATTTACACTGCACTAGTTCACACAGGTGTCAGGGCTGGGCTCCATCACAAAAAGGGATCTGTAAATAACTGCTGTTGCCTGTATTAGTGGATTAAATGAGATGCAATCAATGGGTGGGACCAGAACTAGAAAACAATCATGAAAGAAGAGTTTAATAGCAATTAAGAGCAAACAATCTTCAGGGACCAAGTGCAAAACTTCAGAGTTTCAGCTTACTTGGGGAAAAAATAATTTGTCTTCCAGCTGAATATGAGCATCTCTTGCTGGCAGTCTTTCTTATTATCTCAAATCATTTTTTTCACCAATTTAAGCATAATTTATCATACAAGGAACAGAACTGTACAGGATAATTCTACTGTCATTGCTTAAGTCATTCATTTTGATTGCACCTCCTTTGATTTAGTTAGATTCAGCCACAAGCCATACCACGTACAGAATCATGAAATTCACTCAGAGGAGTGTGAAAGGTAGTAAATACTGCTGTCTTCTATTAGGATAAAGAAAGGCATAATTAATTGATGTACAGTAAGAATATTGGCTGCATATTTTGTCTCAGGAAATGAAAACCTATTTAAGATGAACTTATTTCTCTTGGGGTTGTACAGACATCTTTATCTGTACATCACTGTTCTTTTACCTGGGCTTCCATTTATTACAGATTGAAGACTATACAAATTAATGTATTAGAACTGTTTAGCTCGGTTGTCCATGGAACAGCTTGTCCCAACATACACCAGAATAAACAGATAATCACACACTGAATACGGAAAATACAGCAGAGTTTTCCAAATGTAATTACAGTGGCTTTTTCTCTAAGTTACTAATATCAGTTCTACACATAAAACATTTTTTTAAATGCTCTATAGGATAAACAGTCATAACCTAATTCTGATTACAATTTCCCATTCAATCATGAAGAAGACCTTCAAACTCACTTGCCTGAGGCACTGAGAAGCTCCAGGTCTTTGACGCTCATGAAAGAAAGATAACAATCACTCTTCAGGGGAGAGAGATTTTATTATACATACCCCGTGGGTTTTTTTTATCCTTTATCAAACTGCACCTTTGTGGGCCTTTAATTTCTTAATGGGTTGTTTATCCTTTCCCCCATAATTCATGATGATAAGCTAGATGTCACAGAGATATTGCTGTGGTGATGAAAAAGTTGTACTGATGAGCTGAGTCAGTGATGTAGTTTGATTAACTTTTTATATAAATCTTTCTAGACAGCTTCAAAAGGAGGCCAAAAAAGTCAGTTGACAATGTTACAAATGTAGGTGAAAATACATCTGATGCAGACCTATAAAAATACCTGAAATAAGTAAACAGAACCAGGAGGAGACATTGATGGCATAAATTTCATTTTATCATAACATGTAAAGTGCATGCTAGGGCACTTTTGGCTGTAATGCATGTAGAATATAGGGCTTACATTGGCATGATACAAAGACTTAAGTGCCTGGCTTTTGCAGAGCTGTATTACTTGCAATTCCAACATTCATGACTAAGTTTATTAGGTGCTCTCAAGCAAATGCCAAGAAAACCTTTCTACACTGAGTGCTACCTGGTAGCACACTTAGTGCTGCACCTCTCCAGTTCCCTGGTTTTATTTTTTTAACAACTTGGCCTTTTCTCCTTTTTTTTTTTTCTTCATACTTTTCACCATTATACTTTAGTTTTCTCCAAGCCTCTCCTCTTTCCTCCATTCTAAAGTGAAGGACTGGGGACACTTCAGGTTTGCAGATTTTTTGTGTAGTGGACAGGTTGATAAGTAAAAGGAAACTACCAGAACTACCAGGGACCAAAGATGGACAGGTAGGCAGGAATCAAAACACTTATTTCTTTAATGAGCAATATTCAAGTATTCAGTATTCAGGAGTATCCAGATATGTCTTGGTTAGTTTTGGGTATTGCCACATGTAAGCACAGCAATTCCTTTTCCATGTAACCATTAAAGGTCTGCAAACATATTTTCTAAGGGTACCAGCTACTCATCATGATCAATACATTGCACTTTTTGCCTCTCTATGTTACATTTTTGAATACGCCCATGTCTGAAATAATTTTTTTTCTCAAACAAATCATTTATTCACACAGTTTTTGCAAAGAGCATCTGCTATAAAATATTGTCATTCCTTGGACATTATCATTGCTTACAGAATTGGGAGAAAACCTCCTCTAATGATAGGAACAAAAAAGCGCTAGCAACTGAACTTTTTTTTCCATGGACAGACATCCTTTCCCTTCCGGACTTGCAGGCCAAACATTTCTAGGCAAATTAAATTGGTGCTAGAACACAGCATTGTAATAGGAGTTGGTTTCATCCTTAACCACAGAAAGGCTCCTGCCTCTTCATATTACCATACAGATGTAGACTGCCTTTGATTCTCTGCTAAAGAGTATTCTCTCTAACTTACATATTGTTTGGCATGCAGGATCCTTTGAACACATCTCCATAAAAAAAATTCTTACTTTGCTTCCAAGTCAAATGAATTATATATGTTTAACACAGGAGATGTACCCATGGAGTAAATGTCTGCTTGTGAAGTACTTCAGATATCATCCCAGAATATTAAGAGTAATTTTACATCTGCTGGTTTATCTTTTCAGTTTTTATAAGTTTTCTTTTTAAGTTTATGTACAGGATACAAATAACTGTGTCATTGAAGTGTTTAATCCAAAAAGCCAAATGATAATAAGTCAAATGCTTTACTGAAGTCTAATTAAATTACATCAATAAGCAAAACCTGCAGCCTGATTAAGACAGCAAAGTCTGGTTGCCAGGCTCTATTTTTCTGCCAGAATATATAGATTTTTTAGCAGAAGCCCATGGTAATTGGAAAAATCTTTCTTGTTTTAAATTATTTGTTAACTGAGTTAACAATATTATCTATTCTGTATTTTGCCTGATCAATGTCACATTGATGATATCCCATTTATTCTTTTAAGGTATTAGAACAATACCAGCACCAGCCTCCTTTAAAATGTGTTTCAAGAAGTTCTGAATGTGAACATTGATAGACATGTTCATTCCAAAAGCTTGAATTGCAGTTTTCTTTCACTAACTGAATCATTCTCCCTCATCTTTGAATACAAAACTCTTCAACACTAATAACATAATTACATCAGCTGCCATCTTCCCAAATGACAGATTACGTATATCTTTAACACATTTTTGAAGTTTAACATATTTGAGGTTTATCACTGATTAAGGTTTAAGCTCTCCTCTTAATAGGGTCTTCTTACTATTGAGATCTTTTTCTGTATTCTATACTTGCAAAAACCCTCCAATCTCTTCATTTTAACTCACCTGACCATATGTATATTTCCCTCATAACCTTTTACTTGCCACAGCAATTTTCTACAATTCCTACCTTTCACTGTTTATGAATGACACCACATTCTTTCTCCAGTTTTACAGACGTTTGCCTTGTAAACCACCCTGGCTTTTCAGCAAACATATTCCTTAGCTGTGGCATTCTGGCTGAGTGGGTGTCTGCGCTACCGCTCTTAAACCACTTCCAATTAATATTCTCCCACTCCAGATTAAATTTCTTCTCCCAATAGACCTAACTTATAATAGTATTCACCTTTATAAAATTAGCACTTCCAAAGCATTAAGTATATATATTATTGGCTTGGACTTAATTCTGTTTGCACATATCAAATGTGATCAAATCATTATCAGTTATGCCTAAGCTATGGCTAATTTTTAGTTCTGTGATCAATTCCTTTTCATCTGACAAGATGAGGTCTAATATAGAATTCCTCTGTGTTGGATGCAACTTTTTTGAGCTAGAAAATTGACATTTTAAATATTTTGAAATTCCAAGTACATTTTAACACTGGCAGCATGAGACCTTCAGCATATGTCACTCAGACTGAAATTCACTCAGTACAGCAGTGCTTTCCCTGTGTGTTGTAGGTGGGTAAAGCATAGGTCATGCTGTTCTCTAGTGTGATTTGATATCAGCTAAGTACCCTGTCAGCTTCTGACTTATCCACTAGAACATTGACCCATAAACATTCAAGATCCTTTGTTTCCGATTGCCATCAACTCAGAAACAGGTAATGCCATTTTTAAGTGCTTTCTGTCCACTTGATCCTTCCAAAATAGATTATAGCAATTGATTCTGACATTCCTGTTTTCCCAACAGTTGTAGCAATAAAAACTAGGTCAAATCTGTGCTAAAAAAATGATCTCCTGCTGGTGTCAAGTTTCCAACACAAAAAGAGAAGTCACTGAAAAATCTCTGCTGTTTATGTTCTGTAACATCCCAATTGCGTTTCTCATATAGTTTTCATTTGCACTTAGCAAAAGCTCATTGATTCCTTCTCAGTATTTCCATTTCTGACGAGCTCCCAGTCACCCAAGCAGGCCAGTCCCTTAGAATAGCTCCTTTGTGACAGTAAATTAAGCAGCAAACTTTCATCAACCCCAGAAAGTGAGGACATTTTCCACAAACCAAATGCCTTCATATTGTCACTTACTCAGAGATTCAGTCTAATGCTTTTTCTACTTGGTCTTTCCCCTTACTCAGAAGTCCTGAAGGATTCTGGGGGAGGTTCAGAAGTCCTGGAAGGATGGAGGGCAACAAAGCTGATTCAGGGACTGGAGCATTGGTCTTAAAAGTAAAGCCTGAGGGAGCTGGGCCTGTTCATCTTGAGGTGAGAGGGAGGGAACCTCATCAGTGTCTGTCAGGATCTGCAGGAGGGATGACAAGGACATGGACCCAGCTCTGCTCGGTGGTGCTGGGCAATAGGACAAGAGACAATGGCCAGAAACTGATACACAGGAAGTTCCACCTGAGTACGAGGAAGAACTTCTTCACTGTGCAGTGTCCACACAATGGAACTGATAATCCAGATTGTGGCCTCCCTCATTGAGGTATTCATGGACCATGCAGGCACAATGCAGTGCCATGTGCTCTGGGACAACCCTTCTTAAGGAGCATTTGACCCACTGCGGTCCCTTCCAACCCTGACTATTCAGCGATTCTGTGAAAGAAGAAAACCTGCTCACTGCAGGTGTCCATTCAGCATCTGAGATTGCCCACGCTCCTTAGGTGTCCATACGAGGCAGCTTCAGAAACTCGATCAGCTTTGAGGGACGCTCCCGTTTGAGGCAGCTCGTTCGGAGCCCACCTGAGCTCCTGCAAAGCACCGTGCGCATGTCTCACAGCCCCCGTGTTTTCCAGGTCTAACCCGGCCTCAGTGCCTGGCCGGGAAGGGGTGGGATGGTCCCTGAGGGCCCGGCAGCCCGGCCCTTATTGCAGCCCAGCCCCAGCGCCGCCCGCCCCCGTCGCCATGGCGAGGCCGCGGCGTCCCGTGCAGGGCCGGGCCGGCGGAGAGCTCGTCCTGCGCCATGAGCCCAGGTCTGTGCCCTGGGCAGCTCCGGCTGGTGGGGGGTCCAGTTTGTCGGTACTGGAGCCCAGGGTCGGGGTGTGTAGCGGCACAGGTGAAGGCACACGCCGAAGTGGTTGGTGAGAGCCAGGCAGCGGCGGAGGGCGGCGGCGTTCCCAGAGCCGCAGGGACAGGCATTGAGAATACGGGTCAGGCAAGGGCCGCGACCTCGTCCAGCTCACTTTAAAACAAATCGCATTTATCACGCTAGCGGTAGATTTCAGAAATTTCTTGTTAGTTTTTATCTTTTTAATCAATTTACACTATTAGTTTCAGTGTAATAAAGCAGTGTGCCATTGGTCTGTCCTGTCACAATCTGATGTCCCTTTATCTTAGGAAGTGCCGAGTAGCAGCAGATATACCCGTAAAGACAGCCTTGTGCTGTATCCATCCCTGCTTCCTCACCTCCTTCCCTCCCTGGGAAATCCTCAGCCTCCCGTTAAAACCTCAGAAAATGTGTAGGAAGAGCAGAGGCAACCGACAGGTTTCCCAAAAGGTGCCAGGAAAGGCACCATTGCTATCAGCTGGCAGCTGGTGTTTTACCTTCGGCTTCCGTGCACCTTGGAGCAATTACAGCCATGGGGAGATTCCCTCCAGTATGGGATTAAGTGAAGCACTTCTTCAGAAACAAACTGCACCACCTCATCTCTGTCTAAATTCTGTGGGTGTTTGATTAAGTAAATGAGACGTGGCTTGGACTTTATAGTAAAGGAGCAAGATGTAGAGTGGTCTTTAAATCCACAGCAATGAAATATACATGACTGAAATAGCGTGGGTTTCAGAAGGGTGTGCTGCTGGTGCCTTCTGTCGTTTCTGTGGTTGTAATTTACCCTTAAGAATCAGTTACCTTGGAAATGAGGGAAATACACCCTCCGTTTCACTCTGAAAGCAATCTCCCACATCTAAAGTAAAAGTTCAACTGGAGCACTTTGGGATTTTTTTTTTCCTCTCACAAGCTTTGAGTTTGAAATAGGAGCCAGGGCAGTATTTTAGTCCTGTGAGGCAGAAACATGCTAAGAAAAATGTCTGCATATGTGCCTCACGTGAGACCTGTGTGCCTGATAGCCTCTTTTCCCATAGACTTGATTTCCGTGGATTGGGAACGTGGAGTGTGTAAGCCAGCAAGGACTTGCCAAGTGCTCCAGCCAAGTGCTGAGTGGCAATCCCCAAATTACAGCTCCCCATCAATAGCTTTCCACAGTTGCAGTGGTTCTATGGGGGTCTCCTTTCAGCTGCTTCCCCTCCTTTTCTGCCCCATAGCTGCAGTCAGCCCCCCTGCCTTGCCAAATTCATCAGCCTCCACTAAGGCATGGCTGTGTTCATTCTCCCACTTAATATCTCACAACAAAGCAGCTGTAGAAAGCTTTGCATCTTCTCTGGGCTTCAGTATTGTTGTTCCAAATACTATTTAATTACTATTATTTACTATTATTACTATTTAATTACTATTTCTTCCTAAAAAGGGGTTTTCATTTTTACATAGCTTTTGTATACAAACCTGTCATTTTCTGTGAGAAGTGTAATCTTTTATAGTGATGAATTACCTATATGTTTTTTGTTCTATTGATTTTTTATTTTGTAGGACACGCTTCTGTTAAATTTTGCTACATCTAATTGCAGACCAGCTTATCTATAAATAATATCTTTTTTCTTTCTGTAAAAAATGCTATCATCAGTATGAGGCCCCAAAAGAATGACTTAGGAGAAATATCCTATCCTGTCGTCTTTTTAAACTGTAATTCTCCTTATTATTCAGTTCTAAGTAACACAATTTTAAAAATTGCTTCACTATAACCAAAATACTGCATCAATGAAATGGCTTTTGATCCCAGAAAGGCTAATATATAAATTATCTGCTAGTCTGATGCTGATTAAGTAACAAATTGATTCATATCTAGTACTTATTTTGCAAAAATAAATTTCCTTTCACTAAATGTAGCAAATAGTTAAATTCTTTTTTCCCCTCTTATTATATTCTGTTTTTCCATCCCTATTAAAAGTTTATGCCTTCAGGCCTACCAGCAGGGCATGCAATACCTACATTAAACCAAATTTAAAAGTAAGGGTGCTCCTGCTGCTAACGTCCTCAGATCACAGACATGCAAAATGAAGGAACTGGCAGCTGAAACTTTAATGGTAGGAAGTGTAGACTGAATACTTGGGGAAAAAACACGGTAGCTCTATATGACAAAAAAGTCCTATTAGCATTTATGTACTTCAAAATGACAAGCTAGATGATTCTAAATAACTGTGGGGCTTTTGGCTTTTTTTTAAGTAAAACCCTGTGTTGTAAGTATAGCATTACTTACATTTTTTCCTTCCCAAGATTGTTTCTGTTATGATTATGTAGGATTAATACAGTGTCTGTTGTTGCTTTGCACCCTGTATATTCCATCATTTGTCCATGTTGTGTAGTAACTTAAAATATTATCAATATTTGGACCTAGATAGGTTGAGGAAGCTCAGGGAAACCCATGCAGGTATGGTTCCTGAATCAGCTGTTTCTATGGAAATCAAAAGCACCTCAGTGAAAGAGAGAAATCCATGGCAAGTTAAATAATGACTATACCTTTGTGTTATGTCCTGCTGAAGTAATGCTGCAATTTTTGTGGAACTGAAGTTGGGTTTTAATACACTGGAAATGACACAGAGTGGGCTGGGAAGCAGCACAAGAAGGAAAAGAAAACGCATTGCTGTGCAGGGCTTGTTTCAAGTAATGTTGGTTTTGTTTGTTTGCTTTAGTTAAAATGAACGTGTTGCCTCAAGCGATCCTCCAAAGCCCGGGGGAGCACCCCAAGTTCATAGAGCTGCCTCTTTGCCCCCCATTAGACTTTGCAAGGTAGGTACCTCTTCTCTTTCAAAGCATCATTTTTGCTGTGAACAGCTTCAATCAGCTGTGCTGAGGTGATGAATTGTGTTTGCTCTTTTGCGATGTTTAAAACTACAGAAATCATGGGCAAGGAAATTCTCTCTTAGGAAAGTTCCACAATTAAAAGAGAAAAAAAATCAGGTTTCCATTGGATTAAAATGGATTTCTCATTAATAACTGATTTAAAATTAAATAGGAGCCAACTTACAGGTGAAGTAAACTCTTTTATATGCCTTATGAAGTACCATGAGTCATTATGGAAACATCAGAGAAACAAGGATAAAGCAGCTTGGAAAAGGCAAGTAATAACCTCTAGAAGAAAAGAAATGGTGTCTTTTAGCAAATGCCATCCTCATGTCAACTCTGTAAAAAAAGAAACAATGTCCATTCCAAGTTACGGTCTCTATTTTTCACCTTGATTAATTAATTTTAATGTTTTTCATTCTCATTGCATATAGGAAGCCATAATGATTTTTCTGAGTTGATGGAATTTCCTAGTGTATTTCTTCCTAAGTATCACCTGCCCATCTTTTCTGTGTTATTGCTATGTTAGCATCTTTGATAATAGCAGCCTTGGTGAGATGAGTATTTGTTATTTTTGGTAAGCTCAACTCTTGATGCTGGATAACCATGTTTGTAGTTGTATCAGCACAATAGAGGTTATTACAGAAGTTATGCAAACAGTTATTAATTTGCAAATTTTTGCTTATTTTTTTCCCTTGGCTGTAGTTTTCTTTAAGTTTGAGGGAGTTACCAATCAGAAGTCAGAAATTCGTACTTTGGCTAGAAGGCAGGTGTCGTTTTAAATTGCATATGATTCTAATTGGCTTTCCCCCGATTTTTTTTTAAATTTATATATTAAGATACCTTTCCTTTGTTTCATTTTGAGGTGCTTTTTAACTGCAGTGTGGATTAAATTTCAGCAAGCTGATAGGAATTTGCCTGTTTCAGTTTGGGGATTTTGACTTTCTCTCCCTTCTTCCAAAGATCTTCCTAAATTTTGAATATTTTAGTGTGAAATTTTTGATATTGTGAATACATTTTGGTGTTGATATAAGTGAATTTTCATGGCAATATCCATTTAGCCAAACCAGTAGCTCCTACAGATTGTGTAAAGCGCAGCCTCGAAACACAAGTCTCTGCTGGTGCCACTTAGTAGCAGCAGATTCTGGAACAAATTTAAAGGCACTATTTGAAAAGGGAAGTTTTCACTGTTACATTGTTTTTAAATACAGATATGTCAAAATATCTCTGCTTTGCTTAGCTATTTTGTTTTCATTTAAATGAACTTTGTGAAATGTCTTTGGTATTCTCAGAGCAATAAGGAGCACGACGCTTATATTAGCTAACATTTTGAAAAGAGTTTGCTCTCATCACTGTAATGAAAGACAGCAGTGTAATACAGACAGAGAAAGAGTAAAGTAATGGATTTATGTGGAACACTAATGCTGAATTTCTTTTATCTTTGAGTGATTAACCAGACAATCCTTTTGCTCTTTCTCAGAAGAATAAGAATAAATTCACATTACTTTTATGAAGATAACATCCTCTGCAGTGGGGATATCAGATTCTATTTACATGCACCTTATGGGCAGTAAGTGCATGTTACCCTTTCCAGGCATCTCGTGTGTATCAGAGTGGAGATGCAAAGATATGGTGGCTGAAGTGAAAGGCGGAATGTGCACAGTTCAAATTTTAAACCTCTATCCATGCATCCTGAAATTTGCTCTTTGTTTTAATCATCTTTGGATTATCCCCTCAGTGGAGCACCTTTTGCACTATGCTGCTCAAACTGTGGAAAGCCAGGAGCAGTCTTAAAAGATTGCATTGCACCCAGAAAAATATTTTGAGTTGAATCTGAAAATTCTTTTCTTGATTTGCCTTTGTTTTTAATTTTGAAGAAGCTAAATATGAAATAGATTGGTCTATACTGATAATACAAAAATGTAACGGTTCTGATTTGGGAAACAGTTTAAATATGGATAGCTTAATCAATTATTACTGAATTAGCTGATACAAAATTTCTTCTAATTTAGACAGAAATATCAGATAACCAGATCCCTGAAAGCTAATATTACCTCTTTTTTCTTTCAGAAATAAAGATTTGAACTAGCTACAGACCAAAAAATTAAAAAGATATTTGTATGTGCTTATAGAATGTCTGATATATTACTTTGTCAATATTTCAGTGTTTAGCTCTACTTGGCAATGATAATATATTATACATGCTGCAGAAGTCTATGTTAGCACCTTACAGTGTTTCTTTTAATTTTTTTCATTTAAATTTAGGATTCATTTGATCAAAGACAAAGATGCCATAGATGATTATGTGGCGAAGAATATCAAAGGGGTGTCAAAACAAGAAGCTGATGCGTAAGTTGGCTTTTTTGAGGCATTTTAACATCCATAAGTTTATTGTTTCCTTTGTTTCTAGTCATCATAGTAATTTAAATTTAAAGTTCCCTAGGCCCTACCCTTTTTAGTGGAACTTGGCATTTAAAAATTGAAGTTGATATTAAATAATGATGTTTCATTTCTCCTGATATTAAATATATCAAAGCACTTATCTCCTTGGTTTTACTAATTTGTATATTTACCAATTACATCAGATTTGTAACATTATTGTTAAGATTGTGTCAGTAATTATTATATTGTGCTGCCTTTTTTTTTTCTTTCCTCTTCTCTTTTTTTTTCTGAGCCTTTGTGAAATATCTCCTTTGGGGTGGGAGCTTGGTGTGCCGACATACACGTTCTTGTAATTTTGAATTACTATTTAGCCAAGCCCAAGTGCTGACTTCTGTGGTGAAGCATTTAATACCCCATTAGTTATTTAAAAACCCAGTGAATAAAAGAAATCTAGATAACTTTTGATTTCTTACAGCTGAGGTATTTACATTTAGAAGTTACAAGAGACTATAACTGACTTATTCTTCTGGAGTCTTTTAACAGAGCTGGGGTTCAGCACCATCAAAATTAATGAATGAATTCTAACAAACTGGATTGCTGGTTGCTTAAGTGAGCTGATTTATTTATTTCAATATTTAAATAATAAAAGGATGCATATACAAGGGCTCTAGGCACCTTAACAATGAATATTGCAAGATCACCCTTGCAGCATAAAAACATTCTATCAGTCAGACAGGAGTTCCACCAGCTAGTTTCTTGCAAAACATGCTTTGTTTCTCCTTCCTAGCCTAAGAATGTGCCTGCAGACATTCCCTAAAAACTTCCATGTTAAAATCGAGAAAATTACTAGAAGTATCAGACCTCAGGGGGCAAGCACAGAAGTAAGCACCTTCTCTTACTGTCCCCCTGGTTCCATGCCAGCTGTGGAAATGGCTGCTCTGCTCATTTGACTCCAATTTTTCCAGGCTGAGTTGCCTTTCCAGGGAGCTGTTTCAGTCCTCAGCCCCAGTGGATTGCCACACACCATGCCAGGGACACAAGTGTTTTGTCTGAGGTGATTACACAGGAAGTCACTGCTATTTTAGGAAGGCCTTAGGGCTTCAGAGTGCATTTTACAACCACAGAAACAATGCAAAAATCCTCCTAAATGATGAGTTTTTATATCCAAACCCTGAGTCTGAACATTGTGGAGAAGGAAACCAGTGAGGACATCCAAAATGAAGAATTTTATCATCTATTCTGCAATACCTACACAAAGTGTAGCTCCCTTACAGCTTTGTAAGAGGCTGTTTTTCCAAAGTTACCAAAGCCCTTAGAAGATTAAACTGAAATATCATATGTATGTATTCTGGTTTATTTCTGTGGAGATTTTTAAAGTACCTACTTTAAAAGGTTAGATTCATGTTCTGTGCATTTAATTCTTCTTGAAATTTTAGTTTTTGATAATAAATCAACAGTTAAGAAATTTCTTTCTCTATGTATAATTTACTAATACTCTTCCATGATCTTGATAAAATCATTTGAGAGCAAACAAAAGGTAACAAACTAACTACACAGTTACATTAATACTATGCTAATCTAGTTAGAAAAAAAATAAATGCATCAAATGTAATCTAAAAGAAATTTATTAAGCAAGGCAATGCCACGTGTGTAAATGATCTTACTGAAATCAGTGCAATGCTTTGTATGTCTCAGCAGGCAACGGGTGTTATAATTTTAAAAAGATGAGAGATGGCTTGTGCAGTTTTTCAATATTGTTTCCATTCCAGAAGCAGATTATTACATTTCTTTTTAAAAGGAGTTAATTTCCTTCCTCTGACATATAAATATCTGTATTTTAGTTTAATATGGAGTTTAAATTAATATGCCAGTGATTATTTCATCAAGATAAATTCTTGTAGCCACACTCCTGCTTAATATTAAACACCCTTTTTTTTAAAGTGTACGTTAGGCAAACAATGAATTTATTATCTTCTAAATAAAAGAGTGTATAAGTAATATCTCATTTATGGAAAAATACCCCCAATATTGTTTAAAATTTTTCCCCAAAATTCTAGCCTTCAAAATATTCCTTAAATTGAGATGAATATTGAAGGAAAAAGGTTGTGGTTATTCTTGTATTCTTGTATTGTAAAATATAGTCCTGTGTTCTAAACTTCAGCAAAAGAGAAGAATTCCTTTAAGTGCGTTCATGATATAATCTCGCTTTTTTCTGTGGAAAAACATTTTTAATCTTTTTCTTTGTAATAATTTTTGTCCCAGGTTGATATGATGGAAAAAAGGGTGCTTAAGAAAAATAGTACTTTAATTATATTAAAACAGGATTGCTTTGTTTTTTCATTGGTTTTGTTTTGCTTCCTTCTCAAAGACTAACTTGAAATAAGACATGAATGTGGTGCAAGGGTCTGGAAATAGGAGAAACGGGAAAGTTCATTAATGCAGAATGTGAGTGCTTTCTTGCCACAGAATCAGGCTTTTGCATGAGGAGCTTGGCTGACTCCTGTGGCCTTCAGTGTGCTTTCCTTGATACTTTCTGTTCTTAGTCCTGAGTCACCAAGTCATTAACAGCTCAAAATCAGATTGCAGTAAAAATTAAAAATAGTTCATGTAACTGAACTAAGAGTCAAGAAGTTCATGATGAACTGTGAAGTAAAGCATTTTTCATCAAGATATGGATTCCAGGATTGAATCTTCAAATTAGTTTAGAGCATAAATTGTGCCAGAATTTGATATTGTCATTCTTGTTTCCTGATCTTTTTGTCAGGGCCAGAAAGATCAAGTAACAGTTCTCTCCTCTTCTTACAAATGAAAATTGTCAAAAGGGGACATCATCAAATAAAAGTTGAAAACTAGAAGGAGAAACTTTGAGATGTATTTGATGAGAGGGATAGCTTTGCTTAGCTGTAACCAAAAATATAATTACATTAGTGATGTTGCCACGTGTATTTTAAATGCATATAAGTTGGATGATGGAGTTCTACTGTCCTCAAGACTTTGGTGGTCAAATGAAATTCAAATTAATACACAAGAGATGGTGAAGGCTTGCCTAGGTATGCAGAAAATTTGTTTTTGTGTTTTCTGTCTTGTGAGTGATGGATCAGTGTGTTATGGAAAGCTTTCTTGATAAATCTGTATCAGTTAGGCTGTGAGATGACTTTTTTCGAGCACGAGACAACATTGTCCTACACTCATTCTGTCAGAGGTTTTTGAGATACAGTGGGCTGTTCTGCTTAGAATTCTCCAATGGCTGGCCCACTTTAGGATTAGCTGAAACAAAAAAAAAGAAAAGGCTTTAATTCTCAGGTGTGCTGTGTCCCCCAGAGCAGCTGGGCATCTCTGCCAATACTGGGAAGATGGATCATTAAACTACTTAACAGATTGTTGACTGCAAAATGGAACATAAAATTGCTGCTCCAGCAGTGATGAGTGATGAATATAGTTAAGTATAGCTTCTGTAAACTCCCTGCAAAAAAAGCAGAGGAGCTTTCACCCAAGTTTAACTGATCCAGGTTAATAACCCCAGCCATGTGATTAGTTGAGCCCCATCTTTCAGGATCCGGACAAATGCTTTAGAATAAGGTGAGTGATACTTTGGAAGCACCTGCTTTTCTCCATTGCTTACAGAGAGATCATAGGGTGATGAGTTCAGATGCAGACACCTAATTTATCACTCAAACCCTGCAGAACAATGGAATTTTGAAAGCCATAAAAAGGATGAGGTAGAGGTCTTAGAGACTGATTCCTGAGGCAGCATTTTTATGACAGGAAGCTGTCAATAGAAGTGACCTGGCATCCATTTTAAAACTTCTGTTCGTGCCACCTGATAAAAGATTATTTTTCCATTCTTCAGTCAGAGACAAATTATTTACTACCCTCTCCACTTTCCAAGTTTCTGCTCTTTTCAAAGTCAGCATCAGCTAGGTAGAGTTAAGGAAAAAAGATGTGGGAACATTTTCGAGGAATTAAAATGTTAGAGGAGTTTGTGGAAATAAATTCTTTCTTTCTTACATCCTTATGTCTTCTACCAGTGATCTCTGAGTACTCAGACCTCCAGGACTAAAGAGGGAAAAACTTCCTCACCTGACTAGAGGCCAGGATGGTCTGGAGAATTCACTGAGGGAGAAAAATGGGATCTGTGGGCTGATGGAGAGGAGAAGAGTGTATGAAGAGTGTTTTGTTTTATGTTCTCATCATAGTCATGACGGACTAGTAAGCCCTACTATTAAACTGGGATTTTTCTGACCTTGTCCTTTGTTTTTAAGTGATTTAAATCATGAGAGTTTCAGTACTCAGGTTTTTTTATTTGTTTGCTTCTTTATCTTTTTGTATTCTGGTCTTTTTTCATTGATGGACCAATTCTTAAGGAAGCTGAACACAAATAGCTGATTGGGGATTTGATTAACGCATACTTTTAGTAGCTGTCACCTCTACTACATAAATTAGTGAGGGGACTCCTTAGGTTACTTAAAAAATAGATGGGGATTTCTTTCTCACTGAAGTCATATTGCCATGTTTTCTTTTTTACTACCTGAAATCTTTACTGGGGCTTCCCAATTTGAAGATGCTTAGTTTAGACATGGAGATTTTGGGTTGTAACAGACCATTTCTCTGTTAATAAGTGAGGTTCTTGTGGGGCAGAAGAGGGGCACTACCAAGAAAAAGGGTAAAGAAAAATATCCGGTCAGTATGGGATTGAGGCAAGGCAACAGGAGGTGCACCTGCTATTACTAACAAGCTTGCAAAAATTTGGGATGCAGATGGATAATATGTAGGTGCAGAATCTGCTTTTCCCTTGTATTTCAGCCCTTGATTGCACAGTATTTGGTTCCAGTTATGCACTGCTGTGAGCTGCTTCCACTTCTTGTGTGTACAACACTGTGGAGACGGAGAGAGCAAGCCAAACTCAAGGACATAGCAGCAAACAGAGAAACTTCTTTCCCTTTCATGTTCAATCCTAGCAAGACTTTGGTGTTCTTCCTGATGTCATTCTTTGGACAGGACCTACAAGCACCTTGTGGCCCTCTTTGTTCACATTACTTTGGTTGAAAACTGATGGAAAGTTGTGTAAACTGATTTACATTTTAGGAGGGTATTTCTTCACTTTTAAATACTGAAAACTATGGAAGAGGGTAAACCAGAACCAAAGAAATTTATCCTTTCATGGCAAAAGAAATTTTAAATTAAGGCACTCTGTCCCAAACTCCCTGCTGGTTGTGGAAAGGGAGATGGCACAAGTCACTTAGTGAGCTAGATGATAAATTTTAAATTCCTTTCACAATATTATTTAAATATGTATTTTTTTCAGTCTGAATAATTCCTAACAATCTCGCTTGCCATGACCAGGATTCAATGTTTATTAAACAACTTTCAAAAAGAGATTTTAGAACTTAGAGGCACACATTCTTTTTGGTCAAATGAATGATCTCTGTGAATTTCGGGCCTGATAAGCATATTATTTAGTGTAATTAGGCAGTGATCTGAAGAACGGAACTGTGTAGAAAGGAATGGTTTGCCTTTCCTAAAGAAACTTCTCTGTGCATTTGTGTAATGTGAAAGATTTTTCTTGAAAAGGTTAAAAAAAGTTCTAATCAACTTCTGTACATTATGTAGAACTTCATTTTCTAAACTCTGCAAAAGAAAGTTTCATATTTAATGGGAAATCATGAATTATTCCATTTATTATCTACTTCCTCCTTTCAAAGACATGATCTGGATAAAAGGCGGGGTGAATAATTTCAAAAAATACAATACATTTTTAATGGGAAGGTGCAAACTACAGATTCTCATGACTATTAGCAAGTATAGAGGAAACAGAATTTTACTTGCAAAAACTCATCAAACTCTTGCAAAGATAAAATACATGACATACTTTAATAAAGAAGAACACAGTGAGCTGAAGTTTTTCTTTTTTTATATAACTTGTTGTTTTTACTAAGTTTGGTCTTATGGTTTTTTAGGTGCTTTCATTTCACAATAGTTCAACAATATTTACTACTGAAGATAATGTACAAGCAGTACACAACTGACTTCTATTTTTAAAACACTCCATAAAGGTGAAGCATCTCTAACACACAAAAAGAGGCTGAGATAAAGAAAGATTGTCTAATCTGCCTTGGTACAGTCATGACTACTAATAATTTTCACAGTGAATCCTGCATTGTGTAAAATCCTCACTTTTCCTTTCTTCTCACTCCCTGTGTGGTCTATTTGTCCTTATCCTACTGAGTAAATTCAGCTGGGGACCTGAATGAGCGATCTCCTAAACAAAAGCAAAAGTACTGCAGGAATTGTTCATATCAATACTGCAATAAATGCAGAGCCTTGTATAGGGTTTTATGATATTTTGTAACAGCAGCTTGAGAGGATACAGAAAGTAAATAATTATGTTTATTTGTCTTGCACACTGGGAAAGAAACTTGCAGAAAATTTAATGACTGCTTTGCTATCATGCAAGTCAAATGGAAAGGATTCCAAACTCACCTGTTTCTAGCTCTCAGTCCATCAGGTCAGCTCTGAAATAAAAGACGGAAGTTGAGAAATATTTCATTTTGATACATAGTATCATAGTCCATAAAATATGGTTGGCATTAATTTTGGTTAAGGAACACTGTTAATTTAGAAAGAAAAACTGAAAGATTAATGAAGATAATGTTTTTTTCTGATTATACTGGAAATAATGACAGGTATGTGTACTTTTGTAAAACAAACATTTTTATAGTAGTAGAACTTTTATCTTTATTTTTAGAGTTTTCTTTGCATTTATGTTTAGGGACAGAATGTTTCAAAAGTTCATTGCTAGATTTCCATTTTCTGGGTTAATGAGGATTCTTAATTATTACAGTGAATGTTACAGTATTCATTTTAAAACACTTTCTGCTTCAACCTTTGATGTTTATAATTGATTAATTTTTCATTTTATGTATCTTTGAACAAAAGCAAGTGAATTCAATATACGTGTTCTTTGTGGGATCCTACTGACAGGGTGTGCATTGCCTTTTGATGGCATGATTTAGGTTAAAGTGTGGTTTGACAACAATCCAGTGACTGAGGCAGCAGATGAAAAATACCGCATTGCTAAAGCTGAAAGTTCTTGTACCTATGTGTATATATATGTTGTATAAAGTACCTACATTTCTTTATATATAGATATGTTTTATTTTCATCTTTCTATTAATAGTTCTGATACAAAGCTTTTCTTCTTTAAAAAATCTGTATTGTTGCAAATAAATTCCAAGTGATGTTTTTCTCTCCCACAATGTGTACAAATTGTCGTGCAATATTTTTAATTTATAAATTACAATAGGGAATCCTGTTTATATTTTATATTTTATTCTTTTTTCTAATAGGATATTAGCTATTTCAGGTTTGGAATTTGGAATTAAAAAGCAGGTCCCCCACCCCACTGTAATTTAACACTCAGCCTTAGTAGTAAAATATTCTGAAGTGTAAGCTAACTGTCTATTACTGCTTAATGGCATTTACTGTACTGTCATATCTTTTTTTAATGAGATTACTATAGTCTACAATTTAACATATTACCATCCAGTAAATATTTCATTAAAGGAAAAGTATTTAAACGGACAGTCTTTAAAGCAGGATTAAAGAGGCTGTGCCCTGATGCAGTTAAATAGCTTTGTATCAGTAGCAGTACGTGGTACTGAAATGTGCGGAGTGCCTGGACCATCCGAGGGCTTGACTTACCAAAATACTTATGTGGATAAATTTTCACAGACAATTGGGATAGCACAGGACTTGGGTGTATTTGTAAGTTAGCTGTGTGCCCTCCTTTGGTGGGTTGCACCCCACGGATGTGGCAGTGTAGACATCAGCAGTGTGAATGCAGGGGTTGACACCACTGGAACCTGGGTGCTAAAGGCAAATCCTCACCTTCCATATTTGCCAAGTGTTTGCACGAGCACTTTCTGTGTCCAGCAATTCCCTGGGCAAGCTCATTTTGGGCATGGGTCACCAACAGCGTTACAAAACTGTTCTTGTTTCTTAGCTGTCCAGCTGTAATTAAATAATAATTCCTCTTTCAATTCCTTGGCAGAGCAGCCTAAACTTCTAAATTCTCTCAGCATATTTGGCTTTTTTGTTTTATGCACTGTATTTTTTTTACTTAATGCATATATTTTTCAAATTTTAGGGAAAAATTTTTATATTCCCATGTTTATTATGTGGTTTTTTGCATATAGATTGAGCAAAAGGTACCTACGTATTCACATACTTTATGTAATTTTCATTTTCTTGTAGATTTATAGACAGGAAAGGGGGGGAGTGAAATAAATTTGCTTAAATGAACTTAAGCAAAAATATCTTTATTATTTTTTCATAATTTTGTGATGCTTATCTAAGGCATTTATATCAGTCATTGGCTTGCCAACTGCAGAAGGAAATCCCAAGTGGATGAAACCTATTTGAATACAGTTTTTAAACATTATAATAATTGGTAGAGTAATTATTTTACACTGGAAGTACACTTTAATATTTTATATACTATCGTTGTTTAATCCATGCCATTTTGTTCTTTATGAAATAGGATTACTACAATACAATACAACTACTTGTCTTGTAATCAGCAGCTGGAATTAACTGGAAGTAATAATTAAGCCCTACAAAATCTATGAAACCTAATATTTTACATATTTATATATATATATATATATATATATAAATCTGCCATCTGAAAATAGTAGTCTTCTGGACTTATTTTGCTTGTCTGTAATTGACCACATCAGACAGGAGGCATGGAGAATGAAGCTCCTGATAAATGATTCTGTAATGCTATGCTGACTATTTTGATTATTTGTAACACCAGTTCCTGCCTCTTGGCCTCTTAATTTCCTTTTTCTGTCCTCTCTTTCAGTTTAAAGGGTAGAATGCAAATAGACTTTTTGTGGAGGATTTTAAGTTGAAGGGAGTGTTGTGTGGTGCTGTGTTGATCTGCCAGCATTGTTTAAGGGTCTTGTAAAAGTGCAACACCATAATACAAGGAAGCCCTTGAGACTGGAACAACAGTGTAATTTAATTAATCTCACTGAACATTTACTATTTATTATTCTTGCACTGGTAAAGACAGATTAGAAGCAGGTTCCCATGATTTCTTTTATTGTTTTGTAATACCAATGATAATGCAAAAAGAAATCCATATAAGAAAATTACTGAAGTAGCTGTATAGTTTAGGAAAAAATGAAAATGTCTGTAGCAATATCTGAGTACACTTAAATTAAGTGCAGTGTTAACACGGTGTATTTTCAAGCTCACAGATCCACATTCAATAAGTAGCTCCTCCACTCGTGTTGTATTACACGGCCCAAAATCATCACCTGTACCATGGTGCCACTAAAATGGCATCTTTAACTTTTGGTTATTTGGTGCTGAAAACTCCTGTGACACACAACCCCCATCATGACACAAAGACTCTCAGAAGCTCACAGTAATTTTTCAGCACTTTCTGATGGAACCCTGCATCACAGGAACTGCTGGTGTGAGATCAGATCCACCTGCAGCTCACAGCCCAGCCTGTGTAAATAAACATTTAGCAACATCACGGGGTACCAGCAATGGCAGCAATGAGTACACAGGCAGAGGATCAGGGAATTCTTAGAATCAGCTGGCTCTGTGGTAAGTGTCATGGTTGTCATCTGTTGAGCTTATTGGATGAAAAATCCCAAACCAATTCTGCTTTAAATTAAAACCAGATTAATTGGTATCTTTGTTTTAACCATAAATACATAGAGACGCTCCAAATTTCATTTAAAAATAGTTTGCTTTTAAAAAACCCCATCTGAAACCTTTTTCTCTGGCGTGATCTCATGGTCACCCTAGGAGAGGGAGGACTTTGGGTTTGCAGTCACATCACATTCAGTTTTTAAATGAGACCCGGCTGACCTTGCAGAGCTGTCTGCTCACTCTGGTCCAACACATTCCATGCCTTGTAGGCTTCCGTGCGGACCGGGCGAGCGCCTTGGTGGCCCCTCGCCCCGTGTCCTGTGCCCTGTGCCTTGTGCCCTGTGCTGGGACGCGGCCGGGGGGGCCCTTTGTTCTGCGCCGGGATCGGCGCATCCTGCCTGCAGTTTCCCGCTTTTCCAGTAGATGCCCCCAGAGACCATTAAACCCCGGGAATGGCTCCGCTCCCAGCGAAGTGAAGGGCACTCAGTCTTCTGTCATTTCGCTCCTGGAAGTAACATAATTGTTCAAAGGAGACCTCAAATCGGCGCGGACGAATGCAGAAAAACAAACTCGCTTGTTTAACAATAAATCATAATTTCTTGGGTGGCAAGGTTCGAAAGTGTTTAGTGTAAGGTTCCTTATTAATGTAGAAACATACTACACTAATGCTAACAGTGGGATTTTACAAAATAAATCACCAAATCACAGAATATCCTGAGTTGGAAGGAGCCCTAGGTATCAGGTTTTGATATTGATATTAGAAATCAAGTAATCTTTAGTTAGCTAAAGCATTAATTGTTCTTCTTAACCTCAGATTTCACATGCTGCATGACATCATAAAAAGCAGGCTGGAAAGTCTTTTGAGGATTGAGGATTTATAGTTTATCTCAAGGTATCATGAAAAGTTTACTGTGTTCAAAAGCGTTTGAAAATAAAGCACCCTGGAATTTTCATCTGGAAACACTTTGATAACTGTAACAATTTTAGATTTCATTGCAGTGTCAAGCTCTTTTAGGTGATACAAATACAAATTTATCCCCATAATACCATTAATCTCTTGCCAAATTTAATTGTTTGTGTGTGATCAGGCACTTGTGGCTTACATATTACAGAAACTTAAGGAAACAATAACACTATTATTGTGTGCTTTGTGCATTGTAACTGAGATGACTTTTATTTTTATGCCACTAAATTTGAAGGGTTTTTAAGTAGATACCTTCACTGCTTATATGCTAAAATCAGTCATCTTTGCCTCAGAAAACAATATGCTCTGCACAGTAAGATTATCTCAGCATTATTTCAATTTCTCAATTAATTGGGATGGAATTTATTAAAATACTCTTGACACTGGTTTTCAAAACTTACATGTTTTACTATATGCTTTTTTTCCTGTACTCGTTTGCTTATAATGCTTATTTGTGGAGAAAATGTGCTTTGACTTCAAGTAAAATACATCAGTCTACAGAAAATAACGTGTTACATGGAAACAGTTTTTCTATCTGTGTAAGTATGGGTTGTGTGCTCAATGAGTGTGCAGTGAGTGTTAAAAATTACCTGAATGACATTTTGGTTAGTGACTGCTGAGATCTTCTAGCACTACTTCCTTGTTTACTTCCAGTACATCTCCTGACCTAATGCATGCACACACACAAACATATAGAAATCCCATTGCAGAAATAAACAGGCACGTGTGTGCTTGCTATGCAGATTGTCATTCCACTTCTCTGAGTTATATTGCTGTAGAATTCAGTTCTAGGCTTTTGGAAGTTGGTAGGAATTTTTTACCTATGCTCTTCAGGGTTTTTTTTTTTAATTACATAGGACTTTTAAACAGGAAATACAAAGGTATTCCATATAAAAAAGAGAGAATGCATTGCATGGTATTAGCATGCAAATCTTTACAATATTTTGAAGTTTTATACTGTACATTTGGTATATATCATATATAGCATATTCTAGCAAATTAAAGTTTAAATGTTTAAATATGTTTGTCATATATAAGATAAATATTGCAAATTTTTATGGCATGGAATAGTTATATCTTTTCCCTTATCTGTGTGAGCAGTGTATAATTTTCAATCTCAAAAAATATCTATTTATATATTAAACACACATTCAGTATTGTGTGGTCTAAATCATATCAGGATTATTTAATATTTTTATGCTCAGTTCTGCAACCGAAATGTGAAAAATACATGTGAAGGATTAATGTGCATCTTTGTAGTAAGAAATTTTATTTTAGTTATGTCAAATATGAAATAATGCAGATTACTTGCTTCCTACATCTTATATTGCTGTCTATTTTGCTGACATCTAGCTAAGAAGTTTTTCACATCACTACCATCTTATCAACATTGTTAAAGAGTTGCAGTAGATCTTTTTAAGATCAAAGTACTAGTCTCATTGGGCCATTATTTATTACACCTGAATTTATTACATACACAATAAATCTCATTTTTCAGAATTCCATATTTATTTTAAAGCTGAGATAATTTTAATTTAAATGTATTTTAATCTAAAAGGATAGTCTTGAAAACAATTTGGAAACTTAATGGAATATACAAGATAAAGGTAACACATCTGGGTCCTTGCCATTTTACTGGGGTAAAGGTTGGTTCTCCCAGACTGGAAACCATCCCTGCAAACCTTTACATCTGTACTTTGTGTTGCTGTCCCATTGGACTCATCGTTTTCTCCATAATAGGACACAATGATTGTTTCATGCCACATAAAAGAAATATTTTGATTATTTCCATAAATAATACCTCCAAAGGTGTAGTACCAATTGAGAATATTTGATTGTACAACTTTTTGATACGCATATCTTTTCAGAGTTTATGAAGGAGCTAACTTCAATAAAAATCCATCATAGCATTATGTGATTGTAAAATTAAAAATTAAAAAACTTTTGCGTCACTAAACTAGTTGAAGTTATATGCTAAATGGAAGGAACATAATATCTAATGATTATGTTTCTGGCATAGCATTTGTTTGACATTTTTAAGCCAAGCCATCCTGTCCTACAGCAAAACTAATGTATATATATCACAACATATAGGTACAACATATAGCAACATATATATAACATAATAACAGTTTTTTATATAACAACATGTATGTTGTTTTGACTTGTGCCTTAGTTTTCCCTGTGCACTATCCTAAAGCAAACTAAGGGTTCATTGTGTTTTCATGAGCTAATGTAAACATAAGGGGGAGGATTCCCATCAGTCAGCCTTTTTTACCAAATACCAGCTAAAGAATACCAGAGTATTTTTCACCGTGTTTTCAATGTGTATATTGGTATTTATTGATTATTGCCATGTTTGCTTCCCTAGGGTATGGCATTTTCCATCAGATTTTAGCAGATCTCTTTTTGAGTGGGGAAATAATACCCACTCCCTGCTGCTGAACTGCAGAGGTCTCTTCCTCAAAGCTGTTGTAGTTATCTGCACTTATTTGGTAAGGTGGAGAACAGAATACAGGTTTAAAGGCTTGAAATCTCCCTTTCTTATTCCCAGTTACAGGAATTCATACAAGAAGAACATCTGCATAGACATGCTGCGCCGGGGTTATCACAAGTCCTTCTCTGAGCTCCTCACTCTGATCCAGAAGTGGAATGCCTTGAGGGAGGCTGCAGGGCCTGGGTCAGCCATATGGCATGAGAAGTCCCTGGAGGAGCAGCCTGATAAGCTGGATCAGCTTTACCACTTCCTGACCGGGGCTGAGGCAGCCCAGCGAGCAGGTAAATGGGGGGATTGTGGGTAGCCGAGCAGCGGGAGCCACAGCCGCCAGCGCCTGGGGGAAGCTTCCAAATTGTTTCATGTATGAATTTGAAACGCTACTGCATCTTAGCACATTGCAGCCTTAGTCAACTGAGCTGTATTTATAGAATAAATGATTAGGAACTGCAGATATCAGGAGAGGTTTTGTGAAGGAAGAAAAAAAAAAGGGAAAAACATGTAGAGTGCATTTTGATACCATCAGAAATGTTTGATGTATTTATAGCTTTGATAACATCTCAATTATTTTCTCATAGTTTCATTATTTATTTTCTCCTCCTCTATTGATTTAAATAGCTGGTTTTGTATTAGGAAAATGTAATAGGTGAAATGCTTTTTCACACAGTAATAGTTTTATAAATCTGTTTTTATTAAATACTCTGTCTGCTAACTGTGTTTGGATTTGTGACTGACTTAAAAAGGATTGTGAACATGTCAAAAAAAATATAGCACACAGATGTAACATGCCACCTGTGAATTACTAGATATTAGTGAAGACATAACTCCAAATTACTGTATTTTCTCTATTGCCTACTATTTACTAAGCACTCATATTTATCATTTCCTTTTACTATAAATAGTAACGTAACTTACTCTATCTTTCTCCATTGGAATAATTGTAGTGATGGTGTCAGATAAAGCTCTAACTGCAATTCTGTTTCATAGCTGAGTTGATTTCACTGTAGTTGTCCTGGTTCAAGTTGCATTTTTATCATTACAAATATGAAAACATATGGTAAAGCTTGTGAATTTGGAGTCTAAGCGTTTTGACTGAAATTTAGAAACGGGCAACTTCATTTCAAAAAAGGAGCCCTTTCGGCACTTTAAAAAAATGTTGATTTAAAATGTTTATTTTATGTTTGCCATGAGAGCCAAAAGTTGTGTTTCTTTATTTAATTCACTATAATTCTTGACAGGAAGCCCAGCCAGCCATAATTGGAAGAAATCTTCAGCTTTGTCAGGAGTATGGCTAAAACTTGAATAGGCACCCCAGTATCTTGCTGAATATGAGAGAGAAGTTTGAGGCTTGGACTGCCCTGACAGAAGCATTCTGCCAATATTTGATGGTCAAAAAAGTACTAGACATGGTTTATCTCAATGGACCTGCTCCCTGCAGCCACTTGAGAACAGTTTGCTTGCCTTCAGTGCTTGATATTTTTCAGTGTTAGAGGCTGATGTGTGACAACAGAGGTGACAAACAGGCTCTCTATTTGAAGAGAGAGGCAAGGCATTGCCAAATGTGCAATTTCTGCCCTTCTCTCACTGAACCCAGCATTTCTTGTGTCCTGGGCTCTGTAAATCTTACACCTCTCCCAGGGACAAGGTATCACCACCAGCTGCCTGATTGCACCTTGCCTCTAGGAGAGAACGTCTCCCAACTTTGCCTGTTGATTAAAATGAAAGAAGAAAAAAATAATGAGGACTTAAGAGTTGGCAAGCATTGTTATTGAATTGCTAAATCAGGGCATAGTTTGTTTTGATTTTTCCCACCAGTTTCAATGCAAACCTTTGCACAAATATCTTGTTTGTGTAAAATGAGGTTTTAGTTGCCTGGCACATGAAGGTGTAGAGGTAATTCCTGTTGCAGGTCTGAGAGCCAGCAGTGCTGTGAAGATTCACATGAATTGTGCAGCTCATCAGCACTAATTCAGTAGTCCTGCTAATCCAGTTACTCTCTGATTCTAATCAAATTGCTTGGGGCTCTGGCTTATGATCTCCTGACAACTCCAGTTGACACCATTTAAGAATCATTCAGCAGTTCACCTCAGCTGGAACTTACCATGATGTAGCAGCCACAACAGTAGCTGACCTGCATTTGCTCCTCAGCTGCCACAGTTCAAGCTTAAAAGGATGAAAGTAATATTTGGGTCAGCAAATGGTGCAAGTTTCATAGCATGGTTTGATGTTACTCCTATTAGGTTGGCTGAAATTTTGCCTATCTCTGATGACAATTGTGATGAAAAAGAGATAGCAGGTATAAGTAATAACCATAAAAAATTCACTACTTACTAGTTTTTTGATTAATTGAAATTTCATGAAATGTTGGGAGTTGAACCTGGACTGGAAAACAAAACACTCACTTTGTCAGTAAATCATTTTCTTATTTGTTATTAAATTTTTCTCATCTAATTTTGGAGCATAGAGTATTAATGTCTTAATTTTGAATATAACTTAAAACTTCTAATTTCAGAGTTTTATGGCAGTTACTGTAGCTTACAGAGGAAGCTATGTACACATTCAGTTTTCATATTTATTGGTGGAAAATGTTAATATAGTAATGATTACCACAGCTTATAGTTTAGGATGTTACAATGCTGGACATAAATTATTTGCTTGAACTGAATCAGAGCCAACCACCACAATGTACAGGCTGATATCAAAGAGCAATCACTTTCTTTACTGCTGGGTTTGAAAAGAGTAACATTTTGTTTACCAGCCTTACACACCAGTAAAGGTTCTCTCTGTTTTCATTTTTAATAGAATAGTTGAACTTCAAATCTTACAGGAGTTGTCTTTTTTTTTTTTTTTTAATTTCCTATTATCAATATTTTTCTGTGTCAAAGAAAACAACTTTTTTCTGTCCAGTTTAAACACATTTTTGTTGCATTTGATTGTCTCCTAAGTATTTAACAAATAGTGAGGGAACTTTAAGCCTTGCAGCTTCTCAGAAA